>NW_025766026.1:0-1200000 GCF_003918875.1 Haliotis rubra
AATCAAGTCTGTAGAAGTATCAAGGAAGTATCAGAAATCCAGTTACTATTGTGGGGAATGGTCAACAACGCCAGGTTCTAATGACACACAATAAACCAATTCACAATTCTGACCATGTGGTTACTCGTATAAAGTTGTATTATGACAATAACTCTGTTGTTTAACGCTGCACTCAGCCATGTTTAAAGGTCACATGCAACCAAAAATCAAACATAATCAAAACACAATTATCACTTATTCATGACATATAATATACATTGTTGGTTATGAAAAAACATATAAACAAAATTATAAGCGTACAATCGCAAATCAAAAGTGCAATATTGTGTACTTGGGTTTACTTCCCAAGAGACGAAGCAGCCGGGATACCGAACCCAGTCAGAGCGGGTGGGTGTGCACTCAAGTGTAACGGCTGGTTCATTTGCAGATGCCCTCACGGCTCAATGTGTGTGTATATATAGAGATGTTGGGTTTTGTAACTACATGCTCATTTTTTGTGTATAACATTTTGCAATCAACAGACATCATAACATGTCATGTGTTCAAGTATCACACCTGCCTGTCTGTGTAATTACATAATGTGACAGAGACCGAACTCGGGCCATAAATCAATGCATTTTGTTTATGGTGTATAGCCTGATTGGTGTTAAGTTCAAATTGCATGTGGTCAGTGATAGCAGCTGTGTATTGAATATTGTCATTAGCAGACAGGCAGGCAGACACACAGGTGTCAATAAAACAAGACATTGAGTTTTGTCTGTGACAACGACATATCTATATCACAGTTAGAAATTCTGTCAACGCTAAATAATGACATTCCTTTTAAGTATCGAACTGAGAAAGTGACTCGGTAAGAAGAACGTGTGGTGAAATAGACAAATGAAATTATATAAACAGTTAATTTACTATCATAACGTATAAAAAACTCGTGCCTGTGAGATATCAACAAAACATTAGAAAAATAGCTCACACCAAAGCCTTCACCAATTATTCGCCGGACAACCTGCTTCCAAGCTGCGCAAACCTATTTCACTGCGCACGTGCTATGAGAGCAGCCCAGCTGTTGAAACCAGTTTCGGGGGAAAATTAGTGAAACGTTATTTTTCAACTTTATAAGTTGAATTTGCATTTTTGACGATTTGTTTCGTTAGTCCATACCGAATGGTATCAGAATCTGCAAAGTTGTGTTTTACGTTGCATTTGACCTTTAAGCTATATGACGGCGGTCTGCAAATAATCGAGTCTGAAGCCGACAATCCACTGATGGCCACTATAGGTCATGAGCATTGACCTACGCAACAGAGATACAACGCCATGCATCAGTGAAACTGACCATCCGATCCCATTATCAGCTTCGATCGACAACACTGAAAATGTATTCTAACCCGCATCTGCACTGATCGACAATAACTCCTGGAACCAAAGTATCTGACCAACCCACCTTTCACACTGTAAACTTCCACATCGTAGCAGTTGAGATTGGAACAGGCCAGTGATGCGTCATTGTCTCCCGCCATGGCGTAGCTTGTACCAGGAGCCAAAGAACCGTTGAGTGGGAAGGATGCACCGCTCAAGGCCACAGTCCCGTTGAAACTGTAAATGTCATGACCACCCCCGAAAGTAGGGCCATAGGTCGCGTGTCCGTAAATTGCATTTGTGCCGTTTGTTGCTGGGTATTTTTTAGGGCTGCTGGGACCTTTGAAGTACAAACGGGAACAGGAATGCTGTCGGGTCGACCTTGTAGGCACCAGCAGAGTCCCAGCTGATCGAGGTGTAGCCACCAAACACGCAGTCCGACGTGTTATAGAAGACTGTGACTGTAGGCCCCTTGTTGTCACACTTCTGGTGGAAGGCGGTGCTGGAACAACCATCACGGGAGGCCTTGTACAGAAGTTCAAAGTCTTTCCTTGCGTTTAACCATCTGTTCAGTTGTTTCTGATCCTTCTTCGTCAAAGTTCGTTCCATGATCTGATGTTGTAAAACACTAATTAGCCACGTGTAATTGTATTCTGTGCTTAAAATAAGCCCCTGGCCGTAGGCCCGTGGCAAATATATTTTGTCTAGGGACTTTCAAAATGTTATGGACCTATGAGGTCTGCAATACATTTTCATGACTATTTGTATGTCATAATAAACAAATGAGGACTTCCTGTCACGTGTTTTCCAGGAAAGCGAAGTCTGAGGAAAAGGGAAGTAGCTCTGTAGGGCATATTTGATTGTTTTGTGTCACGAAAGATGTTTAATTTAATTTTGATTGCTACAGGGAACAAAGAAATACATTTGATCGATGTTACCCAAGCAATTAAGACATGCAATTTGAAAATGAGATATAGAATTGCACTTCATCTAATGAACCACATATTATAACCAGTTAAAATCCATTATTCAGCTTAATCAGATATTTCACTCTTATTCTATTGAATATCTCATATGTGTACACAGACACAAATGCGTCTTCAAATAGATATCAAAACAATGACTACTTTATGTTTATGTTTATGATAATCCCCCTTGAGTTAGAGGGAGATTATAATCGTTTCTTTTTCCGCATTCTTCACTGAGCCGGGGCGGTGAGGTGGCTTAGTTGTTAAAGCGTTGGTTCGTCACGCTGAAGACCCGGGTTCGATTCACCACATGGGTACAATGTGTGAAGCCCTTTTCTGGTGTCCCCCGCTGCGATATTATTGGAATATTGCTGAAAACTCACTCACTCACTCACGTCACGTCAGGATCTGGGAACCCCCAGGTGAGCGTGTGAGAGCTTTCTTAGCACCCAATCAACATGAAGGCTTCTACGTTCTCCTTACAAGAGGGCGAAACGCGTATATTTACACATTATGTCCTCGATTAACACCATTACATCAATATTTGTTTCCGCTTGTAAACATAAATATTTGAAAACAGAAGATCTGAAGATGATCAGATTAAAATGTTATAAAACACGCATCGGCGTGATGCTAAGAATATGCAACTATTAAGTTAGTGATAAATCGCATCCCGCAACAGCAACATCTCCGCGACATAAACATATACTTTGTTTGTTTGTCTGTTTGTTGTCTAACGCCTCACGCAGCAATATATACTGACGAGCAAAAGAAAGTACACAGGTGTAATTGTTGTTGCAATCCCAAATATGCGTTCTAACTAATAAAATTATTGAAAAACATTGATTGTATAGAACGCAACCATCATGTTTTTTTAGCCAAAATGCAACCAAAAAACATTTGTACGTGTTTTGCACGAATTTTTGTAAAATTGTGATTATTGTCCCATGCACCTGCACTTTTCTGACAGAGAGTATAAAACCTGTTTGTCGTGAAGACTGAACAATCAGTTGACAGAAATCTCACGAGAAAATGCCAAGATTGACGTCGGCGCAACGAGAACGGGCCAAAGGAATGACACAAATGGGTACTTTCAACAGCGATATTGCAAGGACATTGGGTTGCAAAAGACAAACCATAATTCGGCTGTTTAACCGTTTCAGTACGACAGGCCAGACATGTGATCGACCCAGAAGTGGACGTTCCAGAGTCACAACACCCCAAGAGGATCGTTATCTGCGGGTTATTCAACTACGCAACTGGATGTTGACGGTGACGTCATCAGAAGCCACATCATTGGGTCATCGCGTAAGCCGATTCACAGTGGCAAGACGACTTCGTCCTGCTGGCATGTATGGGCCTACCGACCGCTGCGTGGAATGGCCTTGACCTTCCAGCATCGTAGGAACCGCCTGCAGTGGTCATCACTACATCGCTGTTTATTGTTACTATGTCATTTTGCTGATAAAACACGTGTATTGCAGTGTGCTTCAACATACATTTTCCATTTCATCAAAAGGTTTAGTTATTTTTATCTTATTGGAAGAAACACAACCTGTGTACTTTCTTTGCGCATCAGTTTATGACAGCAGATTGTAGACAACTGAGTCTTGGCCAGGCAAGCCACCGGTTAACATCATGAGCACTCCTTAATTGGGATAAGATGAGTTGCATCAACCAAGCCCGCAAGCCTGATCCATCCCATCCAGTTGGTCACCTTTTTAGAAATTAGGACAAGCGTGGGTGCTGTAAACCAATTCTTACCAGCATATTCTATTGAGGCTATACTTAGTCAGGAACACTACGATACTTGTACTCGTATGTGAGTATGTTCACGTCGCTTTTAGCAATATTCCAGCAGTATCACGTCGGGAGACACCAGAAATGGGCTTCGCACATTGTGTCCATGTGGGGAATCGAACCCAAGCCTTAAGAGTGACGAGTGAAGGCCTAATCACTTGGCTTTCCATATAACTCTCTTTACCATTTTATAGTGTGCGGATTCTGTGTCAAGGTAAGAACTACTAAATATGCGAAGGTCTACGAGATAAGAAGACACAGGAGCAAATTTATAAATGAATTTATTCATTGATTTAAAAAGGCTGAATCTTGAAAAAATGAAAATTGAATTTGGAGGACGAAAGCCTTTAGTATCGGGTATCTAAAAAATAGATTATTTGTCCGAGGGTGAGTTTCTCAACATCTACATAGAAATAGGTAAAATGCATCGATACTTCATCTCTAAAGCTGTGGGTCGGATGTGCACGGGTTGCGCTGGCGCCAAGCACTTTGGGGGTATAAATTTCCTCATTTCAGTATGTGCACTACAGGTTTTGGGACTAATTTAATAGGCGACAGCACTACAATTTAACCTTTCCTGACGTGACAGGACTTTCCGAATATATACGAATATGGGTAAGTCATTAGCATGCATGACGCAGGAATGATGTCGTGTGGCAACATCGATGCTGACCGGAACATTAACCACGCGGTTATTAGCCGAGGAAGGACGTTAATTGCCATCGGTGAAGTGCAGGATCGTCCAAGACCTGGAAGACCGAGGAGACCAATGATTGTGATGACCAGGTCCTGCCAAGACACAATCCCTGATTGAAAGTAAAGTGTTACTTGCTACATTTGATAGTTCAAAGTTCTCCTACGATGTGAACGGCTTGCTAATTTTACGGTCACATACCACTTTCAAAGCGACTCATTAGCAATAACATTAGAAGGTTATTCCGCAAATTTCGAAATATCTTCAAAATGTTAAAATGTGTTATGTCTTTTAACTCCGCATGTAACAAGTGAGTGAGTGAGTCAGTGAGTGAGTGAAGTTTTACGCGCTTTAAGCCATATTCCAGCAATATCACGGCGGGGAATACCAGAAATGGACTTCACACATTGTGGGGAATCGAACCCGGGTCTTCCGAGATTTCCTGAACAAGAGTAACTGGTGAATGATATTATGAGCAACGTTGATATGATACAAGGTGTCAGAGCTTGACCACCAGATCAAGGACAAGCATACAAGCTTCCTGGCGAATATATTCCACAGACTTACGTAGTTACCCACTGGTATGGTTTGTCTCCAATGGCCCGCTATATGTTCAGGGCACACAGGCGGCTCGGGTTGCACAGTCGCTTGACTAATTATTTTTACAGCATTACAATCTCTGAAACCTTTATTTTTCAAACCAATATGATCGAGCTCTTTTCAATAACAAAGGAATCCGAAACCTACTGGCAGTTTCTATACATTTGACTTGAACAGTAATGCAAGAAAAAACAATAATTACAAACTTTAAAACAAAAAGGCTTTACGTAATTTCATATGATTCTGTTTATTTTCAGATAGTAAGCTCCTTTGATGATATAACATATAGGCCATGTCAACAGAATCAACAGTTGTGATCTCAGCACCATCATCATCGTCAATCGACATCTAAGGATAACAAACCACACATCTATCACATCCAAATGAAAGGAATTTTCACATACACAAGTTGTCTCATTTCCTCAGTACAGGAAAGGCATGTCACGTTTATGGGTCTTTGTCTTCATAACTGACCGGAACAGAATGTTTCCCGGAAAAACATTGACACTGTTCCAAGTTTCGTTTCTCTGAATCTCAGATGCGATCTGTTACCCAGCTGTCCATTTAATCAAAAGTGGGAAGACATAGCGTGACTCCGATAAATATACAAATATATTGAACCGAATACTTAAAGCAGTAGCACTTTATATTGCTGGATTCAAGAAAGGAGAGGCAAGTTTTGATTATGTAGGCTACATCGAATGTGTTCTCATCATGATCAACCATAAATCTCATGTACTAGCTGTGTGGCAAAAAAACCGTGCTACTTCATTGAGATAAGCCAGGGGTGAAAAGGACAACGTATTTTTCATTTTTGCGATTTGAAAAACGGTACATTGGTCTGGTTGTTTATGACCAAATGGAGTAATGAATAACATATATTTATTCATCTTTATCCTCCTCATCCAGGAAGTTGTAGAGATAGTCATCAGCGAATCTTAGCATCTGACGGAGGCTGATCAGAGCAGGAACATCCACGTTATCCACCAGCTCCATTTCCTTCTCGTAGTTCTTCACGGGCAGAACGTGGGCACGGGGCAGACCAATGAGTTGGGACACTTGTTCCACCAGTTCGCTGACTGCAGGGCTGTAGAACAGGGTCCCTGGATCCTCTTCAACATGTGGACAGGCCTTATCCACCTTGGTCAAGATGACCACTTGTGGTATACCTGCATAGAATATAATTCAGAACAGAACTAATTTTGACTTCCCTGGTGAGTCATATTAAAATCAATATATCAAAGAAATTAATACAGGATTTGATTGAGCGAGGAAAAAGCCAACTAAGTTTTGCACGGTCTAAACGAAATGAATAAGAAAATATAAATAAATAAAATATAATGCGACCGAATACCTCACAGTGAAACAACGTGGCAGTCGCGTTAAGAAACGAATTCCACGAAAACAGGCTTGTGTTTTAGAACACTAGACATATATATATATATACATGTAACATGTTAGGCTACGGTTAGATTCAGGTGACAGCACTGTAACTTTCAGCTACATAAATGTCACATTTACATGATACTAATACAACTATTTACGCTGGGTCTTACAATTAAAGAGAGAGATCCTTCAAACAGGTCTTACAATTCACGTATAAAACTTCCCAGTTGCTCTCACATGACAGTAGTACCACTCGCAATGACACAGCGTGATATCTACATGTACATGTATAGTACTCCTGGCAAGAGTGGTAGTAGGTTTCTCAAGACAGTTTCAAATGAAATTCCAATTTCCACCGGCTGAAGTAGTTAAATTCTGTTTCTTGTTTGACGCCGCACTCAGCAATATTCCAGCTATGTGGCGGCGGTCAGTATATATTCCAGTGATCAACAGCATGAGCATCGATCTACGCAGTCGGGATACGATGATATGTGTCCACCAAGTCAGCGAGCCTGACCACACGGTCCCGTTAGTCACCTCTCACGACAAGCATTGGTTGGTTACTGAAGACCAATTCTAACTCTGGTCTCTTCATGGGTCAAAAATATTTGAGTTTGTTTACCTCTCTGGTTGGCTTTCTGTTGTATAGCTTTCATATTCTGCAGAATTTTGTCCGGGAACACGTCTACGGAACAGCCATCAATGACAAATGCCACACAGTGTATCATGTCTTGTGTTTTAGGGGTCTTCTTGTATCCAGGGGTGTCAGGCGAAATAGACAGAGCTGGGTTAAACTGGGAACACAAAACAGTGGGTTTGAAACAAACATAGTCTGCGTGCTCTTACATTACAGAGTGAGTGACTGAGTATGATTTTAAGCCGCTTTTAGCAATCTTCCGGTAATATCACACCCGAAATTCACACATTGAAACAAAATCCGAAATCAAACCAAGGTCTTCAGTGTTTCGAGCAGACGCTTTACCCATAAGGCCTTCCCAATATCACAGAGACATCATAGACTGTACATATTAAACTATGGACCGAACCACAGAATCAGAAGCACCTGCGTACAGTGCACGTGTTTTGTGAAATAGCTCAAGGCACAGTCACCGGGGGCCTTCTGTGAACCGAAATCATTCGTGACCCACTCGTGTTATACCGAATACCTATTACGGAAAGGGGCGAATGATGACGGATGATCCGACTTTACCACAGAAGTAAACATTTATTGATCAATGACAGTATTAATACACAAATAGGATCTGTTATATATGTTTTCGAAAGCATACTGTCGTGAATGGATCTGCGTGAAATACCAATACCTGAAGCGGACGATGTTCCAGACCTTCACTTATCAACATGGACGTCAGATGATACTAAACGTTATGTGGAAATATGTTGAATAAGGATTTTGGGCAGCATATAAATTGTGGATTAATTTAACTAAAACGAACTAAGTTACACATATTTGGATGAACATGGAATACCTATACCAACCGAGGCATTTGACCAGTCATTTCACTGATCATAATTTGCTTCTGTTTGGGTTTTGTATCGATGATGCGAGATCTATTATCTAAATAGCGTCATGAAGTACCATATATTTGTCAGGAAGGTGTCCATCCAATGTGGCTACCACATCAGCCGCGTCCATTCCTTGGGCTTCCTCTAGGCCCCTCGTGTCACACAGTCGGAACTTGAGTGGTTTACCCTCAGGGGATCTCACTTTATACTTCCGATACTAAGAGAAAATACATGTCAGAGTTTCCTGCCCTTGGTATCATTACACTATGTTCATGTGCATAACATAAACATGGATCTATCGAGATATGCTAATAAAACTTAATTAAAAACTTTATAATTGTTATACTCATACATGAGGAAAGAATACTTAAAACTTAATAAATCTAGCAAATGTGTTTACATTTAAATATGTATATCTAGCAAAGGGTTTGATAATCCCGCTTCTCATAGATCTATGAATCATCAATAAAATATGTCAACAACAATTTCAAGAGAACACTTGATTTACATTTATATATATATAGCATCTTCCAGGTTACTACGAGTACACGTAGTTGTCACCATTTCAGGTTTGTCGATCGAACGCACGTTTATTATGATGGTTCTGATTAACAAGTAGGACAACTGTCCAGCGATGTTGTAAAAGTTGAATAATGTACGGGAACAATTTTTTCTCCGTTACTTACGGAATTTTTTTGTTTAGGGATTAGAGCGATTTCGGAATATGCATAGACTTGTCTCCAGCAAAACTATACTGTAAGCCATTAAAAACGCAACTGGTATTTGTTGTCCTGAAACTTACAAAAGTTCTATTCAAGATTTTTCCTGCGATACAGAGGATGTAGGGATAACAGGCTGTTATTCTGGCCCATTTCGAGTTCGAGTCCCGGAGCATTCCTCTCACATGAACTTTGATACTTAAAACTAAACCTTTGACATTTCTCGTAAACACAACCACATTCATGAAACACGTTGTGCACATGCATTACCTGCACCCAGTCCCTGTTAAAGCACAAGGAATTGTGGAACTCAATCACTTTGAGAAAATGCCACACTTGACACGAGACGAAAGGAATCAGGTTATCGGTATGGTCAGCCAAGGTGCTTCAGATGTGATGATTGCCAGGCACTTTAATGTGCATCCATCCACTGTAAGTCGACTCAGACAACGTTTTCGTGCTAACGGAAGTGTTGCTGATCGTCCGCGACCTGGTGCACCACCTGTGATAACAGCTCGACAAAACCGCAATTTCCGAGTTTAACACTTGCGAAATCGGTTCCAAACAGCTGATGATTAGGCAGGGAGGACAACTGGGACAAGTCAACGTCATTTCAGCGCCCAAAAGGTGCAAGGACGCCTTGCTGCCTTCAACATCCGGTGTCGTCACCCGTACCGCGGTCCAACCTTATTGCATCGCCACAGACTTGCCAGACAGCGATGGGCAGCAAATGGGGCCAATCTTGGCAACAGGACATGCCCAGATGTCATTTTTTCAGATGAATACAGGTTTAACTTATCCTTTGCAGATGGACGTCAACAGATTTATCGACGTAAAGGAGAAATACTTGCGCCAAACTGTGTCCTTGAACATGATCGTTTTGGAGGGGGTGGTATCATGATCAGACCACAGACCATCAGAGGCTGCAGACCATCCAACAGCTGTTCCTGAGAAATGAGTGTCTTTCAATGCCCCAAAGACTGCGAGCATGTCTTACAGCGCACGGTGGACACATAGGATATTGACTGCAAGTGACCCCTCCTTTGTGTGATGTCGTTGTTGCGTCACTGATGTTGTTGTTGACTGGACATTTTCAGATGAAATTATTCACAGATGTTCACTTAAAACATTTCTGCCAGTTAGGTTTATATATGTTGAAATTAGTGTGAGTAAAGAAAGTATGAATGTCAAATTGCATTTTTAATGGCTTTCAGCATATAATCGCTCCATCATTAACGCCTTAAAAAGGCTTGACTTTCTTAGTTACCTCCCTTGCCTCGTGAAGATGCGTGGGATATGGTGTTAGATCAAGAATGTGTTCGTAGTGCTTGGACATTCGTAGGCCTATGTTATACTATTGAATTACGACAGATCGGAACGTTACGAATTCTTTGTGGATCGGGACCCTGATATAAGCTGAATTATAGTAGGTCACCAGGACAAGGAAGTCTACGGAAACTTTTCTTTTTGTGTTTTCTTTCTCCTGTAGTACTGTAAGAATATTCTTTTCATGAACAAGACGGAAACTTTCACACACAAATATCACAAAACGACTCACATGCGTCGTAAGACTGTGTTCGGCACTTCCACTGCAGGCTTGACTAGTCACGTGACCTCTGAAGATTGAGTTCATGGTGTTGAAGTAGCTGGACTTACCGGCTCCTACCGCCCCCACCAGTAGAATATTGACTCGTCCCACCTTCACCCCATCGATGGGGGAATATGTTTCGATCTCAGATTTCAGTACTTGAAGCACAGACATTGATGTCAGTAGCTGCAAGATGAGTAATAGCTTATTAAAAATGACACGCATGCCAGAACAAAATTAATATCACTATGCGTATGATAAAATGGGGGGTAAAGTGTAACAAGCGTATAATTGTAGAATCCGTGATGAATGAGTGAGTATGATATCACGGCGGGGGACACCAGAAATGGGCTTCACACATTGTACTCATGTGGGGAATTGAACCCGGGTCTTCAGCGTGAGGAGCGGACGCGTTAATCCCAAGGCTACCCCACTGTTCCCTGGGTATAGGTCCGTAAGCAGGTCACGGCACTTCGCGAGACCTTAGTACTCCCGGTATATAGGTAGACGGTTATTGTTCATAGAGATAAAATTTGTCCAATATTTAATACATTTAGTGATGTGATAAACATACAGTCGTTGTCTTGCAGATTCCCCTAGAACAGCCTCGTTGTTTGCATTAACTGGCAGGATAAGTGAGTGAGTTTAGTTTTACGCCACACTCAGCAATATTCCAGCTATAGGGCGGCGGTCTGTAAATAATCGAGTCTGTACAAGACAATCTAGTGATCAACAGCATGAGCATCGAACTGCGCAATCGGGAACCGAAGACATGTGTCAACCAAGTCAGCGAGCCTGACCACCCGATCCCGTTAGTCGCCTCTTTCGACAATCAAGGGCTACTGAAGGAACATTCTAACCCGGACCTTTACGTGGGCTGGCAGGATAAGTATCCGTTTGTAATATTTAGTCCGTACCTTCTCGATTGTTTCACTGTATTGGAAACCCTTCACTTCAGAGCCATATGTTAATATTTGTAAAACCAAGGAATCAAACATCCTAAATGCAGTATTTATTGGCAGACCTCCAGATAGATAATGTATGTTATAGAGGTTGGGCATACTTTCTCAGGTTGTTGTGAAAAGTGCTTACGTTGCTTTTGTCCATACCAATTTAGGAGTGAAAGATACACTATTCAAAAAAAGAAACGCATAGGCGTTTTCAGCAGTTCATTTCAAAATATTTTGATAGCAATCGTCATTAAAACGATTTGTATGTTTGAATCCCGTTAATCACGTCGTGGTTGTTGTGTATTGAGCGCAAGCGCAACCCAGAATGTGTTTCTAAACGTTAGTCATAAAAAATGAAAACGATACATGAAAAGTGCACGTCGGAAACGTTGTGCACGTAATGCGATGGACACATGAGTGGAGACATCGACTAAAAACGGCCAAACCAAATTCATCATTTCATTACGAAATTCACGTAAACAAGGAGAAAATATGCTTAGATTGAATGCTACAAACCGAAATATCGCCATTGGACGTTTGGAAGCAGGGGAGTCCTAGTCTGCCGTTGCAAGACACTTCAACGTCCGCCACAGCACCATATCTCGATTATGACATTGGTATACCCGCTTCAATTCGACGCAAGATCCTCCCAGACCAAGTGGAAGACCAAGAGTGACCATTCCTGCTCAGGGCGGAGTGTTTCACCTACGTCACCGACTTGCTACAGCAACGGACACTGCAGTACAGGTGCCTGGTCTTCGAAGAATTTCCGACAACACCCTCAGAAATCGTCTGAGAGAATTGGGAATTCGAGCATATCTACAAAAGCTGACACGACTACATCGACAACGATGTGTCAAATGGTGCAACACGGTACAGGTATGGGGCCCGGCGAACGCATGGAACGATTTTGTTTCAGCTATGAATCGCGTTTCCTCCTGCAACGACGGGATGGAGACGATGAGTTTATCGACGTCGATACGGAATGTTTAGCGCCGAACTGCTCCCAACAGAGGTGAGGTGAAATTGGGTTTAACGTCGTGCTTGAGAATATTTCGCTCATATGACGACGTGCATGTGTGTATGTGTATGTGCGGCTGCTTGTACTAGCCCAGATTTAAGCTGGTTTTATAGTGCTAGCCCACTGACATACCATGCTGCAGTGAAGAATGAATACCCCACTCAGACACATTATACTGACTCTGAGCCGACCAGTCCTTGTTGTACCCATTAATGCCGAGCGCCACGCACCACATGTTAACGTCTTTTGGTATGACGCGGTCGGGGATCGAACCCGCGATCTTCCGCTCTCCGGGCGGACGCTCTAACCACTACACCACGGAGGCGGTCCGCTCCCAACAGATGACAGATTTGGTGGGGAAAGCGTCATGGCGTGGGGCGACATGTCCTACAGGGGTAGATCAGATCTACTGGTGGTTCAAGGCACTCTCAAATGGCTACATCAACCAAATCCTGCGACCTCACCTCCTCCCACTTTTTAACGGCCAGAGGGAACTGTTTCAACACGACAACGCTTGATCCCACACAGCTCGTGTAACAGGTGCCTATCTCGCCAATGTGTCCTTCGCTGGCCTTCAAAATCACCTAATCTGAACCCGACCGATCACCTGTGGGACGAGCTTGATCGACGCGTCCGTAAACCTCAGACATCTACAGAACTTGCCAACGCATTGCAGTAGGAATGACGAACAATTCCCCAAGCAAAATACGACGACTTGTGAAATCCCTCCCAAGGCGGTGTCGAGCAGTGACGGCTACAAGGGGTGGTGTCACCAGATACTGACCTGGACGCCCCCTTGTGTCCTACCTTGCAGTGAGTAAACTGAATTAATGCTGACAATGACAACACTACATACATTCATCTGTGTTTCGAATTCCCTTCATCCATGTTCAAGCTTAATCTACGTACGTACATTTAAGTACGACACTTAAATACTGGGACAGTTCATGAGATATATATTAATAAAATCAGTAAGCGATTTCATATAAGCTTGAAAATATTTCGCTATATATGCCTACATGCTGCAATCTGACCCGAAATTAAACATTGCCGAATACAACGGCAAATCATGAAGTACTTGTAACATTCACTGTTTTCTATGTTGTCCAATTACGCACCTCGGCATAAGTTTCGCTATTTGTCAGTAGTGTGTGCCGTTAAAGTTGTTCTGTATTTTCATTGGCTGACAAGATGTCATTCTAAGGTTTTGACAGAGCACCATAACTATTTACATAAGCTAAACCTAGGGAAATATACATTGCCCTGACTAGTATTTTATAATTCACCAGTTTTCGGGGAATAACTTATCTGCGTCGCTTATATTATCTCTTCTCGACAAGGTTGGGATCTTGTTTGGAAACTTGATACGTTATTAATGAGAATTATGGATCCTATTTTTTTTTCGACAAAATAATTCCAGTGTAATCTTTGTATTATTCTTTTTTTTCTTTGTTTGTTTTTGATAATTTCTTTATTTTTTCCCGTCAAAAGCATGATTATATTTTAAGCCCAGACACCCACATTTGACACAAAGGGAACTGCAATCACATTTCAAAAACATATTTTCTTAGAAACTTGTCATTCATTTATAGGGGTGGGTGTGCTGGTTGGAATGTGTCACATTTTGCTGACAAATGATATTCCTGATAAAGTATATGGTCTACTTTTTAAAATTATTTTGACATCAAGCGGTGGCTTCGTTTTGCTTGATTCTTCTTCATCTTCACTGGAACATTTTCTTGCAAGATGTATAATCGGATCGTATTGATACGGTCTAACATCCATTTCAGAAATGACATCAGAAACCGTCCACTATTATTGCTTCAGAATCCATAGACAATGTTAAGTTGTGAGGTAAAATCAAAGAGAGAGCCATTGTGAACTGTGAACTTCTAGTTCAAATTTAATCACGGAAGGTGACGTATAGAATGCCTTTACCTCTATGAAAAGTTGTGTTAATGTTAGTATTCTCCTTTAATACACGTTCTTACTTTTGGCCTGTGCGTTTCTATTTTGAAAAGTGTATTTTAAGTCACCAAAATAGGCATAAAGTACCCTTACCAATATATGAATGGGAGTTAGATAATTTGTGAGGTTGTGGACAGTCAGAATATGCAGGCTGGAGACACAAACATAGAACCATTTGATTATAAGCCTGTCTTGTCGAATTTGTCTGATCGAAAACTATTCTGCAATAGCTTCCTCAAAAGGAGCTTATCGTGTAATGTCAATAATTGAGTTGACAATATAAATATGTTCCGACGTGGAAAACTGCAGTCTACCTTTGATTTAGATTCTGTGAGTTGTCTCCATGGATCGTCGTTGAGAATGCTTCCATCTGTAAAAGTTATGGTGCATGTTTCAATAATCGTATAAATAAAAACAACAACATATCGATTACAATAAACGTGTTTGTTGTTTCACCCCCGCAATCTTCCAGGTATATGCTGGCAGGAAGGACCTACTCAAGTCTGGACCACGAACTTCAGTTACTGATATTGTGGGTAATGATCAACAACGCTAGGGTCGAAACACACACAAACAGCCAATTCACAAATCTGACCGCGTGGTCACTCGTATTCATAAAGTTATGTTATGACAATAGCTCTGTTGTTTAACGCTGCACTCAGCCATTTTTAAGCTATGTGAGGGCGGTCTGCAACATAATCGAGTCTGAACCAGACAATCCGCTGATGAACATCATGAACATCGACCTACGCAACTGAGATACAATGACATGCAGCAATCAAGTCTGCGAAGCTGACCACCCGATACAGTTAGCAGCATCTTACGACAATCACAGGTTGCTGAAGACAATGTATCCCGGATCTTCACTGGTCGACAATAACTCCTGATTGTCTCACCAACCCACCTTTCACACTGTAGACTTCCACATCGTAGCAGTTGAGGTTGGAACAGGCCAGTTATGCGTCATTGTCTCCCGCCATGGCGTAGCTTGTACCAGGAGCCAAAGAACCATTCAGTGGGAAGGATGCACCGCTCAAGCCACAGTCCCGTTGAAACTGTAAATGTCATGACCACTACCGAACATAGGGCCATAGGTCGCGTGTCCGTAAATTGCCTCGTTGCCGTTTGTTGCTGGGTATTGTTTAGGGTTGCTGGAACCTTGGAAGTACAAACGGAACAGGAATGCTGTCTGGTCGACCTTGTAGGCACCAGCAGAGTCCCAGCTGACCGAGGTGTAGCCACCAAACACGCAGTCCGACGTGTTATAGAAGACTGTGACTGTAGGCCCCTTGCTGTCACACTCCACGTGGAAGGCGGTGCTGGAACAACCATCACGGGTGGCCTTGTACAGAAGTTCAAAGTCTTTCCTTGCGTTTAACCATCTGTTCAGTTGTTTCTGATCCTTCTTCGTCAAAGTTCGTTCCATGATCTGATGTTGTAAAACACTAATTAACCACGCGTTATTGTATTCTGTGCTCGAAATAAGCGCCTGTCCGTAGGTCCGTGGCAAAGGGATCTCGTCTCGGGACAGTGCTTTCAAAGGGATGGGGGTACGGGAATATGAAGTCTACAATAAATTTACATGTCTATTTGAATGTCACAAATAAGGACCTGCAGCAAAACTCTGAAAGCCTGATCCCTTAAATAGCAAACAATAGTTTATGTATATGTTATCATCCAAGACATTGGTACACGTTGTTGGTTTTAAGGAGATTAAATGCCTAGAAATATCGAAATATTCTTTCTTTTGTTGTGTACTGAAAGTCAAGCCCGTCCATCATTTAATTTTACATTATTACGAGGGTCGGTTAAAAGGTAGTCGGTCTCACCTAGAAAATGATACAAATGCAGCTGTTTTTAAGTTTTATTTTCTACATATTTTCTGTCAACCTCAAGCAAATTAGTTTTGCTATGTTCCAGCCCCACGATGCCCATTTTGTTTGGCTATTTATCTTGATACCCCCCACAAACACAAAATCTGCAATAAATGCATCACAAACTTCAGGACACAAAATATGTAAGAAACATTTAGTGTGTTTGAGATAGGCAGGGGTCCTGTAGAATCAAACGTAGATATTAAAGTGCATAAAAATGCAATTTGAAACTGCAATCGCTTGTTCAAGTGACTCCCCCATGATGTTTACTGAAAGAGCCTGTTATGGAGACACTACCCAACCCCTTTCAGATGACGTCATCATAAGGACATAATCTATTCTAATGTTTTCACTTATTCATACAAGGGTTCAAACTAAAAACTGAATGGTCACACAAGTGTCAACACTCAATATATTGTAAACAGTACCAGCTTAAATATCTGGACACATTGTTTATTAAAATGGCTGGGGTCAAGCAATCCAAATCTTTGACTGTTGATTATGACGGAAAGTCCAATACAATACTGAACATATTTTATACGATATTATCTGAGGACATACCGTTATCCAAGAGGCCCCAAATGACAGATCGTTTTTCATTTCTGCAATATTTTCAGAAATATTATACCCCAATGTGTTGTGATGACTAGCATATAACTCGTTAACCACATTACCCACATATGTGAAATGTTGGACATGGCTTTGCTCATGATTCCTTCTAAATAAAATGGAACCTTTTCAAACAGTGGACATCGAGAACATAGTTAGGCCGACTACTTTCTGACCGACCCTCGTAAACAGAAAAGCACAGCCAAGAAAAGATTTTACCTCTGATATCTGACATGCTTGTTTGTCAGATATCATTGCATTGGAAAAAATTCAACATGACCTAAATAACATTTAAAATGAGTACATCACCTGAACTCAAATGTGATATTTGCTTTGCCACTTAAACAACTCGCCATGTCGCCGTGGGATAATCCTATACGTCAGCATGATTCGCATTTTATTTTTTTTAAAGAGGACGATTTCGAATGCATTCTGCTCCCTTCTTGCGTCTACCCGAGATAGTTTACTGACACCTCGACAAAGAAACAACAACAAAAAATAGGCGATGGGGCGGCAATTCTTACTTTAGGTCAACGTGTGCAGTGTAAGCGGATCACTACTGACGACTCTTATCAGTGATGAAAAACTGTTCATGAACGGTCCCGTCTCGGGTTGATAACAGGGTTTGATATCGAAAGTAGAACTTTGAACACATTGTAGCATGGTTGGGCGCCCCAAGTACAAATCTTGGTAGATATCCAAATAACAGAAATGGTTTTACTGTTACAATAGTTCCACAGTCTTGTTCACTCACTCCGACACATCCACTAAATCTCACACTGACTACCTGTCTGACTGATCCTCTCGTACTTACCTCACTGTGCAGAGTTGTCGAGACTTTCCTGTCACGTGATTTCCAGGAAAGCGAAGCCTGAGGTAAAGGGGAGTAACTATAACATTTTGTAGGGCTTGTTTGACTTATTTCCGCCATAAACAGATTCTATTGATGTTATCCAAATATCTGAGGCATGCAATTTGAAAATAACATATAGAATTGCAGTTTGTCTAATGAACCACAGATTATAACACCTTAAAATTAATGACACTCCCATTCTTCAGATCAAGAAGATTTTTTCACTCACATTCTATTAAAAAACACATACATACAGACAGACAGACAGACAGACAGACAGACAGACAGACAGACAGACAGACACACACACACACACACACACACACATACATACATACATACATACATACATACATACATACATACATACATACATACATACATACATACATACATACGGACCGCCTCCGTGGTGTAGTGGTTAGAGCGTCCGCCCGGAGAGCGGAAGGTCGCGGGTTCGATCCCCGACCGCGTCATACTAAAAGACGTTAATATATGGTACTTGTTGGTCCCTGCCTGGCGCTCGGCATTAATGGGTACAACAAGGACTTGTCGGCTCGGAGTCAGTATAATGTGTCTGAGTGGGGTATTCATGCATCATTGCGGCATGGTGAGCTAGCACTATGAAACCAGCTTAAGTCTGGGCTAGTACAAGCAGCCGCACATACACATACACACGCATGCACGTCGTCATATGAGCGAAATATTCTCAAGCAGGACGTTAAACCCAATTTCACCTCACATACATACATACATACATACATACATAAACTCACGGGCGAAAGAAACGAAACGTCACCAAAATGATATTTTTTATCTTTTATCGTACACTAAGTGATTATTCATATCTGTAGTTCACACTTTCATCATTCAGAATGAATCTTTAAATCTATTAATTTTCCACATATGATTGTTAAATTTACAAAATCTGAGTTTGTTGTTTTGTGACATGTAAAAAGGCGAGGTGACGTTTCTTTCGCCCGTGAGTTTCATTTGTATAGCGCCATATCCAGCTCAGCAGCTCAAAGGCGCTTTGTTTTTCCTTCGATCAATAGATGTCAATCTCAATGGCACATCGTATTGTCAATCTCAACTGCCTGGGGAGCATACAACTCTTGCAGCCACTAGGCGCACCGAGTTAGTGTGGCATTCCCATCCTTATGAGGTACCCATTCACAGCTGGGTGGACTGGGACACATAGTCACAGTACCTTGTCCAAGTTTACTGCACATTGCTGTACCTGCAACTAGGTGTTTGCACGTATTCATGTGGCCACCATCTGATCATATACCAACGGATTCGTGGGTTCTTTTAAGTGCACAGGGTTGTGTACTGTACACTAGGGGTTGTGACAACACTGAAAGAATTAACACAAAGTTAACTCCAAGCTTTTTACAACCGGTCACAGGTGGGCTCGATCCCGTCACCTCGATGTGTACACAAACTAAACATTAAAACAATGATTACTTTCTGTGGCTGTTTCGTCGTAGATGATTGTAAAGATCATTTGAGCTGGATACATCTGGCTTTTTCTCGCTTTATTCTCTATGCCAGGCTATATTTCTCTACATCAGGATCTAGGAACACCTCCAGGTGAGCGTGTCAGAGCTGTCTTATCAGTCAATCAACTTGAAAGCTTCTAAGTTCTCCTTACTTACAAGTCAACGAACCACGCGTAAATTTTATACATTATTTCCTTTAGGAACACCATAACATCAATATTTGCTTTCTGCGAATGCTCGTAAAAATTGAAAATTTAATAGAAGAAGATTTGAAAACGATCTTACTCAAAATGGTAAGAAACACGTATCGACATGATGCTAATAACTTATAACTATCAAGTGATAAATCTGATCCAATAATAGCAACATCTCCGTGACATAAACGAAACATATAAGCTTTGTTTGTTTGTTTGTTTGTTGTTTAACGCCTCACTCAGCAATATGTGAAAGTCATGGCCAGGCAATCCAGTGGTTGACATCAAGAGCACTTATTAATTGTGATACGATGACATGTACCAAGTCTGCAAGCCTGACCCATCCATCCAGTTGGTCACCTTATTATAAATCTCCTGCATCTCCTCGGTTTAAGGCTATAATTGGCCAGGGACACTACGATACGTGTCACTGACTACGGATTAAGCCGATTTTAGAAATATTCCAGCAATATCACGTCGGGAGACACCAGACATGGGCTTCAAACATTGTATCCAAGTGGGTAATCGAACCCGGGTCTTTGTGATGACGAGCAAACGCTTAATCATTTGATTTTCCAACCACCTCGCTTAAACATTATATTATGCGAGGATTCTGTGTCACGGTAAGAACTACTTAATATACAAAAGTTTGAAAGATGAGAAGAAATGAACACAGGCGCAAATTTATAAATGCTTATTTACAAATGATATAAAAAATGAATTTTGAATAAATGGAAATAAGGACAATTCTTTTAGGAAGACGAAATCATCGCCCCATATCAGGAATTTAAAAACTAGATTACGTGAACAACAAAAATATAAAGTGGATTAAACTTGGAAGTATAGCATATCTTCTATCACAGTTCGCAGATGATACAGCACTTCCATTAGACGGATCAGAGAAATGCCTCTATGCAGTTTTGAGTACTTTAGAACTATTTGCCCGTTTTTCAGGTTTAAAAGTCAACGTAGATTAACTAAACTAATATGGATAGGCTCCAAAAAGATATCCCGATATAAGATATGTAAAGAATGGAATTTTGACTGGTCACAAACAGACTTCACGCTCTTGGGAATACATTTCGATATTGATATTGATAATATGGTTGAAATAAACTACAACGAAAAACTAGCTCAGATGGAAAGGCAAATAAACATTTGGTCAGCTCGTACCTTAACCCGGTACGGAAGAAATACTGTTCTTAAATCACTACTACTACCAAAGCTTAACCACCTATTCTCATCTCTACCAAATCCTAAAAAATGTGTCATTGAAAGACTTTAAAAAATGTGTTTTAATTTCATATGGAAAAACCAACCTGATAGTGAGTGTGTTTAGTTTTACGCCGCTTTTAGCAATATTCCAAATATATCAAGGCGGGGGACACCAGAAATGGGCTTTACATATTGTACCCATGTGGGGAATCGAACTCGGGTCTTCGGCGTGAGGAACGACCGCTTTAACCACTACGCTACCCCACCGCCCCACAAACCTGATAAGATTAAAAGAGATATAATGATGTTAAACCCAGAGCATGGGAGGATTAAAAACTCCAAATATTAGAAAAATTATATCTTCACAAAAACTAAAATAGATAAATAGAGTAAGCGGTCATGACCTGAAATGGACGTTTCTCATCACCAGTTTAAAATCAGGACTCAATATTTACTGACGGATAGTTACTATATACAAAATGAAATAATTCCCTCTTCAACTAACTCCTTTTGGAAAGACATACCTTTAGAATGGTCGAACTTTATATCCATGTGTAAAAGAGAAATTGTAAATGAAGAAGAGATACAATGCCAATCTTTATGGAATAACGACAATATCAGAATTGTTAGTCATCCCTTTCTGTATCTTGAGTGGTACAAAAAAGGTGTCGTTTTTTTAAATGATTTACTACATGAAGAAGGCAGACTGTTCACATATAAAGAATTTTCCTATACGTTTTCAATAAAAACCAATTTCTTAACGTATGAATCAGTTAAAAAGGCAATTATAACATATGCTCGAACACTGAATATAAAGCAATTTAAAAAGAAATTAAGCGAACCAATTTATCCCTTTAATGTCTCAAAAATTGACACCATAATTGGGAATAAAAAATTATATGCCTCCCTCTTGAACTCAAAATTTGTTCGGTTGCCAAGGTTTTCAAAATGGAAAAGAGTTCTAGAGAGTAATTTTACTGAAAATGACTGGAATCTTTTTAACATTATTGCAAATAAATGTTCGCAAAGCATAGACTTGAAATGGTTGCAATATAGAATTATCCACAATATCCCCCCTACATTATAACTACTTTATAAAATTGGATACACATCCTCACCAATATGGCCATTTTGTGAACAAGAAAGAGAAACTATCAATCATATGTTATGAGAATGTGAATTTGTTTTTAAATTATGGAAATAAATAGAATCATGGTTGAACTCAGTATAGTTACAAGTGGAACTTACAAATAAAATCGTTATATTGGGATTGAAAGGATTAAACAATAATCCGATTAATGAAATAATTTCAGTAGTCAAACATTATATCTACAGATGCAGCATAAATGGTTTCAAACCAAAGTTTAATATTTAAAAAATGAAATTGTCCGTCACCATGATATGTCAAGATATCAGCGGGAACTGAGCAATTATTTTTTTCAATATTGGTCAACATTACATCTATTACTTGGAAGATAATCCAGCCAATTATACTTTTTCAGCCAACTGTACATTTTCATACATGTATACATATACCATTGTATAATTATGAAGGTTATCTATACATGTTTGCCTGTACATGAAATATAGGAAATAAAAATAAATAAATAAATACATCATCAATCAGCTGCGAAACAAGCATGCCATACCATGCGCTGTTTAGAAATGTGTACATACCGCGCATTATTGAAACTATAAACCAGCGTTTTTCGGGTTTTATAGGAGTCAATCGTTGGCAATTTCGTGATATTATTGGTATCTCTGACACGGCTAAAGTGTACTGTTTTGGCTGCTAAAATTTATTGATTAGCACAGACCTTCGTAATGCTTAGGATCGAATCTCAGCCAAACTTGTAACCTTAAAATCGTAAACGGTGAACTCTTTCTAAACAATCACACTGTTTCATCCTATATCGCAAATCAAACTCGTGACCTTCAAGTGGTATCTGACCGAGAGAAGCGAGGTCAGATACCATAGGAAGGACACGAGTTTCGTATAATTCGTATGTAATGAGACCTCGTGTAGCTAGTATTCTCTATTTATTACCCACGTGGTCAACGTATGGGTAGTTGCATACTAATCTCGTACGTCACACGAGTGTCGTATCGCGTTGACCTGTGTCGTAACGACTTGACCTGAGATTCTAACGATTTGATTGGATAACCGATGACCTCTCAATTAGGTCACATTCTGACGTAACAATTTTTTCATTCATAACAAACACGTGAATTAATTCATTCTGCAACTTAAATGCATTGTGGGAATGTTAACATTGCGAACGTTGCCGTGTCGCTGTTTAATTGTGAGTCGAACTGAGACATTATATTCGTCGAAAAACATAAACGCAATGTTTCCACCAGTCATGTTAGCCGAATGAAGCAACTGGAAACCCAGAAACGAGGTGCTACGGAGTAGTTTACTGTAGGAGGCTGTACGAAGCGATGACAACTGACATGAATCGTGACGTCGGTTACCAAGGCAGTGACGTCATGCAAATATTGTACTACAGTAGAAACTCTTCCGCAACCTCTTTATGAAACCGGTGTCGGTTTGAAACCAAAAACATAACAAAAATACGCTATTTTGTCAATTTAATGCATGTAAGACGTGGGTAATAAATAAAATACCACACTCGGTCTCATTACATACGAATTATACGAAACTCGAAACACTCGTTTCGTATAATTCCTATGTAATGAGACCGAGTGTAGTATTCTCTATTTATTACCTACGAGGGCGAACATATCGGGGTTCATATTTTTCATACGATGCCCTTGGGCAAAATATCACATTGTCATGGTGACGTGACGTCATGAACAAGCTATGACGTTACGTTTCTTCTGTGACGTTGCGTTCTACATGCGGCGACGGCGGGTAGCCAGCCTGTGTTTGAAGTAGATTTGGTTTTATTTTCCTCAATTTGACGACGTCGGTAATAAACAGAATACTATATTCGTGCCCATATCATGCTATGTTTACGACACTCGTGCCTAAATATCGGCATATCCCTCGCTCTCGCTCGGGAAATACCAACATTTAGGCACTCGTGTCGTAAACATAGTATGACATGGGCACTCATATAATATCCTCTATGGCACCCATGAAGGGCCACCTCTTCGTGGTGGGTGCTGGGTAACGCTAAGCGCCGTTCAACCCCCCGTTGTGGACCCGGGGGGATATTTGGTCCACCAACCCGTTTGCCGTGGGTTGCGCCCCTGTGTCGGTGGAGGACGGGAGGCTGGTGGTTGAGGGCACTGGGAGCCTGGAACCGTGTTTCTTTTGCCCAACACACCACTTCACCCCTTACTTCACCTAGACGGGTGGTAGAACTGGCCCGGTTCTATCAATCGGCTGGTCACGTCAAGCCCTGTGCATGGTGGATATATATTTGCACATTTTCTCATTTTGAGGGTATTGGCTTTTTCGATTTCACGATTACAATTTAATTATATGTTAACTTGCCTAGAGTCCTATGCCAGAAGGCGGTGGCTCATGGGCCAATCTGGTGATATGGATCTCTGAATACTGAGTTTCTTGAGACTAATGTCATGGGCCGAACCAGCCTGGCATGTGATCTTTTAGAATTTTCAGCTATTTATGTCTGTATTTCTGGAGTATAACATCCCTGTAGCCCTGGTGTTGTTTCCACTGCAACATCGTCCTTGTTGACACTCGATGGCGGGTGGGGAGCAGGGTTGTCGAACAATATTATTATACCATGGCTCACAACACACACTCTGGTTCATCCAAAACAAATAAGCGGAGACATCTTTCGTCATCATCTGATGAAGATGTATCCCCTTTATTGCATGATTCCTGGCCAAGGTTCTTGGTTATTGCAACTGATGATGGAAGTCCATTAAATATCAATCCCTTTGCCGTATCCAAGGGCATCCAAGGTAAAGAATGTCACTCGCCTCCGAAATGGTTCAATCTTGGTTGAATGTGCAAAGCCTCAGCAATCTGTCAATCTATTGGGCTTACAGCAGTTTGTAAACAAACAGGTTGTTGTCTCAGCGCACAAGACTCTCAACACTTGCAGAGGTATTGTAAGAGACAGGTCCCGTTGTCTGTTGGATATGACCGAAGAGGAGATTGCGGCAGAGCTGAAGGACCAAGGCGTTACTATGGTGAAGCGTTTTACTAGAAAACAAGAATCAAACATAGTGAAAACAAACACATATCTTTTCACGTTTTGTATGACTACACTTCCCAAATCCATTAAAGCTGGATACTGTAACATTGGAGTGGATGTATATGTGCCAAATCCGCTGCGGTGTTACAAGTGCCAACAATTTGGCCATGGTGCAAGGTCTTGCACCGGTAAATCTGTATGCTCCCACTGCAGTGAAGATCATGAGAGTACTAACTGCAATAATACCATAAAATGCTCAAACTGCAGTGGTGACCACCTGGCATCATCAAAATCTTGCCCAAAGTTTGGATATGAGGCCAAAATTCTTAAAATCAAATGCACAAACAACATCTCATACTTTGAAGCGAAGAAAGTAGTTAATGCTCAATCCAAATCTTCTACCGGTCCAACATACTCAGCCGCGGTTACTTCCTCTGCTCCGACACCTGTTCCTAAAACTCACTCAGTTTCAACTGAATGTCAAACTGCTATATCTTGGTTGAATGCTGATCCAATAACCTTGGATGACAATGATAAAATATCAAACGATCATCGATGCACATCAGCCTCTCAGACTGAGAAACTCAACCAGACGATGTCCATTCGACTCAGGAAACGCAGAGTGTTGCCCACCTTTCAAATAAAGAAAAGAAAAAGTTAAGAAGAAAGAACAGGACTCTTCACCATTTGGAAGAGTCTCCTTCGTTGACACCTACTGTGACGGTTCAAAATTCATTTGAGCCACTTGCTATGGATTCATTGAGCCCTCCTGTGGTGGTTCAAAATTCGTTTGAACCACTTGACATGGAGATTGCTTCTTCACACACAACGTGTAGGAGTGATGGCTCCTTGCATTCTCGATCTCCAGTCAAACCACCATAAACATTATTTATGAACTTAATCCAATGGAATTGCAGGGGTCTTAGGAACAATTTTCAGGATCTACAATTATTATCGCAGGATTATAAACCATCTGTGTTTAGTTTACAGGAGACATACCTGAAAAATACAGACAAATTTGAATTTCGTCAGTACAATTCATTCCATTCGTTTTCACCTCCAGGTGATAAAGCCACCGGCGGCGCTTCTATTTTGGTGAGGCAGGGTGTGATTCATAGCCCTGTCCCCCTTAAAAGTCCTCTTCAGGCGGTTGCTGTCCGTCTTTCGTTACAAATAACCTTCACTCTTTGTTCATTGTACATTTCTCCATCTTCAGCTCTTCAGCAGTCTGATCTTCAGGATCTCTTCGACCAGCTTCCCAAGCCCTGTATTATCATGGGTGATCTTAACGGTCATAACCCTTTGTGGGGAAGTACTGATACTAACATTAAAGGGAAAATCCTCGAAGACTTCATTTCTAATAATGACCTGTGCATATTTAATGATGGATCAGCCACGTATTTACACCCTGGTACAGGAACATATTTTGCACTAGAACTATCACTCACAGACCCAAATATTTATAACGAATTCGAATGGTCAGTTCATGATGACCTGTGTGGAAGTGACTATTTCCCCACAATACTTTCAGCTGTAAATCCAACCGATGACCCTCCTGCAACAAGGCGGAATTTTAATGAGGCCAACTGGTCATTATATCAGACACTTTGTACTGACGAACTGAAATCTGACTTTTTTGTCAATGCTCTAGATCCTATTCAGTTGTTCTCGGATAAACTGAATCAAATAGCTGATGAAACTATTCCTAAGTCCTCTGCGACACCACACATTCGTAAACCATGGTTTACTGATGATTGTAAACAGGTCAGGAAGTGTAGGAAGAAGGCAGAGAAATACTTTCGCCGGCATCCTACAGTTCACAATTTAAATAATGTCAAAATAAATAGTGCCAAAGCTCGACGTGCCTTTAAACAGAATAAACGTCAGTCTTGGCGAAATTATGTTTCCAAGTTAAATTCACGCACACCAATTTCAAAGGTGTGGAACATGATTCAACGAATAAAGGGCAAAGGTTCCAAATCTACTGTCCACCATCTGAAGGATGGTGATAATTTATTAACTGATAAGTCTGACATTGCCAATACGCTTGGTGAAACTCTCGCCAAACATTCTTCTTCGTCAAATTACGTACCAGAATTTCAAAAATATCAGAAACAACAAGAGAAAAGGAGAATAAATTTTAACTCAGACAATGGCGAAGACTATAATGAATTATTTTCATTACATGAGCTCCACACTGCCCTTGAGCAAGCTCATGACACAGCAACAGGAGCTGATAATATACACTATCAGCTCTTGAAGCATTTACCGGAATCATGTTTGGAAACTCTTCTAAATATTTTTGGCACAATATGGACTTCAGGGAATTTCCCACCTTCGTGGCGTAATGCCATTGTAGTTCCTATACCAAAGCCTGGCCGGGATCATACTGATCCGTCTAATTACAGACCAATCTCTTTAACGAGTTGTGTCTGTAAAACCATGGAACGAATAGTAAATAATCGATTAACATGGTATCTTGAAACCAACAACCTAATAACAAATATTCAATGTGGTTTCAGGAAAAATCGTAGTACCATTGATCATTTGGTACGATTAGAATCCTATATAAAAAATGCTATAGTCAATAAACAACATGCAGTATCGATATTCTTTGATCTCGAGAAAGCGTACGATACCACCTGGAAGCATGGCATTTTAAAGGATTTACATGATTTTGGTTTAAGGGGTCGTTTACCTCTTTTTATATCACAGTTCTTAAAAGACAGGCAATTTCAAGTCCGAGTGGGTTCTACCCTGTCTGACCATTATAATCAGGATCAGGGTGTCCCACAAGGCAGTATTTTGTCTGTCACATTGTTTAGCATTAAGATCAACAGTTTATCCAAGGTTTTAAATGATTCCATCGATGGATCACTTTTCGTGGATGATTTTAATATTTCTTGTCGCGGTAAGAATATGCATACCATTGAACGACAACTACAGTTGTGTTTAAACAAAATAAATAAATGGTGTCTTGAAAACGGCTTTAAATTTTCTAAATCAAAAACTAATTGCATACATTTCTGCCGTAAATATAAACCACATAAAGACCCAGAACTGTTTTTAAATGGCACTCCCATCAAGGTTGTAAAAGAGGCCAAGTTCTTAGGTCTCATTTTCGACTCCCATTTAACTTTTCTTCCGCATATCAAATCTCTAAAAACTAAATGCCTGAAGGCACTCGATTTATTGAAAGTCGTGTCTAATTCAAGGTGGGGAGGGGATCAAGCTACGCTCCTACACCTTTACAGATCACTGGTCCGCTCGAAGCTTGATTATGGCTCCATCGTATATGGTGGAGCCTGCAAAAGCAACCTAAAACTACTGGATTCTGTCCATCACCAAGGCCTAAGACTTTGTCTTGGGTCTTTTTTAACCTCTCCTGTTGACGGTCTTTATGTCGAGGCAGACGAACCTTCTCTTAACCAACGTCGTATAAAATTATCATTACAATATATTACAAAATTATATTCAAACGAGTCTAATCCTGCATTTCACTGTGTCTTTAATCCTCTTTATGAGGATTTGTATAACAAAACGTCTTCTCTTGTTCCTCCTCTTGGGCTCAGAATTAAGCCATTTATTGCTGCTGCCGGCATTGAGCTGGAAAATATAGCTCCTTCCCATCTTCTTCCTTCTCCTCCTTGGCAATTGGTTAGGCCACAAGTCGACCTAACACTCACTAAATTTAAAAAATCAGAAACTAATGACTTACTATACAAACAAGAATATAATCAATTAAAAAGTACATATAATACATATAAATCCTTATTTACAGATGGGTCCAAGGATGGTGGCGCGGTTGCTTGTGCCACTGTCATTGGGTCCAAAACATTCTCTTCCAGATTACCCAATGACAGTTCAATTTTCACAGCAGAAGCAAACGCAATACTAACAGCTCTTAAATATATAAATAGACACCCTAAATATAAACAATATATCATATTTTCAGACTCTCTTTCTTGCCTTCAGGCTATTAAAAATATTTCTTGTAAACATCCACTTTTAATAGAAATTATAGAATTATATAATGATCTTGCAACTGGCCAATATGACATCGTCCTCTGTTGGTTACCCAGCCACGTTGGCATTTCTGGGAATATAATGGCCGATTTTGCTGCCAAGGCAGCACTCAACAAATCTGTGACACCACTTCTGATCCCATACTCTGATTATAAAGCCAGCATTAGAACATACATCCGCGATCTGATGCAAAAGAAGTGGGATGCCCAAGTAGGTATCAATAAATTACATGCAATCAAACCAACTATTGGTTACACCTACTTGGGTTGTCAGTCCAGATTTGAAGAGGTCATCATACGACGATGTCGTATTGGCCACACAAGATATACTCATGAGTACCTATTGAAAGGTGAGGATCCTCCGTTTTGTATCCCTTGTGATGAAAGAATCACAGTCAAGCATGTCTTGCTTGACTGTGTTGAATATTCCATCACAAGGGATAAGTATATTAATGTCAAAACATTGAAGGATCTCTTTTATAATGTAATTTATCATTTGATAGTTGAATTTTTAAAAGAATTAGATTTGTTAACTGATTTGTAAATAGATAAATATTTTATTATTGGTAATTTAAATTAGTCACTGAGATTGTTAGTGGCTGTACCCTCAAAGGGGGTTGACGTAGAAAATTATTGTCCTCCTGAAAGGGTACGTAAGTCCCAAAACTTTCAAAGTAAAATATAAATTATCACATTTTAAACGTAGTATTTTTGTTATTTTAACTGTTGGCTAAATTTTCCTACAATCGCCAGCAGCTGAAGGGATGGTGTAAATCCAGCTAGGATCCATGCAGGTAGCAAAAGTAATGTAAGTCCCCATGGCTCCTAGCATGGTGATCTACCTTCAGTTGGTGGCGATCTATAGCCAATTTTTATATTGTGTTGTCCCCTATAGTTAAAATGTTTTAGATTCAATTACTAGTTTTACATGTATATCTATGATACTCTAGTTGTTTTACTGTCCTTCGTCGGCAGATGTTTTATAATATACATATATTTTATTTCACTATCAAATGTTCTCGTCACGATATGGCTGAAATATTGCCGATGTGACGTTAAATACTAACTCACTCACTCACTCACTCACTAATATCCTCTATTTAATACATTAGGGTTTAATAATTAATGAACGTTTCATGGAACCGGGGTCCACATCTGCAGTCTGTGGTCCTGGCGACTGCCTTCATTGGAAGTACACGACATGCCTTGATATCACATAAAATATTACCGTGAACCTGTCCGGCAAATGACCGTCGATGATCGCCATCAGGTCCGACAGATCAAGATTGAGACCGTCTTCAAGTCCCCTTGTGTCACAAAGTCGAACTTTCAAGGGCTGTCGACTTGTCGGTCGATTTTATCTTGTACAAACGATACTGAAAATATTAAGGTTATTAAAAGATATATTGATATACTAATTTGTGAAAATATCAACTTTGTCGGTTCAGGTCTGAAGTAAAGTTGTTTGACAAGAATGTCCAAATTTTGTAATTTCTGTACACGTGTCCTTTCTCCTGGATCAAAACCATTGTTCATTTAGGACTGATACTAAAAGTACTGCCGGAAATAGAAAAAAACAACTGTTTTTAGGCGGTTACTCTGTATCCCTACAATTTACACAATTGCAAATAGCATATGTCGAAATAACCCACATCGGCCTAACAGGGCGTTCAGTGGAATGCGTAATAGGATATCCAGAAAAGCATGTTTACTCGTAAAATTGGGCAAAAATATACCAATAGCTGCTGAAAACAATAGATCAGACTATAGATGACAATTAGGTCGCTCAGCCAGGTATGACGACAGACCGTCGACTCACCTGGCATGAAATGCATGTGCTGCCTACGGGCACAAGGGGTCGTCTCAAAGATATTTTATGCTTTCTCATGTGTTTTGAATATGTCTCATCTATTGATTAACATCTTACGTGTCTTTCTTTCACATAGTTTATGTTGTGATCTGTAAAAGAGTATGATACCCATAGAAAAGCTTAAATCAGAATTCGTATTAAATGTCTCAATGTCTCAGTGGCATGACCACCCGATGATCAACAGGACAGGGTAGTATTTGTAAATAGTTATGACATGCCGTTTGCTTCCCTAGTCTATTTCCCCTAAAGGATTATCTTATCTCAGCTGATATCTCTGTCACCCAGCCCGACCCCAACCACCATCTGTGACACCCGTCCTGACACACCATTTGAGACGACCCCTTCTACCTATTTCCTTTTTATAGTGATGGTGAGACTCCATGGTAGCTACATCCTTACTAGTTTCAGTATTAAAGTTATTATTGTTTACGTCAGCTATCGTTTTTCACGAAGATAAGTTTACTTTTGAAATGGGAATTAAAAAAGGTGTCATTTACAATACAGTATCATCGCACACTAATTTGCATAAAGTCATGGTCTGATACAAATAAGTCGCTTTGGACCGCATTGCTCATTTCTGCACTAATCTCTCCTCAGAAAAGTCTTTTTTCTACGTTTCCTATCTCTCTACTACTGAGACTGTAGTTAGGCCGAACTTAGTTTAACAGATATTTCATACTTTCATATATTAACTGCATAAATTGTAGATAAATTTCTATTTCCGGCAGTACTTTTTTTTAGTTCTGACATGAAGCTGCATTATTTCATTCCCGTGAAATATCAACATAATTTTACCGTTTCAGCATTTCGTTACAAGAAACACCTAATAAACATAACAAATAAATAATTGAATTAGCAGTTAGATGGGATACGTATCAACCTACGGTAGTAGTTAGACTGTGTTCTGCACTTCCGCTGCAGGCGACGGAGGTTATCCGCCCTTGGAATATAGAGTTGATGGTGTTGAAGTAGCTGGATTTGCCCGATCCAACCGCCCCCAGCAACAAGATGTTCACATGATCCAGCTTCCCCGGGGGTGAGTACGTCTCCAGTTCAGACTTCAGTACCTGTGGACACACGGTAAGGCTCAATGGGTAGCAACAGTGGCAAATGAAATGATAGTTACACGCAACAGGTTGTTACTGAACATTAAAATCTCTGTAGAGTGACATGACAGACATACCTTCCAGCATTAGCTAATGGTTATTTGACCGATGTACAAAATACTCTTACGCTTCACGTGACTAAAACTACACCATCAGACCAAAAGCAAAGTTTTACAAATGTCTTCAGCGATATATCAGTTTGTTAGAAAAAACAATCTTCGAAATGCAAACCTTTTGTTTCACCTCAGGTAGTTTCCGCCACGGTGTCTCATCTTGGCGTGCAGCGTGTTCTGAAAATATCCTCATTTATGCATAGTATGTGATATTTTCAGAACATGACATTTGCTAACTGACCCTCGTGTTGAACTTGTGGTAACACTTGGTATGAAGAGGAAATTGTAGTACAACATAAACTGGTTGGTATTGTGAGAGATAATTGTCACCTTGTTTTGACAACATTATAGCTTCTGGACTATTTCACTTTTGTGTAACCTGAAGCTACATATCGTTCAAGCAATCTTGACCCTCACGGCATTGACAGCCTTAAGTGACCAGTTATCAAGACGCCATCGCTTGCTTGCCTCTATCTCTCTTTTAGTTAAAACTCTACGCTTCATGGTAGAGTTATGGTAACAATTGGTACAGACAGACAATTATGTTGATACTGTCAGGCATTGTTTGCCCTTAACCTTGAAAAGCTGCTGGTCCACCTTTGGACCCAGATCCATACAAGTAAAAAGTGGCGGGTCCTCATCAGATCAGATTGTATAGGCCCTATAATTTAGCTAATTCCCAGCAAATCAAAAATGTGACAACTAACAAACTGAGTTAAAGAGTTTAATTTAACTCTAGTGACTGACTTGTTTTCAGTTACAACAAAATCAACATCCATGTCGAGATCCAAGTCTTCCTCGAACATGATAGTCGTTTCCCTTACAAACAACAGCTGCTGATCGAGATAAACACTAGAAATTACTGAATGATATATTCCGACCGACGTCGCTCCTGTCAGGAAGTAAATTAATACCATTCAGGCTTGACAACATGTTAACTTTTATGAATTATAGCTTCTGGAGTATTTCACTTCAGTTCAACCTGGAGTCACATATTGTGAGAGAGAGGTAATGGACATACTCAAATAGACAGAAAAAAACAAAAATGAGTGAAGTCTATCAGTACGCTCCAATAGGATATCACTGGTATCAACGTTCAGGGCAAACGGAATGTAAGGAGTGACTTGTTCAATAAAGTTTATAGGAGATTGTCACCTGTAACTTGACATACTTCCACATCAGTAAACTGTAAATTGTCTCCTGTGAAGGTGGATGTACTGCCTCCTAACATGTTGTAAGAGTTTGGACTTGTGTATCCATTGCCTTGGAAATAATTGTTCTGTTTATTAATAGTTGAACTGAAAGGGAACAAATCATGTCTTCCTCCAAAGGTTGATCCACAGTCAGGGTTATGATAAACGGTATGTTGCACATTTTCCGTCTTTACGGGATACTTTTGCGGTTGAAAACTATTCGCAGCCTGAAGCCTGAACAGGAAGGCCTGGTGGTCTGATCTGTAGGTTCCATCACTTGACCAGCTGACCGATGTATAGCCACCGAACACATACCCAGCAGTGTTGTAGAAGACAGAGACGGCTGCTCCCTTGTTGTCGCACTTCTGATGGAAGGTCGGGCCGCTACATCCGTCTCGGGTTGCCTGGTACAACAGATTGAAGTCCTTCCTCCCTCCCATCCAGGTACATAACTGATCATTGTAAGTCTTGGTTAGTTTACTCATGACCACAGTATCTCCTCAAAAACTCTGTAGAATATACCGATTTATTCATAATTAGTAGGTGTTCATGCATATGCATTACATTATACAGTTGTCATATTTGTAAGTGGTACATATAACATCACACCATGTTTTCTACTTAATCAAAATACGACACTGTATTACTTTCAGCTATTACAGATTTTCGTTTCAAATGGCCCTGCCATATCTCAATCAGCTAGAAGAAAGTGTCATTTCCAAATGAAATATACATCAGTTCTGGCGATACAGGCAATGATATGGAGAACTGTTCTGTTCACAGATGAGAGTCGGCACTGCGTATCAATTGCAGATGGCAGAACAATAATATGGCGACGACTTGGCCAGCGTTACTCAGACCAATGTGTTATGGAAATTAGAGACTCATAGGGAGGTGCAAGCATCATGTTATGGGGTGGAATATACCTGAACCAGAGAATTGGTCCTGTGGTGTTCCAGAACCTTGGTCCAGGGAGGGGAGGCGCATCACAGCGGTGCGCTACATCGACCAAGCTCTCAGACCTCAATTCATACCACATTTCGCACGTCACCGGAACAACATTTTCCAGCATGATAACGCCCGGGCCAATACTGCCAGACTTCCCACAGCGGAACAGTGTCAGCATTATGCAGTGGCCAGCCCTTAGTCCTGATTTAAACCCAGTTGAACAGCATTGGGATGAAATTCACAGAAGACTGAATAATGTCATACCAAGGCCGAACACAGCCGGTTTGTTGCGCCAGGCCTCTCTCAGTGTGTGGTTCAAGGTGCCATGGCCTTCATCAATCGATTGGTGCACTCCATGCATAGACGCTGTGCTGCAGATATTGCCGCTCGTAGTGTGTCTCACTAGATACTGAAGTCAAGAGTCTGAATGGACTGCAAACGTTCACGTAATGTCTTGGAATTGTGCTGAGTTATTTATTGTTGTGTCAAGGTATTGTACACACAAAAAATTTGGGATCCGCTTATGTCCATTTCTGTAATGATTTGATTACAGTGCCTATTTAATTTTGAATTCGTAGTGACTTTTTTTTTTGCTGCTGAGTATAGTAATGGATAATATCGAAGTAAAGGTATGTTTTGGGCATAATGCCATTGGTAGATAGGTTTAGTCCAAATTTTCACAGAGTTCGGAAAAAGCCAGACAGAGCTTTCATCAGAAAAGAAAACATTATCCCAATCTTGATTTTCGTGCGCCCTACACCAGATTAAACGTCTTTCTTTTTGTCATCAATGGTGAGGGACATCCGCGATTTTTCACCAAGTTAAGTTTTTTTAATTCTTGGCTAAGGGTTTTATTACATACCTGAGGACTTCCTTTAGTAATAATCTCATTTCTGATATTCAAAGCTTTTCAATTTTCCCCTACTCACAATCTGACCAAGTCGCCGGCGATCCGTAGTACTGAACTTCCTTGGCATCCCTGCCCCTGTCTTGTGCTCAATCCCAACTCCTGATAGAATATTCTATGACAGAGGAATGTCATGTCTACCAGCTAACTGTATTGCATTAATCACACTCATTTAAAATCATCTAGATCCAGCCCTCTAGTCGCGTCTGCTGTCAAATCTGCCATATGCATGTCAACAAAGGAAGCTGTCTGCTACACCAGGGGAGATAACTATTGATGTAGTAAGGTTCATTCTTCAGCCTACAAGAGTTGCCTCCCATACTGAGTACCTTACTACAATCATAATGTAACACCTATTGTGATACTCTATTATCAGTTTTAGGAAACAAAGATTTTCTCAATAATTTCTGGGAAAACTGTAGGTGAAAACGGACAGTCACACAAGTGAACTAAATTGTTATGTACTAAGAATAAATATATTTATACTTTTTAAAAACCTGTCAGCTCAGGACAGTGTAACAACTAGATTATCACAAATTAATTAAAACTACAGTAGTTTGAGGTTATTGTAAAATGCTCTAAACCATTTCAAAACAACACAATATAAAATCTGGTATGGATCGATATCGCCAGCAACTGAAAGTAGATCACCATGCTAGGGACCATGGGGACTTATATTACTTTTGCTACGTGCATGGAACCTAGCTGGATTTACATCATCCCTTCGGCTGTTGGCGAATTTTGAGCAATTTAGCCATAAATTAAAACTACAAACATTCTACGATTAAAATTCTGAATTGGTGTGGTCTTAATTAAGTGCCCTCTTCGGAGGATAATTATTTTACGCTACTTCAACCCTAAATTGTTATGACTGTAAGTTTACATGAAACATTGTAGCCTCTGGGTATTGGGTACCGAGACCTTTAAGAGCCGACATGATCCTACAGAGTATCACCTATAAGTAAATTTCTTACAGATAGCGGCGCCTGATTACGCTCGAAGCGTCAGCTGAAATGGAAAAACACGTTTGCAATGCAAGATTAGTTAACGAATTGGTATCAGAGAGCCGCGATGCAGGGTCGTGCCTTGACTGTACTTCAACTTATTTGGGTATTGGGTACTTTAATTGATCTGTCAACTCTCACGCATCCTGCGGGAAACTCACGCATTTTACCCCGAAAGTCACGCACTCACGCATTACCTCTCTAAACTCACGCATTATTGAAATTCTTATAAACTAGATACAATTCACACAAAAATCATCATTTTAACCCAAAAAACTAATTTTGGCGTTGGGGCTTCTCACTCATTGGAACTCGAGATCAGGGGTTGACAGCTATTTACCAAGCACATATTATCAGCGTTATGAACTCGGCTTCCGCTTATATTTGACACAAACTAGTTGACATGTCAAGGATGTATTGCAACACCAACGTATATCGTCAGTTAAATCAAGTATGTACCTTTGAATCACACAACGTTTGGACTCCTCCGGAACCACGTGTGTACAGCGATAGTTTCGCCTACTTGTAAACTAGGTCATGGAGTTATGTCCCTTTATGTAAAACAATCCAGGAAATAACACAACATTTTACAACGGTACAACCTGAACCAGTTATTATCATTCGAGGGATGCTTAAGTTGTTGATATCACAGATTTGTCTGTTTGGACCATGGGTTAGAGAGCACAGGAGCGCTTTATTACTATTATTAAGTAGGGAAATGATGGACATGAACAATACACACTTATCAGTAATACATAGGGGCAGCCACAGGTTCCATGACTACAGTTACCCACAGTAAAAGCATACAGTAAAGTTACTATTAATGTTAATATTAATATTTAGTTATTTGCATGGAATTAATCTTGATACTGGCATAAAGCTGTTAGTATATAGTGTATATGGTGTAGTTACTATTCAGTATCGAATGTAGCTATGAATTAATATGACTAGTTAGTATTGGTATTACTATTAGAATCTAGTTATTAGTATTTGGTTGTGGAATAGGTTTTGTGGAATGGGTTTTAGGATTTTGATTTTAATTTGAGGTTCTGTCCCTACCCTACCAGGCCTATTGCTTCACCCAACCCCTGACCATCCAGGTTAGAATTGATCTTCGGTATCTCATGCTTGTCCTTAAAGGCGACTAACGGGATCGGGCGGTCAGGCTCGCTGACTTGGTTGACACATGTCATCGTATCCCAGATGTGTAGATCGATGCTCATGTTGTTGATCACTGGATTGTCTGGTACAGTATTTACAGACTGCTGGAATATTGTTGATTGTGGCGTAAAACTAAACCCACTCGCTCACTGACCATATATGGAAAATGCCGAAGCTTAATGGTCTATTCAAAATCATATCACTCTAAGGGTCATAGATATACGGCAGGTAAAAGCCAAACGAAAAAACGCCACTTTCGAATAAAAGTGTCCATCCAAAACATCTTATCAGTTATGCTCAGCATCTCTATATTTGTGTTAGATTGAAAACAATGTCATGTTTAGCTAATTTGTCGGAACACGTTCCAATTTAAATCATACACATCCGTTTTGCACCAAAAATTCGACAGTCATAGTCGAACCACAGGTAGAGATGTCTGAACTTTATGAGTACAAGTACGTATACTGTAGTCCCCTCTGGAGCCAAACATCAATACCCATTCCAACCATATTTCATAGCAAACCACAAACAAACCAATATCATTATTAAAGCATAAAAATGAAACGGAATGATAATGAGGTATCATTCTGCCAAAAAGTTCATTCCCCTCATGCGTGTCTTGCAACCAATTGATCGGTTGCTCAGTTCGATGGATCAACGATTCCACGAAATATAAACAATTCTTCAAATCTGCCAGTAGAGGAGAGGATAGTGAGTGAGTTTAGTTTTACGCCGCACTCAGCAATATTCCAGCTATAAGGCGGTGGTTTGTAAATAATTGAGTCTGGACCAGACAATCCAGTCATCAACAGCATGATCACCGATCTGCGCAATTGGGAACTGATGACATGTGTCAGCCAAGTTAGCGAGCCTGACCACCCGATCGCGAGAAGAGAGGTGAATTTCTCCTGAATATCCTGTGTGTAACAGGTTGGCAACTGTCGTACATTAGTTTATGATACATTTCGTGGATTCTCCATTTTCATCTGATCATTGCATATTTACCACCCATCATCGTTAGCAAACTTCTCATCGTTATTGGAAGTATGTCTATGAACTCAGTGTGTTCCTCCCACATCCCCCTCCCTAGCCTCTTACCCCCATCCTTCCCGATCGTAGAGACAGACAGGCAGACAGACAGATTTTTTTATTCACCTCTCACCAATTAATATAAAATACAAACATAGAAGTTACTTAAAAGTACAGCAAGCCACACAAAAAATGGGTTATGATAGACAATATAGAACGAAATGACATAAGACACATTTAAAATGTAAAATATAAAAGGGAAATATACCATAAAGATGCATACATAGAATGTCACCAAACGATAAAATAGTTAGCTAGGATATAAGAAATATTGGGGTAGACCTTATGAGATGAGGAAGGTAAAAAAACAGAGTTCTTCTTTCACAATCTTTTTCGTTTACGTTCAGTGTTCAATATGATGAATAACGAACTTTACCGTTATAGAAGTGTGGTGTGATACATAAGATAATTAAATATACATACATTGTAAAGGTATTTGTTAAAAATGAATTGACTGTATAAAAGGAATAAAAACACATTTAAATTATAAAATATAAAAAGAGAAAGATGCATACATAGGATGTTTTCAAACGAAAAAATAGTTAGCTTGGATATGACAAATATTGGAGTAACCTTATAAGATACGGAAAGTAAATAAAGGGAGTTGCAGCTTGTCTTCTTTCACAATGTTTTTCGGTCACGTTCAGTGTTCAATATGATGAATAACGAACTTTACTATCAGTGAATGCGTCCACAGTTTACATCATATTAGTAATGTTTTAGCTATGTATATAGATGGAAATGTTTCAAATATTTGCAAACAGTGTTTCTGCCAAAGGAACGTATAAGTGCTCGAGACACATGTATGGATATAAAATGTGTTTATAGACGCAAAAACACGCTTGTCCACAACGCACACAGATCATGTACAAGCATGTCAAACCAATCGCTGAATGTGTCCGTCAACGGAAGAGATTCAGACTTGACAAATAAAACGCTTCTTTTTTTCACTCTATGGGGTTCGCTTGAAATAATGTCCGGCCGGTAGAGGGCGCAAGAGTCGATTTAATGCAAAGTTGCATTTATTCATTCGAACGTTTTAATTTAACACTGTAATCTAAATACGTAATTTGTTTTGGAATATACTATATACTAGCTTTCTCGGGGGCTGATAGTTAGTATTACTGAGAGAAATGGATTATATATTTTTAGAAAAGTGTGGTGTGAAATATAGTGCCTTTAAAATGTGTTCTCAACTGTTATACTGAATAAAGTTACTTCTCTGTTATCGTTTTGACTTGACCTGATACGATGCCGTTTAACATTTTTAACTATAGATATATATTGGGGAGAGGAACGATTTATCATTTATGATTAGGTTTGACGATTATTGTCTTCCATAAGCGTGTTTTATATGATTCTAAGCATGTCAAAATTATTGAAATCAACAATTTATGCATATGTTTATCAAAGATTACAATTTGAATGTTGTAGTAAATGAGTAATGTGTAAATGCAAAAGGTATAATATCTCATATTTTCTTAACAGTCTGATCGGAAAACGCCTACCACCTTTCAAACAGGCTATTTTGAAACCATGAACAAAATGAGGAACCCAAAACATATACAACGAAAAGGTACAGAACATCTGCGTTGATCATTGGCATCAGTATGGTTCCCTTTCTAATCTTCCTCCTCATCCAGGAAGTTGTAGAGATAGTCATCGGCGAATCTTAGCATCTGACGGAGGCTGATCAGAGCAGGAACATCCACGTTATCCACCAGCTCCATTTCCTTCTCGTAGTTCTTCACGGGCAGAACGTGGGCACGGGGCAGACCAATGAGTTGGGACACTTGTTCCACCAGTTCACTGACTGCAGAGCTGTAGAACAGGGTCCCCGGATCCTCTTCAACATGTGGACAGGCCTTATCCACCTTGGTCAAGATGGCCACTTGTGGTATACCTGTATAGAATAAAATTAGAACGGAAGTGAATTCTACCTTCCTGTTGAGTTATAGTGAAATCTAGTCTAAAGAAATTAAAACAAGATTTGATTGGGCGAGGAAAAGTTAAACGCCAACTAGCTTTTGCGCAGTCTAAACAAAATCTATAAAATAAAATGCGACCGGATACCTCATAGAGACACAATGTGGCAGTCGGGTTATGGAAAGAATTCAAAGAAAGAGGCGAGTGGTTTAGAACACTAGGCATTACGGGTTAGGCTACTAGTTAGATTCAGGTCGTTGAATTTTCACGTGAAACCACTGCAACTTTAATACACTGTACAATACAACTGTAAAAACTGGACTTCACAATTGAAGTGTAACTCCTTCCTGGGTTGCTGTAGACCCGGATCTTCACGGGTTTGTTACTCTTGGCAAAGGGTAGTAGGTTTCTCAAGCTAGCTTCAAAACAAATTCGAATTTCATTGGCTGAATATGTTATTAATTTGGATTGTGCGCTCTAAAATGTTTGAGTTTGTGTACCTCTCTGGTTTGCTTTCTGCTGTACTGCTTTCATATTCTGCAGAATTTTGTCCGAGAAAACGTCCACGGAACAGCCATCCATGACGAATGCCACACAGTGTATCTTGTCTTGTGTTACAGGGGCCGTATTGTAACCTGGGGTGTCAAGCGAAATTGACACAGCTGGGTTAAACTGGGAACAAAAAAGGTAGGTTTGAAACAAACATATTCTGCGTGCATACTGTTAAACACCACAATATGCAATATTCCAGACTCTGTGAGTATGGTTTTAAGCCACTTTTAGCAATATTCCAGTAATATCGCGGATGGTGACACCAGAAGTGGGCTTCACACATTGAAACATGTGGGGACTCGAATCAATGTCTTCGGCGTTATGAGCGGACACTTTACCTGTAAGGTTACCCCAGTATTACAGAGACATCATAGACTGTAAATAATAGACTACGGACCGAACAACGCAATAAAGAGCACCGGGATACGGTGTTGTGTGAACAGCCATGTCACAAAGCCTCCAAACAAGCACCGACTCACAGGGAGCCTTCTGGGATTCGAAATCATTAGTGACCAACTCGTGTTATTCCGGGACAAGCCGAATACCTGTTACGGAAAGGGGCGAGTGGTGACAAATGATTCGAAAAAAACATGGGAGTACACATTTATTGATCCAAGACAGTACTAATATAAAATACATTCTGTGACATCTAGATATCATGCGCTCATAAAAGGATCTGTTGTATGTTTTTGAAAACATTAATGTCGTTTATGGACCTTCATGAAATACCAATACCTGAAGCGGACAATGTTCCAGAACTTTCTTTAGGTCCAATCAACATGGATCTCAGATCATACTAAACGTTATGAGTAATTATTGTGAATAAGGATTTAGGGCAGAAGATAAATGGTGGATTAAATCAACTTAAACGAGTTACGTTGCACATATTTGGACGAACATGGAACATACATTCACCCGGAAGGCATTTGACCCGACATGTCACTAATGATCATTTTGGGTTTTGCATTGATGATATGAGATCTAAATAGCACCATGAAGTACCATATATTTGTCAGGAAGGTGGCCATCCAATATGGCTACCATGTCAGTCGCGTCCAGGCCTTGCTCTTCCTCTAGGCCTCGTGTGTCACACAGTCGGAACTTAAGTGGTTTACCCGTCTCGGAGGACCGGACTTTGTACTTCCGATACTAGGAGAAAAATACATGTCAGTTTCCTGCCTTTGGTATCATTACGCTAGGGTTCATGTGTTTAACACAAACATGGATTCATTGATATGCTAACATAACTTGATTAAAAACGTTGTGACTGTTATACTCACACATCTGAAATGAATAAATAAAAAGTATATAAGTCTAGCAATGTGTTTAGAGTAAAATTTATATACATAAATCTTGCAGCGTATTCTCAGATATCTATGAATCATCAATAAAATATGTCAACAACAATTTTTAAAAAAACACATGCTTTAAATTGTACATAGCATCTAACAGATTTCTACGAGTAAGCCTTCACTATTTCAGGTTTGTCGATAGAATGAACTATTATCATGGTGGCTCTGATTAATAAGTGAAGACAAAAATTGTCTAGCGATGTTGTAAAAGTTGAATAATATACGGAACACATTTTAAGCATTTGTCACTTACGGAGAATTTCGTTTTAGGGGTTAGAGTGATTTCAGAATATGCATAGACTATTCATGCCAGCAAAACTATTACTCCATAATTATCGCCTAGTTCCTCAAGGGTGGAAACTTGACTTTCTTAGTTACCTCCCTTACCTCGTGAAGATGCATGATCAAAACGGAAACTTTCACACACAAATATTATAAATCGACTCACATTCGTCGTAAGACTGTGTTCGGCACTTCCGCTACAGGCTTGACTAGTCACGTGACCTCTGAAGATTGAGTTCATGGTGTTGAAGTAGCTGGACTTACCGGCTCCTACCGCCCCCACCAGTAGAATGTTGACTCGTCCTACCTTCACCCCATCGATGGGTGAATATGTTTCGATCTCGGATTTCAGAACCTGAAGCACCAACACTGATGTCAGTAGCTGCATGCAAGTTACTAAAATAAAATATCCACATGACAGGTTTTAGATTCGCTTGATTCACTAGCTGTTCCAGGAAATGGATTCGTTTCCTGAAATAAACAGAGCTGGAGTGGGACTGGAGTCTTGGTAGAGGTAAAGTATTTTAAGTCACCAAAAAGGTACTAAGTTCGGGAGATACGCCAACCAATGTATGAATGGGAGGTGGATAATTTGTGGAAGTAGGAGTCTGTTTCAAGGTACCCACCAGAATATGAAGGCTGGTGCCCCAACCAAAGAACCATTTAATCAAAAACCTGCCTTGTTTTGAATCTTGTCGAAGAGCTCATACACTACCGCCTGTCGTTTCTGGACATAGACAGAAAGGCTATCTTAACGCTAACGGTGTTCTGTAGTGTCCGCTTAGTAAGTGAATATTCCAGGACAATTTGGTGTGACATTATTTGTGTAATCGAAATCTATTCTGAAATAGTTTCCTCAAAGGGAGCTAATCATTAATGTCAGAAATTGAGTTGACATATAAATATGTTCAGACGTGGAAAACTGCTGTCTACCTTTGATTTAGATTCTGTCAGTTGTCTCCATGGGTCGTCGTTGAGAATGCTTCCATCTGCAAAAGTTATGGCGCATGTTTCAAGCATCTTATAAATAAAAAACAACAACATATCAATTACAATAAATGTGTTTGCTGCTTCACCCCCGCAATATCCCAGGTATATGATGGCAGGAAGGGCCCAATCAAGTCTGAACCACAAAATTCAGTTACTGAATTAGATTCTGTCAGTTGTCTCCATGGGTCGTCGTTGATAATGCTTCCATCTGCAAAAGTTAGGGTGCATGTTTCTGTCATGATATTAATAAGAATCATGGCAATTACAATACACGTGTTTGTTGTTCCAGGTATATGATGCATGACAGGAAGGGCCTAATCAAGTCTGTACCGCGAAATCCAGTTACTATTGTGGGTAATGATCAACAACGCCAGGGTCTAATGACACACAATCAACCAATTCACAATTCTGACCATGTGGTCACTCGTATAAAGTATTATGACAATAACTCTGTTGTTTAACGCTGCACTCAGCCATGTTAAAGCTATATGACGGCGGTCTGCAAAATAATCGAGTCTGAACCAGACAATCAGCTGAGGAATAACATGAACATCGACCTACGCAACTGACATACAATGGCATGCATCAACAAAGTCTGCGAAACTGATCACCCGAACCCGTTAGCAGTCATGGGTTGCTGAAAACATATTCTAACCCCGATCGTCATTGGTCGACAATAACTCCTGACATTCAAACTGTCTGTCAAACCCACCTTTCACACTGTAGACTTCCACATCGTAGCAGTTGAGACTGGAACAGGCCAGTGATGCGGCATTGTCTCCCGCCATGGCGTAGCTGTTCCCAGGAGCCAAAGAACCATTGAGTGGGAAGGATGCACCGCTCAAGGCCACAGTCGCATTGAAACTGTAAATGTCATGACCAGTCCCAAAAGTAGGGCCATAGCTAGCATTTCCGTAAATTGCATTGGTGCCGTTTGTTGCTGGGTATTGTTTAGGGCTGCTGGAACCTTTGAAGTACAAACGGAACAGGAATGCTGTCGGGTCGACCTTGTAGGCACCAGCAGAGTCCCAGCTGACCGAGGTGTAGCCACCAAACACGCAGTCCGACGTGTTATAGAAGACTGTGACTGTAGGCCCCTTGTTGTCACACTTCTGGTGGAAGGCGGTGTTGGAACAACCATCTCGGGTGGCCTTGTACAGCAGTTCAAAGTCCTTCCTTGCGTTTAACCATCTGTTCAGTTGTTTCTGATCCTTCTTCGTCAAAGTTCGTTCCATGATCTGATGTTGTAAAACACTAATTAACCACGCGTTATTGTATTCTGTGTTGGAAATAAGCGCCTGTCCGTAGGCCCGTGGCAAATAGATTTCGTCTACGGACAGTGCTTTCAACGGAATGGGGTTATGGGAATATGAGGTCACAAATAAGGACCTGCAGCAAAAGTCCACGGTACCTGATGGCAGCATGTTCTCTTACATTGCAAACACATCTTGTATATGTTATTATCACAGACACTTTTACACGTTGTTGGTTTTATGGAGATTAAATGTCCAGAAATATCGAAATATTCTCTCTGTTGTTGTGTGCTGAAAGTCAGTCCCGTCCATCATTTGTAGTCGGTCTCACCCAGAAATGATACAAATGCAGCTGTTTTATGCTATAATTTCTACATATTATCTGTCAACCTCACGCAAATTGGTTTTGCTATGTTCCAGCCCCATGATGCCCATTTTGGTTGGCTGTTTATCTTGATACCCCCCACAAACACAAAATCTGCAATTAATGCATCACAAACTTCAGGACACAAAATATGTAAGAAACATTTAGTGTGTTTGAGATAGGCAGGGGTCCTGTAGAATCAAACGTAGATATTAAAGTCCATAAAAATGCAATTTGAAACTACAATCGCTTGTTAAAGTGACTCCCCCATGATGTTTACTGAAAGAGCTTGTTATGGAGACACTACCCAACCCCTTTCAGATGACGTAATCATAAGGACATAATTTATTCTAATGTTTTCACTTATTCATACAAGGGTTCAAACTAAAAACTGAATGGTCACACAAGTGTCAGCACTCAATATATTGTAAACAGTACCAGCTTAAATATCTGGACACATTGTTTATTAAAATGGCTGGGGTCAAGCAATCCAAATCTTTGACTGTTGATTATGGCGGGAAGTCCAATACAATACTGAACATATTTTATACGATATTATCTGAGGACATACCGTTATCCAAGAGGCACCAAATGACAGATCGTTTTTCATTTCTGCAATATTTTCAGAAATATTATACCCCAATGTGTTGTGATGACTAACATAACTCTTTAACCACATTACCCACATATGTGAAATGTTGGATATGGCTTTCCTCATGATTCCTTCTAAATAAAATGGAACCTTTTCAAACAGTGGACATCGAGAATATAGTTAGGCCGACTACTTTCTGACCGACCCTAGTAAACAGAAAAGCAGAGCCAAGAAATGATTTTACCTCTGATATCTGACATGCTTTCGTCGATATGAGTTTGTGACGTGGTGTAACACTGCCACAGAAACATATTTGACCACTAACAGACAATGTATTGTATAGAACTAGTTGGTGTGTGTAGTGTAGAACACATTACAGAATACATTACAGTTAGAATACATTACAGTTCTTTTACAATAAATGTTGAGATGTGGTTACATTAAAGAGTACATTATTACTTAAAATACTAGTACATTCATTGTCAAGGGGAACACGGTTGTGTTAAACATACCGCATTATTCTATTAATTACGCTCGCTTGTTTGTCAGATATCGTTGCAGATATCATTCAACATGACCTAAATAACATTTAAAATGAGTGGATCACCTGAACTGAAATGTGGTATTTGCTTTGCCACTTTAACAACTCGCCATGTCGCCGTGGGATAATCCTATACGTCAGCATGATTCGTATGTTTTTTTCAAAGAGGACGATTTCGAATGCATTCTGCTCCCTTCTTGCGTCAACCCGAGATAATTTACTGACACCTCGACAAAGAAACAACAACAACAACAAATAGGCAATGGGGCGGAAATTCTTACTTCCGGTCAACGCGTGCAGTTTAAGCGGATCACTACTGACGACTCTTATCAGTGATGAAAAACTGTTCATGAACGGTCCCGTCTCGGGTTGATAACAGGGTTTGATAGCGAAAGTAGAACTTTGAACACATTGTAGCATGGTTGGGCGCCCCAAGTACAAATCTTGGTAGATATCCAAATAACAGAAATGGTTTTACTGTTACAATAGTTCCACAGTCTTGTTCACTCACTCCGACACATCCACTAAATCTCACACTGACTACCTGTCTGACTGATCCTCTCGTACTTACCTCACTGTGCAGAGTTGTCGAGACTTTCCTGTCACGTGATTTCCAGGAAAGCGAAGCCTGAGGTAAAGGGAAGTAACTATAACATTTTGTAGGGCTTGTTTGACTTATTTCCGCCACAAACAGATTCTATTGATGTTATCCAAACATCTGAGGCATGCAATTTGAAAATAACATATAGAATTGCAGTTCGTCTAATGAACCACAGATTATAACACCTTAAAATTTATGACACTCCCATTCTTCAGATCAAGAAGATTTTTCACTCACATTCTATTGAAAAACACATACATACGTACGTACATACATGCATGCATGCATGCATACGTACGTACGTACGTACATACATACATACATACATACATACATACATACATACATACATACATACATACATACATACATACATACATACATACATACATACATACATACACACATACATACATACGGACCGCCTCCGTGGTGTAGTGATTAGAGCGTTCGCCCGGAGAGCGGAAGGTCGCGGGTTCGATCCCCGACCGCGTCATACCAAAAGACGTTAATATATGGTACTTGTTGGTCCCTGCCTGGCGCTCGGCATTAATGGGTACAACAAGGAATGGTCAGCTCGGAGTCAGTATAATGTGTCTGAGTGGGGTATTCATGCATCATTGCGGCATGGTATCTCAGTGAGCTAGCACTATAAAACCAGCTTAAGTCTGGGCTAGTACAAGCAGCCGCACATACACATACACACGCATGCACGTCGTCATATGAGCGAAATATTCTCAAGCACGACGTTAAACCCAATTTCACCTCACCTCACCTCACATACATACATACATACATACATACATACATACATACATACATACATACATACATACATACATACATACATACATACATACATACATACATACATACATACATACATACATACATAAACTCACGGGCGAAAGAAACGAAACGTCACCAAAATGATATTTTTTTATCTTTTATCGTACACTAAGTGATTATTCATATCTGTAGTTCACACTTTCATCATTCACAATGAATCTTTAAATCCATTAATTTTCCACATATGATTGTTAAATTTACAAAATCTGAGTTTGTTGTTTTGTGACATGTAAAAAAGCGAGGTGACGTTTCTTTCGCCCGTGAGTTTCATTTGTATAGCGCCATATCCAGCTCAGCTGCTCAAAGGCGCTTTGTTTTTCCCTCCATCACTGGCTGTCAATCTCAACGGCACATCTTATTGTCAATCTCAACTCCCTGGGGATCATACAACTCTTGCAGCAACTAGGCGCACCGAGTTAGTGTGGCATTCCCATCCTTATGAGGTACCCATTCACAGCTGGGTGGACTGGGACACATAGTCACAATACCTTGTCCACGTTTACTGCACGTTGCTGTACCGGCAACTGGGTGTTTGCACGTATTCATGTGGCCACCATCTGATCATATACCAACGGATTCGTGGGCTCTTTTAAGTGCACTAGTGGTTGTGACAACACTGAAACAGTCTGCACACAAAGCTTTTTACAACCGGTCACAGGTGGGCTCGATCCCGTCACCTCGATGTGTACACAAACTAAACATCAAAACAATGATTAATTTCTGTGGCTGTTTCGTCCTAAATGATTGTAAAGATCATTTGAGCTGGATACATCTGTTTCTTTTCTCGCTTTATTCTCTATACCAGGCTATATTTCTCTACATCAGGATCTAGGAACACCTCCAGGTGAGCGTGTCAGAGCTGTCTTATCAGCCAATCAACTTGAAAGCTTCTGATGTACTCCTTACTTACAAGTCAACGAACCACGCGTATATTTTTATACAGTATTTCCTTTATGAACACCATAACATCAATATTTGCTTTGTGCGAATGCTCGTAAAAATTGAAAATTTAATAGAAGAAGATTTGAAGATGATCTTACTAAAAATTTAAGAAACACGTATCGACGTGATGCTAAGAACTTATAACTATCAAGTGATAAATCTGATCCCATAATAGCAACATCTCCGTGACATAAACGAAACATATAAGCTTTGTTTGTTTGTTGTTTAACGCCTCACTCAGCAATATGTGAAAGTCTTGGCCAGGCAATCCAGTGGTTGACATCAAGAGCACTTTTTAATTGTGATACGATGACATGTACCAAGTCTGCAAGCCTGACCCATCCATCCCGTTGGTCACCTTATTATAAATCTCCTGCATCTCCTCGGTTTAAGGCTATAATTGGTCAGTGACACTGCGATACGTGTCACTGACTATAGATTAAGCCGATTTTAGAAATATTCCAGCAATATCACGGCGGGGGACTCCAGAAATCGAACCCGGGTATTTGTCATGACGAGCGAACGCTTAATCATTTTACAACCACCTCGCTTAAATATTATATTATGCGAGGAGACTGTGTCACGGTGAGAACTATTTAATATGCAAAAGTTTGAAAGCTGAGAAGAAATGAACACAGGCGCAAATTTATAAATGCTTATTTACAAATGATATAAAAAATGAATTTTGAATAACTGGAAATAAGGACAATTCTTTTAGGAGGACGAAATCATCGCCCCATATCAGGAATTTAAAAACTAGATTACGTGAACAACAAAAATATAAAGGGGATTAAACTTGGAAGTTTAACATATCTTCTATCACAGTTCGCAGATGATACAGCACTTCCATTAGACGGATCAGAGAAATGCCTCTATGCAGTTTTGAGTACTTTAGAACTATTTGCCCGTTTTTCAGGTTTAAAAGTCAACGTAGATTAACTAAACTAATATGGATAGGCTCCAAAAAGATATCCCGATATAAGATATGTAAAGAATGGAATTTTGACTGGTCACAAACAGACTTCACGCTCTTGGGAATACATTTCGATATTGATCTTGATAATATGGTTGAAATAAACTACAACGAAAAACTAGCTCAGATTGAAAGGCACATGAACATTTGGTCAGCTCGTACCTTAACCCGGTACGGAAGAAATACTGTTCTTAAATCACTTCTACTACCTAAGCTTAACCACCTATTCTCATCTCTACCAAATCCGAAAAAAACGTGTCATTGAAAGACTTTAAAAAAAGTGTTTTAATTTCATATGGAAAAACAAACCTGATAGTGAGTGAGTTTAGTTTTACGCCGCTTTTAGCAATATTCCAGATATATCACGGCGGGGGACACCAGAAATGGGCTTTACATATTGTACCCATGTGGGGAATCGAACTCGGGTCTTCGGCGTGACGAACGACCGCTTTAACCACTACGCTACCCCACCGCCCCACAAACCTGATAAGATTAAAAGAGATGTAATGATGTTAAACCCAGAGCATGGGGGGATACAAACTCCAAATATTAAAAAAATTATATCTTCACAAAAATTAAAATGGATAAATAGAATAAGCGGTCATGACCTCAAATGGACGTTTCTCATCACCAGTCAGTTTAAAATCAGGACACTATTTTTACTGACGGATAGTTACTATATACAAAATGAAATAATTCCCTCTTCAACTAACTCCTTTTGGAAAGACATACCTTTAGAATGGTCGAACTTTATATCCATGTGTAAAAGAGAAATTGTAAATGAAGAAGAGATACAATGCCAATCTTTATGGAATAACGACAATATCAGAATTGATAGTCATCCCTTTCTGTATCTTGAGTGGTACAAAAAAGGTGTCGTTTTTGTAAATGATTTACTACATGAAGAAGGCAGACTGTTCACATATAAAGAATTTTCCAATATGTTTTCAATGAAAACCAATTTCTTAACATATGAATCAGTGAAAAAGGCAATTATAACATATGCTCGAACACTGAATATAAAGCAATTTAAAAAGAAATTAAGCGAACCAATTTATCCCTTTAATTTCTCAAACATTGACACCATAATTGGGAGTAAAAAACTATACGCCTCCCTCTTGAACTCAAAATTTGTTCGGTAGCCAAGTTTTTCAAAATGGGAAAGAGTTCTAAAGGGTGATTTTAATGAAAATGACTGGAATTGTTGAAACATTATTGCAAATAAATGTTCGCGAAGCAAAGACTTGAAATGGTTGCAATATAGAATTATCCACAATATCCCCCCAACATTACAACAACTTTATAAAATTGGATACACATCCTCACCAATATGGCCATTTTGTGAACAAGAAAGAGAAACTATCAATCATATGTTATGAGAATGTGAATTTGTTTTTAAATTATGGAAATAAATAGAATCATGGTTGAACTCAGTATAGTTACAAGTTGAACTCACAAATAAAATCGTTATATTGGGATTAAAAGGATAAAACAATAATCCGATTAATGAAATCATTTCAGTAGTCAAACATTATATCTACAGATGCAGCATAAATGGTTTCAAACCAAAGTTAGAATATTTAAAAAATGAAATTGTCCGTCACCATGATATGTCAAGATATGTTTACCTATCAGCGGGAACTGAGCAATTATTTTTTCAATATTGGTCAACATTACATTTATTACTTGGAAATTAATCCAGCCAATTATACTTTTTCAGCCAACTGTACATTTTCATACATGTATACATATACCATTGTATAATTATGAAACTTATCTATACATGTTTGCCTGTACATGAAATATGGGAAATAAAAATAAATAAATAAATACATCATCAATCAACTGCGAAATAAGCATGGCATACCATGCGCTGTTTAGAAATGTGTACATACCGCGCATTATTGAAACTATAAACCAGCGTTTTTCGGCTTTTATAGGGGTCAATCGTTGGCAATTTCGTGATATTATTGGTATCTCTGACACGGCTAAGGTATACAGTTTTGGCTGCTAAAATTTATTGATTAGCACAGACCTTCGTATGTTTAGGATCGAATCTCCGCCAAACTTCTCACCTTAAAATCGTAAACGGTGAACTCTTTCTAAACAATCACACTGTTCCACCCTATATCGCAAATCAAACTCGTGACCTTCCTATGGTATCTGACCGTGCGAAGGAAGGACACGAGTTTCGTATAATTCGTTTGTAATGAGACCTCGTGTAGTATTCTCTATTTATTACCTACGAGGGCGAACATATCGGGGTTCATATTTTTCATACGATGCCCTAGGGCAAAATATCGCATTTTCATGGTGACGTGACGTCATGAACAAGGCTATGACGTCACGTTTCTTCTGTGACGTTGCGTTCTGCCTGTGTTTGAAAGTAGATTTGGTTTTATTTTCCTCAATTTGACGACGTCGGTAATAAACAGAATATTATATTCGTGCCCATATCATACTATGTTTACGACACTCGTGCTCTCGCTCGGGAAATACCAACATTTAGGCACTCGTGTCGTAAACATAGTATGACATGAGCACTCATATAGAATAGAATAGAATAATACTTTAATGCCTTTTCAGGAATTTGTGTTACATCAGCAGAGCTACTGACACATTAGAGAGATACTAAACATATTTACATAAATTCTTTGATTTAGGTATCTTCACATTTGTTTAAGAGAGATATGGTACTTGGAATAAAGGATGTACGGGCTCTCTTAGTTTTCACAATTGGAACTTTGTAGCGGCGGCCTGAAGGGAGGAGGTTGTATTCCGAATTTAAGTAGTGAGTATGGTCAGATATGATTTTGACAGCTTGATTCGCGATTTGCCGCTCATATATTGATGATAAACATTCAAATCTGACTCCAGCGATTTTACTTGCAGTGTTAACAATTTTGTCTATTTTAGATTTGAGATGAAGTGAGAGACCCGTACCAACAATGGAAGGAAAATGTTAAAATACTCTGAATAAATGCTGCATAAAAAGATGACATCACAGATGGGTTAAAATTAAAAGATCTCAGTTTACGCATTAGATGAAGACGTTGTTGACACTTTTTGTATAGGGCTTCAGTGTCAGAGTTCCAGTTCAGCTTAGAGTCAATGAAGGTTCCCAAATACTTATACTCCGACACTGTCTCAACACATTCATTGTTGATTATCACTGGAAGCATTTCTGTGGGTTTACTCGGAACGTCAATTATCAGTTCCTTTGTTTTTGTGACATTTAAGAGTAAGTGGTTTTCTGCACACCAAGTCGTAAAATGATTAATGTCCTCTTTATACAGTTCTTCAGAATCAGTGTCGTTCAGTTTGCCGACAATTGCTGCATCATCTGCGGCCGCTACACCCGTCTCTGGTTGCCTGGTACAGCAGATTGAAGTCCTTCCTCCCTCCTATCCAGGTACATAACTGATCCTTGTAAGTCTTGGTTAGTTTACTCATGACCACAGTATCTCCTCAATAACTCTAGAGAACATACAGATTTATTAATCATCACATCATTTCACAAGTATTCATGTTGGTGTGCGGTATATATAATATCACATTATGATGTTTTCCACTTGATCAGAAAACGGCATTGTATTCTTTCAGTTATTATAGATTTACGTTTCAAATGGCTGTTTTTGGTAAGAATTTCATGGTCCCCTTATAAAATCTGTATGCCCCTATGATTATATATACGACTTATAGCTTGTTGTGTTGATGTAGTGTAAAACATATCCCACCTCTACCATCCCTGCGCCCCTTTTCAGTACACAAACTCTGTAGAATATACCGATTCATTCATAATTAGTGGGTGTTCATGCGTATACATTACATAATACAGTTGTCATATTTGTAGAAGGTTTTTGTACTTGATCATTCCTCAGTCAGCTGGAAGAAAGTGACATTTCCAAATGAAGTATACATCGCAGACTTATTATTGGTTTTTGTGTGGTTTTCTGAACAGAATAAATACAACTTAATTTGTTTAATATCTATATATTTCCCGTCCTATGCGTTCATATTTCTACCAAGGAGCAAAACATCCAAACGGGCCCAAACAAGATTACAATCAGGCATCCAATTCCAATACAAGCCCTAATATTAAAAGGCCTCTTCACATACACGTACAATACAATGATGGCCTATTATTCCATTTCCTATATAGCAATGACTGACGAGATCCCAGCATTAGAAACTTTTAAATTCGAGATCCCAGCATTAGAAACTTTTAAATTCGATATCGGATTATCACTAATACCAGATGCCACATATATACTGTCAATCACTCTATATTGCACAAATACATGGGCGACACATTTCCCACGTCAGAAAGCGTACAATTAAACAAAAGATACATTGATCGCTGTGTCAAACAATAATTATTGTTTACACATTTACTTATCATGTGATTGTGCGCATGTCAGTGAACGGAGCTCTCGAGATACGGATATGTTTAACTCAAGATAGGATGTTTTAGTCAATATTATATGAAGACACTGAAATGCTATTATGTTCAGACATGCTACGTTTCTGTATGCCTGAGAGTCTTGGTGCTGTTGAGCACTTTGTTAGTAACATGTGGAAGTGTGGAGTCCATCCCGGGGCCCGTCCCACTACACAACAAACCACGTTATCCGTCGACCCGGATGGAGCGGTTGGACTACACGTCACGGAGAAAGAATCAAGCTAGGTACTCAATATACTCAGAGAAATCAAATCGGATAGCCACTCATTATCACAAAGCTTTCAAAATTTGAACAAAAAAGTTGACAACATGGAAGCCGAAATGCATGAGAAGGTCGAGGGACTGAAGTCAGAAAACTATCACTTATCATTATGCAAGACAAACTAGACGATTTTGAATGTCGTAACAGAAAAAAGAATTTGATTTTCCATGGAATTGGCGGAAAGGGAGATGAAACGTGGGAACAGTCGGAACAGAAAGTTCTTGTCAGACACACTAGAGATTCAACATGTGGATGGTATCCTCATTGACATAGCTCACAGACTTAAAATAAGAAATAGAAGGTCACCAATTATCGCCAAATTTGTGACAACATCGGATAAAAGTTACAATCCCAGACGAGCGAGAGACAGGCTATCAAAAGACTCACAACATCGAGTGACAGAGGATTCTCCGCAGGCATTCGGGAGGAGAGGCGTGCTCTTTCACGCTGGTTTTCACAGGCACAGAAAACTGGAAAACGACCTAAAGTACGTCTAAATAAGCTCATAATGAAGTGTTCAGGTACGACAGGGAATCCAGAAATATTGTGAAAGTAAGCTCATCTCCCCATCAAAATAAGAACAACTCAGTCGGCAAACCCACGTGAGTGTTTGTTTGGACCCGGAAGTACAGATTCACACGGGGAGGCCACTCTAAATCAGGCTAACATCAGTAAACAAATGTGATGTGCAGGCCATCGTTCATTTGATATGTTCACGTGTAACATCGAAGGATTAATCAAATACAACTCTCCTGACAGTAAGTTGAAAGACTTTTGTAAACATTATGATATTGCTGTTAAAACGAAGTCCGAATTTTGTGACCTTTTAGATGAATTAATTAATGAAATTATGCGAGAGAAAGAACTAAGCGTTTTAGTATACACAGCGGAGTAGTTACTGTATGTATTAGAGATATGTGGATAACCACAGGATATGTGTCCATGGATAACCATGAGTCTGGGGTTTGTATGATACTGTTGCTAAATAGTACTAAATGGAACTGGGGACAAGATTCTAATCTGATTTTTACCAATATTTCACCTGAAAATACACCAAATTTATGAAAACAGTGACTGATGGAATTGACCAACTCGAAAACTACCTCCATATGATTCCAGCTCATCACAGTGAGAAATACATCCCTTGCTGGTGACTTTAATACAAGAACTACAGATTTGTTGGACTATATCCCTAATGACAATTTAGACTTCATACAACATGAAATTGATGATTACCCTGGTGACAACTTTGAATTCCAAAGGTTAAATAAAGACACTAGTGTAAATAATTATGGCAAAACACTTTCTGAATTGTGTAGAAGTTTTAGTATACACATATTGAATGGCTGATTTGTTATTGACAAACATGAGGAATTCACCTGTTTCATTCACAATTGATGCAGTGTGGTTGATTATATATGATTGCGTCATCTGATTTATTTCTATTTCTTAGTAACTTTATAGTTGGCGAACATAATTATTCAGATCATTTCCCTATCTCATGTTCTCCTAACATGATTATATCTCCAAGAAGTGATTGTGACACAGCTGCTCCAATAAACCAAAGTAACTCTGATGAGCCCTACAATGACTGATTAAACCAACATGGAAACAAGAATCTTTTGACATTTTCATGAACTTTCAATCATTGATGGAAACTAATACTGAGATGTTGGTGAATCTAATAAGAGATAATAGTGACTCTGCAATGTTAAAGATTATTGACATTTTTAATAATTCTGTTGACTTTACAAAGAAACTTTATACATCTACTCCAAGAACACTCAAAAAGCAACCTGTGGGGATAAAGAATTAGAAGAATTAAAACATAAAAATATGCAGCTCTTCGAGCACAGAGAGACAATGGTGTGAACTTCAATATTTTAAAATGTTTTAGATCTTCTTTTAAGTGTCTTTTTAAGCTTAAAAAGAAATGGTACTATGAAACAAGAGAAATCAACTTGTGCAAGCAAGAAATAATCCTAAAACATTCTGGAGATTACTTAAATCTGTTAAACTACATCAAGGATATCGAATGACATTGCCTCCTGTGACTGGGTCAACCATTTCTCATCTCTACTGACTACAGATGATCACTTTCAGCCATCTACTTGTGATATACCAGACTCTGTACATAACAATGTGTGTAGATACTTTAATGACATCATAACTGAACATGAGGTGAACTTTAACTTTGATAAACTGAAAAACAACAAATCGCTTGGACCTGGTGGGATAGCAGCTGAATTTATTAAGTCATGCATGCTCTTAAACCTTTTACATTACTTTTTAATGAAATCCTCTGTACAGGTAATTTCCCATATATATGGGGTAAAAGTAAAATATGTCTCATGTTTAGGGATGCCACGATACGTTTACATCGATGCATCGATACTTTTTCTAAGACGATACAATTATCAATACATTCAAAACTGTATCGATATTTAGTTTTAAAAGTGTCAGTTTAAATGTTTATGTATCATTTCCATTTTGCAGTTGTATCATGTTTTTTTTATGCAATGAGAGTTATAAATGATGAGCTTATTTTCCTGCTCAAAGATAGGAAATAATAACTTTTTAATCTCTGAGTCTGAGACTAAAAAATGTTAATCTTTTCATGGACAAGTATAAAATATGAAATATTAATGTTCAAAATGTTACTAAATTTATGAAATAATGTTGCAAAAATAGGTATCATGATGCGTATTGAATCGTGACATGGGTATAGTGATATGTATCAATTCATAACTTATATACCATGACATCCCTACTCATGGTTAAGGCTGGTTGCAATCAGCAATAACGATGGCATATCATTGATTGATTCACTTTGTAAACTGTTTACTTGTATTTTAAGCTCCAGGCTGCAGAAATGGTGTGATGATAATAGGTCGAGCTGGCTTTAGAGAAAAATACTGCACTGTTGATCACATGTTTTAAGTGAAGGCTATTGTAAAGAAATATGGACATAGAAAAATGGGTTGATTTTATTGTGTATTTATAGATTTTTGTAAAGCATTTGATACAATCAACCATACAGTTTTATTTGACTGTTTGAAAGATGTAGGTACAGGGGGGTGAAAAACCCTATTGCCCGACGCCCGGGACAAGTCAGTTCTCATTTCGGGCAATCAAAAAATGGTATCCTACTTGTCCGTGGACTACTTGATAATTTCTGCTTATGGTTTCAAACTGCAAATAAACTTGGATTTCATTTCATATCTGCTCAAAATGTAGCTATTAAAATTTGACACGATACAAGAAATGAAGTAATTTTTGTAGTGATGATAAACTATTTTGCTGGTGTATCACTTCTCGATAAATAGCCCATTAAACATTAACATCAAATACCATGTTGATTTATTCTTTCATAATTACATCATAATGATTATGTCATAAAAATCAGGGCAAGTGGAAAATTAGTCAGGACAAGTTACTTTCTTAAAGTCACTTGCCTTGTAGCAAGTGGCTTTTAAAAAAATTTGAACCCCTGAGGTAAAAGTGGCATGTTTCATAATGTTTTGTTGTTGATGTATTCTAAGCTGTCAGTTTGTGTTATAACACCCAGTGGTCTCACTAACAGTTTTAAGTGTAATCAAGGCTATCGACAAGGCTGTATATTAAGCCCCCAGTTATGCATTATTTTCATAAACAATTTCTACTCACTGTTTGCAACATTTGGAGGAAATCACTATTAATGTATAATCACTATTAATGTGGATAATCTTTATGCATTAATGTTTGCAGATGATGTATCTGGAATTGCTGACACTGCACTTCAATTACAGAAACAGTTAAATGCCCTAGAGTTGTTTTGTAAACATACTGGTATGAAAATTAATTTAGCTAAAACTAAAATCATGGTTTTCTGCAATTCTGGTCCTTTAAAACATTATGAAAATTGTTTGTGTTTTTTTTTTTAAAGGTAAAAAAAGCTTTGAGTTCCTAAAACCCATTGCCCCAAGAATCTTGTGTGTGCATGCACTGCTGGTGTATGCCCGAGACAGAAGGTGGCAAGGTCTCTTGGGGGCCCAGGGGCCCCTAGCAAAATTTAGAAGTCATTTCAGAGCATGCTGTCATCATTTGCAAGTCAAAGTAGCTGAGAGAAACTTTATTTTATTTTGTTGTTTCCTTGGGGGACATGCTCGGTCACTTTGCTTTGTTTTGCATACAGAACACTCAGGTAGAAAATATTGTGGATGAAATGTAGATTTATTGGCATGAAACACGCAGGTTTCTGCGTTAACGCGAACACTGCAAACTGAAGTTACATTTTATCAATATCTTTGAATTGTTTTCACCCCAAGGCCTATTTTGACTAAATCCCAACATTGTCTTTTGTCCCAGACAAATAAAGCACTTATGTCTATCTATTCCTTCCAAAGAAACTTTGACCATATGACAGTGAATGATCTTTATTAATTGTTTGATGCAGTCATTTCACCTATTCTATGTTATGGTTCTGAAATGTGGAGAACTTCTCACTGTAAGATTACTGATGTTCTCCAAAGTAAAATTTGCAGGCAGTTCTTAGGAGTTGGTAGAAATGTTAGTAAGCAGTTTAGCTCTAGGTGAATGTGGCAGACTTCAATTACAGTTTAATTATATGTCTAGGGCAGTTAAATACTGGCGTAGATTAATCCAACTGGAAACACATGGGCTCCATGTTCAGTGATATTTACAAATGTTAAAATCCCATGATGACTCTGAAAGGGAAACCTGGGCTACCTATATAAATCATATTTTATTTAAATTTGGATTTGGTTTTGTATGGCTTTCACAGGATGTTGGAAATAGAAAGATATTTTTGCTACAATTTAAGCTTTCTTTGTCAGGTAATCTTGAACAGTCCTGGCATACCTCTGTGGAAAGGCTCCCCGATTCCTTTACCTACAAACATTATAAGTCATTGCTAAATGTAGAATCTTACTTAACATTACCTGTTTCACCATACTTTCAATCTCTGTTAGCCTAATTTAGAAGTAGTAACTTTGGATTAGCTGTCAAAACTGAAGATATATATACTGGTATACCAATTGAAGACTGCATTTTCTGTCGAAGTAATAATATAACATCTTTTGAAGATGAAATTCACATTTGGTTTGTAAATTGTATGATGAACCAAGAAATAGTTTCCCCATTTGTCAAATGTTTTGATAACCAATATTGGATGGTCCGATTAATTGAAATAATCGAAGATTGGTCGCAGTGACGAAACGACCAAGCAATCAATCATGTTTTCTCATAATCGAACACAAACAATTCTGGAACACTTTTTGCATTAACACTATTTTTCACAGGATAGGTTTTGTTTGTTACATTTCATGAGCACTACAAGCTCGGTCCAAGTCATTATTGAATTTATCTTAAAGACCCCAAGAAAGTTATGTTCCTAACATACTAGTTATCTGTTCAAGATGTGAAATTTGCCCAAAAAAAACCCAAAGAACTACATGTTTTTTCTTTATGTTTTTGTGCATTAACAAACATAACCAGGACAAATTCATAAATGACGCTAACCAATTATTTTCGATGATTGATCGGTTGTAATGATGCAATCATCAATTATGAGATTTTAACAGTAACAGTAATAACAAACAATATCTTTTTTAAATATTGTTATCAAAAGAAACATAATCATGATAGTATCATTCTGTATCAGCAAAATTAAGAAATCCTCATTGATTACATATTTTATGCATGCTTTAATTCTTCAACGACAAATGATTGTATTTTGGGCCGTGGCATTTATATTGAATAAAACTGTCCGTCTGTCTGCTATCGTAATAGTAAATATGGTTTATCAGTAATATCAGCTATTTAAGATATCATACATTGCATTACTAATATCAGGATTGAATTACTACGTAACTGATTTGAATTAATTACTCAATACTCATAACAAGAATTAATGATTGATTTCATCAATATTATGAAACATTTAACTGTCATCATGAAATGAATTATTACTATTAGTCTGTGAATCAAGAAGAAAACACTGTCATCACTATCACTATTCTCCCACCACTGGGCACAGTACAATTATGTTTGTCCACATAGTACACATAGTAGTGAATAATATGGAATTAATTTAACCTATTAAAGCCTTAAAAGGAGATATGCATGAATGTCATTTTATGTCTTCAGATATAATGATTAAATATGCAATGAATAAATAAGTCCAGAAAACAATCATATACGCCATCGTTTTGGATTTGAGGGTTGATAATACTGTCGTTTTAAAACATGTATGCTTTCATTGAGGTAACCTTATTTCAGAGTAAACCTGTCCCCATATCATTAGTTTTGGACATGCAGTGAGAAAAGCATGGAGCAGGAGTCATGATTTTGTAAAAGTTGATTCAAGAGGCCTAGTTTGGAGCACAATTATCATCAGTCTGTAGAATTTGAGTTCTTCAACTTAAATAGTTGAAACATAAATACAGATATCATAAAAAAACTGAGTTTATTACATTCATTGTTGATATCATTAAACCAGACTTCGCATTGCCATAAAAAGTTAACCCAAATCATGATATCTGTGATTCTAATTACGCCAAAATGTATCATTATAATACCATTACCTAGATAACAGATATATACAGTTATCATTAAATATGTATTATGTGTGAAAACGGACTGTCATACACCTAGGCATCCTCAATAATCTCCAGGGTACACGTTAGAATCACTCTCAACTATATAGTTGAGAGTGATCCAAACGTATACCTTGGAAATTATCGAGGATGACACCTAGGTAGCGCTACGACTTTCGTAAGACTATGATAAAGTAGCTAGATCTAGCTTTACGACCGGTCGTAACGTAACACACGCTTTGTACGTGGCCCTAAATTGTTAAGACTGTAAACATGAAACCTAGTAACCTCGCACTGATCATCTTCTGGTGAATATAGGGCAGCGAGACGTTTAAGAGCCAACAAGATACTACATATGCATACGACAGAGATTTCACGTAAGTAAATCTTTTACAGATCGCGGTGCCTGATTACACATGGTTCGTCGTTAGGGGTCGACCATGCCATATTCTGATCGGGGAGGCCTGGGATTTTATTGAAATTATATAATACTTTGTCCCCAAAACGATTTGTTTTAATCCTCTTATTGCTGAAAATATCAAACTATGTTTAATACGCTCAGTTTTCGTAAAAAACATCCCACCTCTACCATCCCTGCGCCCCTTTTCCCAACAATAGCAAATGTTTTCATCTTAAGTTACATTTTAAGCGAGTTTGGTAAGTTTTGCTCCGCTCTTAGCAATTTTCCAGCAATATCACGGCGGGTTCACCAAGTACAGCACAACTTCTGAGCCAGTAGTTCCCAGAGGAGTGTCTTCGAACGGTGTTAGACTGTTGCAATGCAATCCTGACAGGCGATGAGTGTGTCAACTTTCAGTCACTTACTCACAAAAACATAATTTGACATTTGAATTTATACGAGGCGTATCATGATCAAATTCTGCATAGTATTTACTATTAAGTGTTTAAGTATTAAATTTGGCTTGGATATATAAGCACATGTCATGACTATACCCAGCTAACACGGAAATGTTTAAAAATATCCCCAAAACATTTCGTGAAATGTTCCAGAAACATTTTTAAAATGTTTTATTCACGTGATTTTTGTATGGTTCCAGAAATGTTTTAGAAACATTTTTCAAAAACGTTTAACTATAAGGTTTTTTAAAATGTTTACCTGAAATGTTTTTCGAGATGTTTTGGAAATGTTTTTAAAAATGTTTTATTCACGTGATTTTGTATGGTTCCAGAAATGTTTTAGAAACATTTTCAAAAACGTTTAACTATAAGGGTTTTAAAATGTTTTTCCTGAAATGTTTTTTTCGAGATGTTTAGGAAATGTTTTTAAAGAATGTTTTATTCACGTGATTTTTGTATGGTTCCAGAAATGTTTTAGAAACATTTTTCAAAAACGTTTAACTATAAGGTTTTTAAAATGTTTTCCTGAAATGTTTTTTCGAGATGTTTTGGAAATGTTTTAAAAAATGTTTTATTCACGTGATTTTGTATGGTTCCAGAAACGTTTCAGCAATGTTTTTTCTCCAACATTCAGTGAATATATTCCATAAGGTTTTTCTGAAAACGTTTTATAGATGCGATTTGGTATGGGTCTGGAAACGTTTTAATAACATTTCCTTCGAACATATAGTTTAATCTTTTCAGAGCATATAGAATAGCCCTGATAACAATTAGGTGGTGTTTTGTTTAAAACGTAAAACCACTGGAACAAAACGTAGAACACTAACAGTAAACAATGTACATAACATGTCTGTGGCAAATAGTTAGACATATACATAGGGGCGTGTCTCACTTAGAAACAGCGTTAGAAAGACATATAGATGTCTAGACTCAACCCTTTTACTATATAATAGGGTTGGGTCTATACATCTATATGTCTTTCTAACGCTGTTCTAAACGACACATATATCCCTATGGACATATATAGTTAATCTTTACAAGGACACCAAAACAGATAAAAGAATGGCAGACTTGTAATCAACAATTTTATTAATAATTCTGGAAACGTGTACACCTTTTCAGTTTGTTTCATTATCTTCTTCTTTGCTTTTTTGCAGTCATCCATATTTCTGAAATATAGAAAACTTTCAATAATCTTAAGCAGGAACTTGAAATGTGATATTTACTCAAACCAAGTGACACTAACCAGGAGACTAAGTCTTCTACCACGTTTTGTACAGACACGTGTTTGGTGGACATGAACACACTATTGGAATGTAATGATTGATATGATAATATCCAGAATCGTGCTGAATACCAAAGATGTAGCAAGCACAGAATATCACTTACTGGTCAGAGGCTGGGTACAAAATTACAAATCAAATCTTGCAATAAAAAGCCCAAAATATATCAACATGTGTATAGACAATGGTATTTAACAGCTGCACTTACATAATTCACAGCTCCTGGATCATTTGATGTGTTCTCCCATAAATCCATCATGTGTAACAGTGTGTTTTGTATATCCTGGAATGCTTGTCTCATATTCGCCCTTGCTGCAATGAAAATAACAATGTTTCCACATCACAAGTTATAAATTGAACCGTTTTTCCATAAAGCATATAAAGTAGCTCTAGTTAGTCTAAAGCTGAAACATACTATGTAATTGCCTCAAGCTTTTGGTGGGTGCCCATTTACAACAAACTTGGATTACTGGCGAGCGTTTCTAGCCCAGAATCCAAACTGGAATTGATTTATTACACATCTATTGTAACTAGCTACATGATTCAAGCCTTACACGCGGAACAGTTGCAGCTGCAGTACGATTTCGTTGCGAGCATTGTAACCAGATTCTTCAGTTTTCGATCACGATGTTTTCGGTTTCACCGAAACATCATTTCACCAAGAATTGTAACAACTTTATTTGGTCCAACATTTACTAAACTGAGACCACGCCATTTTCACTATGGAATACTGTACCATGAAAAACCCTAATCAACACGGTTTCAAACGATGTCACTTATATACTGGTGTCAAACCTCGACATTGTTTATATATCCTTTCTGCAAAAGCAATTAGATCAATATTTTTATGTAAATCATCACCAAACATTGATCACCTCACTGACAATATATTGTGATAGTCTGTGGCCATACACTGTGGTATAGCAAGTGGCCATACAGTGACAACTCATAGCCGAGGACTAGTCATCGCCAACGCCCCGTTATAGTGTAGACCACACGTTTATTTCTGGCTCTTGTCTAGAAGGGAAATACATCTATCCAAAACCGATCAATTAATTTGTCTTGGGAAAATTTAAGAATACACAGTGTTAACAGAGTACCTTTAATAAGAGACCATATAATAAATATTATTTATTATATCGTCTCTGCTTTAGTATAGCACTTGAAAACATGCGGTAATAGTGGACAAACAACAATCCGACAACCCAGCAGATGGTCATTTAACATTTAGTTTAGTCAGTGTTAATTAACAAGAATGCGTCTGTCATTTCTGTTAAGAAATAGTTTTTTATAACATACACACACTATGGCAGCCAGTAACTATCCCACAAGTGGATCAGAAACTAATTTCGAAATTATTTCGATTCCCATTTTCGTGGTACAAAATCGACGCAACTTTCCAACGACTTAAACGAGCAAAATTGTCATAGTTTAAAAAATTGAAAATTAGCTGCAATGTTAAATTAAGAAAATGTCCTTCAGAAATAACATGGAAAAAATTAACAACGATAAGGGCCACTGGCTTGCGCATACATTTACGATCGAAAACCGAACGTAATAGCGGCATTAACCGCCTTACTGAACTCTGCTTGAACACATATTGCTCGCTCTTGATAGCCTAATTATCCTTTTATTTATGTAACATAAAATTAATTAGGTACAAACTCTCTTAGACATTCTTCACAACGATATAATATACATGTTTATCCAAAGCGAGCTGAATTCGATGTTCTGGTGATTTCGACGATTACATTGCTCGCGCTATATCGGGGGATTACGTTCGCGATCGGAGTGCACAAACAGTTTCACTGGTAGGGCGGATGCAAAAATATCAATATTATTTACCCGAGATCGTTAATACCACTTCAGATGCAAATCAATTGCCTATATAACCAAATATAGCAAAAAATCTGTAAGATCTGTCGTCTGCTGGTGACAAGCAATATACCAGATATAAACAGGAAGCCACGTACACGTGAGTACACGTGAGTGATCACAACACTCACTCGCATGGCGGAGCGAAATGTATACAAATCCCAGATGTGGAGATGTTTCGCCGATAAGATATCATCAACGCTATTTCTGAAGGAAACACTTGATATTTTTGGTGTGAAATAGATAAATATATCCCTTTTCACTCAAGGTTAGTAAAATAAAATTACGTTTTTGTCTTACATCGTCGAAAAAACCCTGTCACCGGGATTCTCTGTTGGAACACTGAATCACGTTTCTCAAAACCCCGCTACTTTTGAGTAACACAGTATTTTAATCGAGTGAATATCAAAATGTACATAAACATGAAAATAATGACTGTAAAATTAACTCACCGCAACCGAGGTCACATCGATGATCCAGTTCCAGTTGTTGCACCATGAGTCGAATGACAAGGTGGTAGGGTCCTGAATAAACTTCAACTAAGATGGCGGGTGCAAAATTATGACGTGATGGGTGACGTCATTCCGACGTCATTTCCCGCGGTAACAATAAGGCATTGTGTCGCAACATTTTAAAAATGTTATCAAAACGTGTAGGTGTGATATCATTTCAAAACCCTTTTAAGAACAAGTCATAATAAAAAACACATTTTAAATGTGATGACAGATCCGGCTAAAACATTTCAGGAACGTTTTAAGGCACTTTAATGACAAGTCATACATTAGAACATGGCTGAGTGAGATAATTGTTTGTGATTGCAGTGTATGTACTGTTTATGTCACACCAACGTTACAACAGAAACCGTGTTTTAAAACGTGATCACAATTAAACATGTTCTTGCACATCATTTCTGCAATGTTTTAAAAACATTTCAATCATATGTTATGAAATAGTTTCACCCATGTTACAGCATGACGATTCTGAACAACATTTTGAAAACATTTAAAAAACATTTTCAGTATTTTTGAGATATCACACATTATTTGTATGACTATGTTCTTGCATAATCTCTGCAGCGTTTTAAAAACATCTCACTAATATGTTGTGAAATGGTTTCAAACACGTTATAGCTTGACGTTTTTGAACAACATTTTGAAAACATTTCAAAAACATTTTCCCAGTATTTTTGAGAGATTTAGACATTATTCGTATGATATGGCATAAATATGTGCACAATGTTTTTAAAACGTGATGACAATATTTCATTAAACATGTTCTTGCATAACATTCCTGCAGCGTTTTAAAAACATCTCACTAATATGTTGTGAAATGGTTTCAAACACGTTATAGCATGACGTTTTTGAACAACATTTTGAAAACATTTCAAAAACATTTTCAGTATTTATGAGAGATTTCGACATTATTTGTATGATACGGCATAAATGTGTGCACAATGTTTTTAAAACGTGATGACAATATTTCATTAAACATGTTCTTGCATAACATTCCTGCAGCGTTTTAAAAACATCTCACTAATATGTTGTGAATTAGTTTCAAACACGTTATAGCATGACGTTTTTGAACAACATTTTGAAAACATTTCAAAAACATTTTCAGTATTTTTGAAAGATTTAGACATTATTTGTATGATATGTCATAAATGTGTGCACAGTGTTTTTAAAACGTGATGACAATATTTCATCAAACATGTTCGTGCACAACATTTCTGCAACGTTTTAAAAATATTTCAATGACATGTTATGAAATAGTTTCACTCATGTTATAGCATGACGTTTTTGAATAACATTTTAAAACATTTCAATAATATTGTGAAACATTTTTATAACGTTCCAAAACATTTTGACGAAAATGTTTTTGAAAAACTATTTTGAAACCTTATGAAAATGTTTGGAAAATGTTTTGTGTTAACTGAAGTGCAGTTATCTATTCTAACAGTGATTTTTAACTCACACCAACTACATGTAGTTACATAAAATACATTGTCTGTCTGCCTGTCTGTCTGTCTGTCATTGGTCCAATATGTCTCTGTTTCCGTGGGGATGTTACATGTCACAAACTCATATCGATGAAAGCATGTCAGATATCAGAGGTGAAATCATTTCAAGGCTCTTTTTTCTGTTTAATAATGTAAAATGAAATCATGGATAGGCTTGACTTGCCGTACACAACACCAGGGAGAATATTTTGTTAATGCGCGGCATTTAATCTCCTTAAAACCGACAACGGACACATATACAATATGTGTTTGCAATATAAAAGAACAGTGCCAGGCTGCCACCAGGTTCCAGGGACTTTTGAAGCTGCAGGCCCTCATTTGCTAATTGTGACATAAAAATAGACATGTAAATTTATTGCAGGCCACATAGACTTTTGAAGCTGCAGGCCCTCATTTGCTAGTTGTGACATAAAAATAGACATGTAAATTTATTGCAGGCCACATAGGCCCATAACATTTTGAATGTACTGTCCCTAGACGAAATCTGTTTGCCAAGGGCTTACAGGCAGGTACTTCTCTCGAACATTTTATACAATAACATGTGGTTGATTAGTGTTTTACAACATCAGATCATGGAACGAACTTTGACGAAGAAGGATCAGAAACAACTGAACAAATGGATGAACGGAATGAAAGCCTTTGAACTTCTGTACAAGGCTTCCCGTGATGGTTGTTCCAACACCGCCTTCCACCAGAAGTGTGACAACAAGGGGCCTACAGTCACAGTCTTCTATAACACGTCGGACTGCGTGTTTGGTGGCTACACCGCGGTCAGCTGGGACTCTGCTAATGCCTACAGGGTCGACCCGACAGCATTCCTGTTCCGTTTGTACTTCAAAGGTTCCAGCAGCCCTAAAAAATACCCAGCAATAAACGGCACCAATGCAATTTACGGACACGCGACCTATGGCCCTACTTTCGGGGGTGGTCCTGACGTTTACAGTTTCAACGGTACTGTGGCCTTGAGCGGTGCATCCTTCCCACTCAACGGTTCTTTGGCTCCTGGTGCAAGCTACGCCATGGCGGGAGACAATGCCACATCACTGGCCTGTTCCAGTCTCGTCTGCTACGACGTGGAAGTCTACAGTGTGAAAGGTGGGTTGGTCAGACACTCTGATGCCAAGAGTTATTGTCGACCAGTGAAGATCCGGGTTAGAATACGTTTTCAGCAACTCATGCTTGTCGTCAGAGGTTGATAATGGGATCGGGTGGTCAGTTTCGCTTATGCATGCCATTGTATCTTAGTTACGTAGGTCAATGCTCATGACGTCAATCAGTAGATTTCATGGTTCAGACTCCATTATTTGCAGACCGCATTCACATAGCTTTAACATGGCTGAGTGCAGCGTTTAACAACAGAGTTATTGTCATAATACAATTTTATACGAGTGATGAGAATTGTGAATTGGTTAATAGTGTGTCATAAGACCCTGGCGTTGTTGATCATTACCCACAATATCAGTAACTGAATTTCTTGGTTCAGACTTGAGTAGGTCCTTCCCGCCGTCATATAGCTGGAATATTGCGGGGGCGAAACAACAAACACGTTAATAGTAACTGATATGTTTTGTGTTTTATGAGATGCTTGAAACAAGAACCATAACTTTTGCAGATGGAAGCATTATCAACGACGACCCATGGAGACAACTGACAGAATCTAAACCAAAGGTAGATCGCAGTTTTTAGTGACATACGATCACCTTAGTGCTTTGTGAAAGGAGACGCTGTGGTATTCACTTTCTAAGCTGACACTACAGAGGACCGTTAACACAAACATGATTCAGAGACAAGACATAAATATTGTCACTATTGTTAGGGCATCAGCCCACGTGTTCTGATGGGTGCCTTGAAACAGCCCCCTTTTTTCACAAATTATCCAGCTCCCATTCTTACATTTGTTAGCCTATCTCCCGGACTTCTTACCTCTATTTTAAAACCAAGACTCGCCCACTCCAGCCCCGTTTATTTTAGGAACTATATCGCATTTCTTGGACCTGTGAATAAAGTGAATCTAAAATCTGTGATGTGATTTGTTTTAATAATCTATTTTTAATGTTTCATGTTTTACTACCCCATTTCTAACTTCATCTGTACTCTTATTTACTAATCGTACTTCCCAGTATTATATATTCTTATCATGTATACTGTTTCTGCAAAAAAAATCCCTCTTCTCACAACTTCCAGTTAACCATTCCTCTTGTAGGTTGTTGTTTGTCTGGATTGTTGTTTAACGCCGCACTCAGCAATGTTCCAGCAATATGGCGGCGGTTTGCAAATAATCGAATCTAGACCAGACAATCCAATGATCAACATCAGGAAAAGCGATCTACGGGATATAATCACATGTATAAACCAAGTCAGAGAGCCTGACCATCCGATCCTGATAGTCACCTCTTGCGACAAACATCGGTTACAGAAGATCATTTCTAAACGGGATCTTCTTGCGTCTTATTCGTTGTAAAACCTGGGATTAAATTTATACGTTATCTCCCTAATGGGTTTCAAAGTAAAATTAGGTATATAATTCGTGTTTTAAAGGTTAAGTGTACTAAATCGAAGACACGTTTTTGTTTTATCACCTATCTACAGCCAGATATTCTAACCAGACTAGGGGTAGCAAAATACATTTTAGCCTATAGTGAAAGATATATTTCAAACGTCGTAGCGCTTATTTAAACACTAATTTAAAACAAATATTTAGTTGTTCTGACTGTGTATAAAACATAGGAAACATTACTACTTCGACCCTCGTGCATTTCAAAAGAAACCTTGGGGTCGTTTTTTGTTTGTTTGTTGTTGTTTTTTTGTCTATCATTACAAAATCCCGAAACCTGCAATTATATGCTTGTAAAACTTTTCCCCCTGTTTTATGACAGGTATAATTATATGGTTTTGGTTGTGGCATGCATGCCATTTTTAATAAGCTATTAAATATCTTACATCTACTGACATCAACGTTTGTGCTACAGGTTCTGAAATCTGAGATCGAAACATATTCCCCAATCGAGGGGGTGAAGGCAGGACGAGTCAACATTCTATTGGTCGGGGCGGTAGGAGCCGGTAAGTCCAGCTACTTCAACACCATGAACTCGATCTTCAGAGGTCACGTGACTAGTCAAGCCTGCAGCGGAAGTGCCGAACACAGTCTTACGACACATGTGAGCCGTTTTGTAATATTTGTGTGTGAAAGGGTCTGTCTATATAAAGAATATTCTAAGTGCTGGAGAAGAAAGAAATCACAAAAAGAAAAGTTTCCGTAAACTTCTTCCCTCCTTTGAGCTATTTGAATTCATTTGATGATATGTTATATCAGAGGCTCTAATTCCATATCCCACGCATCTTCACGAGGCAAGGGAGGTAACTGTGAAAGTAACGTTTCCACGTTTGAGGAGGTAGGCGTTAATGGTGGAGTAATAGTTTTGCTGGACTAATAGTCTATGCATATTCCGATCAAAATCGCGAAAACACCTAAAACAAAATTCTCCGTAACTGAAAATGGTAAAAAATGTGTCCCTGATGTCATTCAACTTCAACCTTCAGCATCGCTGGACAGTTGTCCTACTTATTAATCAGAACCATCATACTATGAATGCGTTCGATTGACAAATCTGAAATAATGAAAGTACTAGTAGAACTCTGTTAGATGTCATGTAAAATGTAAATCATGTGTTCTTTTAAGATTGTTGTTGACATACTTTATTGATGATTCATAGATCTATGAGAAGCGGGACTATTATTAAACCCGTTGCTATATTTATATATTTAAATTTTACTTTAAACACATTGCTAGATTTATATCTATTTATCCATTTCACATGAATGAGTATAACAATAACATTGTTTTCAATTAAGGTTTATTAGCATATCTCGATAGATCCATGTTTGTGTTAAACACAGGAACCTAGTGTAATGGTACCAATGGCAAGAAACACTGACATTTATTTTCTCTTAGTATCGGAAGTACAAAGTCCGGTCCTCCGAGACGGGTAAACCACTCAAGTTCCGCCTGTGTGACACACGAGGCCTAGAGGAAGCCCAAGGAATGGACGCGACTGACGTGGTTGCCATATTGGATGGACACCTTCCTGACAAGTATATGGTACTTCATGACGCTGTTTAGATCTCGTATCATCGATACAAACCAAAAATGATCATTAGTGACATGTCTGGTCAAATGCCTTTAAATAAGAATGTATTCCATGTTCGTCCAAATATGTATAACGTAACTCGTTTTAGTGAGAGATCCATGTTGATACGTGAATTGTACACAAAGAAAGTTTTGGAAGATCGTCCGCTTCAGCTATCGGTACTTCATGCAGATCCATACACGACAGTATGTTTTCGAAGAAAATGCAACAGATCCTGTTGTAAGCACATGGTATAGGGTGTCACAGAATCATTTTGTATTAGTACTGTCTTTGATCAACAAATGTTTACTTCCGTGGTTATATCGGATCATTCGTCACCACTCGCCCCTTTCCCTAATAGGTATTCGGCATGTCCCGGAGTAACACGAGTGGGTGACGAATGATTACCGATCACAGAAGGCACCCAGTGACTCTTATCAAGCTTTGTGACTTGGCTGTTCACACCACACTGTATCCCGGCGCTTCTGATTCTGATGTTATTCGGTCCATAGTCGATTATGTACAGTCTATGATGTCTCTGTAATATTGGGGTAAAGCGTCCGCTCGAAACACTGATTTCTGATGTCAACCCGACGTGAATATTGCTAAAGGCGGCGCAAAATCGTACGCACTCAATCTTGGGTATTGCATATTGTGGTGTCTAACAGTATGCACGCAGAATGTAGTTGTTTCAAACCTAACTATTATGTTTCCAGTTTAACCCAGCTGTGTCAATTTCGCCTGACACCCCTGGATACAACAAGTCCCCTGTAACACAGGACAAGATACACTGTGTGGCATTCGTCATGGACGGCTGTTCCGTAGACGTGTTCCCAGACAAAATTCTGCAGAATATGAAAGCTATACAACAGAAAGCTAATCAGAGAGGTACACAAACTCAAACATTTTAGAACAAACAATCCAAATTAACAACAACTTCAGCCAATGAAATTCCAAATTGTTTTGAAGCTGTTGGTTTTGAAACCTACTACCACGTTTGCTACGAGTGACGATCCGGGTTAAAGCTGATCTTTAGTAACCTATACTTGTCGTAAGAAGCGACTGACAGGATCGGGTGGTCAGGCAAGCTGACTTGTTTGAAATATGTAATCGTATCCAAACTACGTACATCGATGGTCATGATTTCGATCACTGGATTTTCTGGTTGAATCTTGATTATTTACAGGCCGTAAATAGCTGGAATATTGCTGAGCGCGACGTTGAACAACAAACAAACAAGCATTTTAGATATGTATAGTTGTATACAGTGCATAATCCAGGACCTGGTTAACAACTTTAGCCAATGAGATTTGAAATTCTTTTAAAGTTATCCTTAGAATCTACACCCCTTTGCCAGGAGTATGATACATTGATGTATCCTGCTGTCTCACTCTAACATATAAATGGTAATATTTTCAACTGAGAGCAACTGGGAAGTTTTACACCTGAATTGTAAGACCTGATTGAAGCGTTTACTCCTTAATTGTAAGACCCAGCTTTTACAGTTGTATTGTACACTATTCTTCTGTAAATATTAATTCAATGTAACTAAAAGTTACCGTGCTTTCAATTGAAAATTCTTAAACCGGAATCTACCCAGTAGCCTAAAATGTTATGTGTAATGTTTTAAACCACTCGCCTGCTTTCATGGAATTCGTTTGATAACGCGACTGCCGCATTGTTTCAATATAAGATATGCTGTCTCATTTTATTTTATTTATTTTTACTTTGCTTAGAACGAGCAGAAGAATTTTCATCGCTTAGTCAAATCCAGTATTCATTTCTTTATCTTGGTTTCACTAAACTCAACAGGGAGGTAGAAATGAGTTTTGTTCTGAATCCTTTTCAGGTATACCACAAGTGGTCATCTTGACCAAGGTGGATAAGGCCTGTCCATATGTTGAAGAGGATCCGGGGACCCTGTTCTACAGCTCTGCAGTCAGTGAACTGGTGGAACAAGTGTCCCAACTCATTGGTCTGCCCCGTGCCCACGTTCTGCCCGTGAAGAACTACGAGAAGGAAATGGAGCTGGTGGATAACGTGGATGTCCCTGCTTTGATCAGCCTCCGTCAGATGCTGAGATTCGCTGATGACTATCTCTACAACTTCCTGGATGAGGAGGACGATTAGAACTTATTGATGTCTTTGTTCAACGCAGGGTAGGAGGAGGGTGATGGGGACCATGTGGAGAAACACACTGAACACAGTTAAGATGAGCAATTGCTAATCATGACAGGCGGTAAATATGCAATGATAATATGAAAATGGAGTATCCAGGCATTATACCATCAACTGATTTAGGAAAGAAACCCAACCCGTCACACCTTGGGTGTTCCTGGAGAAAGGGCTGTGTGTCCAACTTCACCTCTCCTCTGCTGACAGATTGGGACGATGGGATGGCTTCACCGAAGTCTCTTTGAATCGTTGATCCATCGTTGAACCATCGAACTGAGCAACCGAAAAGTTGCTAAGACATGCGATAAGGCAATCTACTCTGTTGTTACTTTTTGTTATATCTTGCTTATGATATTGGTTTGTGGTTAGCTATAAAATACGGTTCGACTGGCTATTGATGTTTAGTTTCAGAGAGGGCTACAGTATTCATAAAGTACAGAAAACTCTACAAGTACTTATAAATATGTCCAATGTTTTGTGCAAAACGGATGTGTGGAATGTGGTGTATGATATAAATTGGAACATGTTCCGACAAATGAACTACACGTTTTCAATGTAACACAAATAAAGAGATGTCTGATAAGAAGTGTTGGATGGGCCCTTCATTCGAACACTTGGTGTCATGATCAGTACTATAGTCTCTAAATTAAATGTAAAAAGGTGGTGTTTTTTCGTTTGTCTTTCTTATATTTGTCGGACTGCCTGAACTCTTGCATTGATATCAGTTTGTATAACCCATTAAGCTTCGACATTTTCCAGTTTGGTATATTGTGACAGGCTATCAGAAATATTGTATCATTCCTGTTAATGGATTGTTCAGTTGTACACTTGATTATCTGATAAACTTTCACAATGTGACTGAACAGTATACTCGCATATGGCATTACTGTTGTTAGATCATGTAATGTAATGGAGGGAAGGAAGTGTGTGTTTTGCTTTGTTTTCTTTGTAGTTCAACGGCAATAAGCAATGCTCTAGCTATATGGTGCCGGCCTGTAAATAACCCAGTGATCAACATCAAAAAGCATCGATCTACGCAATGGGGATACGATGACATGTGTCACCCAAGTCAGTGAGCCTGATCACCCGATCCAATTAGCATGTGTTGCTGGAGACGTATTCTAACCTGGATCGTCACGGGAAGGGTGACTCCATAGGTGTGGTAGGGTAGGTACAGAACTTCAAATCAAAATACTAAAAATCCATTCTACATACTAATAACTAGATGCCGATAGTAATTTTAGTACTAATTAGTAATCTTAATACTAATCTTAATACTGATGCTAAATGTGACACTGAATACTATCTACACTATATGCGTTTATATACTAACAGCTGTATGCCAATATTAATACAGTTGTCACATAGTCATGGAACCTGTGGCTGCCACTATGCATTATTAAATGTGTATTGTTCATGTCCATATACTGCTCTACAGCATTACCCTACTTAATATTATGATCTTGAGTTGGATACAACTGTTTCTTTTCTTTTCGCTTTATTCTCTAAGCCAGATTACACACACATTTTCAGCGACAGGATCTTGTGACACTTCCAAGCGAGCGTGTCAGAGCTTTCTTATCAGCCAATGGACCTGAAAGCTTCTAAGTTTTCCTTACTAAGTTTCCGTATAGTTTATAGATTATGGGGGCGGTGGGGTAGCCTAGTGGTTAAAGCGTTGGCTTGTCACGCCGAAGGCCCGGGTTCGAATCCCCACATGGGTACAATGTGTGAAGCCCATTTCTGGTGTCCCCCGCCGTGATGTAGCTGGAATATTGCTAAAAGCGGCGTAAAACCAAACTCAGTTATAGATTATGTCCTTTATGAACACCATACCATCAATATTTGCCTTGGGCAATAGCGTGTAAAAAATTGAAAATTTGATAGAAGATTTGAAGATGATCTAAAAATTTAGGAAATACGCATCGACGTGATGATAGGAATTTATCACTCTGAAGTTGTAATTCTGATACCATGATGTCAACAATTCCGTGATATAAAGGAAACATATGAACTTTGTTGTTTAACGCTTCACTCAGCAATATGTGAAAGTCTTGGCGAGACAATCCAGTGGCTGACATTATGAACACTTTATAATTATTGGGATACGATGATATACACCAACCAAGTCTGCAAACCTGACCCATCCACCCAGCTGGTCTTCTATTTATAAATTTGGACACGCATGGGTGATGTAAGCTAATTCTTACCTGCATCTCCTCGGGTTAAGGCTATGATTAGTCAGGAACACTATGATACTTTTGAGTGGGACACCAGAAATAGACTTCACACATTGTATCCATGTGGGGAATCGAACCCAAGCCTTCGGAGTGCTTCTGAGTAAGCTTATTCACTTGGCTTCACTACCTCTCTCAAATACTGTATTGTGTGGGGCTTCTGTGTCAAGGTAAGGACTACTTAATATGCTAATGTCTAAAAGATGAACCCAGGTGCATATTTATATATGATTTAAAAAGAACGAATCTTGAATAACTGTGACAAAACCCGATAATTCAATTAGGAGGACGAAATCATCTCCCAATATCAGGAATTAAAAAACTGTATTACGTGAACGAGTGTCAGTTTGGGTTTTTCTCAGCATTTACTTTAAAATGCAGTCATACTGCTGAGCAATCCTATTCCCCTAGTTCACTTGTGTTTGAGTACGTGCGCGTGCAGGTGTGTGTGTGTGATATTTTCTGATGTAATCTTGAACAAGTAAGGTATATGCTTCTCGTGAAAATATATGTAGTCTTACCGTATTGTTCACAACGGATGTCGCAAATCACATTTACCTCTTATGCCCTAATCACCAACTCATTTTGTTTTTGCAATGTGAATATGTTTGATACTTATTTTATATTTAGACGTATTTATTCTAAAAACCTTCCCAGTGCTGTTACTTTCTTCAAAAACACGAAATTGGTACTGCGGATTTATTCAAAACGCTTGAGAGGTTACATGTGAAGTACATTTATTAACTGCAACACTGTTTCTGTTTGTGAAATGACTTAAAAATAAATTATAACATATTACCATCTTTACATTCACCGAAGACCGGAACCTCAGTGTCACGCCGGCAGATACTAGCATAGTACACGCTCACTGTGATCTCGGATTTGATATCATTGATGTTCAGAACCCACCATCTGTTCGATCCATGGACACCATAGCTGCTACACAACATCTTCTGGTCTCGAGCCTGAAGTGGGAAAGGAACCATACCGGTGATCGTATCTTTTAGTACACAGTATTCACTTTCAAGATGTGTGTTGGTGATAAATAACAACTACGTTCCATAATGTGTGAAAAATAGTCCAAGACTTTGGTTGGAACTGCCGTGACGTATCAATCTAACGTGGGGCGAAAGAATCGCGTCAGTAAATTATAGTTATAGCAAAACTACGGTATTTACAAAATTCACTACCAGGGTAAATCGCGAATACCATCCAAAATGACGCTTTTTTTGCAAAATAGCCTCAAGAAAAACGTGCAGGAACTTTTTTTTCACCATGTAAGAAACAGCACAAGTGAGATCGGTTTCTGGTAAGTTCAGCACTATCCCGGCGGGAATGTCAAAACAGCAGTCTAAGTAAACCTTAGGGTTTCTACTTAGGACCTTCTACTAGGGTTTGTTCTAGCCAGTATAGCAGTGTAACAAATAGTACTGAGCCTAGGTTTACTTAGACTGTCAAAACAGAAATAGGACACCTTCAAGTGTATGCATTAAAATGTAACAGTTTTTGTTATTATTTAAGATAAATCATTAAGGTCATACCGGAAGCGACCCTACGGTAAAACTTCAAGTATTTGTCAACAAGGGGTAATAGCATTATAATCACACCATGCAATCACGGAGTTCACGTTTATCTTTTAATTTCATTCAAGTCATTTCAACATTTTATCAATGTGTAGTTCCAGGGTGCCGTTGTACAAAGCTATCTTAGCGCTAAGGTAACCGTAACTCCCATACCTTAACATAGACTTAAGGTAATCTTAGCGTTAAGGCTGTTTTGTACAACGGCATCCAGGTCATTAAGGTCATACCGGAATAGATTCTACGGTAAAACTTTAAATATTTGTCAACAACGATTAATAACATTATAATCAAACCATGCAATCACAAAGTTAACGTTTCACCACCATCTTTAATAATTAATTTCATTCATGTCATTTCAACATTTCATCAAGGTGTAATTCCTGGAGAAGATAGTTTTATTTCGTAATTATAAGTAATGTACCATTTGGAAATATCCATGCCAGTGTGTGCAAGAAAACAACAATGATTAGAATAGTTTAATGATAATATTGGCCTTTCTTGTGATGCTAAGCATGCTGCCTACAATTCGTCTAACCTTTGTACGACTGGGCCCGCCGTAGGTCACGGCACTTCCCGAGACCTTAGTACTTCCGGTGACAAACAACGTTTCATACATTTTCGAATGGTCTCTTGATTGTCAGGTGATGGTAAGGAACCCGATAATCCTTGCAGGAATAAGAAATTTCCTGTCACACCATCTCTAATTTAGCCAACATTTACGACTGTCAACAGTTGTGACAGCCAAGCATAGTTGTACACTTGGTCCGATCTAGCAATGCCATATTTGGCGGTCGCGCAACTTGGAACCAGAACTGGTTCGTAAATATATGCTTGTCACCGGAAATTTGGTACCGGAAGTAATCTGGGCCCCGTCTCGCATATCGCAAGTTGGTGCGCGCAAAGGGTGCGGGGAACCAGCTTAGTACCGGAAGTAGCGCCTCGCGAGACGTATCTATAGGCCCTCTGATATCTTATCTGACGTTGTAGATGTTGTTACAGTGACCAAGGACAATTCAGGAAAAATTCTGTAGTATAGTCAGCTTGTATCAATGAGTAACACTTATGCTATAGCTAACAAGTGTGGATCACAAAATACAAGCGTCGTTGTGTTTACGTACATTCTGAGTTTTGTTCTAGTATGGCTATGTATTTGCATCTGTAGCACAAAATAAATTAACGGAAAACCACCATCGCTTATTCTGGCACAAAGCACTCAACTATAGAAATCACCTGCGTGGCAAATGCATTCGCTGTAGGGCGTCACAACGGCTGGGAACACATTCATATGATCACAGCTCTCAATATAGGACTAAATATGGATAACTACATCAAATAATCCTGTCAACCATCCCTGAGAGAACACAGGAAGAAGCCGCCGACAGTGATTGCAACTACTTTGTATGAGAATAGTCTGGAAGCATCTTTCTCCATATGAAGTATATTTGACTTGTTTAAACTAAGGTAAAATAATGAGGACAATCCTTAAAGGTGATGACGTAAACAAATCGAACAAAATGTCAAAACTGAATACAAAGTATTGAATACCATTTGGAAATATACCCTTAATCATTTGTAGACGGGTAACGTCCACTCCAAAGTCAATCAACCATGTCTTCCTGAATCGGAAGTCCCACTGAGAACCACCATCTCCAGGTGTCTACAGTCTAGGCATAGCGTTCATCACAAGTTAAAGACATCTGGTCGTATCAGGTTATCCTATTAGTTGAAGGGTTGGGTTAAATCCCGAACTCACTTTTGTGACCTTGATATTTTGACCTTTGTAATAGCTTCATTGACAGAAACGCGTGGCTTAAGCATCAGCTAGCACTAGATAAACGTCAAATTTCTTCACGATAATAATATGTGTGATATACGTTCTATACTACATGGCTGAAATGAATATTACTGTTCGGATATGGCTCTACACGATCTCCGGGAACACTCCCATGGACACCATAGCTGCTACACAATGTCTTCTGGTCTTGAGCTCTGCACAGAATCATGCTGGCGATCTTGTATGAACCGTAGCATCTGCCTTAGACTGAACAGAGTAAGTCGGTCCACCTCCTTTTCTAGTTCAATCTCCTCAACATAGTTCTTCACCGGGAAGATGTGCGAGCGCGGTTGACCCATGAGCTCTGCTGCCTTGTCAACCAGATCTGCTATCTTAGAACTGTCGAACGTAAGAGACAGGTCTTTGTCCGCCAACGAGCAAACCAAGTCTATCTTTGATAGCACCACTGTTTGGGGAATATCTGCTCGAAAAGAAAATAAGCTTAACTACATCGACAAAATTTAGTTTTAAGAGAGAAGAACGAAGCTTTTAACTCAAAGGCTAACATTATGACTATAGTGCTTGTTGTATAACGCCTCACACATCAATATTCCCGGCATACTCCGCTTGTAAATAACGAGACACGGACCAGACTATCCAATGATTGACTTGCTTATCAACAATCGACACAATGGATGACAATGCAACGGCAACAACGTTAACCTTATCAGGTGTACAACATTTTGAGTTAAGTCTAGTGCTGTTTATTAACGACGTAGGGTAAGTGCATAGTTAAACTTACTGCATTTGTTGGCTATGTCTTTCCACTTGTCAAACTCCCTTTTTATATCTCTCGGTAGGTCATCGATGACACTTCCATCAATAACAAACACAATACCATGCATGCTCTTCAAATCAGTCCTCTTCCTATAACTGTCAATGATACCGTGAATCCATAATGCAAGCTTCGTCTGAAAATAGACCAATCGACTGCATCCATACATATCATGTGGCAAACAATAACTGTGAGTCAATTTTAGCAGGATCACGGCGGGGGGCATCAAACATGAAAACAGAGCCTATTTTATGCCCTGAAGAGCAAACACTTTAACTACTAGGTTATATCCTGCCACTACTGGATTGATTCATGTTGCCATACTGTGTTATTCTTTGAATATTCCAGGTTTTCAAGCATATCAATTCTAGATCAAAACATGTTTGATTTGATGCTTAACTGACCGTGATTGAATCTGCATCAGGCGTAGTGTCTTGGGGTGTTTCCAATCCTGGACTCTCACAAAATCTCAAACTGAGAACTGCCCTGTCTTGTCCTCTTTTGATCTCATGTTCCTTCCTCTAAAAGTGATTAAATTGACAACTTTAAAATTGAGAACTAAATGTGGTAAAACGTTAAAGGAAGCTACAGAATGTAATATGTTACAAACTATGTGTGCATGAAAGCATTGAAAGAAAGTTTTACATAAATATATGAAGTAAATTCATGCATATCATTTGTCCTCTTGCCTTGGAAGTACCACTTGCAACTTCAGTGCTGTGGGCACTTGTGACATAACCCCTAAAGGCGGAGCGAATGCTGTGTATGTAGCTGGACTGGCCGGCATCTCGCTGACACACAAGCAAGATCTTCACGGGGTCAAGTGTTTGGGGCACGCTATAAGCTTCTATGTCTGCCTTCATGTTCTGAAAGTGAAATTGTGAAATAATATGAATATAGCCAATGGTATCTTTCTTAAAGGCACAGTGCCACATATGTTCGACAATATTTTGGCCCATATTATATATGTTGTGGCATATGCACTCACCTTAGCTTCCTATTGATGCAACAGAAGACTTATTATCCCTTATGACTTGCCTGAAATCGATAATTGAATCTTCGAGGCGTACAACTTCCAAACAGAGAACACTTGCCATATATGGAATGTAAAATATTACTCTGTATATCGGAAACTGTCGCACATGGTGGTGTCGGTGTTTGCCGAACTGGCTTTCACGGGTTGCGCCCATGGCATTTATAAAGAGCGCTCCAAGGCACATAACTCTGTGGGGTTCGCTTGAAAAAACGTTCGGCCGGTAGAGGACCTGAGAGTCGATTTAATACAACGTTGTATTAATTCTTTCCAACTTTTTTTTTAATATTGTAATCTAAAAACGTAATTTATTTTATATTTACGTTACGTTATTACATTATATTTATTTTCTCTGGGGGCTTCATTATGTAGTTTGAAAGAAGTGTGCTGTGCAATAACTAGTACCTTTAAGGAGAACACACTATAATGTATTCAATCAATATAGAGGACAATGCTTGAAAATGCGCTGTAATTGTGTTCTTCTTATTACTACCCGTGAAGATCCGGCTAAGAATATTGATCTTCAGTAACCCATGCTTGTCGTAAGAGGCGACTAACGGGATCGGGTGGTCAGGCTCGGTGACTTGGTTGACACATTTCATCGGTTCCCAATTGCTCAGATCGGTGCTCATGCTGTTGATCACTGTATTGCCTGGTCCAGACTCGACTATTTACAGACCGCCGCCATGTAGCTGGAATATTGCTGAGTGTAGCGTAAAACTAAACTCACTTTTCTTATTACTTCAGTACTTACGTCATTTGTGTCCGTTATTTGTGTCCATGGGGAAGGCAGGTAATCTTTATCATCTGTCGGAAAGAAGAAAACATTAAATTCACCTCGAATGACATACTTCCTCTCCGTTTCAGCTTGCCTGACTGTTCGAAAATAATTAATTGTTTCTCAAAACATACAATGACCAAAGTGTTTGCTGTTCTAATACATGCCATTAAATTCAACACGAGAGGTACACGGGGGTTAAAGAGCAAATACATGTACCCAGCAGGACACAAACAGTCGAACACCATTGTCTCGAAGTTGAAGGGACCTACGCAATAAATTCCAGTTATCCGAGAGTCGACACAAACGTATAAGTGAGTGAGTGAGTTTAGCTTTACGCCGCACTCAGCAATATTCAAGCTATATGGCGGCGGTCTGTAAATAATTGAGTCTGGACCAGACAATCCAGTGATCAACAGCATGAGCATCGATCTGCGAAATTGGGAACGGAAGACATGTGTCGACCAAGTCAGCGAGCCTGACCACCCGATCCCGTTAGTCGCCTTTTACGACAAGCATAGTCGCCTTTTGTGGCAAGCATGGTTGCTGAAGACCTATTCTACACCGGATCTTCACGGGTCAAAAACGTATAATGCTGACTATATCAGGAATATATGGGAACCAAACTGTAACTTCGAGACAACCGTGAGTTCGACACAACGGTGTTTGTATACGCATTGAGAAGGACAAATGTATATTAGTTATGTACTGAACAGGGCAAATAAATGCATTCACAATAACTTGGAAAGGTATACCACGTGGCATTCCAGTAACTGCACAATAGTAAGTTTAGTTTAACGCCGCTCCCAGCAATATTCAAGCTATATGGCGGCGGTCTGTAAACAATCGAGTCTGGACCAGACAATCTATTGGTCAACAGCACAAACAACTCGATGCAGTTCGTAACCTGGTTTTTACGTATCTCCTCAAACGAATCATTTGCACATATACCGCTGAGGGACAGACAATAAATGCAATGTATGTTCTCTTGGTGATTTGGCTGACTACATAACACCGGTATTGATGTCCCTACACTGGCTACCAATATAAGCCCGGATCCACTTCAAGATCTTGTGCTTTGCCTACACTGTTTGAATGGTACAGCACCGAGCTATCTATAAGAACTGATCTCTCCTTACCAGCCTTCATGACGTCTAAGGTCTGAAATCCAACGCCTACTTGCAGTACCAAACTCAAGACTAAACTCGTATTGCAACAGCTCGTTTCAAGTAGCAGCACCCCAGTTATGGAACTCACTATCTCAGAACATGAAAAGAATCCCTCACCCTTGAGACATTTAAAACCAGCCTAAAAACGTATCTCTTCAGAAAGTGCTATCCCCACGAACTATCTCCTCCTGTGAACTTCGCATCTGTGACTATTGTAGCGCCTTGAGCATGCACTTTTGTTGATGGAACCCAGCGCAACACAAACAGACATTCTTATTATTAGCTGTGGCTAATGTGTACAATACCCTCATACCAAGAACTTGGTAAACTTGAAATCCCGTTTGAGCCATATTGTTGGAAACCAGACGTTCATGTCTGTGGTGCCTCTGGCTGTTGTATGTCTGGCCCAGGTCAGTCAGGATCAGGAGCTTCATCACCACATCCCGCCTGTAAGGAGAGCGCCGCTCAAGTCTGGTTTCAACATCTCGTCTTGCTTTCTCATCGTTACCTCCGCCAAACGTTGGGCCGTAGAGAGGATGACAGTAGATTGAACAGCTGTGATCATCAGTGTCATATTTTCTTGGATCGAAAGAACCTCGGTCGTACAATTTGAACACGAAAGCATCACGATCCGGTTTTGATCCTGAAGGTTTGGCATCCCAACTTGCAGAAGTATACCCCCCTAATGTAAAACCGAGAAGATTCAATCACTCATATTCTTCATGGCAATGAAATAGACATTTTGCTGTAATGCTCGTCAACTTAAGATGTAATACTATTTTATCACTAACATAAATATATCAGGGGGTATCATTAATACTTTATGACAACGTTACATGCGAAATTAGGAGACATGATGGTATACAAATGGAATGCCGCTGGTTTGTTTCAATTAAATGTACCAGTGATGGATTTATCTCTATTGTCTTTGATAAACTATTTAATCGCCATGCCTGTGAAAGTGTGTTTGTATGTACTCAACACAATTAAAAACGTGTATGAAATGAATGCCTGGTTTGACTAGGTGTTAGTTAAAAAATCCAGAAAACCCACAAAACTGGTAATATTTGTGATCTTCGAAGGGGGGTAATTTTTTGTAGTTTCTTGCCACAGACGGTAATGGCAATGACATGTAGGCAACTTGGACGTGGGTCTGGCGGTAAACGTGAAATAGTTGGTCATATAGAGCGTGACAAAGCATTAAACACAACAGTTACACGATCATCTATAACAGGAAAACGCAAAAAGCAAGTATGCCGCAACTCTTGAATCAGCAACTTGCTCTGGGTGGGCGTTATGCTTGACAATCTCTTGCAGCAGTTTCACGTGACCTGGGCTGGAGTCGCCAGACAATAAAATTTTCACTGAGTTTTGATGCCATTTATAATTTAGAGCTGAATTTAGCGAGAATGCCGTCATTCAGTACTACGGATCGTTTGCAAACGAAGCGGTACATTGTTCTTTATTAGGTTAGTTATCGGGTTAGATAATTCCGTAAGGCTTCATGACAATATGCCGAAACCAAACGTGCTTGCGGAATATTTTTAAATGTAATATACTCACCAAACGAACTGTTGTCTGCAAAGAAGATGGATACAGTCGGTCCTTTTCTGTCGCAACATCTGTGAAAGTCATACGGGACGTTCTTTGAGGTTCCGCTTTCAAACAACAACTTGAATTTCTTCCTCCCCTCCAACCAATGCATTAACGTTTCCTCACACAGTTGATTGAACAGTTTTGTCATCCTGAGTGGAAATAATACGACCTGCAAAACCGGTTTACATGACAACATAAGAGCTGTTGCGGCAAAATAGTTCATTGATTATTACGTTGAGGTTCTCGGTGCCCAGTCAAAGTGGCTGCTTATATGTGCATGCAGAACAACAAACCACACTGTATTTTAAAGAAGAAGATATTTATTTACACAAGTCTGTTACCATACTAAGATTGCTGTCAAGAACGCCATTCATTTCATACACTCCAGTACCACCTTCTCACTAACACCTAGTCAAGAACGCCATTCATTTCATACACTCCGGTATCCCCTTCTAACTAACACCTAGTCAAGAACGCCATTCATTTCATACACTCCGGTATCACCTTCTGAGTTACACCTAGTCAAAAACGCCATTCATTTCATACTCTCCAGTGCCACCTTCTAACTAACACCTAGTCAAGAACGCCATTCATTTCATACACTCCGGTACCACCTTGTTACTAACACCTAGTCAAGAACGCCATTCATTTCATACACTCCGGTACCACCTTCTAACTAACACCTAGTCAAGAACGCCATTCATTTCATACACTCCGGTACCACATTCTCACTAACACCTAGTGAAGAACGCCATTCATTTCATACACTCCGGTACCACCTTCTAACTAACACCTAGTCAAGAACGCCATTCATTTCATACACTCCGGTATCAGCTTCTGACTAACACCTAGTCAAGAACGCCACTAATTTCATACACTCCGGTACCACCTTCTCACTAACACCTAGTGAAGAACGCCATTCATTTTATACACTCCGGTACCACCTTCTCACTAACACCTAGTCAAGAACGCCATTCATTTCATACACTCCGGTACCAGATTCTAACTAACACCTAGTCAAGAACGCCATCATTTCATACACTCCGGTACCACCTTCTGACTAACACCTAGTCAAGAACGCCATTTATTTCATACGCTCCGGTACCAGATTCTAACTAACACCTAGTCAAGAACGCCATTCATTTCATACACTCCGGTACCACATTCTCACTAACACCCAGTCAAGAACGCCACTCATTCATTTTCATACACTCCGGTACTACATTCTAACTAACACCTAGTCAAGAACGCCATTCAGTTCATGCACTCTGGTACCACCTTCTGACTAACACTTAGTCAAGAACGCCATTCATTTCATACACTCCGGTACCACCTTCCAACTAACACCTAGTGAAGAACGCCCATTCATTTCATACTAGTCAAGAACGTTCCGGTACACTCCCACCTTCTGACTAACACCTAGTCAAGAACGCCATTCATTTCATACCCTCCGGTACCAGATTCTAACTAACACCTACACTCCGTACCACCTTCTAACTAACAACTAGTCAAGAACGCCATTCATTTCATACACTCCGGTACTACCTTCTTCTAACTAACACCTAGTCCAAAGAACGCCATTCATTTCATACACTCCGGTACTACTAACACCTAGTCAAGAACGCCATTCATTTCATACACTCCGGTATCACCTTCTGACTAACACCTAGTCAAGAACGCCATTCATTTCATACACTCCGGTACCACCTTCTAACTAACACCTAGTCAAGAACGCCATTCATTTCATACACTCCGGTTCCACCTTCTCACTAACACCTAGTCAAGAACGCCATTCATTTCATGCACTCCAGTATCACCTTCTAAGACCTAGTCAAGAACGCCATTCATTTCATACACTCCGGTACCACCTTCTGACTAACACTTAGTCAAGAACGCCATTCATTTCATACACTCCGGTACCACCTTCTGACTAACACCCGGTTCCACCTTCTCACTAACACCTAGTCAAGAACGCCATTCATTTCATACACTCCGGTATCACCTTCTGACGGTACCACACCTAGTCAAGAACGCCATTCATTTCATACACTCCGGTACCACCTTCTAACTAACAACTAGTCAAGAACGCCATTCATTTCATGCACTCCGGTACCACCTTCTAACTAACACCTAGTCAAGAACGCCATTCATTTTATACACTCCGGTATCACCTTCTGACTAACACCTAGTCAAGAACGCCATTCATTTCATACACTCCGGTTCCACCTTCTGACTAACACCTAGTCAAGAACGCCATTCATTTCATGCACTCCAGTATCACCTTCTAAGACCTAGTCAAGAACGCCATTCATTTCATACACTCCGGTACCACCTTCTAACTAACACCTAGTCAAGAACGCCATTCATTTCATGCACTCCGGTACCACTTTCTCACTAGCACCTAGTCAAGAACGCCATTCATTTCATGCACTCCAGTATCACCTTCTAACTAAGACCTAGTCAAGAACGCCATTCATTTCATACACTCCGGTACCACCTTCTAACTAACACCTAGTCAAGAACGCCATTCATTTCATGCACTCCGGTACCACTTTCTCACTAGCACCTAGTCAAGAACGCCATTCATTTCATGCACTCCAGTATCACCTTCTAACTAAGACCTAGTCAAGAACGCCATTCATTTCATACACTCCGGTACCACTTTCTAACTAACACCTACTCAAGAACGCCATTCATTTCATACTCTCCATTACCACATTCTAACTAACACCTACAGTAACTTGTTTTATAGAGATTTACTGCGTACGTCGTAAACCAATCATTAAAAGGGTAAACACATAAAATATGACCTAATTGATGACGTTTTCCAATTTACTGCAAAAAAACTAAATACAATCATTGTTTTTACAAATCATGTTCTAGCTGTTATACAAGGCAGCACATCGTCGACATGCAACATCTGTATTTAGATATACAACGTCCCGACTAAAGTATACCCAGTCACGAATATCCTCAGAAAGAGATACATTCGATTTGACGCAACCAAACAATCAAGTGATCGATGGACCAAATAATTCAGTTGTAAATATGCAATAAGTTTTGTTCCAACATATTTACACAGATCTACTACAGGACTATAGTTATACAGTAATCTCTGCTGCTCACGTGGCCCACGTCCCCGTTGAGAATAGACGCCGTTTGTTAAAAGTATCTGCCCGGCTTACATCCAGCGCTTATACTCTTGAAGACGAGAGACTCAAACTGAGATGAAATCATTGTCGGAGTTTGCATGTCGATTGTGTCTGTTTTCAGATGCATGTGAAACATAAATCATGTTTGTGTAATATCAAAATGTATTATTGATACCGGTTTTTACCAGCTGTGAAGAAATCCATAACAATTGAGTATCGAATGAGTGCAAATATAAAAATCCAAGTTGCATAACACATGTAAATATCAGCTTTCCTTCAGAGCCTGTGAAATGTGCAGCCACTCGGCGCAACCTTGACCTTTCAAACAAAACTTTCATTCAGCAGAAATGTAAACGTGTATTATTCTCCATGAAGAGGACGGTCGATGTGTTATTTGTATTATTTCGAATAGGAAAACGTCCAGTTTTGAAGTATAATCCTAGACACCTGAAAATCTGCATTCCGAAATGTTAAATTCCTGAGTTAAGTGGCCTTTTTGTCACCCACCTCGTGTTTTGGCCAGCCTTTTCTGAACATTTATCCTTACCAGAAGTTTGCGTGATTTCAGCTGATTAGATCTGCAATTCTACAATAACCACTGCATTCAATGAACTCACTACCAACACCTATATACTCCACATACCTCGTGAAATGTCCGGCCGTTCACATGAATATAAAAATTTAAATTGGATATTTTCTCTGTCTAGTTACCATATGAGTAATCACGTAAGTTAGATGTGTCGGACATCAAACTTTTGAACTAGTACCTTGGCCTTGCTCCGAGGTTTTACTGAATGCTGAGCCCATGGATGCATAGGCGGATCCAGAATTATTTTTAAATGACCATTGAAACTCGGGTGAAAATGAAATGTGCACCTTCCCTTTTCTCAATAATATGCACCCCCCTTTCTAAAAAACCTGTATCCGCCCCTGGGATGTATAGTATCCGAAGAGGACCTCAGTCTGTTTTCTTATTATTTTTGAGAAATTATCATTTAAACTATTAATGTTCACCGTAGAGACTACATGTGCAACTCTACTAGTGCCTTGTATTATACTACGTTAGCATGTCGGCAAGTGCAATCTATACAGACACGTCCGTTCTATTAATAGATCGTTTTCCAAGAAGCCAACTTTCTCTTTCACAGAAATGGCACGAATAATGCCAGAGTATTGATTCACAGTGTATTGATGCACTCCAAGTACAAAACAGATCTTCAAAGATGTTATCGTGTAATAGATTTGTTGTTGCTATAAAAAACCCTTTCAGATGATATATTGCAAACACGTGAAGATCCGGGTTAGAATTGGTCTTTAGTAACCCATGCCAGAGGCGACTAACGGGATTGGGTGGTCTGTCTTTCTGACTTGGTTGACACATGTCGTTGTATCCCAGTTGCGGAGATCGATGCTCGTGATGTTGATCACTGGATTTTCTGTTCAAGACTCGATTATTTTCAAACCGCTGCCATATAGCTGGAATATTTCTGAGTGCGGCGTAAAACTAAATTCACTCATTTACTATAATACAAAATGTCCTTACCTGTTAGTGGTCGGTTTTGTGAGGAAACACTTGCTGTGCTAGGCTTTCGATCCGCAAAAACACTGTGGCGATTTGTGCTGTGAACATATTACGTCACTGGAAAGCCCAGCCGTATCTATTTATAGAGGACACGTCCTTGGTTAGCGGATGGACCGGTTACCAATACACTCGGTTTACTGGTCCAGCAGTAACATACATATGTAAAAGTGTAAAGGAGTCCTTGGTGGGTACAAGTGGTCGTCTTATGTTGCAGAATTACAAATATAATAGAGCAAACATTAAAAAGTGTAAATATTCTCGCCAATGGGTCAAATGTTTGCGCGCGCCCAAGTGCGTGATATTTTAATAACGCTCTTAATTAGCCGATTTGTATCATGATACTTATAAACATACTTTCATGCATTTAAAACCTCCAAAATATTATTTCTGAGTAAAAGTGAATATTCTCGCCCAGTTTAAATTATGAGTTTTTCGAAAACATTTTTTTCCCAGTTTTTCATCCTTTCATATCCATTACAACAGCATGTTAAATTTTGTCAACTCTTCTGTCAGAAACTGGGCAGCGTGAGGAATTTAGACGAAAATTTAGACAAAGACGAATATATACATATCCATGTGTGTGTGTGTGTGTGTGTGTGTTAGAGAATCAAATAATGACCAATACTCACAATAAGTGTGAAATTTTGTAACATTTGGAAAAAGGTATACATGTTGGTTGAAGCTAATTTATTTTACCACAATTAGTATTTCTATTGGTGTGTGCGGAGGGTGGGGGAGATGTTGGGGTGGGGGTGTTTGCAGCATGAAATCAGTGTGTGGTTGCCTCTTCATTACCCGAGTCTGCACGCACACACACCCATTTCTCAAGATTGTGCACCCTCACCCCCACCCTTCTCAAACACCTGTATCCGCCCCTGCTGTGGATGTAAATGTGCATCAAAGACTAATTTACTTTTACTTTTAGACTGTACCTTTACTTCCCTATTTACTTACATCCTTCTGTCAAAATGCCATACAAAAAGTCAGATGCACAGATACGTTTTAATGCTCAAAACAAACAATTCTATACATTTTTGTCTCAAGGTCTGCTATCTTCCACCAACAAATGGTGCATTTACAGAAGTATAGGAAACGATATGTAAATAATACGGCATCTCTTGATCGTAGTGTATATGTTCTGTGTAAAAGAGTATAAAAAGTCGAACAAGGAACGTAAACATTCGAACGCACAATATCAACGCATAATCCATGTCAACTCGATACCATAAAAGGTCATCTAAAAAAACATTCACGTGAGATTCAACACTGTTGTGATATTATAGATAAATACAAGGACATTTGAATTTGATATCTATGCCCATTTTTGCCAATAATACTTACATGTCTTTTCACAGTGTTTATGTATATATACTACCCATGAAAAGTTTAGATTCAAGAGTGTATTTGATACTGTTTAAAGGTATTGTTTACACATGAACTGATGTATTGTAAAACAAATTCGTAACGTTGAAAAGATTATTGTTATGACTTCAATAAATGATGAAACTCAGTGAGAATTGGCGAATTCTTAACAAAACTTTACACCGAAACGCAGCAGTTCACATGCACGATATTTACACATGCTTTTCTGCATTTTGATGCATGATCCTCGTGCAATAGCATAAAGTTTGCAGCCACATATAGTGAGTGTTGTCCAAACTTTTGATGGGTAGGATATATCGTTTTAACCTACAGGCGGATAACAGCATAACTTATGTAAGATGTACACACTACTTTACTACACACTGCTACATACTATAGTCTGTTTCACAGTTCCACATCCGCCTCTTCTCCCTTTCGACTATCTGTAATGCTATGGCCCGGACTGAAGCAAGTCTAGATTTATTCAGGTTCATCGTTCAAGAAAACTTAATCACCTGATGAGGGAGCAAGCATAGACTCCGAAACGTCGTGTTATTCACAATAAAGATGTTGACATCCATAAATCTTGCTTTTCTTATGTATTCGACTTCTAAATGCCCTTCAAAGATTTGAAGAAAACTAACTCACTTCAGTTCAAATTGGGTTTCCAACTATGTCCTGAATGGGAATACTGCATTTGGTCATTAATGGTAATTACAACAGCACTCTAGTTAGAATCACTGGAGAGAGATGCCAGAGCTTGACAAGAGCCCCAATAAATAAATAAATATGTCATTTAATCTTTTACCTGATGGTTGTAGAATGTAACTGATAATCCCCCTACCACGAGTAGCCAATGCCAATGGAATTAGTTCCTTTATCCCTCATCTTACTAGGGCTCCTTCTCAATCTATAAGGAAGTACCTGGATCTATACAAATGATATATATTCAGGTGCGTAGTGTTGTCAACTATATTCTACTGCAAATGCTGTAATAGAAAGTCGTCTGTGAACCTCAGCATCTGCCTGAGGCTGAGAAGAGTGAGTCGATCCACATCGTCGTCCAGTTCACTCTCCTGCTCGTAGTTCTTCACAGGGAAGACGTGAGACCGAGGCAGCCTTAAGAGTGTTGCAGTTTGTTCCACCAAGTCCCGTATCTGGGTGCTGTGGAACGTCAGAGATAGATTACTGTCCACCATCCTGCACACCTTGTCGATCTTCGTCAACAGGACTGTCTGCGGAATACCTGAAACGCATATCGACGTACATAAATACACACACACACACACACGTAGACACACATGCAAACACGCACGCACTCGCGCACACACACAATGAGCTGTATGATCAATACACACGTCCATGTATAGTACTCCTTATACAAAGATAAGGGGCGGTGGGTAGCCTAGTGGTTAAAGCGTTCGCTCGTCACACCGAAGGCCTGTGTTCGGTTCCCCACATGGGTACAATGTGTGAAGTCCACTTCTGGTGCCCCTGCGGTGATGTTGCTGGAATATTGCTAAAAGCAGCGTGAAACTAAACTCACTCATTCACTCATTTAAAATAAAATTCACGCACAACATAAAGTAAAATAATTTTCATTAAATCGACATTGCATATGTAGCACCTCATACGTTCGTAATATTCAGAGGAGTTCTTACCATATTCGTTGGCAGTTTTCTTTATTTTCTCAAACGCATCCTTCACCTCTAGCGGTAGACCATTGATCACTGAGCCATCAATGACGAAAGCAACACAGTGAATCTTCCGCTGGAGCTCCTCCTCGTCCTGACGCCATGCCTGCTGACGTCCTAGATGTCTATTCCACAGGTTAGTCATCATCGTTGCCAGCATAGCCTGTCCCGAAAAAATGTTCATCATATACTGGGTTTTTCACTCTTTAACTTCCCAACTCATCTGTTTACCGTTTTTTCGGGGAAAAAAAGTGTACATCAGGATTAAGAATAAAAAATGGATTCAGTTGAACATAAGTACCACTAAACAGGAAACAAATCCAGATTCCTGGGTGGAGGCACATGGCATATGTAACCTATGTAAAATTTCACTGGAACACAGTTTAGTGTATAACTGGAGTCCCAGGAAGTGTCTGGCAAAAGATGTTTTTACAATAATAAAGCATACGTTTATTGTAGATGGCGACGTTTCGTTTCTTACACCGTTTTCAAACTAAACGCGCTTGAAAGTTTGGCTTAAAACGGTGTGAGAATCTGCATCGAAACGTAGATTATCTATGCAATAAACAAACAGTTGTTATCCATAAAGTCGCATGCTTTATCATTGACTCACCAACTTCTAGAATGGCAATCAAACAATTAGTATGGTGACTTAATTGATTTTAGACGCTTACTATGTAACTTTGCGGACTTCCTTGTATGATGTTTTGGATGTCCCGTACCATACTCTGGCCCATTGCTTGTTCAAATCCTCGTGTGTCCCACAATCGAAACTTGAGTAGCATCCCTTGAGGCCAGGTATAGATCCTGTGTTCTTCATTCTGGAGCAATAAAAGGAGGGATAGTCAAAGAAAGGCATTGCAATCAACCATGCCAGTAACCCTGACAAACAGTGATTCATTATGACAATGTTGCGTAAGCTGATAAATACGCAGAGGAACCGCAGCAGAGACTACACGTCTATAATAGCGAGAACGTTACCTATTACAGCTGAATTTCACTGACATAGATTTGAGAAATGTTTGGATCAAGATATTGCAAATGATACTCTGCAACTCGATGGATCGAGGTCACACAAAGGTGAGTGACTGGATAGTTTGTTGCGCCACTTAAGTAATAGTCCAGCAATATCACTCACGTGGGACTCTAGAAATGGCTTCACAGTTGCTGCCTATATTCAAACGCCAGTTAAAATTGTTCTTCAGTATCCCATGCTTATCGTAGGAGGCGACTAACGGGATCGGGTGGTCAGGCTCGCTGACATGGTTGACATATGTCATCGTATCCCAATTGCGTTTGATCTATGCTCATGATGTCAATCACTTGATTTTCTTGACAAGATTAGATAATTTAAAGACTTCCGTCGTATAGCTGGGATATCAAAGGGGTTAGTTGGATCCTGGGTGAATGGATTACTTAGAGAATAACCAACGAGGTTCGAGTGATTACGGGAAATATGCCCGAGTTGAAATAATGTTCACAGTGCCGAGCCTTGGCGAGGCACTGAACATTATTTTAACGAGGGCATATTTCCCGTAATCACTCGGACCTCGTTGGTTATTCTATTTTTTACCCATCATGTAATTTAAAAGGAAGAACCACGAAATAAAAACCACCCGGAGACAGGACTTCTGACCTTAAACAGCTGATTCGTATTCATGCGCGTATTAAACATAACTACGCTATGGAAATAGTACATCATAAAATCGCTTTAACATACAACAAAATTATTATGCCTGGAATAATTAATTGACATTTGTTTATATGCTAAAATGATCTTTTAAATATATCATTGAACTTAATAAGAGCTAAACATTTATTTGATCAAGTCAGTGCGACGGAACATCGTTCATTCACGACTGACGTGTTTTTTAGTGACGGGTGACGGTGTAGTGTTGAAACACACTCTGGCAAAAACCTGTCAATTTTTGGGAAAGTCAACGGTTAAAAGTTGGGAAATCTAAAAGACAACCATCCAACGAATACATCTAGTTAAAGTTTTCTGTCAAGAAACTCAACAAGTTTGAAGATTAAACAACATTTTGCTCTGTGGAAGGCGTGTTACACTCTCGTCTTAGTAGAGTACAGCAGTTTCAAGAAGGATAACTCTAGTCGGAATCCGAGTCTATGAAATGTGTCCATCTCTGCATCGGCTACTGGGACCAACCTCTCAGATTGATTAGGAATGCATGTATATAAAAAGTCATCTTGAAGAAGAACATTTAGCACTGATTCCGGTAAGAAAGGAGCTGTTTTCTGGTTCGATGTCATGGACGCCGTGTCCGACTTACTTGTTACACTTTCAGATAACATCTTCAGTCGGTATCTTAAGCTTGCTGTTTCTATTTCCCCAAATTCAGTTTCAACAACAAACAGGTTTTGAGAATTCAAGGGCTGTAAAATTCTTATCACTCTTCCTATTTGGTCACCGTCAACTTTAACTAGGTAAGTGACCTTGATCGGGGTTAGCCTAACGGCGGCCATGTTTGTTTACAAACAATGCAAACGATTGTTTGGTAGGTTTTTTAAAGATTATATAATTTAAAAAGACTACTATTTATAACGCAGGTTTATTCCAAAATAATAACGTCTAATAAAAAGAATATTCATATTCTTTCACCTTAATGTTTTCTTTTTTAGATCTCGGAATGTGTGATTACATTACATAATGTCAATTTATCAATGAATCGATGAAACTTTATGAATGAACGTAGTGTGTGAAAGTAGTTCCGGCATCCAATGAAAATGTACAAATATACGATCAACCAATCAACGTCGAGAATCACTAAATTGCACATGTGCAAATATCAAAAAGATATTACACGGGATCTCCTCACCCGTATGGGTAATAAATGCGAATAATACAACTACATTGTATCGTCTGACTACTTGTATATATTATGATTTGTCCCTGCACCTTTTGTGTTAGACTGTGGAGTGCACTGCCGGTAGGCACAGAGCTTGTGACGTAACCCCTGAAGGCCGAGGTGATACTGTTGAGGTAGCTCGACTTTCCCGCTCCTATCTGACCAACTAGGAGTATATTTGTGAACGTCAAACCACCAGGAGGCTTGAAACCTTCTAAGTCTCTTCGTAAAGACTGAAACATGAAACAGGGAAAAACACATCATATTGTATAATCATTATGACAGATCATACAATATTATACACATGATGACATATGTGTTCTCTTAATTCATCTTCGTGGGATTTTTTATAGCCAAGAACTATATTGTTTTAATGTTTGTACACTCTAATGAGAAATCAATTGCACTAACTTTATTATTTTCTTAAACAGCATATAGAATCGTTTCGCCCTAGTTACAACGTTGATTCTTACAATTGCTAATGAAATATCACGGTTTATGTACCTCAACCGCCACTTGAGTGACATTTCGCCATGCCTTTTCAACATATTCATTGTCATCTGAAATAAAAATGTATGGAAACTGTAACCCGTCTCAGTTTAACGTGGAGAGGTCAAACCGCGAATCAGCGAGATAACCGCGTCTTGTTGATGTCTGGCAATAACTTTGATTCCAGCTAATCAACATGCAAAGATTTCGCAACGTTATGCTTTGGGCTCTTCGCAACGTTATAACAACCTTTCTTATAACTTGGTGTCACGATAGAGTTTTCCGTAAAACGTTTCCCTTTGAAGTTCCTTGTTCACTATTCAGCTACAGCTTCAGAAAACACAGCAAAGCAGCATGCAAACTGACGAATAAACATTGAAGTCGAATAAACATTGAAGTCAATTCTGCTTTGTTTCATATGTACTGTTCACAACTAAGAAACCCATTAAATTAAATACAACGTTAAGACAGCGTAAAATACCTCAGCATCAAATAATATTAACCTTGTGGCGACATAAAATGACCAGGCCACAACGTTGTGACAAAGTAATTCTGAGTCCACAAAATAACGTTGTGACCATTGGTCTTCGAATCGCTGTTTGGACAATACTTTTTAAACATATAAAATCTAAACTTTTGCAATCGCATGTTGTTTTTATAAGTTATGATTAACATATACTTCAAAATTGACCGAGATCGGTGAAGAAATGAATTTCTAAGAACATTCTACCGGTACGCTTATATAAAATACACATATACTCATGCCAATAATGGTTGTCACCCCCTTCAATTTTTTTGTCATGAGTATATGTAATGAGTGTTGCCTTAGAATTTTCTCAAAAATTCATTTCTTCACCGATCTCTAATCAAATGAAATTAATGTTAATCATAACGCATAAAACGATATACGATGCAAAAGTCTAGAATATATATTTTTAAATACTGTCCAAACAGTGATTCAGAAACTAATGATTTGTGACAACGTAAATTGTGTCATAATATTTCAGTGATACTATTGGATCGGCGGGGTATATACATACTTGGTTCAGGTTAACCGGTGTCTGGCAGAGTGATCAACGATGCATAAATCAAACCACCAAATCCTATTTATTTAAAGCGTTAAGTCCTGGGTGGTTTTCCGACCGGCAGTGATTGCGCGCATACAACAGAATATACGCTCGACTTTGATAAATCGCCATCACGGCTGGGAAATATAACGTACTCCAGCGAACAACTCCGATTACCTACCCAAAACAATAGCCGTGAAGGACAATAGCCGTGAGAGTAATGTGAAGTTTCGCTGAATACAATGGATGAAACCAGCTCTTCTCAAAAACTGGTAGGTAATTGTAAGCAGACAAATATTTACTTGACAACGGTTAAACTTACCAATGACAAGAAATACCTCGAACTTCACAACCTCCTCTTGACCGTCTGTGAAGTTTACACTTTGGCGTACTTCAGGGCTGTATGCTTGACCTATTGCTGTTCGCACTGTGACGCCCGCCTGGTGACCAGTGTCCGTCTGTGTGACAATATCCTTCGTTCCGTCGGCTTGACCACCTCCAAATGTTGGTCCATAGTCGCTGTGGCAATAGATAGCACAACGATGGGCTTTAACAGGGTACTTCTTCGGGTTGAAAGTGGCCCTTTTGAACAGCTGGAACAGAAAAGCTCTTTTGTCGTGCTTGTATTCTTGGTTAGAAGAGGGCTGCCAGGTCTGTCGCGTATAGCCACCTGGAATATCAGACAAGAATCTGTCAACACATGATGATGCATTTAGCTGAAACTATAATCCATTGTGTTTTCATCATGTTGTGACTTGTGCCTTGTGTGAAATTTGTAATAACTTAAGAACGATTTAAGGTTCAATTCTCAACATGGGTACAAGGTGTGAAGCCCATTTCTGGTGTCCCCAACCGTGTTATTGCTGGAATATTGCTAAAAGCGGCGTAAAATTATACTGACTCGCTCACTTGTATCTTGCTGAGAAAGTTCTTCAAAGGGTTTTTTAACGCGGGAACTCCTTGAAGTGACGTAATGAAAAAGGCGGCGTTCGAAGTATGTAGAGGATTTACATTAGTCATTGCGAGATCAGTCTGGGAATTTTTACTAGTTAGCTCAGTTCGAGTTTATGGTGTGAAACGTACTCTATTAATATAGCCGTACCGAAAACACTGTCGCCATTGGTGTAGAAGACAGTAACAGTGGGTTCACTTTTGTCACAGCGCTTATGAAACTCTTCGATCTGATTGTGGTACTGGGAACTGTCAAACAGGATCTTGAACTTATGGCTCTCCCCAAGCCACTCCTTCAGCATTTCCTGGCACAGGGGGTTGAATGACATCGACATACTGCACTTGTGTTTAAAACAGTACAGATGTTTAGGTTACTGTCTTGTTGTCTGAAACAGTACACATGTTTAGATTACTGCACTGGTGTCTAGGAAAGTACATATGTTTACATTACTGCACTGTTGTCTGGAAAAGTAGATATGTTTAGGTTACACACTGGTGCCTAGAATAATACACATTATTATATGGGTATGTATATAGCGATTTAGTCCATCCCACATGCATGCTCAATGCACTTTGTTTTTTCCCTCGATCACTGGATGTCAATCTCAACGGCACATCGTATTTTCGTTCTCAACTCTCTGGGGAGCATACAACTTGTGCAGCCACGAGGCGCACCAAGTTATTGCGGCTTTTTCCCATCCTTACGAGGTACCCATTCACAGTTGGGTGGACTGGGACACAAAGACACAGTACTTTGTCCAAGTTTTACTGCACCCGCAACTAGGTGTTTGCACGTATTCAGGTAGCCACCATCTGGTCATTTGCCAGCGAATTTGTGGGTTCTTTTAAGTGCACAGGGTTGTGTACTGTACACTAGGGGTTGTGACAACACTGAAAGAGTCTGCACACAAAGTTGACACCAAGGATTTACACCCGGTCACAGGCCCACACATGTTTAAGTTACAGCACTGGTGTCTAGAATAACACACATGTTTAGGTAACTGCACTGGTGTCCAGAATAACACACATGTGCAGGTAACTGCACTACCGTGTCAGAATAACACACATGTTTAGGTAACTGCACTGGTGTCCAGAATAACACACATGTGCAGGTTACAGCACTGGTGTCTAGAATCACACACATATTTAGGTTACAGCACTGGTGTCTAGAACAGTACATATGTTTAGGTAACTGCACTGGTGTCCAGAATAACACACATGTGCAGGTTACAGCACTGGTGTCTAGAATCACACACATGTTTAGGTTACAGCACTGGTGTCTAGAATAACACACATGTGCAGGTTACAGCATACGTGTCTAGAATAACACACATGTTTAGGTTACGGCACTGGTGTCTAGAACAGTACATATGTTTAGGTTTCAGCACTGGTGTCTAGAATAACACACGTTTAGGTAACTGCACTGGTGTCTAGAATAACACACATGTTTAGGTCACTGCACTGGTGTCTAGAATAACACACATGTGCAGGTTACAGCACTGGTGTCTAGAATAACACACATGTGCAGGTTTCAGCACTGGTGTCTAGAATAACACACATGTTTAGGTTACAGCACTGGTGTCTAGAATAACACACATGTTTAGGTTACAGCACTGATGTCTAGAATAACACACATGTTTAAGTTACGGCACTGGTGTCTAGAATAACACACATGTTTAGGTTACAGCACTGGTGTCTGGAACAGTACACATGTTTAGGTTACAGCACTGGTGTCTAGATCAGTACACGTTTAGGTTACAGCACTTGTGTCTAGAATAACACACATGTTTAGGTTACAGCACTGGTGTCTCGAATAACACACATGTTTAAGTTACAGCACTGGTGTCTAGAATAACACACATGTGCAGGTTTCAGCACTGGTGTCTCGAATGACACACATGTTTAGGTTACAGCACTGGTGTCTAGAATAATACACATGTGCAGGTTACAGCACTGGTGTCTAGAACAGTACACATGTTTCGGTTACAGCACTGGTGTCTAGAACAGTACAGATGTTCGGTTACAGCACTGGTGTCTAGAACAGTACACATGTTCGGTTACAGCACTGGTGTCTAGAACAGTACACATGTTTCGGTTACAGCACTGGCGTCTAGAACAGTACACGTTTCGCTTACAGCACTGGTGTCTAGAAAAGTACACATGTTTCGGTTACAGCACTGGTGTCTAAAACAGTACACATGTTTCGGTTACAGCACTGGTGTCTAGAACAGTACACATGTTTCGCTCACAGTACTGGTGTCTAGAACAGTACACATGTTCGGTTACAGCACTGGTGTCTAGAACAGTACACATGTTTCGGTTCAGCACTGGTGTCTAGAACAATACACATGTTTCGGTTACAGCACTGGTGTCTAGAACAGTACACATGTTTCGGTTACAGCACTGGTGTCTAGAACAGTACACATCTTTCGGTTACAGCACTTGTGTCTTGCATTTTACAGTTATGTAGGCATGATTGATATTATGGCACGACAGATACTCGTGCTAGCTTGCAACTGTGCGTGGGATCGGGCGTGTGTATATGTACACGTGTACGTGTTTGTAGTAACGGATGGCATTTAAATTAAGTTTTAAATCATTCGAAAATATGTTTTGTGCATCCCACTTCTATATTCTGAAGCTGAAGCCATCCAGTATATTGCGATTGCAACTTTCATTCGTACATCCCAAGTTTGGCGAACAGCTTGGTCACTAGCTTTTAAGTAATCCTGCAGTTGTGTGCAGATAAGATCGAAACCCCCTTTGTTCATCCGAAAATAATCGTACCAGTCTTTGTCGTCACTAGTTTTATTCACGTCGTTCCAGCTAACAGACGGTCTTTCTTGTGACAGACCTATTGCAAGAGCAGTACATATCTAATACTGGGTTTGTCTTCTAAAGCGCCAGTGATAAGAGGACATCCTTCTCTGTTGAAGTTCAGAGAAACAATGAGACATTTTAATGCATTTATTATTCACACTTTCAAGTTTACTCACTCTACATAAATTCCATGTGAACGCAAAGTAAATTTACTATTACACACGTATGTATATTTACACATGTGCAAATTTACTTACATGATTAAATTTTGTGCATGTGAATGCGGCTTAAGAATGTTTCAGAGTTTGTCTTTGATGACATGAGAGGTGCCTTGAAGTAGGACGTAGAGGTTTTATCCATATGGTCGTGTATCCATTACTATCCCCTGTGACAAGGAAGGTAGCTGACATTACAGAAATCCAATTTCCACCCTTGTCGATGTAGGCTATAGGTTCTGAGTTATATTTTGTCTTGCATAGTGAGTCCATGGCGTGTGCCGCCAATTGTCGGCCGACTTTTCCAAATGTTCATTATCAAACCAACGTGCTCGTGTGAATTGATGCATTTCGCTGTGTAAAAATATAATTACAATATTGATTTTGATTATCGATCGGATCATCTTGACGGCATTTTGTTTGAAGTGGTGCAGTTGGAGGTGATGAGAGGCAGAATCTGATTGGTCAACATACGGGCCATGGAAGGGCCATAATAGCCATTTGTGACGCTACGATCGAGGCGAAATGAAATTCAGCACAAATCGGCAATGATAGAAAACGGACTGTCGTCAAACTCCTTGCTATAGAAAGATGATCCATCTATACATAGGTTACATGTTATATCGCCGTAACAATCCTGCTTACATTATCTCCTATATCTATTCAACACAGTCATTTGTCACACAATTGGTAAATAGTCTGAGTCTGATTCCAGTCCCTGAAGATCATGAGAGCATCGTCCTACGCAAATGGGATAAGATGGCATGTGTCAACCAAGTCAGCAAGCCCGACCATCCGATCCGTTATTGCCTTTTACGACAAAGAATGGGTTAGTGAAAGACCAAGTCGAACCCGGATCTTCACGGGCCTTACCTGTCGAAGTACATGTAGTTTCATTTTAGGGTTTGGGTTTAAAAGTATATGGAGAGTATCTGTCTCTTGTTTTGTCGTGACATGTCCATTTTTCCAGGTCTCGATGTAGGATGTAAGTGTTATTTTCTCACATGAGCTTGTATGATCTTACTCTGAAAGCTATAGTCTTGTTGGGTTTGTAAGTATTCCTACTTTAAAGTGTGATTTAACTGGAGAAATTTCAGTTGTTTATTCAGAATTTCATCACAAAATACACAATAAATTACACATATATTGTGCCTTGTTTACGCCGCCATGTTTCTAGCTATGAGAACAGTAGCCTGTAAATAACTGTGTAACTCCAATGACACCTGCGTCCACCCTATTATATCCCTTTATCACAAGGTAATAATAAGAATTACTTTAAGTTATTATTTTGGACATCTTACTGTACTCAAGCCTGAATCATGTCACCTATCTAAACGCTTCTTCCCAAGGACAGAGTTTCCATTTAAGCTTCATGCAAGACTAGACTTGACTTTAATTGTATCTAGTAAACATACTTGGCTCAGAGATATGCCTAACGTACACGTGGCATAATATTACCTATAATTGCCCTACTTTCGGTTTTTCGTTTCAGTGCAGTTTACTTAGATTATACCTTTGCTGAAAATGATATAAAAATATATAAATATGAACACCTAAATATGATTATCCACCCTGTTGAAACAATACTATATCCTCACAACAGCCACGATTGAAGTATTATTGCTTTTATTTCTGAACTACAGACATATATAAAAGGATACATTTGCACTAGAAATCATTCAGTGTTATTACAACCAATACATGTGTCAATAGATAGTTCGATAGATGTGTCAATAGATAGTTCGATAGAAGATTCATACCTGGAGTATCGTAACTATACGTACCACTTACCGTTATTTTACAGCAGGGGAACATGACAGATCTAGCGGGACACACAGTGATGTACATACACCACGAGCAGCTGATTGTGAGAATTGACATCAAGGGGAGACAACTCGTGTAGCTATTTAACGGCTTGGGGTCATGATGACCCAGGTGTAGTTGAGTGATTGACGGATATGTACAACTCCGACCGAAAACACACGTTTTCCATAAGTTTGTGTGTTTTTACATGTATAATACCGATTTTTGTCATTTGTGAAATTAGCTCTAAAGGTTACAATAGGGAAATATGTACTTTCCCAAGTTTACAATGACCTGTATGATGCCATGTAATTAATATTATAACAGCAAATGAACAACCACAAGCTTACTTACTTATGTCGAGTGAGTGGGTATGGTTTTACGCCGCCTTTAGCAACATTCCAGCACCAGAAATGGGCTTCATGTAAACTATGTGGGGAATAAAACGCAGGTCATCGGCGTGACGAGCGAACGCTTAAACCCTTGGCTACCCTACCTCCCCGACTAGTCTCGATCATTTGTATAGTCCGGAACCCTTCCAAACTGTTACGCTCCATATACAATGGGGCACAACATCGTTTCCGTAATCAACACATTGTTAAATTTCTGATGACTTTTGCGGGGAAGAATATTCCCCTTGGTTAGAAACAGAATACATCATCAGCCGCTAAAATACACTGTTTTAATAAGAGGAATGTGTGTACTGAATCATACAAATAAACAGTTTAGGGTTAATAGACATGTGCTGAAACTAATTCATTCGAGCCTTATCCCCTTTTCGCAACAGAATGAAATTTCAGTAAAGGTTCTAATGACTCACAATTAACTACGATAGTAAGAATGTTATATGTGATATATATGCCAATATTATTATAGCAAGCGTAACGTGTTCGTGTACCGTTAGATGGAGGACAGTACCATGAGCAACTGCTACAAGACATAAGGCAAGCATAAAACTGTTAAAATATTAAAATGTTCTCACTTCTAGTCTTCTAGTAAGCATCATTCACAGGTCAAAGGATGCACACACTCGGGAACGGTATACATTTCAGTTATCATTTTGATCGACATGATAATACAGATAATCATCTGCCAGACGCAGAATCTGTTGGAGACTCAGCAGAGCTGGAACATCCACGCGTACATCAAGTTCTGTTTCCTTCTCATAGTTCTTGATTGGCAGAACACAGCTCCGCGGGATACCAAACATCTGGGCAACCGTGTCAACGAGATCAGACACGGTGATGGTTTTGAAGAGACCCGACAAGTCTTTGTCCAGAACAGGACAGACCTTGTCCACCTTGGTCAGCAGAACAACCTGAGGCACACCTGCACGAAGTACAGAAAAGAGGGTGTTATGCAAATTGCTGACACTTCAGGAATGAGTGAATGTGTTTGGTTTAACGCGTCTTCTAATACTGTTTCAGCTACACCACGGTATGCCAGCTTCATGTAGGATGAAAATCAGGAGGTCCTGGACGTTTACCGCTTAAGTGAACACCACAAGTACGGAGGTCTTGGACGTTTACCGCTTAAGTGAACACCACGAGTACGGATATCTTGGACGTTTACCGCTTAAGTGAACACCACGAGTACGGAGATCTTGGACGTTTACCGCTTAAGTGAACACCACGAGTACGGCGGTCTTGGACGTTTGCTGCTTAAGTGAACAGCACGAAGTACGGAGGTTTCTTGACGTGTACGAGTGCGGAGGTCTGGTGTACCGCAAAAGTGAACACCACGATTACCTAGTGCGTGGACGTTTACCGCTTAAATGAACATCAAGAGTACGGAGAGCTTGGACGTTTTACGCTCAAGTGAACACCACGAGTACAGAGTGCTTAGACGTTTACTGCTTAAATGAACACCACGAGTACGGAGGTCTTGGACGTTTACCGCTTAAGTGAAAACCACGAGTACGAAGGTCTTGGACGTTTGCTGCTTAAGTGAACATCACGAGTACGGAGTGCTTGGACGTTTACCACTCAAATGAACATCAAGAGTACGGAGGTCTTGGACGTTTGCCGCTTAAGTGAAAACCACGAGTACGGAGTGCTTGGACGTTTGCTGCTTAAATGAACACCACGAGTACGGAGGTCTTGGACGTTTGCTGCTTAAGTGAAAACCACGAGTACGGAGGTCTTGGACGTGTACTGCTTAAGTGAAAACCACGAGTACGGAGAGCTTGGACGTTTGCCGTTAAAATGCCAGGATTTTTATCGGGGACAACCAGGATTCGAAAACAAATATTTGGTTTCTGTCGTGCCTAGTGGGACGTAATTCTGCAGATCTGCTGCGTCTTACACGACTAACTCATCGATTACCCTGACTCCCTATTCAAACCAGTCAAAGTGGCACAGTGGCACATGTCCATCCCGAACGTACCGATCTCCTTATACAGAAATAATACATACCAGCATGTCATATTTCAGATCATTTTAACATTTCTTTCACACAAAGTGCGAAATGTGTGAAATAAGACATCATTATGAACATCTAAAATGTGTGAAATAAACATCATTATGAACATCTAAATGTGTCAATCAATAATAGCGAAAGTCCAGAACAGTGTCACAAGAGAAGGTACATATCGTTCTGACAATAATATGATTCACTTAACAGCTTGCTATTATATTCCAATTCCTGCCTTGATTCTACCAATAGCGTGCGTCACACGTCAGATCAAGTAAACTAACGCTGGCGGCGGAGGGTAGCTGAATGGATAACCACGCTCAGAAGGCGTGACTTGCATCTAATTCTTTAGTCGCGTTCCATACTGATGATGAAGCATATCTGTGGTTTCTTAGATTTGTTCGAATAACCCTTTCACAAAGCAGCTAAAAGCATCTGAGACTGTGATGACAACTTGGGTATGCTACCCCGATTGACGATCATGAGAAGATTTTTTTTAATACTTTTTTGAGGGAACACTGCCATCTTGATATTTTTTGCAACACTGCTACAACACACATTTTACGCATACATTATTTTACAATGGTTATCTGGTCTACAATACCTCGAGCATTTGCAGATTCCTGAAACTCTTTCACAACCTCTAGGATCTTGTCCGAAAATACGTCCACAGTAGAGGCGTCAACGACGAACACAACACAGTGAGCTGTGTCTTCAAAAGATGGAGATTTCCTGTAGCCTCTTGTCTCTGGACCCAACTTGGTTAATGGGTTAAACTGAATACAAAAATTATACTTGCACCTAGTGCAGCAATCAAGCTCCTAATGGTAAAGTGATTGCAGCTCGGGTTGATAATATGTTCTTGCGGTAAAGGGTCCGATGAAGATTCAGATAAAGAAGAACAATACCTCTATGGATAGCCCTAGTCCTGACTAGTATCGCCAACAATCGCCTGCATCCAGTGGGGTGGATGTAAATCATACAGAGGTACAGTGCATGTAACAGATGTACAGTAAATCCCCTATCCTCCGCGTATAGTTTGTTCTCATAACGTTCACAATGGTTTCAGGTACAAATCCGTGACATGTTACCAGAGATATTTCTATGGAAGCGTAGTAGTGCCACAAACAAAAGAAGAGCATCTGCGTAGATGATACTTGAATCTATTCTTTTATATTACAACGCTGATAGTTGGACAATTTGAAATGATTTCACTTAGGTGCAAAAGTATCCCAAAAGGACAAATAGAAATCAACAATCAACATGTTGCCAAATATAATAATACTATATATGTTTGTACTATATGCTTCAAGGGTCTCAACTTCCCAATGAAATTATCATCTGTGTTGATCTCTTGTACACAGATGAAAGTACCTGCTACGTGAATGAAAGTATTTTCGATGTAAATGTAATTATACGTATCGTCTACGTATATGGAAGTATCTTCTACATAGAGCTAAATATCATCAAAGTAGATATTTCTTTAGACTCTGGCAATAGCTTTATAAATTACTGTTCCTTTGCGCCAGGTTAATAAAGTGCAGCATGTTCTAGTCAAAATGTGGCTGAAATGATGCTGAAGTGACCCCAAACGTCAACTCACTCACTCAGTTACACAAAGCGTACTAATACACAACCTGAAATCCATTCTCAACGTGTCCATCGAGAAATGCCACCAGATCCTCGGGCTTCATCCCATTGTCCCCCTTCAATCCTCGTGTGTCACACAGACGGAACTTCAGCGGCGTGCCAGACTTCGACCTCACTTTGTAAACCTTGAACTATGTAATTCGGAAAACATAATGGACCTACGAAGAACACCGAAAAGCAAGCATTGGTCATCCTCGAAAATCTCCAGGGTATATGTTCCGATAAATCTCCACTATACCCTGGTTGCATCTACAGCTCGGCCCGATGATTTTATTACCTCCCTTGGCTAGCTTTTACCCAATCGGGTGTCTACGCTGGGAAGGTGAGCTTACAAATCACAACTTTCGCTTCTTAAATAATCTAACCGATTAAACTTGGCAATACAAATTATGCAGAGGTACTCTGAAAGAGGAAGAGGAGTTCTTGCATATATATTTTTAACGTTTCGGACCTGTCAATTTGTCTGTATAATTTCTCCAAACATCTGAGTCGCACTGCGCACAAACCTTCGCGGCTGCGATCGCTATTTTGTTGACACTGGCAAGCTCGGTTGTAACGGCGGCTTAGCCGATAGGCTACTGTGAGAATGCGGGCCAGAAAAGGGAGGTAATAAAATTATCGGGCCAAGCCGTATGTGCAACCAAAGTATAGTGGAGATTTATCGTAACGTATACCCTGGAGATTATAGAGGATGAGCATTGGTGTGTACATAGTCGCTTTACAAACTATAGCATAAAGTTTCACATGAATACGGTTTCACTCTGCTGCAAGCAGTGGTCAGAATTGTAATAGTGTTAACTGTCAAATCTTGGATGAATTTTCCAAACCAGTGATTGAAATAATGAGCAACGATCCCCGGCATCGGGAAACTACCTACGATCTGTGTTTCAACTTACATGACAAGAACAGGTTAACCAAGATATCAGATCTACATGGAGTTACCATGGGTAAATTCAAATGACAAAATGAAGTTTCCTACATTCCTCTGATAAAAACCTTCATTCATTCATCATTGTAATTTTATATTTCTGCATTCACTGTTACGGAGCAAAGGCTCTCGGGTACCACAGAGTCAAGAACTGAGCATTTGAATTTAATATTTTATATTACAGATTCAATAAAAGTTGAAATCCCTCCTGACCCCAACAAAGTTAAAAGAACAAATCTTCTCACAGTTACTTACAGTCCAACTTTAGAGAGAATTTCTATCTAATCTGTCTGTAGGCATGTAAAAGTAGTTATTGAGCTATCAAAACAATAACATGGACTTGAAATTAGTAAATTCTACTTCTATGTCAGGCATACACCAATATCAAACTCAAAGGAAAAAACACAATTTTTATAAGTCTGCAAATAGCGAAAGCCACCACGTCGGAATCTGTTTGATATATCAGCCATGTTTTGTTGAAAGATATTGAATGGTTTTCAAGTTGTGCTCCGGAAACGAAGTGATTACGGACGGACGGACAGAGAGACAGACAGACGAGGCGTTGACTATATCTCCCCGCAATTTTAATTGATTTCTACCTTTTCTACTATTATAAAAAGAATAGTTTCTTCATTCATATGTCGAACATACGGTAGTCTCGAAGCAAAACTTGTTCCCTGCATATTTAACATTTTGCGGTTGTTTTGGCCCTCGGATAAATCAAAATGTTTGCATATGTCCCTCAACTTCGACAGAGCATTGTCCGCAAATCTGCAACTGATTTCTTAAATACGTACCCCTTGCGTGAGACTGTGTGTGGTACTACCACTCCTCGCCTGACCAGTCACGTGACCTTTGAACATTGAGTTGATGGTGTTGAAATAGCTCGATTTGCCACTTCCTACTGCACCCACAAGCAACAGATTGACATGGTCCAGTTTCGCCTCTTCCACGGGACAGTATCTCTCAAGTTGTGTCATCAACTTCTGGTTAACATATTGCGATAATGTACCTCAATCCACGTGCACAATATAGTTATTAAGCTATATATATATAATTATTTCAACATCAATTTTTTCGCAAATGGTGGCTGACCTGTAAAACTCCCGTGAATAATTCTGAAAAACTTGAAGTAGGCATGTACATGAATATGTTTATGTACAGTGAAACCGTACATGTGATTAGCGACATTAACAATCTCGTGGGATCTCGTGGAATCTCGTAGACTGGGATAGAGACATAATGTAACAATAGCAGATGAGTGTCTTTAAGGCATATACTAACCCCGTGGTCTGCATTGCCGATGTTTCGCCACGGATCATCGAACTCCACATTTGCGTCTTCAGCAAGAAAAAGAACAAACAGATAAGAATATAGAAAAACATTTTCGGCATGTGTTTCGATGTCTACGTTAACAATGATTATGAGGGTTTCCTGTCTATTAGAGGCGGTGGGGTTGCCTAGTGGTTAAAGCGTTCGCCGAAGACCGGGTTCGATTCCCCACATGGCTACAATGTGAAGCCCATTTCTGGGGTCCCCCGCCGTGATATTGCTGGAGTAAAATAAAATAAAACAAACTCACTCATCCCTGTCTGTTTTAGTGCTGTGTGTATCATAATGTGTTCAAATCCCGATTCCATGTTTCGAAAACTATCATTCCTAATAAAATTGGATAGCGCAAGCAGCCATATATAAGGCAAGATATGGGGTAACTGAAAAAACAATCGATCACGCACAGGAAAATTCCCTTTTGCAATCTGCAAATCTTAAGAAAAAGGTTCATTTGCTGTCCACAGAATTGTCAAATAATAATGTGCACCAAGGTAAGGTTGGGATTTCAAAACCAACATTACTAGTATGCTATTGTTATTAGTTTATTAGCGTAAGTACCAAACCGAAACATGAGTCATCAACCTATTCAGACATTTACCTACCTTTCAACCCATCCGAAGTTTCTCGTGTGAAAGTGAAAAGAGACACAACAAACAACTATGGTTACACGTAATTCCAATTCCTTCTTTCATAAGAAAGGGCATTTACAAATTTTAATTTTAAACTATAAAACAATCGTATTTCTGTTTGATGAGGTCGTAAAATGATTCATAATTCATCTGGCTCACTGGTTACACTTGTTGTGTCTTCTTTGGACTAAGAAAACTGTTCAGTCAGTGTTGAAGCGTTCAGTTGAGTTGTTAATGAACATTGAGATAATATATCATTTACAGTATATTAGTTATCCATTTTCACAAATTCATTTTGAATTGGTGTTAACTGTTTAATAAATGTGTTGAACAGATCTTGATTTGGTTTCTCTGTTCATAAGTATTGACTTTACCTCTATTGGTAGTTGGAAAAAGTAAGTGAACAATTTGACATGACAGACACTATATTCTATCTGGCCAAATACCTCATCTAGCTTGTTTTTAATGCCAAGATTATTTTTATAAAGAAAAATACTGAGATTTGGATGTCAACCCCATAGGATATGTTGAATTAACTCCATGTATTGCAGCGTTCATTTTACTGAAACGAATTTTATTCTAGAAAAAACTTACTTCTACCTCTGTCAGTTCAACGCACACGCACACGCACACTCACGCCATCCCAACCCCTACCTCACACACATCTTTACTCGCACCAACTCACACACGCGCGCGCACAAACACACGGTTGAAATAGTATTGTCTTCAAGACATCAAGAACCTGACACCCCTAGGTAAAAAAGAAATGGTGGAACACTCCACTCCAACGAGACAGTTCAAGAAGACAAACTAAACATGCTATTAGACATGCTGTCATTAATTTTGGTTTTGATGACAAATCTAATCGATGGGTTTTCTGAACTGCGCTTATTCAAAATTTTATTTCCTACAAAACATTTCAACTCTTCTGGATGGATTCATCCGAATGATTTTTACTCACATTCCTGGACAACATTGACTGTTGAATGTGAAAGTATATGCATTATTATCTAGTTATTGTTTCAGTTATTGTTTCCTCAACGTCCCCTTACCTTGGACCTTGTAAACATCAATTGCCGACAGCTCGAGATCATTCCCTGTGAAATCTGTTGCTGTGTCGCCAGCCATGTCATAGTCCGCCCCGTGTTTACTTGCTGTTTTACATGGGAAAAACCCATCTTTCTTCTGATAAGGACCCTCATTTAAAAAAAGTAGGTCTTCACCAAAATAAGGACCACAAGATGATTTCTGGCATATCGCCCTTTTTTCGTGTTCATCTTTTAGCCTGTACTTCTTGGGTTGAAAAGATCCATCTCTGTCAAGCCTGAAGAGAAATGCTCTGTCATCGTAGGAATAAGAAGACGACGTTACACCCCAGCTTACATTGGTGTAGCCTCCAAACACCCATCCAGCGGTATTACGTGCAACCGTCACAGTTGCTCCTAAGTTGTCACATTTGGAGTGGAATGCAGAGGCTCCACATTCATCAGTTGCAGTGCTGTAGAGGAGTTTGAACTGTTTGTTTCCTCCCAGCCAAGTGGACAATTGTTTCCGATGAGACGACGACAGATGTGAAGTCATGTTTTCGACAGTTTACTGCGCGTATAGCAGGACCTGTGGATCATACATAACAACAGCTTTGAAACTCAAAAAAAGGTAATCATCATTGTCTCAGGGCGTAGATATACACCGCAATAAAGCTTGTGATTTACTAACTATTGAACTCTTCTCAGTAAGTTTAAATTCTGTTATTCTTTCTCTTGAGGTATACATGATATCTAAACCATGCACTAGTACAGTTTTAAATAGCCCCTGGGATGTACATTACATTATTAATATGCGGTGAAACCATCAGCAGTTAAATATATAAAGAGAGACGGTTAAATAGCTCTACAGCATGGTCTGACGTTTGGTGTGACAGGATGGTGTCCTCCCATTTCGCAGACAGCCAGTTCGCAGACACCTTAAAACAACAACATTTACGGTTCAGTGAACAGAGTATCTACTACCTGTTACCTACACATTATAATGGAATAGTCCAAATAAAAACACAGGAACAAACTGAAGCTAGGTTATTTATTTTGAAAGATGGACTAAAAGACAGTTATTTGAATTTTTATTGCTGCAATATTAAAACAGTTTATTTTTATAAACATTTCAGTTTAACCTTCTAGTCTAACGCGAGTCGGCATCATCATATTGAAAACATTAGCTTAGCTATTAGAAATTGCGACACGGTTGTATCATATAAATCAAAAAGACACATGTGAACCTAAATATTATTCATAAGGAATAAAGAAGTTATGTGTTTTGCACACAATATTAAGATACAAGACAAGCCCACTTAATTACGATTTATTTAAGACGCATCATGTGAATGTGGCCATGGATGTGAGAATGTTTTTCATTACTTCCTTGAATGTCCATTGTATACTACCCAAAGACATAAACTGTTACAATCTTTAGAAAGTATTGTTAAAATTAGAACACTGATTGGTATTAATCTGATCTTACATGGCAATGCAGGTGTTTCATTTACTGCAAATCAGAATGTTTTCAAATATGTACAGATCTATATCTCTCCAACAAAACGTTTTCTCAGTTAACTTCTGTTGTACATATCCTATTATTGGGAGGGGTCTTTTCTATCAATTAACACAATCAAACCTCTCAATGACAAAGCTGGGTTTTTTTTAATTTTTGATAGTAATTGATAGTAAAATCAATTTGAGAAGACAAATCATTTATAATTTAATCATAACCAAGTTCTATTTACCCACAATCAAACTGCTCAGTAACGAACCTGTTTCAGGCTTACCCTGCTCTACTCACTAGACAGTGGACTGTTCCATTATACCCGTAGGTGTTACCCTCATTAACCTTCCAGTTCAGTGTCTGTCAAATGGGTGTCTGATAACTGGGTGTCTGTCAATTGGGAGATAACCGACAGGATATCTCGATTTAATTAACAACTGACAAGATTCACACTGTACGTAAATCAGCATAGCGCTGTATCTATTAATCCTTACACTTAAAAGAACATCGTCATTTAAATACATCACATTGTTAATACTGTATGTGCATAATTCAACATTTATCCCGGTGTCAGGGGTTTTCGACGATGTAAGACAAAAACGTATTTTTTATCTGTAATATCATTTAAAGTTTGTATTTTTCTAACCTTGAGTGATAAAGGATATATTCATCTACTTCACACAAACATATCAAGTGTTCCGCTCGTAACATCCGGGTATTTTGTATGGGATTTCGACGATGACAAATACTTTTTGCTCCGCACTGCGAGGGAGTGTTGTGATCACGTGGCTTCCTATTTATATATTGCCTGTCACCAGCAGACGACTGATCTTACTGAATTTTCGCTTGCTATTATTTGTTATAAAGGCAACTGATTTTGCATCTGAAGTGGTATTAAATGATCTCGGGTAAATAATATTGATGTTTGTTTGCTTTTTATATAACTTTACTTCCGGATTTCCATTGTCAATAAAACTTCTCACGACAGCGACTGGGCACCCGCCCTACCAGTGAAACTGCTTGTGCACTCCGATTGCACACGTATTCCCCCGATATAGCGCGTGCAATGCAATCGTCGAAATCACCAGAACGTCGAATCCAGCTCGTGTTGGGATATAATATGTATTATCACTTAAAAATCACTTACGTTATTAATCAACAATACAAACTAAATACGTTTGGTTGAGATTATAGGTCTGAGTTCCAAGAAGGAACAGACGTGTACATGTTAGGTGTTCTCTCGTGTTGTCATTCAAAAGAATGCTGTAAACATAATTTAACGATTTTACTATTTTTTGTGTTGTTTTTTGTGTGTGTGTTTTGTACAAGGCGTTTTGAAGTGTGGTACAAAGATTTGTGAGTTCACATATATAAAACTGGTATTCAGAGGATGCACAGTGTCGGGAGTTTTGCTGACATATTTAGACATAAACACCTGACGTTGTGTTGTATCCTAATGTGTTGTACTATTGACGTTTACTGACCATAACATCATACAGGGGCCTGCAGGTTCATCTCAAATGGTGTCCATAATATCCCAATTCTGGAAGTTTCGGGATAATATGAAAACAAATGAGACAAAATATAACATGAAGCAATTGGTCAAGTTGCTGGTTGGCCTAACGATACTAGCCACCGCCAACAAACTCCTAACATGCACAAGCGCGCATTACTAAACCACAGGTAACCCAGTCCTGTCGACCCTCAATGATAGGAAGAAACATACTATTATTGTGATGATAACATCATGTCCACATTATCGTGTAGCCTGGCCATAACAGGTCTTAGTAGTAGGACAACATCATTTCTGTTAAAAATTCAGAAAAAGGCTAATAGATAGGTATTAACATTCTTCTTTCTTTACATTTTATTATCAATACACTGTCATATATTGTCATCATAATCGTAATCACTGTCTATATGTTGTTAAAGAGAATATTTCTAATGACCGAGGTGTCTAAGTTTGTGAGAGTAACATCTGATTCGATCTATGTTGATGTTCCCTGCTTCGATGTTTCTTTCCTATTCTCTGATGATCTTGTTGCAGCGCTGTCTCTGTTATGGATTCAAAATCGTCAAATTTAACAACATATGATTTTGCTATATACATTTGTTATTTCCCGAATACAAAAGAAAATAGAATAAATAGCGTTCTTAAGAGAGGTCTTTTCTTCTCTTCCAGATGCAGATTCTACATACCCACTCATAAACAAGCAAAATAAAGCAGATGTAAAGTTACAGATATTGTTTCATTTTTTATATACTGTTTTTCATTTTAAACCGACCGTCCCTACATTAGATCACGGTGTCTACGTGAAACACATTAAATTAAAATGCCGCCCTTATCTAATGGGCCCGACAGTATTAGTTGGTAATGCTACTTTCGGTTTCGTTTCTAACATCAGACACATAGACATCGATAGTATTCGGCACCCAGCTTTTGTCCTGAAAGTTTATTACATGACAATTGAAATTCTCGTGAAAACGGGGGAACAATGAACTGTGAAGACACACACACACACACACACACACACACACACACACACACACACACACACACACACACACACACACACACACACACACACACACACACACACACACACACACACACACACACACACACACACACACACACACCTTTCTTAACAAGCAGTATCCGCAGTGTGTATGCAGGATAATGACGCCATCTGACCAACAAAAACATACAAACGTCCTTCACTGACCTTACAGGGTAATGGACTCTCGAAGCTATTTCCTCTTTGTCTCGCTTAATCATATCTCGCTTAATCTTTATAAAGAGAGCTAACTCTATGAAGCAAGTGTCAGTCGATGCAGAATCGTAACGCGCTCTCACACCTGAGATCGAATCGCGTGACAAACATTTGTTGTCAACATTTACGGTTGCTGCACATGAAGGTGATATGTTGCATATGATTACCACAATATCGGGAATGTTTCCCCTCAGAATAAATATGAAAATTGGAATGAACTTGTAAAGAAATACATTTTGCTGATGCTCAGTGGGGAAACTACATGGTCTTTGGTATCTTTCATGACGTGTCTCATATATTTACTGTTATTATTCCTTTGCTTTAACGTTTCATCTGTTTTGCAGTACAGGTGAAGATGAACAGAACAGTATGTCTACAGCGTACGAACAGTCCCATTTCTATTTCGAATATCTAAGCCAAAGCCGGTTAGTTGGAAACATTTTCAAGACTCATGTAATTAGAAAGTAAGTGAGTGAGTCAATAAATAAATAAATAAATAAATAAATAAATAAATATTGATAAGAGTGAGTGATTCATTGAGTGAGTGAGTGATGGAGTGAATGAGTGAGTGAGTGAGTATGAGTGGGGAACTAACGTGGGATCGAAGCTGACGAGCGAACGCTTTCCCTACTAGGCAACCCCACTGCACTGAAAGTATATCAGAATAATAATACGTTAACTTTTCTATTGTAATAGCTTGGTCCTTACTACAATTACGCTCGGATCACACTGTACCTGACTGCAGACTTCGGAGTACACCAAGGATGACCCAGCCAATTCTCACTCTTCCGTCTCCCTGTTTCCTTCAACATGAACCAGGTCTCTGCACCTTGCCACGAATGTAGCCGGCCGTGTGTGTTTTATGTGTACCCCATGGCCATCTCCATCCTGAATAAAGCGGGCCAGCAAACAACGAAAACTGCTTTTAACTGTGTAAGTTCATGAAAATTTAATGTTCAGATTGTTGTTATTAGTCTCTAAACTAATATATACTAGGCACATAAAGAAACCGTGCTTACAAAAATTTAAAATCTAAATTTATCAAACCTGTGTAGACACATAAGGATTTAAACTTAGAGATTAGTGACATGTATCCAACATGCATGCACGTGCCACGTTCCGTGACGTCAGTGGGTTCGTCCTTGAGACGTGCAATACGTTGTTGCACGTGCATTCCGGGAAAGAGAAACAGAGCAAATGAATGCCACACAATACTGTCACTTTGGAAAGCTCAACCCCTGTCCTTGCGATCATTCAAACAATTAAACGGCTATTGCAACGCATAGCATGCCAAGGCTCACGTCTGCACAACGTCATGAGGCCATAGGGATAGTCCGTGGGGGAATGTCTCAACGACAAGTGGCTGCACATTTCCACTGCCACCGGAACACCATTTCTGCACTGGTGAGACGCTACCAGAATCACAAATGACGTCATCGATCGGCCACGTTCTGGACGTCCACGTGTAACAACGCCAAGACAGGACAGATGGATAAGGGTGACCCATCTTCGCCACAGGTTTCAGACTGCAGTGATGACTGCCCGAACCATCCCAGAACTTCGCCGTATCCACCCCAACACAGTTCGACAACGTTTACGTCATCACAGGATCAGACCACAACGTCCCGCCATACGGCCTATCCTGACACAACGTCATCGACAAGCTCGCCGAATGTGGTGCCGAAATCATGTCCGCAGACCCTTGTTTTAGTGGAGAAATGTTGTTTTTATAGATGAGTCCAGGTTTAACATTTCCCATAGTGATGGATGTCAACGTACCTATAGACGCGTGGGAGAACGTTATGCACAGGCTTGTGTCTTGGAGAGGAATCGCTTTGGTGGTGGTTCCGTGATGATTTGGGGTGGAATAACAGCACGCCAAAGAACTCCTTTGGTGATTGTTCAGGGGCAACTTAACTGGTGTGGGCTACAGGGATCAGATTCTTCGACCTGTGGCAATGCAACGTCATGGCCCTGGGTTAACCTTCCAACAGGACAATGCCCGCCCTCATACGGCAAGGGTTGCTATGGATTTCTTGCAACACCACAACGTTGACTTACTGCCTTGGCCTGCAAATTCACCGGCTCTCTGCCTGATAGAGCATGTGTGGGACGAGATGGATCGACGTCTACGCCGTCTTCCTCATCCGCCAGATAACGTCCTTGACCTTGCTACAGAACTTGAGAGAATCTGGCGTGACATCCCACAAGCCTTCCTTGCACGTTTGATAGGCTCTATGCGTCGTCGATACACTGCTGTTCTCAATGCCGATGGTGGACATACCCGTTATTGAGCTTGTGACATGGTCGTTTGACCACTGTCCCGCTTGTGGACTCGTGACGTCATTGTGATTGACTTTTCAATTGAAATTCTCCAGACTTGTTATGGTCTCATGATCCCTCCATTAAAGTTTATATGTACCTTTGACATTGTTATCGTACTTATCAACTGGGATAATATTTTGACAATGCACAGTTTCTTTATGTGGCTAGTATCTGATGTGGATTCAATTGCTTTGCTTGGAAAACCTTTTCTTAAATACATTATTATAAAGAAAGAAGAAGGTGACCTGTGTACCGGTGTACTTGTTTAGCATATCGGGGCATCCTATTTTCACAGCGGGCAGAAGATTGAGATATATGGACACTTTATATTAACAACAGGAACTGTCATAGGATAGTAGGTTAATCAAACCGATTCTTTATTAAGAAATGACTGCAAATATCAGTACATGTGGCAATCATGCCTAATTACATAGCAGTTGATAGCTAGTGCTCCATACCTCTAGGAACCGTCAAACCTTCAGTCAGACGAAGAGGCATGCTAGTTTATACACAGACAATGAATTGTTTAAGTCAATCTGAATTTATGACAGGAATCAGGACTGACACGCATGCACGTGTGAGGCGCTACTCCATGTGCAAACTACGTACTTGGGCGTTAGGTTTTAGGCACATAGATGTTCGTGCATAGGCTTTCTTCGTTTACAATCATATATTTTATGTTCCGATATAATTTATAGCACATGACAGCCAACATGTAAATGACAAAAATTGAATACATTGAACCAAGTGCTATAAAATCATTTCACTCTCTCTTTCTCTCTGAACTTGCTTCTCATTGCACAGCAGCTTTCTGAACTTCATAAGTGACATTCAAAATTTCCATTTTGAGCACGAAAATGTCTTTGAGTATAACTATAGGCTAAATTCGCCTCCAGTTGATGAAGAACATAGTGGCCATTGTAGAAACCAGCAGATAGATGTTGGCAGCACAGGATTCTCCCTTGTCTGAAACTGTAAAGATACATTACAGGAAGCATACTGGACTTCGACCACGAATAGAAATACACTGAAACCTCGTTGGTCCAGAAACTCCTCATTTGGACGCTTACATGTTAGAGTGAGTTTGGCTTTTAGCTATAGTCAAGCAATATCACAGCGGGGGACACCAGAAATGGACTTCACACATTGTACCTATATGGGGAATCGGGTCTTCGGCGTAAACGAACGCTTTAACCACTAGGATATCCCTACGCCCTCCTTACATGTAAGAACGTCTACATAAATCACAGTATAAAAATCATTTTTATCATAAACTGAGCCATCACGAGTTATCTCCCTTTATGATCGTTAACGATAAATCATGGCCAAACGTTTTGCGTCTCATTCTGCAGAAGATTAAATGTTGGTTTTCAAAGATAAGCTAAATAAAGTGATCTTAAGGTCTGCACCTCAGGAAATACGGAATTTACAAGGGTCTTACAGTTCGTACACCCTGTCAAAACACCGTGTAACTAATAATGTCTGGACCCCATGCTATATACATCCTGCACAATGTGCACAGCATGAGTGAATGAGTTTAGTTTTAGTTTTAGCTATGTGGCGGCGGGCTGTAAATAATCGAGTCTGGACCAGACAATCCAGGGATCAACAGCATGAGCATTGGTCTACGCAGTTGGGATACGATGGCATGTGTCAACCATGTCAGCGAGCCTGACCACCCGATCCAGTTAGTGGTCTCTTAAGACAAGCATGGGTTACTGAAGATCAATTCTAGCCCGGATCTTCACGGGAAGTGCACAACGTGACGAAACTAATGAAGAACTAATATTTAAAAAATGTCTGTTCACAATTGTTCCAAATTATACGTTATCCATTAAGGATTTTTTGTATTAAAATCTATTCTGATCAAGAAAAAGGTCAACAGTAATAACTTCAAGCATTACAAGAAATAACTGTAAAAAACAATATGAAGTCTGTGGCATCGTACAGCCTGTTATCAGAGAGTTTTCAACACGTTAGTGGCATTGCCTGTGTTTAGTTATGTGAACAAAAACGCAAGATATTTTATTAGCCAATCTAATGAGATGTAATCACTTCCAATGTATCTATCAAATCATAATCCTTAAAATACATTACGTACCAGGTTCACAGGTGGACTGTCCGAAGTATGGGGGGCAGGCTGAAAAAGTGCACGTGTTTTAAAACAATAGTTCTTCTGAAGGAAAGAACTAACTGATATTCACACAGTTATTTTAGACATTATTATGCCAGTCATAATTCTCTTCCGTTAAATAAAATTCAAATTCAAATCAGACATCTCCCTGACGCATGTTTGAGTGGTTCCACATTAATGGTTTTGAACTTGAAATGGACTTTCACACATTCTAATGTGATATCTGGAATCAAGAATAACTTTATTCGTGGTTTCAGTATAAAAGTACTTTGTGGTTAACGAGGTACAGTTCAAATTTTAAAAATAATTCTTGTGCTCCGACATACCCGTGGACCCACAGATCATTGTAACGATCGCTTCAAGTAGAGCCAAATACCAAGTGAGTGAGTGAGTTTGGTGAAGTGTTTGACATTGAAATGTTACCATTTTTATGTGACGTCAGTAGGAATGCTGCAGGGTTCACACACAACATTTGTACGACGGTATTGGAACGGGACTGTAGCCTTGGAGCCAGAGTCTGGCGGCGGCTCCACACGGTTGATCTAGCAGATACACACTGGCTGTTGTTCACCTCCAAACATCCATACATGACGGCAAAGCCGCTGTAGTCTGTGTCCACCACCCAGTAGGGATATTGGTCTGAAATGACAACACCAGCAATATATGCAATATACCATGAGGATGAAGGTCAGGTTTGCTGGTCTGACTTGGGGTAGTGCTGGTTGTTTTCATATACAGGGCCCAGATTTTCGAAGCTCTCTGATCGCTAAGATAGTCGTAAGTGCCATACATTAACATTAACTTACGACGATCTTAGCGCTAAGAGAGCTTCGAAATTCAAGGTCCAGCTACGTACTTGACATAACTAGTTCATAAAGGATGACATTGTTTTACAAGGAAAGAAGAAGGTATAAGAAACATCTTTCCTGAAAGCGTAGGGAGTTTTCTGCTTGTCTACAGCTTATTTAGGCGCAATATTTAGTTCCGAATAACTCATCCTACATGTCATTAGGTCATTTTATTGTTCACATAATTATATATGACTCCCTCTTCATGCCGTAAATTGTCATAGGAGTATGTTGATACGTGTTCATAACGCAATATTCACCCCACCATTGCTGTCTTTTACTTTGAGTGTAAACTTCCCCGGAGTTTCTAATGGTTCCATAATGGCCTCCCTGTAGAAACATCCTTGCTTGTTCCTGAAAAAGAGAGCGATAATTGAATCTGGTCTCGATTTATACAAGAGAATCGTTCCCCAAGGTAAGTGTTGTATTAAGTCCAGTATATAGAAATTCTCACCAGAGTGTCTTTTGATATCAATTATATCAACACGGGTTGATAAAGTTACAAATATCCGAAGCTTGCCGAGGATTTTTACTTTTATCAAAGAGTGATGATATATTTGATACCAGATGACACGAGGGTGAGATTCTATTTATCATAAAAAATCAATTAATCTTCATTAGTTTTCAATGAAAATGAACAACTAACGTGCCATTAAACGTGCAGTGCAGCGTGTCATAGCATTGTGACGTCATCGTGTTTTTTACGTCATAGCATTGTGACGCATGTAATTTATGACGCCAGGGCATAGTACAAAGTCTACTGTCAACATGATATCTCCTAGGGGATATCGTTTGATCTCACACAAGCAATATCTCCATTGGAACACAGCTTGGGATGATAAATAGAGAATCTCACAATTGTCTTCTGATATCAATAATATCAACACGAGTTGATAAAGTTTCAAATATCCGAGGCTTGCCGAGGATATTTTTACTTTTATCTACGAGTGTTGATAAATTTGATATCAGAAGACACGAGGGTGAGATTCTATTTATCATCCAAAATCACTCTTCATTAGTTTTCAATGAAAAATGTACATCTCTGAACACGGCACTGTCATTAGACTTGCATTGTTGCTATGTCATAGCATTGTGACGTCATCAAGTCATAGCATTGTCAGAGCGTTGTACAAAATCTACTGTCAAATAACATCTCCTCGTGGATATTTGATCTCACACAAGCAGTATCTCCTGTGGAACACAGTTTTGGATGACCAAGACGTGTATTCATGCTAGAGGAAACATTCCATATTCATTGCAGCACCTCCAGTGTTCCATTATCCATACCTTCCTCTGATGAACGCAGACACCTTCCCATCGCTTCCTGCAATGTACTCGTGTTGATAGTCTTGGAAGAGTTCTGACGGAGGGATATACGACTGGGCCAACCATTCCATTTCATACCAGCTCCCGGAGTACTGTCAGCAATACAAACCACAGTGTTAGACATATTTAGACACAATAAGACCCGTGAAGGTCAGAGTTAGAATTGATCTTCAGTAACTCATCATTGTCGTAAAAGGCGACAAACGGGATAGGGTGGACGTGGCTTGGTGGACACGCGTCATCGTAAAACGATGTTTATGTTGTTGATCACTGGATTGTCCAGCCTTGATTATTTACAAACCGCCACCATATAATACAACAACCTTATCAACTATATTGCATGGGGAAAAAGGGAGTATTCAACACAAGCACGTTACATATAACCTTCAATTTCAGTCACATTGCATTTAAGTAGAAATACCTCCTTAGGAAAATGATTAAATATAATGAAATTGTGAATGTTCTTTCAAATGTTACATATCTCACCAAAATTCACTTCCAGTTAATGATGTTCGACGGGTTGATAAAAGCTTTGAGCCTAACAATCAGGGAGTGTGGTAAATGGTTTGGGGTGCACAATATCTTTACAGTAATGCAGTCCACACACTTCTGACAATGACAACGGAGTTTTGGATCACACTAGTGTAAAGGGCTTCCCCTTGACGGTGTCCTCCACAGATGAAATGACGTCATAATCCGTAACATAATGTTTTCCAGGCAGGCCTTCCTTCAAGTTTGGGACGCTATTTTTAACAATGGGTATATACATAGGCGGGTAATATGTCAACAGTGGGTGTAGTTGCTTTGCTAGCTTCGGATTGTGTCAGTTAACGATTTGATAAAGTGGTCTTGCAGAATCTGCTATCTCACTGGGTAAGATTTAGATGCTGTGTACCTTCGCTATGTCGAAGTCTTGTTGTACTTGAAATGTTGAAACATTGCAGTTTTGACCCTCTGTTGTCTTGTACTGTGCTGGTACATCACATTCTGGAGGAAGGATGAACAACGATATGAGTTTACTTACAAAAGTTTGTTGCCAAACTGCATGTTGGTTTCATATACACTAACAAATGTACATTGTTTTAAAAGTTTTAATGGATGATTAAATATTACAAATGTATTCTTTCATCTAATCAAAACAACGCCATACAATTGGCTTCTGACGACATGAGTATGAACAGAAATAAATGAATAACCGATATTTAGGCACTCGTGTCGTAAACATAGTATGATATGGGCACGAATATAATATTCTGTTTATTACCGACGTCGTCAAATTGAGGAAAATAAAACCAAATCTACTTCAAACACAGGCTGGCTACCCGCCGTCGTCGCATGTAGAACGCCACGTCACAGAAGAAACGTGACGTCATAGCCTTGTTCATGACGTCACGTCACCATGACAATGTGATATTTTGCCCTAGGGCATCGCAAGAAAAATATGAACCCCGATATGTTCGCCCTCGTAGGTAATAAATAGAGAATACTACATGAGGTCTCATTACATACGAATTATACGAAACTCGTGTCCTTCCTATGGTATCTGACCTCGCTTCTCTCGGTCAGATACCACTGGAAGGTCACGAGTTTGATTTGCGATATAGGATGAAACAGTGTGATTGTTTAGAAAGAGTTCACCGTTTACGATTTTAAGGTTACAAGTTTGGCTGAGATTCGATCCTAAACATACGAAGGTCTGTGCTAATCAATAAATTTTAGCAGCCAAAACATTATACCTTAGCCGTGTCAGAGATACCAATAATATCACGAAATTGCCAACGATTGACCCCTATAAAACCCGAAAAACGCTGGTTTATAGTTTCAATAATGCGCGGTATGTACACATTTCTAAACAGCGCATGGTATGGCATGCTTATTTCGCAGTTGATTGATGACGTATTTATTTATTTATTTTTATTTCCCATATTTCATGTACAGGCAAACATGTATAGATAAGTTTCATAATTATACAATGGTATATGTATACATGTATGAAAATGTACAGTTGGCTGAAAAAGTATAATTGGCTGGATTATCTTCCAAGTAATAGATGTAATGTTGACCAATATTGAAAAAAATAATTGCTCAGTTCCCGCTGATATCGTGACATATCATGGTGACGGACAATTTCATTTTTTAAATATTAAACTTTGGTTTGAAACCATTTATGCTGCATCTGTAGATATAATGTTTGACTACTGAAATTATTTCATTAATCGGATTATTGTTTAATCCTTTCAATCCTAATATAACGATTTTATTTGTAAGTTCCACTTGTAACTGTAGTTCAACCATGCATGATTCTATTTATTTCCATAATTTAAAAACAAATTCACATTCCCATAACGTATGATTGATAGTTTCTCTTTCTTGTTCACAAAATGGCCATATTGGTGAGGATGTGCATCCAATTTTATAAAGTAGTTGTAATGTTGGGGGGATATTGTGGATAATTCTATATTGCAACCATTTCAAGTCTATGCTTCGCGAACATTTATTTGCAATGATGTTAAAAAGATTCCAGTCATTTTCAGTAAAATTACTCTCTAGAACTCTTTTCCATTTTGAAAAACTTGGCAACCGAACAAATTTTGAGTTCAAGAGGGAGGCGTATAATTTTTTACTCCCAATTATGGTGTCAATTTTTGAGACATTAAAGGGATAAATTGGTTCGCTTAATTTCTTTTTAAATTGCTTTATATTCAGTGTTCGAGCATATGTTATAATTGCCTTTTTCACTGATTCATACGTTAAGAAATTGGTTTTTATTGAAAACGTATTGGAAAATTCTTTATATGTGAACAGTCTGCCTTCTTCATGTAGTAAATCATTTACAAAAACGACACCTTTTTTGTACCACTCAAGATACAGAAAGGGATGACTATCAATTCTGATATTGTCGTTATTCCATAAAGATTGGCATTGTATGTTTTCTTCATTTACAATTTCTCTTTTACACATGGATATAAAGTTCGACCATTCTAAAGGTATGTCTTTCCAAAAGGAGTTCGTTGAAGAGGGAATTATTTCATTTTGTATATAGTAACTATCCGTCAGTAAAGATTGAGTCCTGATTTTAAACTGGTGATGAGAAACGTCCATGTGAGGTCATGACCGCTTATTCTATTTATCTATTTTAGTTTTTGTGAAGATATAATTTTTCTAATATTTGGAGTTTTTATCCCCCCCATGCTCTGGGTTTAACATCATTACATCTCTTTTAATCTTATCAGGTTTGTTGGGCGGTGGGGTAGCGTAGTGGTTAAAGCGGTCGTTCGTCACGCCGAAGACCCGAGTTCGATTCCCCACATGGGTACAATATGTAAAGCCCATTTCTGGTGTCCCCCGCCGTGATATATCTGGAATATTGCTAAAAGCGGCGTAAAACTAAACTCACTCACTATCAGGTTGGTTTTTCCATATGAAATTAAAACACATTTTTAAAAGTCTTTCAATGACACATTTTTTCGGATTTGGTAGAGATGAGAATAGGTGGTTAAGCTTTGGTAGTAGAAGTGATTTAAGAACAGTATTTCTTCCGTACCGGGTTAAGGTACGAGCTGACCAAATGTTCATTTGCCTTTCAATCTGAGCTAGTTTTTCGTTGTAGTTTATTTCAACCATATTATCAAGATCAATATCGAAATGAATTCCCAAGAGCGTGAAGTCTGTTTGTGACCAGTCAAAATTCCATTCTTTACATATCTTATATCGGGATCTCTTTTTGGAGCCTATCCATATTAGTTTAGTTTATCTACGTTGACTTTTAAACCTGAAAAACGGGCAAATAGTTCTAAAGTACTCAAAACTGCATAGAGGGATTTCTCTGATCCGTCTGATGTAAGTGCTGTATCATCTGCGAACTGTGATAGAAGATATGCTATACTTCCAAGTTTAATCCACTTTATATTTTTGTTGTTCACGTAATCTAGTTTTTAAATTCCTGATATGGGGCGATGATTTCGTCCTCCTAAACGAATTGTTCTTATTTCCAGTTATTCAAAATTAATTTTTTATATCATTTGTAAATAAGCATTTATAAATTTGCGCCTGTGTTCATTTCTTCTCATCTTTCAAACTGTTGCATATTAAGTAGTTCTTACCGTGACACAGAATCCTCGCATAATATAATATTTAAGCGAGGTGGTTGGAAAATCAAATGATTAAGCGTTCGCTCGTCATGACAAAGACCCGGGTTCGATTACCCACTTGGATACAATGTGTGAAGCCCATTTCTGGTGTCCCCCGCCGTGATATTGCTGGAATATTGCTAAAATCGGCTTAATCTATAGTCAGTGACACGTATCGTAGTGTCCCTGACCAATTATAGCCTTAAACCGAGGAGATGCAGGAGATTTATAATAAGGTGACCAACTGGATGGATGGGTCAGGCTTGCAGACTTGGTACATGTCATCGTATCACAATTAATAAGTGCTCTTGATGTCAACCACTGGATTGCCTGGCCAAGACTTTCACATATTGCTGAGTGAGGCGTTAAAAAACAAACAAACCAACAAACAAAGCTTATATGTTTCGTTTATGTCACGGAAATGTTGCTATTATGGGATCAGATTTATCACTTAATAGTTATAAGTTCTTAGCATCACGTCGATACGTGTTTCTTAAAAGTTTAGTAAAATCATCTTCAAATCTTCTTCTATTAAATTTTCAATTTTTACGAGCATTCGCACAAAGCAAATATTGATGTTATGGTGTTTATAAAGGAAATACTGTATAAAAATATGCGCGTGGTTCGTTGACTGGTAAGTAAGGAGTACATCAGAAGCTTTCAAGTAGATTGGCTGATAAGACAGCCACTTTTGGACGCTCACCTGCAGGTGTTCCTAGATCCTGATGTAGAGAAATATAGCCTGCCATAGAGAATAAAGCGAAAAAAGAAACAGATGTATCCAGCTCAAATGATCTTTACAATCATTTAGGACGAAACAGTCACAGAAATTTTAATGTTTAGTTTGTGTACACATCGAGATGACGGGATCGAGCCCACCTGTGACCGGTTGTAAAAAGCTTTGTGTTAACTTTGTGTGCAGACTCTTTCAGTGTTGTCACAACACGTAGTGTACAGTACACAACCCTGTGCACTTAAAAGAACCCACGAATTCGTTGGTATATGACCAGATGGTGGCCACATGAATACGTGCAAACACCCAGTTGCCGGTACAGCAACGTGCAGTAAACGTGGACAAATTTCTGTGACTATGTGTCCCAGTCCACTCAGCTGTGAATGGGTACCTCGTAAGGATGGGAATGCCACACTAACTCGGTGCGCCTAGTGGCTGCAAGAGTTGTATGCTCCCAAGGGAGTTGAGATTGACAAAACGATTTGCCGTTGAGATTGACATCCAGTGATCGAGGGAAAAACAAAGCGCCTTTTGTACGATAAAAGATAAAAAATATCATTTTGGTGACGTTTCGTTTCTTTCGCCAGTGAGTTTATGTATGTATGTATGTGGGTGAAAAATCTTCTAGATCTGAAGAATGGGAGTGTCATAAATTTTAAGGTGTTACAATCTGTGGTTCATTAGACGAACTGCAATTCTATATGTTATTTTCAAATTGCATGCCTCAGATGTTTGGATAACATCAATAGAATCTGTTTGTGGCGGAAATAAGTCAAACAAGCCCTACAAAATGTTATAGTTATTCCCCTTTACCTCAGGCTTCGCTTTCCTGGAAATCACGTGACAGAAAAGTCTCGACAACCCTGCACAGTGAGGTAAGTAGGAGAGGATCAGTCAGACAGGCAGTCAGTGTGAGAATTAGTGGATGTGTCGGAGTGAGTGAACAAGACTGTTGAACTATTGTAACTGTAAAATCATTTCTGTTATTTGGATATCTACCAAGATTTGTACTTGGGGCTCCCAACCATGCTACAATGTGTTCAAAGTTCTACTTTCGCTATCAAACCCTGTTATCGACCCGAGACCGGGCCATTCATGAACAGTTTTTTTATCACTGATAACAGTCGTCAGTAGTGATCCGCTTACACTGCACGCGTTGACCTAAAGTAAGAATTGCCGCCCCATCGCCTATTTTTTGTTGTTGTTGTTTCTTTGTCGAGGTGCTAGTAAACTATCTCGGGTTGACGCAAGAAGGGAGCAGAAGGCATTCGGAATCGTCCTCTTTGAAAAAAACATACGAATCATGCTGACGTATAGGATTATCCCACGGCGACATGGCGAGTTGTTTAAGTGGCAAAGCAAATATCACATTTGAGTTCTGGTGATGCACTCATTTTAAATGTTATTTAGGTCATGTTGAATTTTTTCTCCAATGCAATGATATCTGACAAACAAGCATGTCAGATATCAGAGGTAAAATCATTTCTTGGCTCTGCTTTTCTGTTTACGAGGGTCGGTCAGAAAGTAGTCGGCCTAACTATATTCTCGATGTCCACTGTTTGAAAAGGTTCCATTTTATTTAGAAGGAATCATGAGCAAAGCCATATCCAACATTTCAAATGTGGGTAATGAGGTTAACGAGTTATGCTAGTCATCACAACATATTGGGGTATAATATTTCTGAAAATATTGCAGAAATGAAAAACAATCTGTCATTTGGTGCCTCTTGGATAACGGTATGTCCTCAGATAATATCGTATAAAATATGTACAGAATAAATTATGTCCTTATGATTACGTCATCTGAAAGGGGTTGGGTAGTGTCTTCATAACAAGCTCTTTCAGTAAACATCATGGGGGAGTCACTTTAACAAGCAATTGTAGTTTCAAATTGCATTTTTATGCACTTTAATATCTACGTTTGATTCTACAGGACCCCTGCCTATCTCAAACACACTAAATGTTTCTTACATATTTTGTGTCCTGAAGTTTGTGATGCATTTATTGCAGAGTTTGTGTTTGTGGGGGGTATCAAGATAAATAGCCAAACAAAATGGGCATCGTGGGGCTGGAAAATAGAGTAGTATTAACAACAGGGGTACGAGATCACTTCCAACAAAAGACTCTGTAAAGCTTTATTTCATTGATAAAGCTTTTGTCAGGCCCTTATCTCTCTCCGCTAGTGTGCATACCACTTTTGAATCCCCAGTCAACTTCCTGATCACTATGACCGGGAATCGGCACTTTCCTGGTCACTCGGTTATGTTGTTTTCATGTCAGTTATATAATGTTGATATGGCTTTAAAGTTAATGTCGACTTTTGAAATCCTCATCGTGTGTAACTTAACTTTTATCTCGCTATGTTTTGTGTGCATCGGGTATTATATTATTAAAATTAAAAATCACTTCTTACATTATAAGATGGAGTGCAATGAACTGCTCGAAAACAAATGTTGGTGTCGCCGGATGATAAGAGCGACAACAAGTGAGATAGACTGGTGGCGCTGGCGGTCGGCAGCAAAGCCAAACAGTACTTGGGCGGCGACCACACTCCCGATAAAATTCAGAAAATGCTTCCCGATGAGATTGATAAGCTGTACGCGAGATACGAAACCCGGCTTGGGGCCGAGGTAACAAAAAGTATAGCGTCGACCATGACGCAGATCTACACCAGTTTAGCGTCATACTTCCTTCCCATTCCCCCAGAACGTCGACTTTACCTGTGTGAAGATCTCGAGAAAGATCCGTTCATCAAACACGCTTTGAGCGCCGTCAGCTGTGTGTTGTACCACAAATACGGTATGTTTTGAGCTCCAGTGACGGCAGCGATCATCACAGCAAAGCATTGCCATTTTAAACAGGGAAATAATAATAATAATAGTATACAAGATGGCAACTGCCCAGCAAGAAATGACTCCGACTGCAACACAGGAGCAGGGGGAGGAAATACCAACACAAGTCACCAAGAAGAAGAACCCTAAAAGGGTCGCTGCCGGTAGAAAAGGTGGTTTAGCTAAGCACCACGAAAAATATTATACTCTGTGGATTGCAGGCGCAGCTGCTGCTGCCATGACAACATTATTTATGTTATATAATAAACCACAACCAGCACCAAAACCCACACCACAACCACAATTAGAGGTCAACCCCCATATTATGTTATAATTTAAAATATATTTTATATTATATACATAATGTTTGAAGGAAAAACATTCGTTAACGATGCATACCAAGCAACCGTGGTCGCCGGTCTAGCTGTAGGATACGCTCGTTTAACCAAAATGGTTCTCAAACAACTGAAAGATCAAACTCGATTTCGACCTGCAGGATATGGCCATGCTAATCATGAATTTAGGGATGGCGATGGCCACCAAGGACGTCCTCATAAAACAAGGAATCATAACGGAAAATATTTTAAAGTAAAATAAATATATATAGAATGGCTACGGTCGCTATGATGGTCGGCGGGGCTTTAGTCAATGCCCTGGCATTTTCCGGGAGTAATTACCTGTTCTCGAAATTACGAGAGTCGAATGGGCCGAGGTAGAATCGAAGCAAAAACAGCACGATATAGCCATGGAGAAATTACAAGCCGCGCAAACCGAGTACGCGAAAAAACGCATGCAGAGACTCGATTTCATTAACGATCAACTCGAGCGTGAAAACCATGCCGTTCGAACGTTCAAGAATGTCGATGACGCCGCGAAAGAATATTACCTGCTAACCGGTAAACAGCTTGAACCACTCGATGAACCCACACTCTCCCAGTATTAAGTGCCTTTCCCCGGAACAAAATAATAGAGAACTGATCTTCGTCGCACTGAGCCTAGCAGCGACTGTGTTAATTGGGAAACAATTTGACTAGATATTCATATGGATATAACAAAGATGAGACCCGCTCCATATATTTGTCAATACGTGCTTATGAGGAAAGCCGAGATTTGTGGTAGGAAATGCAGGACCGAGGGGTACTGTTGTTTTCATATGAGGAGTGTAAGAAATGGTTTCATGAACTACATGTGCTCCGTGGTATTGGAGTGAAATGCCATTACTGTTTATGTAGAGCCCACGGGGCGAACGTGGTCCGAAACCAACTTATTAACGACAAGAAAAAAGTGCCTCCTCAGAATGAAAATTTAAAAAGGCTTCATTTTTTTTTTGCCTGGGAGATAAGGCTGACGGAGTTACCTCCCTTACATAACTGGAGGCACAATTAGAGATTGGCTTGCATCTAAGTATAATAATGACCGACCTACAGTTCGTGCGATCTCCTAGAACCTCAAAACCTCGAGCAGCTGGCGGATGAAAGTAACCAAAATTATACCCGTCACCGATATCAAACCTCTGATCACTAGCAAACTAGAAGAGGAACTGAACGACCTGGGACGCTTCAAATTTCGATTCGTATTGAAAACAACACGGATTGATGGGGCCTATGAGTTTGCTTTCCCCATCAAAGGTGGACGAAAAAATCGTGACTCAACCCGAGATAGATGCATATTTCAACACCTCATTACAAAACATACAAGAATACCTGGATGTTGAGTACAGAATCGAAACGGTCTATCAAAGTATAGCTGACTACAACGCTGAAGTGGACCTATTATCACCACCCCTCCACATGTTGTAAACAAAATAGTAAAAAAAAAAAAAAAAAAAAAAGATGATTTTATGCACGCTTCATTTCTTTTACTCAGTTAATAAGGCAACTGAACACACAATTAGAGATTGACTTTGCAACTAAGTATAACAATGACTACTATTCGAGAGCTTAAACGGGTTGCACGAGAGCGAGGTGTAGTCGGTTACTCCTGATTGAGGAAACCTCAGCTGTTAAGATTACTCAACATACAACCCTCTCCCACTGTGAAACAACTCAACTCCAAGCGAAAGAGATGGGGCTGACAGGTTATTCCCGCCTGAAGGAAAGCCGGGCTAGTCGAACTATTGCATGACCCCGTACAACTCCTCCCACTGTGAAACAACTCAAAGTGAAAGAGCTGGCGTCCAAATATAATTTTAATTTGGCTGCGGTTTGAGCCTTCTTGGCGATTTGGATGGTTATCCACTCGCTGCCATTGTCAGCTCCGGGTTAGTGACCATGTCAAACTCCAGCGAGATGTTGTCAAGGGTGTAACTGGCCTTATCGCCGTTCAGTGTACGCAAGACCTTGCTGTTTAATGAGAACTCACTAAACGCGAGTTCGTAATCCAGCCGATCACCCAGCGCAGCCTGGTAAAACGGTGCGTGTCCTGTGAGCAACTCGAAGTCGACGCCGGGATCTTGTCGAGCTGGTCTTGTGCGAAGCCGTACCCCAAGCGCAACCGGGACGATTTACAGTTTTGTGAACAGATGCCTTGGTACACATCGTTATCGCGTTCGCCCTTGCTTTTCCAGAGATCCATGTAACAGTAAAACATGTCGCTGTCGTATAAACTCAACACCTCATTGCCGCTGATTTTGATGGTGGTTTTCTTGACGATGTCACGATCAATGTTCCGCACGAGCTCGTGTTTGTTGTTGCTGGAAGTCAACGCGATGTTAAACGCCAGTGGAACCGTTCCTGGAACGATAAGGTCATTCTTGCCCAGGTTGGGGAATTGAACCAACAGCGTTTGGTTTTCATCTATCTTGCTCGGATTATTGGTGATAGTAACCGACTGATGCACGGCTTTGAAGCCGAGAGGCTCTATTAATCTTTGGAAAGGATCTAACTTTCTTCCGTATTGGGACATTGTTATATACATGAAATATATAAGTTTAATATAATTAATATAATGGACATTCCGATGGATGATTTGGGCGGTGGTGCACTCGATGATGGGGATTACGTTGGGGACACCTCATTCATGGGCGACACTGTTAGCAACAAACTATTAAAGCAGACCATAGACGAATATTACAACACATTGAGGCGAGATAAAAATTCTATGTCACTGTTGGGACGAGACTATTCCAAGTTCAAAATTGACAACGAAGGTCGCTGCGATTGAAAGCTCATCCAGAGATTGATCTCATGAGCAAACACATGAGAAAACCGCTTGCCTTGTCTACGCTAGCCAGTCGTCATGGTGGGCAACTGATCCGCAACGAATTAAACATGCAAGATTATGGCGGTGCACGACCCAAACAACTTCCACCCAAAGTAGTTCGTGATCTGCAAAACGTCAGGGAGGTCAGCAATGCCGGAGACGTCAAAGAAACGTTGGACAGCATCGAAAAACTGTTAGACACTCTCAAGGTGACTGGTTTTTCAACATCACGCTCGGCTCTCCCTATGTGTTCACAGAAAACAAAGAATACTACCTAAACAAAGTTGGAAACAACAGAACCCTGTTTGTGGCTTACATCCAGACGCCTAGGCGCAGTGTAATCATCAGTTCATTCTCGAGTATGGCAGCCCACATGCTATCGAGTAAACCCGGGTTTGCAAAATTAGGGGTTGCAGGTGGTGTCTGAATTCGAAGGTGTGACCAACATCCTAGAAAGTCTACCGACGAATTCCACACTGGTCATCCAAGTCTACCTCGGTGAACCATCACGTTAAGTCGAAATCGTGAAATGAATCAAACTCCGGTGGGCCAAACAACATCAATATCACGTTTGCTCTGTTTACGCGCGGGTGAACGTCGATTCCCACACCAGTCTGCAGGGAGTGACCGTTTCCGTGGAAGACACAATATCACTCACCAAAATTTTCCTACCTGACAACATACATCTCAAGGGGTTGAAGTGCACACCTGAGAAATTATCAGAAAAACAATTGGAAACTATTTTATAACATTTTTATATAGACGATGAACAATCATCATCCCAACGTCACACTCGGTGATTTAGGAGACACGGAGGGGTTCGATCTGCCTGGTGAGGAAAACACATTGTACGTCCTACATTTGAAAGACAACGTGTACGAGCGGGTGTCGTTTATCAATGGTTTATCAACATAACCCTCTCCGCACCTTACATCTCTTTAAACGAATATAGGTATGTATCTGAAATTATCAGAAACATTTTATTTTCACCCACGTCTTCAAAATTAAGGGTCGACTTACCCGATTACGAATTGTGTTATATAACTATGAAACCAGACGCCGCACTCTTCATAGAAGGCTTTCGCAGAGCCCCTGAAGAGGGTTCAAACCAACAACTTTTACCTGGGTTGACAATACATTGGGATGCCATGCAAACAGCCGCACGTTGTCGTATCGTCATACAACTGGGATCAGAACCCTTACTGAGATTGACACCCCCCAATGGGTTTCATATAGTCCAAGATTTACCTATTAAATTTCACCTATTTTCCTTTACGATGATCTAAACCTTATAAGGCTCAAAGACATTAACAAGAAATTAACGCAAAACCAATTAAATTTTATCTTATAATATATAATGCACAAACACTGGATGGGGCTGACCCAGTCGTAGAAGAAGTAGCAAAAACACTGGAAACCGTAGATGGGTTTCATTTGAGACAGTTATGTGACATAAAACGCCAACTAGAACAAGGTCGCGACAAACAGACAGCATTATGCAAGCAGTACCATAGAGCTTTCAATTTAGTGGATGGGGCTGATACCGCCCTTATGATGACCAGCATGGGATTAGGAGCGGTAGGTGTCGGTTTGTTGACCACCATCGTAGCCGCACCCATAGTGCTAGGTATTGAAATAACAGCTGGAGCGTCAGGGTTGGTGGGGTTGGTGTTTAAGTTTGCATCCCGCAGATTACATTGTAAAGCATTGAAACACGACAAAATCAGAATTCTAGCCGAAGCAAAGTTAAACACAATAGACGACCGTATTTCCACCGCACTCACTGACGGTAAAATCTCAGAGGAAGAATTTCGTTTGGTCCTCTCTTAACTCGCAAAATATCACAGAATGAAACAAGAGATTCGGTCCAAGTCTCTTAAAAGCACTGCCATCAGTGAATACGAGAAAAAAAAAGTACATAGAACAAGGGATACAACAAGACCAACAAGCTTTCATTACGAAAACCAAAGAAATCATAGGAGATTCACATTAAATTGTTTCCCTGAGATCAACATTGTATAGTTTATTGATGTTAAGTCTATCTTCACCGTTTTCCCAGGCTGTACGAAACCTATGATATGCAGAGGTGAGAAGAATAATGGGGTGTGTGGCCCGTGAGCCACCTGGAGGTCGCCAGTGTAGATCGGGATCGCGAAAGGCGATGAATTCGTAACCAGGAAAGTGCCAATTCGTGGTCATAGTGACCAGGAAGTTGGCTGGGGATTCAAAAGTGGTATGCACACTTGCGGAGAGAGATAAGGGCCTGACAAAAGCTTTATTTATGAAATAAAGCTTTACAGTCTTTTTGTTGGAAGTGATCTCGTACCCCTGTTGTCTATACTACTCATAGCAAAACTAATTTGCTTGAGGTTGACAGATAATATGTACAAAATAAAACTTAAAAACAGCTGCATTTGTATCATTTTCTAGGTGAGACCGACTACCTTTTAACCGACCCTCGTAATAATGTAAAATTAAACGATGAACGGGGTTGACTTTCAAGACAACGGAAAGATTATTTCTAGGCATTTAATCTCCTGAAAACCAACAACGTGTACAAATGTCTGGGATGATAACATATACATATTGTTTGCTATGTAAGAGATCAGGCTGACATCACGTATCGTTGACTTTTGCTGCAGGTCCTTATTTGTGATATATAAATAGACATGTACATTTAATGTAGACCTCATATTCCCGTACCCCCATCCCTTTGAAAGCACTGTCCCGAGACGAGATCCCTTTGCCACGGACGCTTATTTCGAGCACAGAATACAATTATGCATGGCTAATTAGTGTTTTACAACATCAGATCATGGAACGAACTTTGACGAAGAAGGATCAGAAACAACTGAAGAGATGGTTAAACGCAAGGAAGGACTTTGAACTGCTGTACAAGGCCTCCCGTGATGGTTGTTCCAACACCGCCTTCCACCAGAAGTGTAACAACAAGGGGCCTACAGTCACAGTCTTCTATAACACGTCGGACTGCGTGTTTGGTGGCTACACCTCGGTCAGCTGGGACTCTGCTAATGTCTACAGGGTCGACCCGACAGCATTCCTGTTCCGTTTGTACTTCAAAGGTTCCAGCAGCCCTAAAAAATACCCAGCAACAAACGGCACCAATGCAATTTACGGACATGCTAACTATGGCCCTACTTTTGGGAGTGGTCATGACATTTACAGTTTCAATGCGACTGTGGCCTTGAGCGGTGCATCCTTCCCACTCAATGGTTCTTTGGCTCCTGGGAAAAGCTACGTCATGGCGGGAGACAATGCCGCATCACTGGCCTGTTCCAGTCTCAACTGCTACGATGTGGAAGTCTACAGTGTTAAAGGTGGGTTTGACAGATAGTTTGAATGTCAGGAGTTGTTGTCGACCAATGACGATCGGGGTTAGAATATGTTTTCAGCAACCCATGACTGCTAACGGGTTCGGGTGATCAGTTTCGCAGACTTTGTTGATGCATGCCATTGTATGTCAGTTGTGAAGGTCGATGTTCATGTTATTCCTCAGCTGATTGTCTGGTTCAAACTCGATTATGTTGCAGACCACCGTCACATAGCTTTAACATGGCTGAGTGCAGCGTTAAACAACAGAGTTATTGTCATAATACTTTATACGAGTGACTAAATGGTCAGAATTAAGAATTGGTTGATTGTGTGTCATTAGACCCTGGCGTTGTTGACCATTACCCACAATTACAGTAACTGAATTTCATGGTTCAGACTGGATTAGGTCCTTCCCGCCTGCATATACCTTGAAGATTGCGGGGGCGAAACAGCAAACACGTTTATTGTAATCGACATGTTGTTGCTTTATTTATAATATGATTGAAAGATGCACTATAACTTTTACAGATGGAAGCATTATCAACGACGATCCATGGAGACAACTCACAGAATGTAAATCAAAGGTAGACTGCAGTTTTCCACGTCGGAACATATTTATTTTGTCCACTCAATTATTGACATTACATGATTAGCTCCCTTTGAGGAAGCTATTGCAGAATAGTTTTCGATCAGACAAATACGTATTAAAGCTATTCGACAAGACAGGCTTATAATTAAATGGTTCTGTGTTTGTGTCTCCAGCCTGCATATTCTGACTGTCCACAACCTCACAGATTATCTAACTCCCATTCATATATTGGTAAGGGTACTTCATGCCTATTTTGGTGACTTAAAATACACTTTTCAAAATAGGAACGCACAGGCCAAAAGTAAGAACGTGTATTAAAGGAGAATACTAACGTAAACAAAACTTTTCAAAGAGGTAAAGGCATTCTAAACGTCACCTTCCGTGATTAAATTTGAACTTAAAGTTCACAGTTCACAATGGCTCTCTCTTTGATTTTACCTCACAACTTAACATTGTCTATGGATTCTGAAGCAATAATAGTCGACGGTTGCTGATATCATTTCTGAAATGGATGTTGGACCGTATGAATACGATCCGATTATACATCTTGCAATACAATGTTCCAGTGAAGATGAAGAAGAATCAAGCGAAACGAAGCCACCGCTTGATGTCAAAATAATTTTAAAAAGTAGACCATATACTTTATCAGAAATATCATTTGTCAGCAAAATGTGACACATTCCAACCAGCACACCCACCCCTATAAATGAATGACAAGTTTCTACGAAAATATGTTTTTGAAATGTGATTGCAGTTCCCTTTGTGTCAAATGTGGGTGTCTGGGCTTAAAAAAATATAATCATAATTTTGACGGGAAAAAATAAAGAAATTATCAAAAACAAACAAAGATTAAAGAAAGAAAAATACAAATTGCACTGGAATTATTTTGTCGTAAAAAAAAAAAGGATCCTAGTTCTCATTAATAACGTATCAAGTTTCCATACAAGATCACAACCTTGTCGAGCAGAGATAATATAAGCGACGCAGATAAGTTATTCCCCGAAAACTGGTGAATTATAAAATACTAGTCAGGGCAATGTATATTTCCTTAGGTTTTGCTTACGTAAATAGTTATGGTGCTCGGTCAAAACCTTAGAAGACATCTTGTCAGCCATTGAAAATACAGAACAAATTTAACGGCACACACTACTGACAAATAGCGAGACTTATGCCGACGTGCGTAATTGGACAAAATAGAAAACAGTGAATGTAACAAGTACTTCATGATTTGCCGTTGTATTCTGCAATGTTAAATTTCGGGTCAGATTGCAGCATTTAGGCATATATAGCGAAACATTTTCAAACTTATATGACATCGCTTACTGATTTTGATAATATATATCTCATGAACTGTCCCAGTATTTAGTGTACTCAAATGTACGTAAGTAGATTATGCTTGAACATGGATGAAGGGAATTCGACACACAGATGAATGTATGTAGTGTTGTCATTGTCAGCATTAATTCAGTTTACTCACTGCACGGTAGGACACAAGGGGGCGTCCAGGTCAGTATCTGGTGACACCACCCCTTGTAGCCGTCACTGCTCGACACCGCCTAGGGAGGGATTTCACAAGTCGTTGGATTTTTTGCTTGGGGAATTGTTCATCATTCTTACTGCAATGCTTTGGCAAGTTCTGTAAATGTCTGAGGTTTACGGACGCGTCGATCAAGTTCGTCCCACAGGTGATTGGTCGGGTTCAGATAAGGTGATTTTGAAGGCCAGCGAAGGACACATTGGCGAGATAGGCACCTGTTACACGAGCTGTGTGGGGTCAAGCGTTGTCGTGTTGAAACAGTTCCCTCTGGACGTTAAAAAGTGGGAGGAGGTGAGGTCGTAGGATTTGGTTGATGTAGCCATTTGCTGTATGAGAGTGACTTGAACCACCGGTAGATCTGATCTACCCGTGTAGGACATGTCGCCCCACGCCATGACACTTTCCCCACCAAATCTGTCATCTGTTGGGAGTGGACCGCCTCCGTGGTGTAGTGGTTAGAACGTCCTCCCAGAGAGCGGAAGGTCGCTGGTTCGATCCCCGACCGCATCATACCAAAAGACATTAAAATATGGTACTTGTTGGTCCCTGCCTGGCGCTCGGCAGTAATGGGTACAACAAGGACTGGTCGGCTCAGAGTCAGTATAATGTGTCTGAGTGGGGTAGTCATGCTTCACTGCGGCATGGTATCTCAGTGGGCTAGCACTATAAAACCAGCTTAAGTCTGGGCTAGTACAAACAACCGCGCATACACATACACACGCATGCACGTCGTCATATGAGCGAAACATTCTCAAGCATGACGTAAAACCCAATTTCACCTCCCCTCTGTTGGGAGCAGTTCGGCGCAAAACGTTCCGTATCGACGTCGATAAACTCGTCGTCTCCATCCCGTTGTTGTAGAAGGAAACGCGATTCATCGCTGAAACAAACACGTTCCATGCGTTCCCCGGGCCCCATACCTGTACTCTGTTGCACCATTTGACACGTCGTTGTCGATGTAGTCGTGTCAGCTTTTGTAGATATGCTCGAATTCCCTCTTCTCTCAGACGATTTCTGAGAGTTCTTCGGAAATTCTTCGAAGACCAGGCACCTGTACTGCAGTGTCCGTTGCTGTAGCAAGTCGGTGACGAAGGTGAAACACCCGGCCCTGAGCAGGAATGGTCACTCTTGGTCATCCACTTGGTCTGGGAGGATCTTGCGTCGAATCGAAGCGGGTAAACAAATGTCATAATCGATATATGGTGCTGTGGTGGACGTTGAAGTGTCTTGCAAAGGCAGACTGGGACTCCACTGCTTCCAAACGTCCAATGGCGATATTTCGGTCAGTAGCATTCAATCTCAGCATTTTTTCTCCTCGTTTACGTGAATTTCGTAATGAAAGGATGAATGTGGTTTGGCCTCTTTTAGTTGATGTCTCCGCTCATGTGTCCATCACATTGCATGTGCATTACGATTACAACGTTTCCGGCGTGCTCTTTTCATGTATCGTTTTCATTTGTAATGACTAACGTTTAGAAACACATTCAGGGTTGTGCTTGCGCTCAATACACAACAACCACGACATGATTAACGGGATTCAAACATACAAATCGTTTTAATGACGATTGCTATCAAAATATTTTGAAATGAACTGCTGAAAACGCCTATGCGTTTCCTTTTTTGAATAGTGTATCTTTCACTCCTAAATTGGTAATGACAAAAGCAACGTTAGCACATTTCACATCAACCTGAGAAAGTATGCCCAACATCTATAACATACATGATCTATCTGGAGGTCAACCAATAAATACTGCAATTAGGATGTTTGATTCCTTGGTTTTAGAATGTTCCTTCAGTAGCCCATGCTTGTCGAAAGAGGCGACTAACGGGATCGGGTGGTCAGGCTCGCTGACTTGGTTGACACATGTCATCGGTTCCCAATTGCGCAGTTCGATGTTCATGCTGTTGATCACTGGATTGTCTGGTACAGACTCGATTATTTACAGATTGCCGCCCTATAGCTGGAATATTGCTGAGTGCGGCGTAAAACTAAACTCACTCACTTATCCTGCCAGTTAATGCAAACAACGACACTGTTCTAAGGGAAACTGCAAGACAACGACTGTATGGTTATCACATCACTAAATGTATTAAATATTGGACAACATTAATCTCTATGAACAATAACCGTCTACCTATATACCGGGAGTACTAAGGTCTCGCGAAGTGCCGTGACCTGCTTACGGACCTATACCCAGGGAACAGTGGGTTAGCCTTGGGGTTAACGCGTCCGCTCCTCACGCTGAAGACCCGGGTTCAATTCCCCACATGAGTACAATGTGTGGAGCCCATTTCTGGTGTCCCCCGCCGTGATATCATACTCACTCATTCATCACGGATTCTACAATTATACGCTTGTTACACTTTACCCCCATTTTATCATACGCATAGTGATATTGATTTTGTTGTGGAATGCGTGTCATTTTTAATAAGCTATTACTCATCTTGCACCTACTGACATCAATGTCTGTGCTTCAGGTTCTGAAATCCGAGATCGAAACATATTCCCCCATCGATGGGGTGAAGGTGGGACGAGTCAATATTCTACTGGTGGGGGCGGTAGGAGCCGGTAAGTCCAGCTACTTCAACACCATGAACTCAATCTTCAGAGGTCACGTGACTAGTCAAGCCTGCAGCGGAAGTGCCGAACACAGTCTTACGACGCATGTGAGTCGTTTTGTGATATTTGTGTGTGAAAGTTTCCGCCTTGTTCATGAAAAGAATATTCTTACAGTACTACAGGAGAAAGAAAACACAAAAAGAAAAGTTTCCGTAGACTTCCTTGTCGTGGTGACCTACTAGAATGCAGCTTATATCAGGGTCCCGATCCACAAAGAATTCGTAACCTTCCGATCTGTCGTAATTCAATAGTATAACATAGGCCTACGAATGTCCAAACACTACGAACACATTCTGGATCTAACACCATATCCCACGCATCTTCACGAGGCAAGGGAGGTAACTAAGAAAGTCAAGTCTTTTTAAGGCGTTAATGATGGAGCGATTATATACTGAAAGCCATTAAAAATGCAATTTGACATTCATACTTTCTTTACTCACACTAATTTCAACATATATAAACCTAACTGGCAGAAATGTTTTAAGTGAACATCTGTGAATAATTTCATCTGAAAATGTCCAGTCAACAACATCAGTGACGCAACAACGACATCACACAAAGGAGTGGTCACTTGCAGTCAATATCCTGTGTGTCCACCGTGCACTGCAAGACATGCTCGCAATCTTTGGGGCATTGAAAGACATACATTTCTCAGGAACAGCTGTTAGATGGTCTGCAGCCTCTGATGGTCTGTGGTCTGATCATGACACCACCCCCTCCAAAACGATCATGTTCAAGGACACAGTTTGGCGCAAGTCTTTCACCTTTACGTAGATAAATCTGTTGACGTCCATCTGCAAAGGATAAGTTAAACCTGGATTCATCTGAAAAAATGACATCTGGGCATGTCCTGTTGCCAAGATTGGCCCCATTTGCTGCCCATCGCTGTCTGGCAAGTCTGTGGCGATGCAATAAGGTTGGACCACGGTACGGTTGACGACACCGGGTGTTGAAGGCAGCAAGGGGTCCTTGCACCTTTTGGGCGCTGAAATGACGTTGACTTGTTCCAATTGTCCTCCCTGCCTAATCATCAGCTGTTTGGAACCGATTTCGCAAGTGTTAAACTCGGATATTGCGGTTTTATCCAGCTGTTATCACAGGTGGTGCACCAGGTCGCGGACGGTCAGCAGCACTTCCGGTAGCCCGAAAACGTTGTCTGAGTCGACTTACAGTGAATGGATGCACATTTAAGTGCCTGGCAATCATCACATCTGAAGCACCTTGGCTGACCATACCGATAACCTGATTCCTTTCGTTTTGTGTCAAGTGTGGCATTTTCTCAAAGTGATTGAGTTCCACAATTCCTTGTGCTTTTACAGGGCCTGAGTGCAGGTAATGCATGTGCACAACGTGTTTCATGAATGTGGTTGTGTTTACGAGAAATGTCAAAGGTTCAGTTTTAAGTATCAAAGTTCATGTGAGAGGAATGCTCCGGGACTCGAACTCGAAATGGGCAAGAATAACAGCCTTTTATCCCTACATCCTCTGTATCGCAGGAAAAAATCTTCAATAGAACTTTTGTAAGTTTCAGGACAACAAATACCAATTGCGTTTTTAATGGCTTACAGTATAGTTTTGCTGGAGACAAGTCTATGCATATTCCGAAATTGCTCTAATCCCTAAACCAAAATTTTCCGTAAGTAACGTAGAAAAAATTGTTCCCGTACATTATTCAACTTTAACAACATCGCTGGACAGTTGTCCTACTTGTTAATCAGAACCATCATAATAAACGTGCGTTCGATCGACAAACCTGAAATGGTGAAAACTACGTGTACTCGTAGTAACCTGGAAGATGCTATATATATATAAATCATGTGTTCTCTTGACATTGTTGTTGACATATTTTATTGATGATTCATAGATCTATGAGAAGCGGGATTATCAAACCCTTTGATAGATATACATATTTAAATGTAAACTCATTTGCTAGATTTATTAATCTTTAATTATTCTTTCCTCATGTATGAGTATAACAATTATAAAGTTTTAAATTAAGTTTATTGGCATATCTCGATAGATCCATGTTTGCGTTATGCACATGAACATAGTGTAATGATACCAAGGGCAGGAAACTCTGACATGTATTTTCTCTTAGTATCGGAAGTATAAAGTGAGATCCCCTGAGGGTAAACCACTCAAGTTCCGACTGTGTGACACGAGGGGCCTAGAGGAAGCCCAAGGAATGGACGCGGCTGATGTGGTAGCCATATTGGATGGACACCTTCCTGACAAATATATGGTACTTCATGACGCTATTTAGATAATAGATCTCGCATCATCGATACAAAACCCAAACAGAAGCAAATGATGATCAATGAAATGACTAGTCAAATGCCTCGGTTGGTATAGGTATTCCATGTTCGTCCAAATATGTGTAACTTAGTTCGTTTTAGTTAAATTAATCCACAATTTATATGCTACCCTAAATCCTTATTCAACATATTTCTACATAACGTTTAGTATCATTTGACGTCCCTGTTGATACGTGAAGGTCTGGAACATCGTCCGCTTCAGGTATTGGTATTTCATGCAGATCCATTCACGACAGTATGCTTTCGAAAACATATATAACAGATCTTATTTGTGTATTAATACTGTCATTGATCAATAAATGTTTACTTATATGGTTAAGTCGGATCATTCGTCATCATTCGCCCCATTCCGTAATAGGTATTCAGTATAACACGAGTGGGTCACGAATGATTTCGGTTCACAGTAGGCCCCCGGTGACTGTGCCTTGGCTATTTCACAAAACACTGTACCCAGGTGCTTGTGATTCTGTGGTTCGGTCCATAGTTTAATATGTACAGTCTATGATGGCCCTGTGATATCGGGATGGCCTTATGGGAAAAGCGTCTGCTCAAAACACTGAAGACCTTGGTTTGATTTCGGATTTTGTTTCAATGTGTGAACTTCGGGTGTGATATTACCGGAAGATTGCTAAAAGCGGCTTAAAATCATACTCAGTCACTCACTCTGTAATATAAGAGCACGCAGACTATGTTTGTTTCAAACCCACTGTTTTGTGTTCCCAGTTTAACCCAGCTCTATCTATTTCGCCTGACACCCCTGGATACAAGAAGACCCCCAAAACACAAGACACGATACACTGTGTGGCATTTGTCATTGATGGCTGTTCCGTAGACGTGTTCCCGGACAAAATTCTGCAGAATATGAAAGCTATACAACAGAAAGCCAACCAGAGAGGTAAACAAACTCAAATATTTTTGACCCACGAAGAGGCCAGAGTTAGAATTGGTCTTCAGATGCCAACCCATGCTTGTCGTGAGAGGCGACTAACGGGACCGTGTGGTCAGGCTCGCTGACTTGGTGGACACATATCATCGTATCCCAACTGCGTAGATCGATGCTCATACTGTTGATCACTGGAATATATACTGACCGCCGCCACATAGCTGGAATATTGCTGAGTGCGGCGTCAAACAACAAACAGAATTTAACAACTTCAGACGGTGGAAATTGGAATTTCATTTGAAACTGTCTTGAGAAACCTACTACTACTCTTGCCAGGAGTCCTATACATGTACATGTAGATATCACGCTGTGTCATTGCGAGTGGTACTACTGTCATGTGAGAGCAGCTGGGAAGTTTTATACGTGAATTGTAAGACCTGTTTGAAGGATCTTCTCTTTAATTGTAAGACCCAGCGTAAATAGTTGTATTAGTATCATGTAAATGTGATATTTTATGTAGCTTAAAGTTACAGTGCTGTCACCTGAATCTAACCGTAGCCTAACATGTTACATGTATATATATATGTCTAGTGTTCTCAACGCGACTGCCACGTTGTTTCACTGTGAGGTATTCGGTCGCATTTTAATTTATTTATCTATATTTTCTTATTCATTTCGTTTAGACCGTGCAAAACTTATTTGGCTTTTTCTCGCTCAATCAAATCTGTATTAATTTCTTTGATATATTGATTTTAAATATGACTCACCAGGGAAGTCAAAATTAGTTCTGTTCTGAATTTTATTCTATGCAGGTATACCACAAGTGGTCATCTTGACCAAGGTGGATAAGGCCTGTCCACATGTTGAAGAGGATCCGGGGACCCTGTTCTACAGCCCTGCAGTCAGCGAACTGGTGGAACAAGTGTCCCAACTCATTGGTCTGCCCCGTGCCCACGTTCTGCCCGTGAAGAACTACGAGAAGGAAATGGAGTTGGTGGATGACGTGGATGTTCCTGCTCTGATCAGCCTCCGTCAGATGCTAAGATTCGCTGATGACTATCTCTACAACTTCCTGGATGAGGATGATAAAGATGAATAAATATATGTTATTCATTACTCCATTTGGTCATAAACAACCAGACCAATGTACCGTTTTTCTAATCGCAAAAATGAAATATACGTTGTCCTTTTCACCCCTGGCTTATCTCAATGAAGTAGCACCGTTTTGGGAACACAGCTAGTACATGAGATTTATGGTTGATCATGATGAGAACACATTCGATGTAACCTACAAAATCAAAACTTGCCTCACCTTTCTTGAATCCAGCAATATAAAGTGCTACTGCTTTAAGTATTCGGTTCAATATATTTGTATATCTATCGGATATAGATATGACTTTATTTAATCTACAAGAAGTCACGCTATGTCTTCCCACTTTTGATTAAATGGACAGCTGGGTAACAGATCGCATCTGAGATTCAGAGAAACGAAACTTGGAACAGTGTCAATGTTTTTCCGGGAAACATTCGGTTCCGGTCAGTTATGGTGACAAAGACCCATAAACGTGACATGCCTTTTCTGTACTGAGGAAATGAGACAACTTGTGTATGTGAAAATTCCTTTCATTTGGATGTGATAGATGTGTGGTTTGTTATCGCTTAGATGTCGATTGACTATGACGATGGTGCTGAGATCACAACTGACGATTCTGTTGACATGGCCTCAATTTTATATCATCAAAGGAGCTTACTATCTGAAAATAAACAGAATCATATGAAATTACGTAAAGCCTTTTGGTTTTAAAGTTTGTAATTATTGTTTTTTCTTGCATGACTATTCAAGTCAAATGTATGGAAACTGCCAGTAGGTTTCGGATTCCTTTGTTATTGAAAAGAGCTCGATCATATTGGTTTGAAAAATAAAGGTTTCAGAGCTTGTAATACTGTAAAAATAATTTGTCAAGCGACTGTGCAACCCGAGCCGCCTGTGTGCCCTGAACATATAGCGGGCCATTTGAGACAAACCCTACCAGTGGGTAACTACGTAAGTCTGTGGAATATATTCGCCAGGAAGCTTGTATGCTTGTCCTTGATCTGGTGGTCAAGCTCTGACACCTTGTATCATATCAACGTTGCTCATAATATCATTCACCAGTTTCTCTTGTTGAGGAAGTCTCGGAAGACCCGGGTTCCCCACAATGTGTGAAGCCCATTTCTGGTATTCCCCGCCGTGATATTGCTGGAATATGGCTTAAAGCGCGTAAAACTTCACTCACTCACTCACTGACTCACTCACTCACTGGTTACATGCGGAGTTAAAAGACATAACACATTTTAACATTTTGAAGATATTTCGAAATTTGCGGAATAACCTTCTAATGTTATTGCTAATGAGTCGCTTCGAAAGTGGTATGTGACCGTAAAATTAGCAAGCCGTTCACATCGTAGGAGAACTTTGAACTATCAAATGTAGCAAGTAACACTTTACTTTCAATCAGGGATTGTGTCTTGGCAGGACCTGGTCATCACAGTCATTGGTCTCCTCGGTCTTCCAGGTCTTGGACGATCCTGCACTTCACCGATGGCAAATAACGTCCTTCCTCGGCTAATAACCGCGTGGGTTAATGTTCCGGTCAGCATCGATGTTGCCACACGACATCATTCCTGCGTCATGCATGCTCATGACTTACCCATATTCGTATATATTCGGAAAGTCCTGCCACGTCAGGAAAGGTTAAACTGTAGTGCTGTCGCCTTTTAAATCAGTCCCAAAACCTGTAGTGCACATACTGAAATTAGGAAATTTATACCCCCAAAGTGCTTGGCGCCAGCGCAACCCGTGCTCATACGACCCACAGCTTTAGAGATGAAGTATTGATGCATTTTACCTATTTCTAAGTAGATGTTGAGAAACTCACCCTCGGACAAATAATCTATTTTTTAGATACCCGATACTAAAGGCTTTCGTCCTCTAAATTCAATTTTCATTTTTTCAAGATTCAGCCTTTTTAAATCAATGAATAAATTCATTTATAAATTTGCGCCTGTGTCTTCTTATCTCGTAGACCTTCGCATATTTAGTAGTTCTTACCTTGACACAGAATCCGCACACTATAAAATGGTAAAGAGAGTTATATGGAAAGCCAAGTGATTAGGCTTTCACTCGTCACTCTTAAGGCTTGGGTTCGATTCCCCACATGGACACAATGTGCGAAGCCCATTTCTGGTGTCTCCCGACGTGATATTGCTGGAATATTGCTAAAAGCGACGTGAACATACTCACATACGAGTACAAGTATCGTAGTGTTCCTGACTAAGTATAGCCTTAATAGAATATGCTGGTAAGAATTGGTTTACAGCACCCACGCTTGTCCTAATTTCTAAAAAGGTGACCAACTGGATTGGATGGATCAGGCTTGCGGGCTTGGTTGATGCAACTCATCTTATCCCAATTAAGGAGTGCTCATGATGTAAACCACTGGCTTGCCTGGCCAAGACTCAGTTGTCTACAATCTGCTGTCATAAACTGATGCGCAAAGAAAGTACACAGGTTGTGTTTCTCCCAATAAGATAAAAATAACAAAACCTTTTGATGAAATGGAAAATGTATGTTGAAGCACACTGCAATACACGTGTTTTATCAGCAAAATGACATTGTAACAATAAACAGCGATGTAGTGATGACCACTGCAGGCGGTTCCTACGATGCTGGAAGGTCAAGGCCATTCCACGCAGCGGTCGGTAGGCCCATACATGCCAGCAGGAGGACGTCGTCTTGCCACTGTGAATCGGCTTACGCGATGACCCAATGATGTGGCTTCTGATGACGTCACCGTCAACATCCAGTTGCGTAGTTGAATAACCCGCAGATAACGATCCTCTTGGGGTGTTGTGACTCTGGAACGTCCACTTCTGGGTCGATCACATGTCTGGCCTGTCGTACTGAAACGGTTAAACAGCCGAATTATGGTTTGTATTTTGCAACCCAATGTCCTTGCAATATCGCTGTTGAAAGCACCCATTTGTGTCATTCCTTTGGCCCGTTCTCGTTGCGCCGACGTCATTCTTGGCATTTTCTCGTGAGATTTCTGTCAAGTGATTGTTCAGTCTTCACGACAAACAGGTTTTATACTCTCTGTCAGAAAAGTGCAGGTGCATGGGACAATAATCACAATTTTACAAAAACTCGTCCAAAACACGTACAAATGTTTTTGGTTGCATTTTGGCAAATGAAACATGATGGTTGCGTTCTATACAATCAATGTTTTTCAATAATTTTATTAGTTAGAACGCATATTTGGGATTGCAACAACAATTACACCTGTGTACTTTCTTTTGCTCGTCAGTATATATTGCTGCGTGAGGCGTTAGACAACAAACAGACAAACAAACAAAGTATATGTTTATGTCGCGGAGATGTTGCTATTGCGGGATGCGATTTATCACTAACTTAATAGTTGCATATTCTTAGCATCACGCCGATGCGTGTTTTCTTAACATTTTAATCAGATCATCTTCAGATCTTCTGTTTTCAAATATTTATGTTTACAAGCGGAAACAAATATTGATGTAATGGTGTTAATCGAGGACATAATGTGTAAATATACGCGTTTCGCCCTCTTGTAAGGAGAACGTAGAAGCCTTCATGTTGATTGGGTGAAGAGAAAGCTCTCACACGCTCACCTGGGGGTTCCCAGATCCTGACGTGACGTGAGTGAGTGAGTGAGTTTTCAGCAATATTCCAATAATATCGCAGCGGGGGACACCAGAAAAGGGCTTCACACATTGTACCCATGTGGTGAATCGAACCCGGGTCTTCAGCGTGACGAACCAACGCTTTAACAACTAAGCTACCTCACCGCCCCGGCTCAGTGAAGAATGCGGAAAAAGAAATGATTATAATCTCCCTCTAACTCAAGAGGGATTACCATAAACATAAACATAAAGTAGTCATTGTTTTGATATCTATTTAAAGACGCATTTGTGTCTGTGTACACATATGAGATATTCAATAGAATAAGAGTGAAATATCTGATTAAGCTGAATAATGGATTTTAACTGGTTATAATATGTGGTTCATTAGATGAAGTGCAATTCTATATCTCATTTTCAAATTGCATGTCTTAATTGCTTGGGTAACATCGATCAAATGTATTTCTTTGTTCCCTGTAGCAATCAAAATTAAATTAAACATCTTTCGTGACACAAAACAATCAAATATGCCCTACAGAGCAACTTCCCTTTTCCTCAGACTTCGCTTTCCTGGAAATCACGTGACAGGAAGTCACGACAACACTGCACACAGTGAGGTAAGTACGAGGGGATCAGTCAGCCAGACAGTGTGATATTTATTGGGCGTGTCAGAGTGAGTGTACGAGGCTGTGGAACTATTGTAACGGTAAAACCGTTTCTGTTATCTTGATATGTACCCAGATTTGTAATTGAGGCGATCCGCCTAGCACGTTTTACTTTCGACCTTGTTATCCATTCGAAACCGGGCAAGTCATGAAGTTATTCATCAATTAATATGTGTCGTCAGCAGTGATCTGCTTATGCTCCATGCGATGACCTAGAAAAGAATTTTTGGCATACTGCCTATTTGTCTTATTTATTTAATATTTGTATTTTCATAGCGGGACGGGTATGTTCATCGTGTGAAGACGAATCGAAAATATCCGGGATAGGTGGGAGGTAGGAGGTGGGAGGTGAAGGCATTCAAAATCGTCCTTTTTGAAAGGATTACGAAACATGCTGACGCAAAAGAGATGGCATAATTTACAATAGAAGCAGCATGAATATTTCTGTAAAACAAATTGATGCCTGACTTCTGTGCTTGCATTACAATAGTTTAACTGTACCAACCCTATTTCTCCAAAGAGAAACGGAAACTAGACATTCTATTTTTCGACTTCTTACCGAGAAATTCTAGCTGTAAACAGAAATGATACTTCCTCAAGGAAATTCGTGAAACAATAAAACAAAGGCTTTAGCACATGGTGCACACGACAGAGGCGTGTTAATAAAGCGGGTTATGATGATTATAGTGTTAGGTGTTTTGATTTCCAAGTTAAAACAATACGTAAATTCTGCACGCAAATGGAGTGGGTGGATAACACCAGAAAACAATCATAAAATGTTCACAATTACTAATTATATTCTAAAATTAATGCTGTATGGTAATTCCAATGGCTGTACAAAATAGAGTGACGATTCATATTTAGTGACTTCACAATTACGATGGCAGTATAAAATAGTAGCAGTAATGGCACTGAAGGCAATGGTCATCATTTACCCCTATCTCATTTTACAGATGGTTAAACGCAAGGAAAGACTTTGAACTTCTGTACAAGGCCTCCCGTGATGGTTGTTCCAGCACCGCCTTCCACCAGAAGTGTGACAACAACGGGCCTACAGTCACTGTCTTCTATAACACGTCGGACTGCGTGTTTGGTGGCTACACCTCGGTCAGCTGGGACTCTGCTGGTGCCTACAAGGTCGACCCGACAGCATTCCTGTTCCGTTTGTACTTCAAAGGTCCCAGCAGCCCTAAAAAATACCCAGCAACAAACGGCACAAATGCAATTTACGGACACGCGACCTATGGCCCTACTTTCGGGGGTGGTCATGACATTTACAGTTTCAACGGGACTGTGGCCTTGAGCGGTGCATCCTTCCCACTCAACGGTTCTTTGGCTCCTGGTACAAGCTACGCCATGGCGGGAGACAATGACGCATCACTGGCCTGTTCCAATCTCAACTGCTACGATGTGGAAGTTTACAGTGTGAAAGGTGGGTTGGTCAGATACTTTGGTTCCAGGAGTTATTGTCGATCAGTGCAGATGCGGGTTAGAATACATTTTCAGTGTTGTCGATCGAAGCTGATAATGGGATCGGATGGTCAGTTTCACTGATGCATGGCGTTGTATCTCTGTTGCGTAGGTCAATGCTCATGACCTATAGTGGCCATCAGTGGATTGTCGGCTTCAGACTCGATTATTTGCAGACCGCCGTCATATAGCTTAAAGGTCACATGCAACGTAAAACACAACTTTGCAGATTCTGATACCATTCGGTATGGGCTTACCGAAACAAATCGTCAAAAATGCAAATTCAACTTATAAAGTTGAAAAATAACGCGATGAAAAAAACCGCGCGAAATCGGAGTTCAAACGTTTCACTAATTTTCCCCCGAAACTGGTTTCAACAGGTGGGCTGCTCTCATAGCACGTGCGCAGTGAAATAGGTTCGCGCAGCTTGGAAGCAGGTTGTCCGGTGAATAATCGGTGAAGGCTTTGGTGTGAGCTATTTTTCTAATGTTTTGTTGATATCTCACAGGCGCGAGTTTTTTATACGTTATGATAGTAAATTAACTGTTTATATAATTTCATTTGTCTATTTCACCACACGTTCTTCTTACCAAGTCACTTTCTCAGTTCGATACTTAAAAGCAATGTCATTATTTAGCGTTGACAGAATTTCTAACTGTGATATAGATATGTCGTTGTCACAGACAAAACTCAATGTCTTGTTTTATTGACACCTGTGTGTCTGCCTGCCTGTCTGCTAATGACAATATTCAATAAACAGCTGCTATCACTGACCACATGCAATTTGAACTTAACACCAATCAGGCTATACACCATAAACAAAATGCATTGATTTATGGCCCGAGTTCTGTCTGTTACATTATGTAATTACACAGACAGGCAGGTGTGATACTTGAACACATGACATGTTATGATGTCTGTTGATTGCAAAATGTTATACACAAAAAATGAGCATGTAGTTACCAAACCCAACATCTCTATATATACACACACATTGGGCCGTGAGGGTATCTGCAAATGAACCAGCCGTTACACTTGAGTGCACACCCATCCGCTCTGACTGGGTTCGGTATCCCGGCTGTTTCTTTTCTTGGGAAGTAAACCCAAGTACACAATATTGCACTTTTGATTTGCGATTGTACGCTTATAATTTTGTTTATATGTTTTTTCATAACCAACAATGTATATTATATGTCATGAATAAGTGATAATTGTGTTTTAATTATGTTTGATTTTTTGGTTGCATGTGACCTTTAAACATGGCTGAGTGCAGCTTTAAACAACAGAGTTATTGTCATAATACAACTTTATACGAGTAACCACATGGTCAGAATTGTGAATTGGTTAATTGTGTGTCATTAGAACCTGGCGTTGTTGACCATTCCCCACAATAGTAACTGGATTTCTGATACTTCCTTGATACTTCTACAGACTTGATTAGGCCCTTCCTGCCATCATATACCTGGAACAACAAACACGTGTATTGTAATTGGCATGACTTTTATTAATATGATGACAGAAACATGCACCCTAACTTTTGCAGATGGAAGCATTATCAACGACGACCCATGGAGACAAGTGACAGAACCTAAATCAAAGGTAGACAGCAGTTTTCCCCGTCTGAACATATTTATATGTCAACTCAATTTCTGACATTACATGATTAGCTCCCTTTGAGGAAACTATTTCAGAATAGATTTCGATTACACAAATAATGTCACACCAAATTGTCCTGGAATATTCACTTACTAAGCGGACACTACAGAACACCGTTAGCGTTGAGATAGCCTCTCTGTCTATGTCCAGAAACGACAGGCGGTAGTGTATGAGCTCTTCGACAAGATTCAAAACAAGGCAGGTTTTTGATTAAATGGTTCTATGGTTAGGGCACCAGCCTTCATATTCTGGTGGTTACCTTGAAACAGACTCCTACTTCCACAAATTACCCACCACCCATTCATACATTGGTTAGCGTATCTCCCGGACATAGTACCTTTTTGGTGACTTAAAATACTTTACCTCTACCAAGACTCCAGTCCCACTCCAGCTCTGTTTATTTCAGGAAACGAATCCATTTCCTGGAACAGCTAGTGAATCAAGCGAATCTAAAACCTGTCATGTGGATATTTTATTTTATTAACTTGCATGCAGCTACTGACATTATCAGTGTTGGTGCTTCAGGTTCTGAAATCCGAGATCGAAACATATTCACCCATCGATGGGGTGAAGGTAGGACGAGTCAACATTCTACTGGTGGGGGCGGTAGGAGCCGGTAAGTCCAGCTACTTCAACACCATGAACTCAATCTTCAGAGGTCATGTGACTAGTCAAGCCTGCAGCGGAAGTGCCGAACACAGTCTTACGACTCATGTGAGTCGATTTATAATATTTGTGTGTGAAAGTTTCCGTTTTGATCATGCATCTTCACGAGGAAAGGGAGGTAACTAAGAAAGTCGAGTTTCCACCCTTGAGGAACTAGGCAATAATGATTGAGTAATAGTTCTGCTGGCCTGACAAGTCTATACACATATACACATTCCGAAATCACTCTAACCCCTAAAACGAAATTCTCCGTAAGTGACAAATGCTTAAAATGTGTTCCGTATTTTATTAAACTTTTACAACATCGCTAGACAATTTTTGTCTTCACTTATTAATCAGAGCCACTATGATAATAGTGCATTCTATCGACAAACCTGAAATAGTGAAGGCTTACTCGTAGAAATCTGTTAGATGCTATGTACAATTTAAAGCATGTGGGTTTTTAAATTTTTTTGTTTACATATTTTATTGATGATTCATAGATATCTGAGAATACGCTGCAAGATTTATGTATATAAATTTTACTCTAAACACATTGCTAGATTTATATACTTTTTATCTATTCATTTCAGATGTGTGAGTATAACAGTCACAACGTTTTTAATCAAGTTATGTTAGCATATCCATGAATCCATGTTTGTGTCAAACACATGAACCCTAGTGTAATGATACCAAAGGCAGGAAACTCTGACATGTATTTTTCTCTTAGTATCGGAAGTACAAAGTCCGGTCCTCCGAGACGGGTAAACCACTTAAGTTCCGACTGTGTGACACACGAGGCCTAGAGGAAGAACAAGGCCTGGACGCGACTGACGTGGTAGCCATATTGGATGGCCACCTTCCTGACAAATATACGGTACTTCATGGTGCTATTTAGATCTCATATCATCAATGCAAAACCCCAAATGATCATTAGTGACATGTCGGGTCAAATGCCTTCCGGGTGAATGTATGTTCCATGTTCGTCCAAATATGTGCAACGTAACTCGTTTAAGTTGATTTAATCCACAATTTATCTTCTGCCCTAAATCCTTATTCACAATAATTACTCATAACGTTTAGTATGATCTGAGATCCATGTTGATTGGACCTAAAGATAGTTCTGGAACATTGTCCGCTTCAGGTATTGGTATTTCATGAAGGTCCATAAACGACATTAATGTTTTCGAAAACATACAACAGATCCTTTTATGAGCGCATGATATCTAGATGTCACAGAATGTATTTTATATTAGTACTGTCTTGGATCAATAAATGTGTACTCCCATGGTTATTTCGAATCATTTGTCACCACTCGCCCCTTTCCGTAACAGGTATTCGGCTTGTCCCGGAATAACACGAGTGGGTCACTAACGATTTCGGATCCCAGAAGGCTCCCTGTGAGTCGGTGCTTGTTTGGAGGCTTTGTGACATGGCTGTTCACACAACACCGTATCCCGGTGCTTCTGATTGCGTTGTTCGACCCGTAGTCTATTATTTACAGTCTATGATGTTTCTGTAATACTGGGGTAACCTTATAGGTAAAGTGTCCGCTCATAACGCCGAAGGCATTGATTCGAGTCCCAACATGTTTCAATGTGTGAAGCCCACTTCTGGTGTCACCATCTGCGATATTACTGGAATATTGCTAAAAGTGGCTTAAAACCATACTCACACAGTCTGGAATATTGCATATTGTGGTGTTTAATCGTATGCAAGCAGAATATGTTTGTTTCAAACCTACCTTTTTTGTTCCCAGTTTAACCCAGCTGTGTCAATTTCGCCTGACACCCCTGGATACAATAAGGCCCCTGTAACACAAGACAAGATACACTGTGTGGCATTCGTCATGGATGGCTGTTCCGTGGACGTGTTCTCGGACAAAATTCTGCAGAATATGAAAGCAGTACAGCAGAAAGCTAACCAGAGAGGTATACACAAATACAGTAATTTTAGATAGGGTCTTCCATAACCCAATTTAACACCAACTTCGGCCAATGCAATTCGAATTTGTTTTGAAGCTATCTTGAGAAACCTACTACCCTTTGCCAAGAGTAACAAACCCGTGAAGATCCGGGTCTACAGCAACCCAGGAAGGAGTTACACTTCAATTGTGAGGCCCAGTTTTTACAGTTGTATTGTACAGTGTATTAAAGTTGCAGTGTTTTCACGTGAAAATTCAACGACCTGAATCTAACTAGTAGCCTAACACGTAATGCCTAATGTTCTAAACCACTCGCCTCTTTCTTGGAATTCTTTCCATAACCCGACAGCCACATTGTGTCACTATGAGGTATCCGGTCGCATTTTATTTTATAGATTTTATTCAGACTGCGCAAAAGTTAGTTGGCGTTTAACTTTTCCTCGCTCAATCAAATCTTGTTTTAATTTCTTTAGACTAGATTTCACTATAACTCAACAGGGAGGTAGAATTCACTTCTGTTCTAATTTTATTCTATACAGGTATACCACAAGTGGCCATCTTGACCAAGGTGGATAAGGCCTGTCCACATGTTGAAGAGGATCCAGGGACCCTGTTCTACAGCTCTGCAGTCAGTGAACTGGTGGAACAAGTGTCCCAACTCATTGGTCTGCCCCGTGCCCACGTTCTGCCCGTGAAGAACTACGAGAAGGAAATGGAGTTGGTGGATGACGTGGATGTTCCTGCTCTGATCAGCCTCCGTCAGATGCTAAGATTCGCTGATGACTATCTCTACAACTTCCTGGATGAGGAGGAAGATTAGAAAGGGAACCATACTGATGCCAATGATCAACGCAGATGTTCTGTACCCTTTCGTTGTATATGTTTTGGGTTCCTCATTTTGTTCATGGTTTCAAAATAGCCTGTTTGAAAGGTGGTAGGCGTTTTCAGATCAGACTGTTAAGAAAATATGAGATTTTATACCTTTTGCACTTACACATTACTCATTTACTACAACATTCAAATTGTACTCTTTGATAAACATATGCATAAATTGTTGATTTCAATAATTTTGACATGATTAGAATCATATAAAACACGCTTATGGAAGACAATAATCGTCAAACCGAATCATAAATGATAAATCGTTCCTCTCCCCAATATATATCTATAGTTAAAAAATGTTAAACGGCATCGTATCAGGTCAAGTCAAAACGATAACAGAGAAGTAACTTTATTCAGTATAACAGTTGAGAACACATTTTAAAGGCACTATATATCACACCACACTTTTCTAAAAATATATTTCATTTTTTAACAAATACCTTTACAATGTATGTATATTTAATTATCTTATGTATCACACCACACTTCTATAACGGTAAAGTTCGTTATTCATCATATTGAACACTGAACGTAAACGAAAAAGATTGTGAAAGAAGAACTCTGTTTTTTTACCTTCCTCACCTCATAAGGTCTACCCCAATATTTCTTATATCCTAGCTAACTATTTTATCGTCTGGTGACATTTTATGTATGCATCTTTATGGTATATTTCCCTTTTATATTTTACATTTTAAATGTGTCTTATGTCATTTCGTTCTATATTGTCTATCATAACCCATTTTTTTGTGTGGCTCGCTGTACTTTTAAGTAAATTCTATGTTTGTATTTTATATTAATTGGTGAGAGGTGAATAAAAAAATCTGTCTGTCTGCCTGTCTGTCTCTACGATCGGGAAGGATGGGGGTAAGAGGCTAGGGAGGGGGATGTGGGAGGAACACACTGAGTTCATAGACATACTTCAAATAACGATGACTGTGGTAACGATGACGGGTGGTAAATATGCAATGATCAGATGAAAATGGAGAATCCACGAAATGTATCATAAACTAATGTACGACTGTTGCCAACCTGTTACACACAGGATATTCAGAAGAAATCCACCTCTCTTCTCGTGATCGGGTGGTCAGGCTCGCTAACTTGGTTGACACATGTCATCGGTTCCCAATTGCGCAGATCGGTGATCATGCTGTTGATCACTGGATTGTCTGGTCCAGACTCAATTATTTACAAACCACCGCCTTATAGCTGGAATATTACTGAGTGCGGCGTAAAACTAAACTCACTCCCTCACTCACCTCTCCTCTACTGGCAGATTTGAAGAATGGTTTGACTTATATTTCGTGGAATCGTTGATCCATCGACCTGAGAAACCGATCAATTGGTTGCAAGACATGCATGAGGGGAATGAACTTTTGGCAGAATGATACCTCATTCTCATTCCGTTTCATTTTTATGCTTTAATAATGATATTGGTTTGTCTGGGTTTGCTATGAAATATGGTTGGAATGGGTATTGATGTTTGGCTCCAGAGGGGACTACAGTATACATACTTGTACTCATAAAGTTCAGACATCTCTACCTTTGTTCGACTGTGACTGTCGAAGTTTTTGTGCAAAACGGATGTGTATGATATAAATTGGAACGTGTTCCGACAAATTAGCTAAACATGACACTGTTTTCAATCTAACACAAATATAGAGATACTGAGCATAACTGATCAGATGTTTTGGATGGGCACTTTTATTCGAAAGTGGCGTTTTTTCGTTTGGCTTTTACCTGCCGTATATCTATGACCCTTAGAGTGATATGATTTTGAATAGACCATTAAGCTTCGGCATTTTCCATATATGGTCAGTGAGCGAGTAGGTTTAGTTTTACGCCGCAATCAACAATATTCCATCAGTCTGTAAATACTCGAATCTGTACCAGACAATCCAGTCAGTGATCAACAACATGAGCATCGATCTACACATCTGGGATACGATGACATGTGTCAACCAAGTCAGCGAGCCTGACCGCCCGATCCCGTTAGTCGCCTCTAAGGACAAGCATGAGATACCGAAGATCAATTGTAACCCGGATCGTCAGGGGTTGGGTGAAGCAATAGGCCTGGTAGTGTAGGGACAGAACTTCAAATTAAAATTAAAATCCTAAAACCCATTCCACAAAACCTATTCCACAACCAAATACTAATAACTAGATTCTAATAGTAATACCAATACTAACTAGTCATATTCATTCTTAATACTAATCTTAATACTGATACTAATAGCTACATTCGATCCTGAATAGTAACTACACTATATACACTATATACTAACAGCTTTATGCCAGTATCAAGATTAATTCCATGCTAATAACTAAATATTAATATTAACATTAATAGTAACTTTACTGTATGCTTTTACTGTGGATAATGAAACTGCTATAGTACTGTCGGAAATGCTAGAAAAATGCTTTTTGACTTATATTTAAAATTCAGAGGTATTACAGTTACTTAAATAACAAATATCACTTCAAGAAACATCTACCTAATGTAGACCGAGGGAATAAATTTTGAGACATGCTCTAAAATGTGTTTTACTCGATGAAAATACCAAAACTTAGAAAAATAAGGGGTAGTTGGACGTTATTTGAAACAAACATTAACTGCCTGTGTTACGTCATCAGCATGCACGGTATCGACAGGTGAAATTGACACCTGAGCACACGCTCGGGGCGAGGGGTCATCTCAATAGATGTTTTCTGCAAAATGTTGAATATGTGTACTTATAGTATACGTATCAGTTATGTAAGGGATCATTTGTGTATGTGTGTTTGTTTTGAAATAAACATACGAATTACTGTACATTGGAAAGAATCCTATCACTTGTGTTATCTTATCGACTGCTTGTAGAAATGTGCAACGTTTTAATAAATGTTTTGCATGTCAACAGTATATTTCATTGAAAAAATATGGATGTAATTCGGTCAGTTTAATCTAGTTGTGAACATTGGCCAAAGATTTAACGAAGTCACTGGTGTAGCTTCTTTAGAATATATATATATTTTTCTTCTCATAAAGTTTGTAGACCGCCCGTCTAAGCACTCCCTTGTCAAAGTTGTCAAGGATGGTTTTACGTCCCGGTTTTGCATTTGAGACGGTCCCTGTCTTGTCTGATTTGTTTACAATATTGTAAACTTGTTGGTAAGACATGCCAACAGCTCTACAAGTTCTGTAATAAACCCTTTCTAAACTAATGAAAGGTTTACTCTGTCTTTTTTAAGCAGAAAAAAACTATAAACCTTTACAACAATCGACTGCAAATCGTTGGCCATAGTGGACGCTGTGATAAAGATGTGCATGCATGACGGGAAACTTATTTATCAAGACTTAACATTTATATTAATATTTCTTCAATAAAGAAAACGATACTTTAGTAAAGTAACACAAACATTCAACATTTATTTGTTTAGGATAAACGTTAATTAATATTTTTACACCACCTATATTATTAGCATGAATGTAAAGACGATTTCAGATTTCTGTTGTTGAACTGAAAAAATCTTAAGTTGCTGTTTTGGTACCAAATTCTCTCCTGTAAACTGCCCTTTAAATGCATGGGAATGTTAAATCGATTGAAATAAAACTTAGGTAGACAATAGGCGAGTTGATATATTGACAACATAGTACATTTATCACCTTTATAAAGATATTAAGGCTAAAAAGCATTTTTCTAGCATTCCGACAGTACCTTTAAAACGTGTTTTTCCATTTCAGCTGACGCATCGAGCGTAATCAGGCGCCGATATCTGTAAAAGATTTACTTATAGGTGATACTCTGTAGGATCATGTCGGCTCTTAAAGGTCTATGGATATAGATATACACCTTCTTTAATATGATATGAGCGACGTTTCGGTGTAGCTACTAACACCGTTATCAAGCAAATGATGTACAATACTAGATACAAGGTATATTTATATACATAGTAAAGTTGAACAGTAAGTGATGGTGTTTACACAATTAATGAGGTAGATGTACAAGGTGGTGGATGTTTACACAAGAGGCCAATAGTTACACAAACATAGTAAGCTATGGGGGATTAAGGGAGGAAGCCAGTGATATGACAGACAGGAGAATAATAGGATTAAGATTGCTTGGTGATGAGTTGGTTGTAGGCAGTGGGGATGTAATATTCTTGGTCTCTGTTCATGGCCGGTTGGAGTCTCTTGATGTGAATGGCTTCTAGTAGCTTTCTGATCTTGTAGTGGGTGTGATTGCTGGTGAGTACATTGATGCTGTTCCATAGGATGTTGTGGTCTGGATGAGCTTGGGTGTGGTCAGAGATGGCGGATTTAGAGTCTTTCTTCTTCACAGACTGTTCAACTTTACTATGTATATAAATATACCTTGCATTTGTATTGTACATCATTTGCTTGATAACGGTGTTAGTAGCTACACCGAAACGTCACTCATATCATATTAAAGAAGGTGTATATCCATAGAACTCCCCTTGTTGTTCAGTTGCTACACTGTCCTGAGCTGACAGGTTTTTAAAAAGTATAAATATATTTATTCTTAGTACATAACCTTTTGTCGTCACGATATGGCTGAAATATTGCCGATGTGACGTAAACTTTAAACTCACTCACTCAATCATAACAATTTAGTTCACTGGTGTGACTGTCCGTTTTCACCTACAGTTTTCCCAGAAACTATTGAGAAAATCTTTGTTTCCTAAAACTGATAATAGAGTATCAAAATAGGTGTTACATTATGATTGTAGTAAGGTACTCAGTATAGGAGGCAACTCTTGTAGGCTGAAGAATGAACCTTACTACATCAATAGTTATCTCCCCTGGTGTAGCATACAGCTTCCTTTGTTTATATGGCAGATTTGACAGCAGACGCGACTAGAGGGCTGGATCTAGATGATTTTAAATCGGTGTGACTAATGCAATAGAGTTAGCTGGTAGACATGACATTCCTCTGTCTACAGTATACAGAACTATAAGGAATATTCTATCAGGAGTTGGGATTGAGCACAAGACAGGGGCAGGGATGCCAAGGAAGTTCAGTACTACGGATCGCCGGCGACTTGGTCAGATTGTGAGTAGGGGAAAACTGAAAAGCTTTGAATATCAGTAATGAGATTATTAATAAAGGAAATCCTCAGGTATGTAATAAAACCCTTAGCCAAGAATTACAAAAACTTAACTTGGTGATAAATCGCGGATGTCCCTCACCATTGATGACAAAAAGAAAGACGTTTAATCTGGTGTAGGGCGCACGAAAATCAAGATTGGGATAATGTTTTCTTTTCTGATGAAAGCTCTGTCTGGCTTTTTCCGAACTCTGTGAAAATTTGGACTAAACCTATCTACCAATGGCATTATGCCCAAAACATACCTTTACTTCGATATTATCCATTACTATACTCAGCAGCCCAAAAAAACGTCACTACGAATTCAAAATTAGATAGGCGCTGTAATCAAATCATTACAGAAATGGACATAAGCGGATCCAAAATTATTTTGTTTGTGTACAATACCTTGACACAACAATAAATAACTCAGCACAATTCCAAGACATTACGGGAACGTTTGCAGTCCATTCAGACTCTTGACTTCAGTATCTAGTGTGACCACCACGAGCGGCAATATCTGCAGCACAGCGTCTATGCATGGAGAGCACCAATCGATTGATGAAGGCCATGGCACCTTGAACCACACACTGAGAGAGGCCTGGCGCAATAAACCGGCTGTGTTCGGCCTTGGTATGACATTATTCAGTCTCCTCTGAATTTCATCCCAATGATGTTCAACTGGGTTTAAATCAGGACTAAGGGCTGGCCACTGCATAATGCTGACACTGTTCCGCTGTGGGAAGTCTGGCAGTATGGGCCCGGGCGTTATCATGCTGGAAAATGTTGTTCCGGTGACATGCGAAATGTGGTATGACGTGAGGTCTGAGAGCTTGGTCGATGTAGCGCACCGCTGTGATGCGCCTCCTCTCCCTGGACCAAGGTTCTGGAACACCACAGGACCCATTCTCTGGTTCAGGTCTATTCCACCCCATAACATGATGCTTGCACTTCCCTTAGGTCTCTTTCCATAACACATTGGTCTGAGTAACGCTGGCCGAGTCGTCGCCATATTATTGTTCTGCCATCTGCACCGACTCTCATCTGTGAACAGAACAGTTCTCCATTGCCTGTATCGCCAGTTTTGGTGTTGTAGGGCAAACTGTAGACGTTCACGCCGATGTTGAGGGGTGAGGATAGGTCCACGGTAAGGTCTACGGCAATGGAGGTTCCCGCTGTTAAGACGTCGGCGTACTGCATTACTACTGATTGGTCTTCCGTGTGTTCCCACTGTCTGGCGTGCTGTTTCAAATGCCTGATGAAGGGATTCTGTACATGCTGTAGCACAACATGGCGGTCTTGTCGTCTTGTGGACAACCTTGGTCTGCCAGTACGGGGACGATCATTTGTGGTGATGGTGACCCGGAAACGTTGCTGCAGCCTGTAGATGGTCCGAACATTGACCTGGAAGTGATTGGCAACGGCTTGTGCAGTGTGGCCAGCTTCAAGTCTTCCTAGCGCCTGGTACCTCTGAGCTGTCGTGAGAATGGGCATCCTGCTGACGTTGTAATGTGAATGTTTCAACCAGGTTTGGGGGTGCATTTTATACGGCTGGTCCTTGTGAACAGCACGTGCAGTATGAGTTGCATGAAAAACATGGAGAACACCGTACCATCTCCGAGATCAGGTTGCATTTTTGAGACCATTTCCTGGGTTCCGTTCTGAGTTTGGGAAGGAATGTCTTTGCTCAGGTAAAGTTGGAGATGTTGTCAAAATATTCAATCAAAACATTAAATGAGTTTACAGTTATCCGTTTCTGCGAAGAAAAATTCCAAACTGACGTTTCTTTTGCTGCTTAGTATATGTGGACTTTCATAACTGAAAAATGTGCCCAGTGGTGGGAGAATAGTGATAGTGATGATAGTGTTTTCTTGTTAATTCATAGACTAATAGCAATAATTCATTTCATGATAACAGTCAAATATTTCACAATATTGATTAAATCAAGCATTTGTTTCTTCTTATGAGTAATTTAATTCGGATCAGCTAATAATTCGATCATGATATCAGTAATTCCAGGTATGATATCATAAATAGCTGCGACAATACCGATTGACCATATGTGGTCATATGATAAGTAAATGTGTAAACTATAAATAGAGAATCTCACCCAAGTGTCTACTGATATCAATTATATCAACACGAGTTGATAAAGTTATAAATATCAGAGCCTTGCCGAAGATTTATTGTTTGACACAGCGGTCAATGTATCTTTTGTTTAATTGTACTTTTTCGGACGTTAATGTCTGATTGAACATCCTATTTTAGCTCTATATCGCGAGAGCTCCGTGAGATACGTCCTAACGGGTTCACTGACATGCGCACAATCATATGATAAGTAAATGTGTAAACTATGATTATTGTTTGACACAGCGGCCAATGTATCTTTTGTTTAATTGTAATTCTGATGCACATATCAAACTGTTTGTTATCCCCCGCCGCGCGTTTAGCGCTAAGCGGGGATATATATAGCTCCGTCTGTCCGTCCGTACGAATTGCAATATCTTAAGAACCATTGACTGGATTCTTTTCATACTTGGTACCTAGGTTCATCGCAGAATAGGAAAGGGCCCAGTCGAGTTTGGTGACCTTGACATAATTTTCAAGGTCACAGCGACACTTTGAACATTTCAGTATGTTAAGATTGTCAGCAAGATATCTCAAGAACGGTTCACTGTACTTTTTCTTCACAGACTTTCAAGACTTCTCTTGAATGTTTTTGATAAGCAATTTCTCTATTATTATTTTTTGCATATTTCATACACCATGACATTTATGTCAAGGTCAAAGTCAGTTTTGAAACTATTTGTGTGTTTGAACAGCTACAGAGCAGAGCAAGATATCGAGAGAGGTTGACTGGTCGTGTTTTTGTTGACATTTAACTTCATCTTAAACTACGACCTTCACTTTCATTACTCTTTAAGTTTGATTTGATAATTTGCGGCGGGGGATTATATATATGTCACCTTAGTGACAACTGCTTGTTTATCTTTTGTCCCCATGTATTTGTGTATTGTAGGAGTGATTGACAACATTTGTGACATCCGATAATCTTCCGATATCGAACTTGTAAGTTTCTAAAATGGAATATTTTTAAAAGCGTAAAACTAAACTCACTCACTCTAATGCGGGATCTCGGCAGTTCTTGCTATATAGGCAACGAAATATAGGCCGTCATTGTATTGTTTTGACACGTACGCTTATGTGGAAAGAATTTTTAACTTTAGGGCTTGTATTGGGATGTCTTGCCTGATTATAATCTTGTTTGGGCCCCTTTGGATGTTTTGCTCCTTGGTAGAAATATGAACGCAAAGGACGGGAACTATTTAGATATTAAACAAATTCAGTTTGTGTTTATTCTGTTCAGAAAACCATATAAAGACAATAATAAGTCTGTGCACTGATGTATATTTCATTTGGAAATGACACTTTCTTCTAGCTGATTGAGATATGGCAGGGCCATTTGAAACGAAAATCTGTAATGGCTGAAAGTAATACAGTGTCATATTTTGATTAAGTAGAAAACATGGTGTGATGTTATATGTACCAACACAAATATGACAACTGTATGATGTAATGTTTATGCATGAACACCTACTGAATATGAATTAAATGTATGTTCTCTAGAGTTATTGAGGAGATTATGTGGTCATGAGTAAAATAACCAAGTCCTACAAGAATCAGTTATGTACCTGGATGGGAGGGAGGAAGGACTTCAATCTGCTGTACCAGGCAACCAGAGACGGATGTAGCGGCCAGACCTTCCACCAGAAGTTTGACAATAGGGGAGCAACCGTCTCCGTCTTCTACAACACTGCTGGGTATGTGTTCGGTGGCTATACATCGGTCAGCTGGTCAAGTGATGAAACCTTCAAACCAGACAACCAGGCCTTCCTGTTCAGGCTTCAGGCTGCGAATAGTTTTCAACCACAAAAGTATCCCATAAAAACGGAAAATGTGCAACATACCGTTTATCATAAACCTGACTGTGGATCTACCTTTGGAGGAGGACATGATCTGTTCCCTTTCAGTTCAACTATTAATAAACAGAACAATTACTTCCAAGGCAATGGATACACAAGTCCAAACTCTTACAGCATGTTAGGAGGCAGTACATCCACATTCACAGGAGACAATTTACAGTTTACTGATGTGGAAGTATATCAAGTTACAGGTGACAATCTCCTATACACTTTATTTGAACAAGTCACTCCTTACATTCCGTTTCCCCTGAACATTGATACCAGTGATATCCTATTAGAGCGTACTGTTTTTTGTTTTTTTCTGTCTATTTGAGTATGTCCATTACCTCTCTGTACAATATGTGACTCCAGGTTGAACTGAAGTGAAATAATCCAGAAGCTATAATTCATAAAAGTTAACATGTTGTCAAGCCTAAATGGTATTCATTTACTCCCTGACAGGAGCGATCGAAATTAATATTAATTCGAATATATCATTCAGTAATTTCTAGTGTTTATCTCGATCAGCAGCTGTTGTCTGTAAGTGTAACGACTATCATGTTCGAGGAAGACTTGGATCTCGACATGGATGTTGATTTTGTTGTAAATGAAAACAAGCTCAGTCACTAGAGTTAAATTAAACTCTTTAACTCAGTTTGTTAGTTGTCACATTTTTGGTTTGCTGGAAATTAGCTAAATTATAGGGCCTATACATTCTGATCTGATGAGGACCCACCACTTTTTACTTGTATGGTTCTGGGTCCGAAGGTGGACCAGCAGTTTTTCAGGGTTAAGGGCAAACAATGCCTGACAGTATCAACATAATTTACTGTCTGTACCAATTGTTACCATAACTCTACCATGAAGCGTAGAGTTTTAACTTAAGGAGAGATAGAGGCAAGCAAACGATGCCGTCTTGGTAACTGGCCACTTAAGGCTGTCAATGCCGTAATGGTCAAGATTGCCTGAACGATATGTAGCTCCAGGTTATACAAAAGTGAAATAGTCCAGAAGCTATAATGTTGTCAAAACAAGGTGACAATGATCTCTGACAATACCAACCAGTTTATGTTGTACTACAATTTCCTCTTCATACCAAGTGTTACTACAAGTTCAACATGAGGGTCAGTTAGTAAATGTCATGTTCTGTAAAATATCATATACTATGCATAAATGAGGATATTTGGAGGAATAATTTCAGAACACGCTGCACGCCAAGATGAGACCCCGTGGCGGCAGCTACCTGAGGTGAAACAAAAGGTTTGCATTTCGAAGATTGTTTTTTCGTACGAACTGATATATCGCTGAAGACATTTGTAAAACTTTGCTTTTGGTTTGATGGTGTAGTTCTAGTCACGTGAAGTAAGAGTATTTTGTACATCGGTCAAATAACCATTAGATAATGCAGGAAGGTATATCTTTTATGTCACTCTACAGAGATTTCAATGTTCAGTAACAACCTGTTGCGTGTAACTATCATTTCATTTGCCACTGCTGCTACCCATTGAGCCTTACCGTGTGTCCACAGGTACTGAAGTCTGAACTGGAGACGTACTCACCCCCGGGGAAGCTGGATCATGTGAACATCTTGTTGCTGGGGGCGGTTGGATCGGGCAAATCCAGCTACTTCAACACCATCAACTCTATATTCCAAGGGCGGATAACCTCCGTCGCCCGCAGCGGAAGTGCAGAACATAGTCCAACATACTACCGTACGTTGACACGTAGCCCATCTAACTGCTAATTCAATTATTTATGTTTTATGTTTATTAGGTATTTGTTGTGACGAAATGTGGAAAAGGAAAAATGTTGATATTTCACTGGAATGTAATAATGCAGCTTCATGTCAGAACTATAAAAAGTACTGTCGGAAATAGAAAAAAAACCTATTTTTTTTTTGCATTTTATCTACAATTTATGTAGTTAATAGGTGAAAATGTGAAATATCTGTTAAACTATGTTCGGCCTAACTACAGTCTTGGTAGTAGAGATATAGGAAACGTAGAAAGAGGACTTTATTGAGGAGAGATTAGTGCAGAAATGAGCAATGCGTTTTTTTCTCCTAAGTCCAAAGCGACAAGCGACTTATTTGGAACAGACCATGACTTTATGCAAATTAGTGTGCGACGATACTGTATTGCAAAGGACACTTTTTAATTCCCATTTCAAAAATAAACTTATCTTCGCGAAAAACGTTAGCTGACGTAAACAATAATAACTTTAATACTGAAAATAGTAAGGATGTAGCTACCATGGAGTTCCACCATCACTATAAAAAGGAAATAGGTAGAAGGGGTCGTCTCAAACGGTGTGTCAGGACGGGTGTCGCAGACGGTGGTTTGGGTCGGGCTGGGTGATAGAGATATCAGCAGAGATAAGATAATCCTTTAGGGGAAATAGACTGGGGAAGCAAATGGCATGTCATAACTATTTACAAATACTATCCTGTCCTGTTGATCATCGGGTGGTCATGTCACTGAGACATTGAGACATTTAATACGAAGGCTGGTTTAAGTTTTTCTATGGGTATCATACTCTGTTACATATCTCAACATAAACTTTGTGAAAGAGAGACACGTAAGATGTTAATCAATAGATGAGACATATTTAACACACATGAGAAAGCATAAAATATCTTTAAGATGACCCCTTGTGCCCGTAGGCAGCACATGCATTTCATGCCAGGTGAGTCGACGGTCCGTCGTCATATTGTCATCTATAGTCTGATCTATTGTTTTCAGCAGCTATTGGTAAACATTTTTTTTCTTGATATCCTGTTACGCATCTCCCTGAACGCCCAGTTAGGCCGATGTGGGTTATTTCGACATTTTTGCAGTTGTTTAAATTTTAGGGATACAGAGTAACAGCCTAAAACCAGTTCTTTTTTCTATTTCCTGTAGTACTTTTAGTATCAGTCCTAAATGAACAATGGTTTTGGTCCAGGAGGAAGCACTCGTGTACAGTAATTACAAAATTTGGACATTCTTGTCAAACAACTTTAGTTCAGACCCTGAACCGACCAAGTTGATATTTGCACAAATGAGTATATCAATATATCTTTTAATAACCTTCATATTTTCAGTATCGTTTGTACAAGATAAAATCGACCGACAGTCGACAGCCCTTGAAAGTTCGACTTTGTGACACAAGAGGACTTGAAGACGGTCTCAATCTTGATCTGTCGGACCTAATGGCGATCATCGACGGTCATTTGCCAGACAGGTTCACGGTAAATTTTGATGTGATGTCAAAGCATGTCGTGTACTTTCAATGAAGGCAGTCGCCAGGATCCACAGTCTGCAGATGTGTACCCCGGTTCCATGAAACGTTCATTAATTATCAAACCCTACTGTATTAATCCCTAATACTGTACTGACTTCTTAATGCATCATGAGTCAGTGGCATCACACGAGATCACTAACACAAGAGAATAGAAGTAATAAACGTGATGTTAAAACATTGGAAGGATTTTTTGATGCATGCACCTATGATATATTATTGATTTGCGATATAGGATGAAACAGTGTGATTGTTTAGAAAGAGTTCACCGTTTACGATTTTAAGGTTACATTCGATCCTAAAAATACGAAGGTCTGTGCTATTCAATCAGTTTTAGCAGCCAAATCATTATAAGTTAGCCGTGTCAGAGATACCATTTGTATCACAAAATTGCCAACGATTGACCCCTTTAAGACCCGAAAACCACTGCTTCATAGTTTCAATAATACGCGGTTATGTACACATTTCTACACAGAGCATGGTATGTCATACTTATTGTGCAGTAGACAGATGATTTATGAATGTGTATACATGTATTTCATACCATTATTAGAATCAACGAACTTGTAACATGCCATGCTTGATCACAAAAAGCAAGTTATGTTCAATTTCACTTTGCTATTCATAATCGTAATCATTTGTTTTAAAACAAGTGATATCAGTCATTGGGTTGTATGGTTCAGACTCGACAATATACAGACCGCCTTCATATAGCTGGAACATTGCTGGAGTGTGACGTTCAACAACAAACAAACAAATAGAACAAAAATTCTATTGTGGACCATGCAGTGATTGCAACACAATTCAGCTTTATTTGCTTTCTACAGTCACCTCCCTGTTTCAGTTCAACCCATCTGTTCCTATTCGTCCTGACACCCCTGGGTACAAGAAGAACCCAACCCTGAATGACCGAATCCACTGTATTGCCTTCGTGGTCGACAGCACTGCCATAGATGTCTTCCCGGACAAAATACTGCAGACGTTTAAAGCAGTTCAACACAGGGTGAATGCCCAAGGTGAAGGATGATACCAACATATCTATACTTATTTTTGTATTGTTTTAATTTTGTATTGCTCATGGTCTTATTACTTGATAACATATTTTTGACCCCGAGAGTGACGTAACAGGAACAACTATTATGCTGTGATTACAACACTGGTCCACTGACGTCATTAAACGTGAACCCAGGTTTCACTGCATGCAAAATGCATTATGCGAGAGAGTGAGGTTTCAAATTGAAAATTCACCTACGTTCCCTTACGCATGTGTTTATGATCAAAAGTTGATGCGTTATCTTTTGTCCTCTGAACGTTTGGCTTTTAAACCATTGTCCATTGATTTTTCCCCGTTAGGCCTGTCCCAGGTGGTGTTGCTGACCAAGGTGGACAAGGCGTGTGAGGTGGTCAGCAAAGACGTGTCCCAGTTGTTTATCAGCTCTGCCATCAGAGACGTTGTAGAGAAGACGGGAGAGTTGCTGGGCCTGCCTCGCTCTCACGTGTACCCGGTTAAGAATTATGAGGATGAGCTAATCCTTGATGACAACGTGACTATCGCCGCTCTGACCAGCCTTGTCCAGATGACGAGGTTCGCTGACGACTTCCTCAACGACTGTCCAGACCTTGATGAAGATTGATCAATGACGTCCCTGCTCTGACCAGTGTCGTCCAGATGACCAGATTTGTTGTCAAGACCATGTTAATGACTAATTGTCCATGTAGTATAACACACGTTCCCGAAATCAGGGCACATGTTATCTTTGTTGATGAGTTTCAAACTCTTCATTATGATGTTTGATGATAAATATCCATGTGGGATAGTTCACATTTCATCATTTGGTATGAAATGTAATTGTATGAAATTAAAATAGCTTAACAGAATCCCGCTACTGATTTGTGTTCCGAAAGGAGATAACTGGTCGTTCCAGAACCAGTGCCGCCGATTGGAGTCTGACCTCCGTTGTGAGAATACAATATATTTTTCGCTACTTAAATACATTCGTACATATTCTCAAGATGTCTTTATGTGCGTGCGTGCGTGCGTGCATGCGTGCGTGCGAACTTGAGTGTTATATTTGCGAGTTATGTACTGATGGATAAAATCTTGGTACTTTACATTAATCTGTAAGTTAGTCGCATGTTGTCTTGTTTACATACATCTTGTGTTTTGCATGCAAAACAATTGTGATTATTTTCGCGAACACATTTAACAATTGAAGTATATGTGTGTAATTTTATACATACACTAGGGCAGTCTCTATCTTGCTGAGTGAGGTCAAGGCCGCATCTGTAATCAGCAATGCATCAGCAACATCCCTGCCACCATACGAGCCCTGATAACACAAACTAAAGTAACAAGCTTTTCACGCAGTCAGTTCTGTCACGTATGGTGTCCTCGGATTGTCCTATTCGTCTCGGGGCGATCAAAATTAGTGGTTAAAGCATTCGCTGGTTATGCCCATGGCTCGGGTTCGATTTCCCACTTGGGTACAATGTGTGAAGCCCATTTCTGGGTTCCCCCCACCGTGATATTGCTGGACTATTGCTAGCAAAGCGGCACACACACAACAAAGGTAAATTCACTCACTCAGTTATTCGTGCTCGTCTAGATACATCAGGAACACACTGAGCACACAAGACATACTTCAATAAAGGTCGAACAATTGCAAATGATGACGGGTTGTAAATGTGCAACGGTCAGATGAAAATGGACAATCTACGCAGTGTAATCGACTGATGTACGACGGTACCCAACCCGTTACACCTAGGGTGTTCCTGGAGAAATGACTGTGTATCCAAATTCACCTCTCTTCTAATGTCAGATAGGAACAATGGCGTGACTAATATCTCGTGGAATCGTTGAAAACCCATTCTGCAACCAAATATTAATAACTAGATACTAATAGTAATACTAATACTAGCTAGTAATATTAATACTTAATACTAATAGCTACATTTGACACTGAATAGTAACTACACTATATACAGTATATGATCTTTATGATAACAGCTTCATGCCAATATTAATACTAATAACTAAATGTTAATGTTGATATTAATAGTAACTTTACTATGTGCTTTTATTGTGGGTTACGGTGACGAAGTCATAGAACCAGTGGCTGCCACTATGTATTATTGATAAGGGACCGTTCATAATTTTTGGCTAGTGGGGGTGATGCTGACTTTTATGGAGAAGAATGTACAATGTGAATGACCCTCCCTAAACTTTAGGTACAAAGTAAGTGATCCCCCCAGCATGTCATGTACAAAATCAATGACAACCTCCCCCCTCCCCTTCCCATACATTTCAAGCACAATTGAAAAAAAAAGTATGTAGAGAATTGCTGACCCACCTAGTAAATGTGTACAAAATTGCTGACCCCCTTACCTCCCCCTTAAACCCCTACCTGACCCCGCCCCTTTAAAATCATGATCATCCCCTCTCTCCCCTTTACTCTTCTCCACCCCCACCCCCACCCCACCCCACCCCAATTGTGAACAGTCCCTAAGTGTGCATTGTTCATGTCCATATGCTGTTCTACAGCATTACCCCACATAATAATAGTAATAAAGGGTCCCTGTCCGCTCTAACCCGTGGAAACAAAGACGAATCTGTGATATCAGTAACTTATAAAAAATAACTGGTTGAAGTGTTGTAAAATGTTGTCTTATTTCCTGGATCGTTTACATGAAGGGACACAACTCCATGACCTAGTTTACAAACAGAAAGTATGATTCGGAGAAACTATCGATATACACGTAAACTGTTCCGAATGATTTCAACCGCTTTGTGATTCAAAGGTACATATTTGATTTTTCTGACGATGTACCCTGACTCTTATTATTAATTCTGCTATAATATGTCATATTCAATGAATAATTATAACCGTGGGAACGACTTGTGTCCACTACCGTGATGCGAGAGCCGACATTTGGGGACATCGGGTCACACAGTGAATTGGGTACCTAGCACATATTATCAACAATATGAACTCGGCTTCCGCTTATATATCAGCCTGGTTCCCTGGGACTATTGCGCCTGTGCTAACGCTCCGACACTGACCCAGGACAACCACTGCCGAATGGCGGCCTTCACTGCAGGGAGACGCGCCATACATTTACTATAGAAAAATCCGAGAACGGGTGGTTAAAATTTTTTCATAGCATTTTCATCGATACTATGGCAAAATATACGTCACCAGAACAACGGCCGTCGTTACTTTCAGTGTACGAACACGTTATTTAAGCAGTTTCGAGACACGAAAATCGTCGTCACACTGGCGATATGTAAACAATGACACACCCCCTATTTTCATCACCGACATGTGCTTTGATATTTCGTGTCAGCTCGCTATTGCCACGAAACCGTACACATAAACCATGGATCTGAACGACCACATTGATTGACTGTAGTTAGTATCTTTTTTTTGCAAATTTGATGACGAAAATATCGCCGATTATGTCCCATGTCTTCCAGCGTTTCAGGGTAGGTTTAGCGGATACATTTTTCGATCGTCTTGTGAAATTACAATTTAAAGCGTTTAGATCATATGGATGCTGTTAATGACAAGGTTTATCATTCTGATATTTAGCCTCTGCAAAACAACATGAAACAGTTAACATATATACCAATATCATTCAGAAATGTTTATGATTATAATAAAACATTGTTAATCAAATTATCTGTATACAAAAATGCACATACACAGCTCAAAACTATAAATTTGATAGGTTATATTACTAAACTGAATATATAAAATACATGGTATTATCAGTCTGTTAATACATTGGTATAACATATATGTGAAGAAGAACTTTTTAGACAGATAAACATTCTACTATTTGTGAACTGTTGAATTAAGTGTGATTTTTTCAATGAAACCTGTCATGAGAACTGTAGTTTTTATGGCTTGAAGCCAGTATCAGAGAATACATTTGCTGTACATTGGTTATTTTGAGCATGATAACCCTGGTGTTATTAGAATAGATCTGATACAAATCATCTGATATCAGCAGTTTTTCAGTCAGATATCAGTAACTAGTTTGGTTAAATGCTGCTATGGACTGTTTGCATTACTTTATTTTACTTGACACCAGTGCATGCACACATAATTCAACACACCATCAGTGATGTTGTTTTGAAGTTTGGATCAAAAAGCTTATGGTGTGTATCTTGAAATTGTGTCTTTATATAGATATTTGGTATTGTGTTAACACTAAAGCACTAACTACTCTTGGTGCACAGAGTAAAAAGGCTCTTATGGCATTGTACAGATGTCAAAAGAAAGTTGAAAATAAACCATGTCAAGATTAATTATGATATTTCATGCTATGATTGTTCCTATAGTGTGTAATGGTGCAGAAGGATAGGGGACCTCATATTGTAAAATTATTGAAGATGTACAGAATATAATGTGTAAATGGTTTCTCAATACAGCAAACAATGCTATGGTTTGGGGCCTAGAATGTGGCAGAACCCCTCTCCAACTTGTGCACACCACAAGCCCTATAAGGTATTGGTGCAGGCTACTGTATTTGGATGAACGCAAACTGCCTCTCCAATGCCGTACCACATGGCTCCTCATATTAAAAACATTCTGTTTAGACTCATTCATATTTAGAATATTCTGATTTGAATATGTGTGGTTAGCACAAGATGTGAAGATATTTATTCGCCTTTTGAGACAAAGATCATTTGACAACCTACAACAAGCAGGGCGTGGTTCTATCAACAGTTTATCTGTTTCCTTCTATTAACAGCATTTTAAAACAAAGAATCTTACACTTCCTATCCCTGTACACCTAAGACTATGCATGGCTCTTTTCAGATGTAGTAAGTTTAAATTTCCAGTCGATTTTGGAGGATACACAAATATATCATAATGTGTCCGTTTTCCTATTATATACAAAACTGTAGCTATATATGGGGTGGGGAATGGTTTACATTCAATGTTAGATATAATGGCCCGATGTGTAATCAACTTCCCAGTAGAGTCACGCAGATGTTGCCATACTATGACTAATGTTAAACTAAAATGAAAATAGGGTGTATGTCATTGTTTACATATCGCCAATGTTACGACGATTTTCGTGACTCGAAACTGCTTAAATAACGTGTTCGTACACTGAAAGTAACGATGGCCGTTGTTCTGGTGACGTATATTTTGCCATAGTATCGATGAAAATGCTATGAAAAAATTTTAACCACCCGTTCTCGGATTTTTCTATAGTAAATGTATGGCGCGTTTCCCTGCAGTGAAGGCCGCCATTCGGCAGTGGTTGCCTGGGTCAGTGTCGGAGCGTTAGCACTGGCGCAATAGACCCAGGGAACCAGGAGCGTTAGCACAGACGCAATAGACCCAGGGAACCAGGAGCGTTAGCACAGACGCAATAGACCCAGGGAACCAGGAGCGTTAGCACAGGCGCAATAGACCCAGGGAACCAGGAGCGTTAGCACAGGCGCAATAGACCCAGGGAACCAGGAGCGTTAGCACAGACGCAATAGACCCAGGGAACCAGGCAATAGCGTTAGGGCGCACAGGCGCAATAGACCCAGGGAACCAGGGCGTTAGCACAGGCGCAATAGACCCAGGGAACCAGGGCGTTAGCACAGGCGCAATAGACCCAGGGAACCAGGAGCGTTAGCACAGGCGCAATAGACCCAGGGAACCAGGGCGTTAGCACAGGCGCAATAGACCCAGGGAACCAGGAGCGTTAGCACAGGCGCAATAGACCCAGGGCGAACCAGGAGCGGGCGCACAGGCGCAATAGACCCAGGGAACCAGGAGCGTTAGCACAGGCGCAATAGACCCAGGGAACCAGGAGCGTTAGACCCAGGGAACCCAGCGTTAGCAACAGGCGTTAGACCCAGGGAACCAGGGCGTTAGCACAGGCGCAATAGACCCAGGGAACCAGGAGCGTTAGCACAGACGCAATAGACCCAGGGAACCAGGAGCGTTAGCACAGGCGCAATAGACCCAGGGAACCAGGAGCGTTAGCACAGACGCAATAGACCCAGGGAACCAGGAGCGTTAGCACAGACGCAATAGACCCAGGGAACCAGGAGCGTTAGCACAGGCGCAATAGACCCAGGGAACCAGGAGCGTTAGCACAGGCGCAATAGACCCAGGGAACCAGGCTGATATATAGGCGGAAGCCGAGTTCATATTGTTGATAATATGTGCTAGGTACCCAATTCACTTACTAATCTTGCATTGCAAGCTTGTGTTGTTCCATTTGAGCTGACGCCACGAGTGTTATGTACAATCGACGTGGCCTTTGAGAGTCACTGGCGTGTGCATACATGTATTTCAGCTGTAGACGTGTTGTGGTGATGATAGTCCTCTACAGTCTTGTGGTACTTATTGTGCACATTAATTGTATGGCGGTGGGGTAGCCAAGTGGTCAAAGCGATCGTTCTTCACGCCGAAGACAAGGGTTCAATTCCCGACAGGGGTACAATGCGTGGTGCTCATTTGTGGAAAGCCCCGCCGTGATATGTCTGGAACATTGCTAACAGAGGCGTAAAACATAACTCACTCACAACAAAATGTAAATTAGGACTGAACATTTGCTACAAGTCAAAACATTGATTACACAACAGTCTCGTTTCCTGTTGACTGGGTTCCATCCTATTGCGCAACTTACTACAATAACCAGTCCAGAATTTTGAGACCGCTCATTCAACTGGATATATAAATATTAATCAGTATAATTTGCTACATCTAATCACTTGTATATTGCAACACTACTCTCCTTCTAATCCTTTCGAACACGTCGTGCAGCGAGCTCTGTCGCACAGCGTGCTCTGACAAACGGAAATCTGGAAATAGTGGAAATCTCAAAACGAGGCTCGGCCACTAGAAATGTTTGGCGGTCTGGTATATCAATCACATGGTACGTTACCAAAATACACTTAATAAGCGCAAAGAACACATAACAGGTGTAACCAGTGAGCCAGATGAATTGTGAATTAGTGTACGACCTCTTCCAACAGGGGCAGTCTGTGACGTCTTATAGTTACCGACATGCTGCCTAAACCTCGACATAAAATATAGAAATACGATATTTTTAAACTTTGAAAATAAAATCAATTTGTGAAAAACATTTTCTTATAAAACTAGGGATTGAAATTCAGTGTAACCATAGATGTTTGTGGTGTCTCTTTTTACTTTCACACGAGAAAATTTGGATATGCCGAAAAGTAGGTCATTATCTGAATTAGTTAATGGTCCCATGAAGATCCGGGGTAGAATAGGTCTTCAGCAACCCATGCTTGCTGTAAAAGGCGACTGTGCTTGTCGTAAGAGGCGACTAACGGGATCGGGTGGTCAGGCTCGCTGACTTGGTTGAGACTTGTCATCGGTTCCCAATTGCGCAGATTGATGTTCATGCTGTTGATCACTGGATTGTCTGGTCCAGACTCGATTATTTACAGACCGCCGCCATATAGCTGGAATATTGCTGAGTGCGGCGTAAAACTTAACTCACTCACTCACTCACTGAATTGGTTAATGAGACTGATGTTTCGGTTGTGTACTGAAAGGGGCGCAGGGATGGTTGAGGTGGGATATGTTTTACACTACATCAGCACAACAAGCTATAAGTCTTAAATTAGATTTAATATAATCATAGGGGCATACAGATTTTTGAGGGGACCATGGAATTTTCAGCAAATTCAGCCATTTGAAACGTAAATCTATAATAACTGAAAGAATACAATTTCTGATCAAGTGGAAAACATCATGGTGTGATATTATATATACCGCACACAAACATAAATACTTGTGGAATGTACATGCATGAACACCTGCTGATGATGAATAAATCTGTATATTCTCTGAGCAGTGTCATATTTTGATCAAGTACAAAAAAACATACTGTGATATTATATATACCGCATACAAATATGACAACTGTATTATGTAATGTATATGCATGAACACCTACTAATTATGAATAAATCTGTATGTTCTCTAGAGTTATTGAGGAGATTCTGTGGTCATGAGTAAACTAACCAAGGCTTACAAGGATCAGTTATGTACCTGGATAGGAGGGAGGAAAGACTTCAATCTGCTGTACCAGGCAGCCAGAGACGGATGTAGCGGCCCGGCCTTCCATCAGAAGTGTGACAACAGTGGAGCAACCGTCTCCGTCTGCTACAACACGGCTGGATATGTGTTCGGTGGCTATACATCGGTCAGCTGGTCAAGTGATGGAACCTTCAAACCAGACAACCAAGCCTTCCTGTTCGGGCTTCAGGCTGCGAATAGTTTTCAACCACAAAAGTATCCCGTAAAGACGGCCAATTTGCAGCATACCGTCTATCATAATGCTCAGTATGGACCTACCTTTGGAGGAGGACATGATCTGTGCACTTTCACTTCAACTATTAACAAACAGAGCAATTATTTCCAAGGCAATGGACACATGAGTTTTAACCACACTTACGACATGCAAGGACATGATGTCACCAACTTCACAGGAAACAATCTTCAGTTTACTGATGTGGAAGTATATCAAGTTACAGGTGACAGTATCTTAAACCTTTCATTGAACAATTATATCTTTATTTTCCATTTGCTAAAGAGAACGCTGTGTACAGATATCAGTGATTGCCTGTTCAAGGTAGAGTTTTAACTTGAGGAGAGATAGAGGCAAGCAAACGATGCCGTCTTGATAACTGGTCACTTAAGGCTTTCAATGCCGTAATGGTCAAGATTGCCTGAACGATATGTAGCTCCAGGTTATACAAAAGTGAAATAGTCCAGAAGCTATAATGTTGTCAAAACAAGGTGACAATTATCTCTGACAATACCAACCAGTTTATGTTGTACTACAATTTTCCTCTTCATACCAAGTGTTACCACAAGTTCAACACGAGGGTCAGTTAGTAAATGTTATGTTCTGTAAAATATCATATACTATGCATAAATGAGGATATTTGGAGGAATAATTTCAGAACACGCTGCACGCAAAGATGAGACACCGTGGCGGAAGCTACCTGAGGTGAAACAAAAGGTTTGGATTTTCGACTTGTTACAAAGATTGACCTTTCCTACGAACTGACCCATTCCTGAAGACATTTGGGAAACTTTGCTTTTGGTCTGATGGTGTAGTTCTAGTCAAGAAGAACAAGAGTAATCATACATCGGTCAAATAGCCATTAGCTAATACAGGAAGGTGTGTCTGTTATGTCACTCCACAGATATTCTAATGTCCAATTACAACCTGTTACTTGTAACTATCAGTTTACTTGCAGCTGTTGTTTCCTGCTACACATTGAGATTTAACGTGTGTCCACAGGTACTGAAGTCTGAACTGGAAACGTACTCACCCCCGGGGAAGCTGGATCATGTGAACATCTTGTTGCTGGGGGCGGTTGGATCGGGCAAATCCAGCTACTTCAACACCATCAACTCTATATTCCAAGGGCGGATAACCTCCGTCGCCCGCAGTGGGAGTGCAGAACACAGTCTAACAACTACTGTAGGTTGACACGTATCCCATCTAACTACTAATTCAATGAGTTATTTGTTATGTTTATTTGGTAAATAGAATGACTAGATGCTGAAAAGGTAAAAGTATACTGATATCTTTCACTGGAACGAAATAATGCAGCTTCATGTATGAACTAGTATCAGTCCTCAATGAGCAATGGTTTTGATCCATGAGAAAGCACACACGTAAAGCAATTACAAAATTTGGACTTTCTTGTCAAATAACATTTACTTCAGTTCCTGACCCAAATAAGTTGATAATTTCACAAATGATTACATCAATATATCTTTTATTGATCTTATTTTCAGTATCGTTTGTACAAGATAAAATCGACCGACAGTCGACAGCCCTTGAAGGTTCGACTTTGTGACACAAGGGGACTTGAAGACGGTCTCAATCTTGATCTGTCGGACCTGATGGCGATCATCGACGGTCATTTGCCGGACAGATTCACGGTAATATCTTATCTCATTTGCACTTCCAATGAAGGCAGTCTGCAGATATGGATCTGGTTCCATGAAACGTTCATTAATTAGAAGACCATGTATTATACACTAATACTGCATTAAATTCTTTTACATCATTAGTCAGTGACATCATTGATGTACCTGTAATATTCGTTTGCCGTTTTTCCTGTGACTTAAGTTATAGACATCAACTATATATATGTAAAGATATGAATATGTTTAATTTAGTTTATATATCAGTATCGAACAGAACTGAAAATATCTCTATTTATATTTACTATATCTCTTCTACTTTGGATTTCAGGATTATCTTTTCAATTATTTACCGACATCTTGAAACTATTAATGATATCTTTAAGTATAATACAGATATCTTTAAAACGATTGAAGATATCAGTTATTTCTTAATGATTAATACATCGGCATATCATATTTTAGCATATCATTACCAAATGTAAATGTTTTCATTGTCCTGTCATTAGATTCGGGGAATCAGCTAAATATTCTTACAAACCCAACTGGCTCGTTTATTAGAATACTGTAACGTTTGAGGACTTACTGTTAATATTGATAAAACCAATGTGGTCATGTTATGAAAATCAAATATTCCACTAAGATATGTTTTTTACTTCCTGTTTGCATGCATGCCAATTGCATACATCAATGTTCATAATGTGAGTCATCGGATTGTCCGGTCCAGACTTGACCGCCCTGGTTACAGACCGCCATTATAATGCTGGGATATTGCGGAGTGCGGTGATGAACAACAAACAAACAAACAAACAAACAACTGCAACACAAGTTGCAGAGACCATGCAGCAAACCGTACTACGGCTGCAACACGATTCAACTTTATTTGCATCCGATGGTTTCAGTTCAACCCATCTGTTCCAATTCGTCCTGACATCCCAGGGTACAAGAAGAACCCAACCCTGAATGACCGAATCCACTGTATTGCCTTCGTGGTCGACAGCACTGCCATAGATGTCTTCCCAGACAAAATACTACAGACGTTCAAAGCAGTTCAACACAGGGTGAATGTCCAAGGTGAACTACTGATACCAGGATATTTATACATAATTTCCAAATCTATATGATTTGTACCAGTGAAAGTGAGTACACTGGCAAATCCATTATGCAACATTGAAACATTATGTAGAGGTTTCAAAGAGAACATTCCTCTGCGTTCCCTGACGCATGTGTGTATGATAAAAGTCCGTGATAAAAATGCTGTGTATCATCTTTGTCCTCTAATCGCTTGGCTTTAAAACCACTGTTCATTATTTTTCCCCTGTTAGGCCTGCCGCAGGTGGTGTTGCTGACCAAGGTGGACAAGGCGTGTGAGGTGGTCAGCAAAGACGTGTCCCAGTTGTTTATCAGCTCTGCCATCAGAGACGTTGTAGAGAAGACGGGAGAGTTGCTGGGCCTGCCTCGCTCTCACGTGTACCCGGTTAAGAATTATGAGGATGAGTTGGTCCTTGATGACAACGTGACAATCCCTGCTCTGACCAGCTTTGTCCAGATGACGAGGTTCGCTGACGACTTCCTCAACGACTGTCCAGACCTTGATGAAGACTGATCAATGACGTCCCTGTTCTGACCAGTGTCGTCCAGATGACCACATTTGCTGATCGCTTCGTTAATGACTGTCAAGACAATTGTTTTGACTCGTGTTATCTTTGTTGCTGAGTGTCAAACTCTTCATTATAATGTTTGAAGATGAGTATCCCTGTGGGATTATTATCATTCTTCTAGAATGTAGTTGAAAACTCATTTCATCATGTGAAATTAACAGTGCTTCCAGTTTCTTATTACATATTTGTCCCTAGATCTAGTGGATACACACCTAACCTGTACTTCAGCTTTATGTATACCTGATATTTTCTAGGTTCTCATGAATTGCATGTTGAAATCAAGTGATTCTGAATTTTATTTCATTCTACCATGACACAGATTATTTTTTCTTCATATGGATGTAGCATTAACCAGTTATATGACATAATTACATCAAATTATACTTAATTCGGTAAAAGAAGATCCAAGTTAGCAGTTTTGTTGTGTAAATTTATCATATTTTACTCAAAACAACGTGAATGTAAACAATGTATGGTCACCATGAGTACGCCACCAATCTCATTGTCACTCTTCAAATAGGATTGTTGTGATTGCATGTATCACCACTGCCGACCAAAATAGATCACTGTAAAAATATCCTTATTAATATGTGTGTTGATTCGTACAGTGGATTTATATTTGTCTTTCAAAACTGATCTGCGTTTACGTCATAGGCTACACTTCACCTAATGGGATTTGTTTCCACAAAAATCATCATGCGGACAATATTTCTTGAATTCTTAAAGTAGAACGGGCACAATGGTGGGTTTTTAAACAGAGGGTGCACATGCACATGCACACGCACACGGACACAGTCACGAACAGAAACACGTGCTGGGACTAAAACTGACTTCCCTAGTAATGATACAAAATTATAAAGACTGTATAATTATTGTAAACTGTAATCACAATTTTAATAAAGTGTTGTTGCCATATTTTGTTTCAAGTGTGTTTTACGGCGATGTGATATGGCACAAGAGTTTGTAAATCAAAGTTTTAGACGTTACTGTCCTATGCAGAAAACTACGGGTTTCCCGTAGCAAGCAGAATGAAAGCCGTTAATATGTTGCTGCTGGGAGCCGGTGGGGAGGGAAGGAAATCCAGCTGCTGGGTTGTGTTCCAAAGGGTGATATTCTTCACTACGTAAATACATTCGTACATATTGTACATTCGTAAGCGTACGTGTGTATTTGAGTGCAATATCTGCGAGTTATGTACTCACAGTTAAAATCTTGGGGCATTACAATATGTAATCTGTAGAATAGGTGCATGTTGCCTTGTTGTTTAAAAGTGACAGACATATCAATTACAGTAATTCTGCAAGATCATGAATTTTCATCGTCGTTATCGATGTATCAAAGTATCACATGGCATCAAAGTGTATTCTTAAACAACAGCATTTACATTCTCGAACATAACCCGTGAGATCCGGGTTAGAAGTGGTCTTCAGCACGCCATGCTTGTTGAAGGCGACTAACGGGATCGGGTATACAGTCAGGCTCACAGACTTGGTCGTTACATGTTACTTGTCATCGTATTGCGTAGATCGAGCTCATGCTGTTGATCACTGGATTGTCTGACGAAGACTCGATTATTTACAGGCCGCCACTATATAGCTGGAATATTGCTGAGTATGGCATTAAACTACAAATCAATCAAGCCTCAGCTTCATGGAAACGCCAGAGCAGACCATTTACTTTTCGCTCGCTAGTAGAAACCGACTAAACCAGGGACGTACGTCACATCCTTCAAGAATCAGTGATTGAGTGAGTGAGTGAAGTTTTACGGTGCACTCAGCAATATTCCAGCTATATGGCGGCGGTCTATAAATAATCGAGTCTGGACCAGACAGTCCAGTGATCAACAGCACGAGCATCGATCTGCGCAAATGGGAACCGATGGCATGTGTCAACTAAGTCAGCGAGCCTGACCACCCGATCCCGTAGGTCGCCTTTTACGACAAGCATAGTCGCTTTTACAGCAAGCATGGGTTGCTGAAGACATATATAATAAATGACAAAATGGTGAGTGTCAATTTGACATCTTCCCGGGTCCTTGTTCCAGTTAGGACAGCGTGTTAGTTCTGTCATTGGTTATTAACTAAACTTGATCACGTGATGCAGGTCTACGGCTTTGTTGAACCATTCCATCATTGAATAATGAACAGACTTAAGATCACAAACGTCCCCGTCCCAAATATCTGGCTACATTTTGCGTCAATGAGTATTGAATCACATCAACAAATATAGTTATCCGTGGCAACACTGTTTGCTAAGAAGACTGACAAAATGATAATAGGCGACTTATATAGCGCTTAACTCCACTTCGCACGGGTATGCTCTAAGCACACATCAAGATGGACATCATTACCCTGGATAACCCGAGCTGCCTGTGTGGCGCTAGAAGGTTAATAATCATATGGCTTATTCCACCGGGTACCCATTCTCCGCCTGTGTGAACTGAGGCAATTTTATACAAACTCGCTTGCCTAAGGTCACCGTGCTTCGTTGGGGGCAGTACAGAAATCCTAAAAGCTCTCAGGAGTCAAGCTGACAAACACGGCCACTCTTTCGAGGACTCGCCGTGACCAAAATGCCCAACTTCTACTGATTTGTACCTTGGGCTCTACACACAAGACAACCCACATCCACATAAACTAGAAACTCAACAATCGGGTATTTTTATAATTTGGCTGCACGCACACATATGATTGGTAACACGAGCTCCATACAGGTGTGCATTCAAATGTATTCAGATGCAATGCTTCCTTAAAATCAGCACGTAATTACATCAGTAAGATGAATAACATGCAATCAGAAATATTACAGTAAGGGCCAATAAGTTTCAAGAAAGGATTGATAATGTTCAGGAATATGCACTTCAGCATATTCCTGGAATATTCAAATGTTACAATACATGTAATTGTTAATTCAGTTTAGAATTAACCACTGTGGGGGGAGAACACCGATGTTCGGGATTGTGATAAGCTGGAACGCACTGGAAGCATTTCCTTATGACTGTTGTTCAATCAAGCTGTTAATGTGTCATTAAGGAGAAATGAGAAAATATATTAATTATTATATAACGTTAACATTTAAACTTGATTCCCGTTGCAACTGGGCTGGTGCATGCGTGGATCGGTCAGATTGTAAGCGTTACTGGCTTATGTGAGACGTTCATTCTTCTACGTAATTACACATATTCACATGAGCCTCACAATACGCTCGTGTGAAGCCAGTTTCTGGTGTCCCCCGCCCTGATATTGCTGGAATATTGCTAAAAGCGGCGTAAAACCATACTCAATCACTCACAATTATCCTCTTTCATAACCATTAAGTCTCAATTGATAGAAACAAAAACAAAAGCTAGTTTAATATGCCCCTGTGAGGTTGGAGATTCATTTTGGGCTTCTGCATTACAGAGAAAGCTTGATGGAAGGCAGGCGCGTAGCAAGCCAAGTTTTTCGTGTACGCCCGATAGGTTGCAAGGCTTTGTATTTAGATAGTATAGAGGTCTTGCCAAACTTTCATTGTGATCTTTAACCAAAATAATGTGTAAGCCCGGGCTTTTTTCATAATGGTAGCTACGCCCCTAGACTGGAAGGAGAACGACATGGTTCAGGAGGTTCATTCTCAGGACGTGGACATCCTGAAATTTTGCATTCGCAGGACGTGGACAGGCGGGGTACTTTTGATGTCGTCTGTTGTTTCTGTAAGGGACTAACTGGTCGTGGAGTGTTAAAATGTGAACTGTTATCCGGAACTGTTAAGGCTTCATGACAACTACTCATCCATACTTCCTGTGATCAAGCTGTCAAAATCATATCTGACCGTACTCACTACTTAAATTCGGAATACAACCTCCTCCCTTCAGGCCGCCGCTACAGAGAGCCAGTACATCCTTTATTCCAAGTACCATATCTCTCTTAAACAAATGTGAAGATACCTAAATCAAAGAATTTATGTTAATATGTTTGGTATCTCTCTAATGTGTCAGTAGCTCTGCTGATGTAACACAAATTCTTGAAAAGGCATTAAAGTATTATTCTATTCTATTCTATTCTATATATGCTTGTCTTAAGAGGCGACTAACGGGATCGGGTGGTCAGGCTCGCTGATTGGGTTGACACATGTCATCGGTTCCTAATTGAGCAGATCGATGCTCATGCTGTTGATCACTGGATTGTTTGGTCCAGACTCGATTATTTATAGACAGCCGCCATATAGTTGGAATATTGCTGAGTGCGGCGTAAGACCAAACTCACTCACTCACTCCTGTGATCATAACTACTTGAAGCGTTGTAAAATGTATCTTATTTCCCGGGTGTTTGGAAAGGCAGACAACTCCGTGAACCATTTGACGAACAGAAAATAGGATTCAGCGAAATTCGTCCACGTGTTCATGGTACCGGTGAGACGACGATTGTGTGATTCAAAGGTACATATTTGATTTTACTGACGATATATCTTGACACTCATTGTTTACATATGATCAACATGTCCTTTTATGATAATTGTAACCTGGGACGACTTGGTCCCATGTCTGAAGTCGTGAGCCGCGATGTGACCCGACACTGGTGACAGTCATGACTTGTGCTTACATCGCGGACGAAACAATTTCATCCTTTAGAGTATCTGCTAATCACAACGCGAATATGATAATTATGTAGAATGCCAAAACACTTGGAGTTATTTCCTGTGTTTGGGACTGAAAAAGTTTGATATATACTTCCTGTTCATGTCTTTATACACATATTTGTTACCGTAAATTTGTCGAATTCTGATTGGTCAGTAGCCGAAGCATACGAAACCATGTAGGCAGATTCGCCAGGGTATATGGACCGTATACCCCGGCCCGTCATACCTCGAATTCGATCATTTTAAAATATCATAAACTAAGGCAAAATATCATAAACTAAGGCATCACGAGTTATCTCCCTTTATGTGACTGTTTACTGTTTCATTAAACATACAAAATAAAGTTTATTAGGTCTTCAGACGAAAGTCTGGAAGACATACTGTTATTATCCGAATATTATTAGGTCTTCAGACGAAAGTCTGGAAGACCTACTGTTATTATCCGAATATTATTATTATTAGGTCTTCAGACGAAAGTCTGGAAGACCTACTGTTTTTACCCGAATTATTATTATTATTATTATTATTTGTACGTTTTTTGTGACAGCTCTACTGACCTAACCGCTAGGTGGATTTTCATGAAACTTTCAGGGATGATAGCCTGTGTGCTGAAATTGATACATAGTCGAAAAAATCCCGACTTCCGGGCTTCCGGTAAGGGCAGACAACCCAAAATGTCGAAATCTGTACACCTGAATAACTCAAAAACTATAAGAGATAAATTGACCAAATTTTCACTCAATGTAGACAACATCATTCTCCAGCGACTCAACGCATACCGGAAGTTGGCCGCCATGATAGATTTTCCGCAATTTTGGAAAAACTGAAATTTTTGCGGATTTGCACGTTTTGACGGTGCCTGTCTTTGAAAATCTTCTTCTCCAGAACGGCATATAGTACAATCGTGTTCGATACGCCGTTGGAAAGCCGATACCCTGGACTACTTAGTTTGCTCAAGGCATGTCGATATCTTGAATGGTTTTGGAGTTATCGCCCTTGGAAGTTGGTGATTTTCTAAGACGCATTTTCATAGGGTTAAGAAAAAGGTCTCAAGTCTGCGAAAAATCTATGTATTCCATTTTTCTAAGTACCATCCTCTAGGTAATTGGATGGGAAACATTTTTGCTTCACATCATGGTTATGAAAAAATCAATAATAACGTCACCATTACGACACAAACACAGCCTTCGCGATTTTGCACATTTCCGCACTTTTTTGACGGTGCCTGTGTTTAACAATCTGCTGCTCCTGAACGGCAAATAGTACAATAGTGTTCTATATATCGTTTTAAAGCCCACACTCCGGACTACTTATGTCGTTCAATGCATGTCGATATCTTGAATAGTGTCAGAGTTATTGCCCTTGGAAGTTGGTCAATTTTTGGCGAAACGCATTTTTATAGGGTTCACAGCTCTGCGACGACACAATGGATTTCATGTTTGAAGGTACCAAAATGTAGACAATAAAATGTAGAACAATTTTGCTTCACATTATTATTATGTAAAAGTCAATAGTTACGCCACAATTACGCCACAAACAGTGAGGGACATTAGGATTGCGCATTTTTTAGCTGGAGGAAGTGTCGTAAAATCTAGCAACACTGCCGACGTCCTGGTTTTCCAGTGCCCACAGAGCCCACAGAAATAGTTCCCTCCCTGGAAGAAAGGATTTTTGCATCTCTCCTTTAGTATATGTCTGTATATATTGCTCAATTCCTTTGGTTTGTTTGACTGTGCCTTCCTGTTTGTTTATCTGCAGTTTGTGAATTTTCCGTTTGTGTGAGAAGCATTGACTCAATGCCAAATTCATCTCATAAACACTGTAATGGACGCTCCAGGTGGCGTCCAAAGAAACAGTACAAGTGAAGGTAGCCACGAGGGGTGTATGGCGGAAGTCTGAAGACCGCCAGTATTGCCCTGGAGGCAATCCTAGTTATTATTATTATTATTATTATTTGTACAGATTTTGTACCCGCTCCCCTGACCTAACCGCTTGGTCGATTTTTATTAAACTTTCAGGGATGATAGCCTGTATGCTGAAATTGATACAATGGCGAAAAAATCCCGACTTCCGGCTTCCGGTAAGGGCAGACAACCCAAAATGTCGAAATCTTTACACCTGAATAACTCAAAAACTATAAGAGATACATTGACCAAATTTTCACTCAATGTAGACAACATCATTCTCCAGCGACTCAACGCATAGCGGAAGTTGGCCGCCATGATAGATTTTCCGCAATTTGGGAAAAACTGAATTTTTTGCGGATTTGCACGTTTTGACGGTGCCTGTCTTTAAAAATCTTCTTCTCCAGAACGGCATATAGTACAATCAGGTTCGATACACCGTTGGAAAGCCTATACTCTGGACACCTTAATTTGTTCAAGGCATGTCGATATCTTGAATGGTTTTGGAGTTATCGCCCTTGAAAGTTGGTGAATTTTTTAAGACGCATTTTCATAGGGTTAAGAAAAAGGTCTCAACTCTGCGAAAAATCAATGTATTCCATTTTTCTAAGTACCATCCTCTAGGTAATTGAATGGGAAACATTTTTTGCACATTTCTGCTTCACATCATGGTTATGTAAAATCAATAATAACGTCACATTACGACTCAAACACAGCCTTCGCGATTTTGCACATTTCCTCACTTTTATGACGGTGCCTGTGTTTAACAATCTTCTGCTCCTGAACGGCAAATAGTACAATAGTGTTCTATATATCGTTTTAAAGCCCACACTCCGGACTACTTAGGTTGTTCAATGCATGTCGAATATCTTGAATAGTGTCGGAGTTATTCCCCTTGGAAGTTGGTCAATTTTTGGCAAAACGCATTTTTAAAGGGTTCACAGCTCTGCGAAGACACAATGGATTTCATGTTTGAAGGTACCAAACTGTAGACAATAAAATGTAGAACAATTTTGCTTCACATTATTATTATGTAAAAGTCAATAGTTACGCCACAATTACGCCACAAACAGTGAGGGACATGAGGATTTCGCATTTTTTCAGTTGGGACATAACTAAGTGAAGGAAGCGGCGAGTGTTGCTAGATTTTAGTGTCGCTTCCTTCAGTTAGTTCTCATCTCACTGGAAGCGCCAGTAAAATCTAGCCACAGTCGCCGCTTCGTGGTTTTCCAGTGCCTACAGAAATAGTTCCCTCTTGAACAGGCCGCAACTCCGTTGTTCTTATGTCTACAGTCAAAACAATTAGTGTCCTGGAATTGTCAGGAATACACTTCAATACACTTCAAACACCCGTAACCCCGAGAGTTAAAATCGACGGTCCAGCTGGCGTCCAAAGAAACGGTACAAGTAAAGGTAGCCACGGGGGTGTATGGGGAGGTCTGAAGACCGTCAGTATTGCCCAGGAGGCAATCCTAGTTAGGTCTTCAGACGAAAGTCTGGAAGACCTACTGTTTTTACCCAGATTATTATTATTCTTATTATTTGTACGTTTTTTGTGACAGCTCTCCTGACCTAACCGCTTGGTCGATTTTCATGAAACTTTCAGGGATGATAGCCTGTATGCTGAAATTGATACATAGTCGAAAAAATCCCGACTTCCGGCTTCCGGTAAGGGCAGAGAACCCAAAATGTCGAAATCTTTGCACCTGAATAACTCAAAAACTATAAGAGATAGATTGACCAAATTTTCACTCAATGTAGACATCACCATTCCCCGTCGATTCAACTCATAGTGGAAGTTTGCCGGCAGAATAAATTTTCCGCTATTTTGAAAAAACTGATTTTTTTGCCGATTTTCACGATTTGACGGTGCCTGTCTTTGAAAATCTTCTTCTCCAGAACGGCATATAGTACAATCGTGTTCGATACGCCGTTGGAAAGCCCATACTCTGGACTACTTAGTTTGCTCAAGGCATGTCGATATCTTGAAGAGTTTTGGAGTTATCGCCCTTGGAAGTCGGTGAATTTTCTAAGACGCATTTTCATAGGGTTAAGAAAAAGGTCTCAACTCTGCGAAAAATCAATGTATTCCATTTTTCTAAGTACCATCCTCTAGGTAATTGGATGGGAAACATTTTTGCTTCACATCATGGTTATGAAAAATCAATAATAACGTCACCATTACGACACAAACACAGCCTTCGCGATTTTGCACATTTCCGCACTTTTTTTGACGGTGCCTGTGTTTAACAATCTTCTGCTCCTGAACGGCAAATAGTACAATAGTGTTCTATATATCGTTTTAAAGCCCACACTCCGGACTACTTATGTCGTTCAATGCATGTCGATATCTTGAATAGTGTCGGAGTTATTGCCCTTGGAAGTTGGTCAATTTTTGGCGAAACGCATTTTTATAGGGTTCACAGCTCTGCGAAGACACAATGGATTTCATGTTTGAAGGTACCAAAATGTAGACAATAAAATGTAGAACAATTTTGCTTCACATTATTATTATGTAAAAGTCAATAGTTACGCCACAATTACGCCACAAACAGTGAGGGACATTAGGATTGCGCATTTTTTTAGCTGGAGGAAGTGTCGTAAAATCTAGCAACATTGCCGACGTCCTGGTTTTCCAGTGCCCACAGAGCCCACAGAAATAGTTCCCTCCCTGGAAGAAAGGATTTTTGCATCTCTCCTTTAGTATATGTCTGTATATATTGCTCAATTCCTTTGGTTTGTTTGACTGTGCCTTCCTGTTTGTTTATCTGCAGTTTGTGAATTTTCCGTTTGTGTGAGAAGCATTGACTCAATGCCAAATTCATCTCATAAACACTGTAATGGACGCTCCAGGTGGCGTCCAAAGAAACAGTACAAGTGAAGGTAGCCACGGGGGGTGTATGGCGGAAGTCTGAAGACCGCCAGTATTGCCCTGGAGGCAATCCTAGTTAGGTCTTCAGAGTTAGGTCTTCAGACGAAAGTCTGGAAGACCTACTGTTATTATCCGAATTATTATTATTATTATTCTTATTATTATTTGTACTTTTTTTGTGACAGCTCTCCTGACCTAACCGCTTGGTCGATTTGCATGAAACTTTCAGGGATGATAGCCTCTATGCTGAAATTGATACATAGTCGAAAAAATCCCGACTTCCGGCTTCCGGTAAGGGCAGAGAACCCAAAATGTCGAAATCTTTACACCTGAATAACTCAAAAACTATAAGAGATAAATTGACCAAATTTTCACTCAATGTAGACAACATCATTCCCCATCGACTCAACGCATAGCGGAAGTTTCGCGGCAGGATAAATTTTCCGCAATTTTGAAAAAACTGATTTTTTGCCGATTTTCACGATTTGACGGTGCCTGTCTTTGAAAATCTTCTTCTCCAGAACGGCATATAGTACAATCGTGTTCGATACGCCGTTGGAAAGCCCATACTCTGGACTACTTAGTTTGCTCAAGGCATGTCGATATCTTGAATGGTTTTGGAGTTATCGCCCTTGGAAGTTGGTGATTTTTCTAAGACGCATTTTCATAGGGTTAAGAAAAAGGTCTCAACTCTGCGAAAAATCTATGTATTCCATTTTTCTAAGTACCATCCTCTAGGTAATTGGATGGGAAACATTTTTGCTTCACATCATGGTTATGAAAAAATCAATAATAACGTCACCATTACGACACAAACACAGCCTTCGCGATTTTGCACATTTCCGCACTTTTTTGACGGTGCCTGTGTTTAACAATCTGCTGCTCCTGAACGGCAAATAGTACAATAGTGTTCTATATATCGTTTTAAAGCCCACACTCCGGACTACTTAGGTTGTTCAATGCATGTCGATATCTTGAATAGTGTCGGAGTTATTGCCCTTGGAAGTTGGTCAATTTTTGGCGAAACGCATTTTTATAGGGTTCACAGCTCTGCGAAGACACAATGGATTTCATGTTTGAAGGTACCAAAATGTAGACAATAAAATGTAGAACAATTTTGCTTCACATTATTATTATGTAAAAGTCAATAGTTACGCCACAATTACGCCACAAACAGTGAGGGACATTAGGATTGCGCATTTTTTTAGCTGGAGGAAGTGTCGTAAAATCTAGCAACATTGCCGACGTCCTGGTTTTCCAGTGCCCACAGAGCCCACAGAAATAGTTCCCTCCCTGGAAGAAAGGATTTTCGCATCTCTCCTTTAGTATATGTCTGTATATATTGCTCAATTCCTTTGGTTTGTTTGACTGTGCCTTCCTGTTTGTTTATCTGCAGTTTGTGAATTTTCCGTTTGTGTGAGAAGCATTGACTCAATGCCAAATTCATCTCATAAACACTGTAATGGACGCTCCAGGTGGCGTCCAAAGAAACAGTACAAGTGAAGGTAGCCACGGGGGGTGTATGGCGGAAGTCTGAAGACCGCCAGTATTGCCCTGGAGGCAATCCTAGTTATTATTATTATTATTTGTACAGATTTTGTGACAGCTCCCCTGACCTAACCGCTGGGTCGATTTGCATGAAACTTTCAGGGATGATAGCCTGTGTGCTGAAATTGATACATAGTCGAAAAAATCCCGACTTCCGGCTTCCGGTAAGGGCAGACAACCCAAAATGTCGAAATCTTTGCACCTGAATAACTCAAAAACTATAAGAGGTAGATTGACCAAATTTTCACTCAATGTAGACAACATCATTCCCCGTCGATTCAACACATACCGGAAGTTGGCCGGCAGGTCAAATTTTCCGCTATTTTGAAAAAACTGAATTTTTTGCCGATTTTCACGATTTGACGGTGCCTGTCTTTAAAAATCTTCTTCTCCAGAACGGCATATAGTACAATCGTGTTCCATACGCCGTTGGAAAGCCGATACTCTGGACTACTTAGTTTGTTCAAGGCATGTCGATATCTTGAATGGTTTTGGAGTTATCGCCCTTGAAAGTTGGTGAATTTTTTAACACGCGTTTTCATAGGGTTAAGAAAAAGGTCTCAACTCTGCGAAAAATCAGTGGATTCCATTTTTCTAAGTACCATCCTCTAGGTAATTGGATGGGAAACATTTTTGCTTCACATCATGATTATGAAAAAATCAATAATAACGTCACCATTAGGACACAAACACAGCCTTCGCGATTTTGCACATTTCCGCACTTTTTTTACGGTGCCTGTGTTTAACAATCTGCTGCTCCTGAACGGCAAATATTACAATAGTGTTCTATATATCGTTTTAAAGCCCACACCCCGGACTACTTACGTTGTTCAATGCATGTCGATATCTTGAATAGTGTCGGAGTTATTGCCCTTGGAAGTTGGTCAATTTTTGGCGAAACGCATTTTTATAGGGTTCACAGCTCTGCGAAGACACAATGGATTTCATGTTTGAAGGTACCAAAATGTAGACAATAAAATGTGGAACAATTTTGCTTCACATTATTATTATGTAAAAGTCAATAGTTACGCCACAATTACGCCACAAACAGTGAGGGACATGAGGATTTCGCATTTTTTCAGTTGGGACATAACTAACTGAAGGAAGCAGCGAGTGTTGCTAGATTTTACTGGCGCTTCCTTCAGTCAGTTATCTCATATCACAGGAAGCGCCAGTAAAATTTAGCAACAGTCGCCGCTTCCTGGTATTCCAGTGCCCCAAAAGCAATGCGCTTTAAGTAACAACTGGGACTCCAGCAGTTTGTTTATCAGCTTGACTGTGCCAGGATCGCGCAAACCCGTTCTGCTACATCATCATGATTGCAGGAATCCAGCACATAAATGTCATTGAAAAACAGAAAAGTAATAACATGAAATTTAAAAGCAGACAATTTGTTAGTCACATTACACAGTTGCAATTTATGATACAGATAAACATCCCACAGGTCGTTCACTATCAGATAAAAGCGCTCACGCGGGAGAACAGATATCTCTTATAAAAAGACTACCACTGCAAAGCGTGGTTCACGTGCAAATACGGGAGACGATGTGAATTTCAACGCCAGATGTAATTGACAATGACAAGGAGATGTCAAATCTGAGCTGGAAGTCATCAATGCCCAAAGAAATAGTTTCCCTTGAATTGGCCTTTACGTTACATCGGCATTATCCTAGCCATACAGCATCGAGAATAAGTTTGCATGAATAAACATTGTAAAGTACAGTCAGATATGAGTTTTGTTTCAATTTTTGTTTTGAATGGGTGTTTAACAAATGCACTATATACACATAAATCTATGGGTTTTTCACAAGAGCAGTATATGCACATACGTGTATGCGTCAGATAGCTAGGGTCATGGTGATACCAGAGCTCTAATCGTTTGGACCGTAGACCCAAGGATGGCGGAGCTACCCGCTGTGTTAAGAGAGATATCTTCTATGGGAACTATTTAAAAGGTACATGACCCCGCGACCCGGCTGCATTTCACCGATCCGCTCTCGTGTCAAAAACGTGTTCTGCCTGGGTTTTGGACGCTTTCTAGACCTTAATTACACTTCAAACACCCGTAACTCCGACAGTTAAAATGGACGCTCCAGCTGACGTCCAAAGAAACGGTACAAGTGAAGGTAGCCACGGAGGGGTGTATGATTGCCGTTTTGTTATTCTCTATTGAATGCTGTTTTTTAAAGATAAGCTAAATAAGGAGATCTTAAGGGTAATACATTCGCTTACAGGCGTCTTACAGTACCGTACACCTGTTTTAAATCACCGTGTAACTAATAGTATTTCTGCCCCTAGCCTTAAGGTACTCGTGTGTCAGCGTATTTATGTGCGTTATGATCTGTTGCGTGGACTATTTCTGTCTTTGTACATGCAATTTGTAACATATATGCAAACTTTAGAAGTAATGCATAAATAATCGATTCGAATGTTCAACCTACGCGAGTGCATGCGTAGATTTAATGATTTAATAAGATTCTGTAATGCTTATATTTAAACCAAAGAACACATCTAGAGCTTGGAATTGATAAAAAAAGCCAGCAAGCCTACGCATTGTTACGTGTTCACTTCCAAGTTGCAACACAGAAGACTTTAAGGCCAAACCTCAGTGGTTGTACTATTACAATGGCAGTATAAAATGTAATAGCAGCGGAAAAAGCAGTAGTCAGTACTGACTGACTGACTGAGTTTGGTTTTACGCCGCTTTTAGCAATATTCCAGCAATATCACGACGGGGGGACACCAGAAATGGGCTTTACTCATTGTACCCATGCGGGGATTCAAACCCGGGTCTTCGGCGTGACGAGCCAACGCTTTAACCACTAGACTACCCCACCGCCCCAGTTGTCAGTAGGCATATGTATTGGCAAATAAATGGTATTGCAAAATATTGCGATTCAGGTACCCGTATTGCGATATATTGGGAGCTTAAGTGTTTGACAGTGAGTGACTATGTTTGTGCATTTCAATCCTGTTTTCTACATTATAAGTCCCTTAACATATAACATCTGATAACAGCAATCTCAAAATTAGGTTGTCAGGGATTCGATTTTCTTTTTTATACAATTTATAGTATTACAGTATGACGTTTTGTCACTGAATAACGAAGGAAAACATTAGTTGTGAATGAAAGTATGTGTAGATTTTAATTTAAATCATAAAGGTAATCACAAAAACTTCATATATGTTCTTTACCCAATATACCGGTTCTCCGAAAAAAATATTGCAATACGTATCGTTTGAAAGCGTATTGCGATACCGGTAATATCGTGCAGTCCTAAAAGTCAAAGAATAATGCTATTTACCTACAGTAAAATATGCCCTGGCGAGATATAAATTCTGAATGTGTAATCTCCACGTATCATCTTCACTAGTCTTGATGTAATGTGAGATGATAGGGCCATGCGCTTGCCCTCTTAAGTAGCCTTTAAAAGTCATTCGGAAACTCGAGTTCTATGCTGGATTAATCTGCTGATTCCATATGATTCTAACAAGCGTTTAGATATGGCAACCTGCACATCAATATCCTCAGCTGAATCCTAACACAAACAGTAATGCAGCTTCAACGTTAGTTTAAAATTAATCCTGGCATGTCGAAGTGTGAGGGTTGTAAAATACTGTACAGATTCCCTAAGAGGAACATACGGAGACCACCGACATTACTGTCCAACAAGCATTAGAATGAGGTGCGCGAATGACGCGTTTGTGAAAGGAGAGGGGAAAACTGATCCACTACCTACTCGAAGGGGGAACAGGTGTGAAAACAGGAAAGGTGATTTTTGTGATCCTTGCAGTAATCACTTTCTACGCCATGATTCGGAAGCGTCGGGTTTCTGCTCAAGCATTTGTATACTAGTATCGTGTAAAGTGGACTGTTAAAAGAGTATTAAACTCTGCAGGTATTTGAAACTTATCATGTCGAACTCTAAATTGGGTAAACGGGGTCAAGTCGTTCATTCCCAAACACGTGAGGTTGCCCACAATGTCATTTAGTACATGTGTACTATTTCCGACAGCACACAGTGCATTCAAAAAAGCCAGCGATGCTACTGGTATATCTGCCAGGACCTTGAGCAAAATAAATGACGATGGTAAATGCGTACCCGCGATGGGTACCAGTAAGTTCACAAGCCCAGGGAAAGTGCGTACTCGTACCGAAGGGAAAACTGAATTTGATGATTTTGATAAATGCGCAATTCGCCAGTACATTCAACACTGCTACACAGTAGCCAAGACAATGCCAACACTGACAAGCATTATGAAGATGGCTACTGATGATTTGGGATATACAGGAAGTAAAGAAACAATGCGTAAATGTTCAAGTGGTTTCAAATGGCGGAAAACTCGTTCAGACAGACAGGTCCTAATGGAGCGAAAAGACATTGTTGCATGGCGTTTGAGATATCTCAGAATGATTCGCCAGTACCGTAAAGAACACCGTCCAATCGTGTACATCGACGAAACATGTGTACACGCCAATCACACAGTATCAAAATGTTGGCAAACTGATGAGGGGGGAGCAGTTGGCGATATTCGGGTACCATCGGGGACAGGTCCAAGATTAATTATAGTCCATGCTGGTACATGTGAGGGGTTCATTCCTAATGCTTCTTTGATATTTAAAGCCAAACAAAAGAGCGGCGATTACCATGACGAAATGAATTTCAACAATTTCTCTAAGTGGTTGCAAGAAAAAACTTATTCCTAATCTGCCCCAAAACTCAGTAGTTATAATGGACAATGCCCCTTACCATAGCAAACAAACAGACAAAGCTCCAACAACTGCCAATCGGAAAGATGAAATCAAATCGTGGCTACAAAGGCATGCTATACTTTTACACATTCAATGTTGAAAGCTGAATTGCTTGCACTTGTGAAATCACGTCCGCGCGGTCCCGTATATCATATCGATGAAATTCTGAAAACCCATGGGCATACTGTCCTCCGATTAACTCCTTACCACGCCGATTTTCAATGCCATAGAATTAATTTGGGAGAATTTGAAAAATTGGATTGTGTCCAAGAATTTAGATTTCAAAATGGCTTCTGTACAGAGGACTTGCTAAGAACGATTGTTATCTATTGGCCAGAAGGAATGGTCAGACTGTTGCAGACATGTGATGGAAATTGAGGATCGTTACTGGCATCGAGAAATTGCCCTAGAGGATGAATCGAAAAACTTGTCATCGAACTTTGCGTCGATACTGATGACAGTGATATCAGTGATAGTGATGATGAGTAGCAGATTCCAGAGACTTACATGTAGCAAATAGCAGATAAACTACCACTGAGCCATCAAATTACTAAGTTTTGTTTGATTAATTTATTAGTACCCCGTTTTGAATTTACATAATACATAATTCCCGTCGAGGACAGCACAAACGTATTATCCATAAAATATTCACACACACAGAACCTAGGCTAGGATAGAAATTAACTTTTGGTATTTTTTTATTGATAAACACAAAAATATTCGAGTGTTGTATTGGGTTGTGTATGGAAATCGTCAACCGCAAAATAGCAAATAGAACCCATTCCAGAAGAGCGAGAGTAGACTGACACGCTTCACAGAAGTTTATCGCTTTACATACCCTCGGCCCCTTAATGGTAAAGTGGACTGCACCGCTATTCAGATTGACAGGTTCAAATGACAGGTCGGCATTATTCTTAAGTTCGTCTCACAGTAGTAGTTGTTCTCCCACTGAGGCTACATGTTAAATTTTGTATGACTTCAGTTAACCTATCTTTTAAACAAAGCATGCTGACCCTTAGTGGCCTTGGGTCTGTGGGTAGCCTAGTGGTTAAAGCGTTCAATCGTTAAGCCGAAGGCCCGGGTTCGATTCCCCACATTGGTATTGTGTGTGAAGCCCATTTCTGCTGTCCCCCAACGCGATATTGCTGGAATATTGCAAAAAGCGGCGTAAAACCATACTCACTCACTTAGTGGCTAACCGTCATTTCCACTGACAAATATGATTCTTTTGACTTATTATTATTGATAACTCTTAGTCATCATTGAAAATAATAACTGCAAAACATTCGTTCAAAGGTCTTTAAGCCCTGTTCATTTCATCATAATATTTTTTTTTTATTATTTCACAGGCAATTGACGATGGCCAAGATACAGTCTCGCTACAAATCTATCCTCAGTAAATGGTTGGGAGGGAGGAAGGAATACACTCTGTTGTACCAGGCTACCAGAGATGGATGTAGTGCGGAGGCCTTTCATAGAATGTGCAATGACAAAGGCCCGACTGTTACCCTGCTGTATAACACAGCGGGCAATGTGTTTGGTGGTTACATCGCCGTGCCGTGGCAGAATACGCCAATAACTTGTTCTGGTGGTCATAATCCAAATCCAGCAGGTCAGACGGCATGGCACTGCCCATATTGCCGCACAGTGTGCAACATAAACAACGTCGGTACAACCAGTCAGTATAGCAATGACGCCACCGCCTTCATCTTCAGACTTACAGCCAAGAAGTCCTTCAAGCCAAAACTCTACCGTGTGAAAAAACCTGGAAATGCAGTTATGCAGAACTCCCATTACGGCCCATGTTTCGGGTCTGACCTACAACCATTTACGAAGAGTGTTACCAAGACTGACAACTACTTCAAGGGAAATGGGACAATAAACGTAGGAACCCACTACGACATGAATGGCGATGACAATAATGTGTTTTCTGGAGGCAACCTTCAGTACACCGATATTGAGGTCTACCATATCACGGGTAAAGACTTGAAATAACTTCTGAGCTCAACATATCATATTTCATTTCATTCAAACAATTACCTTTAGCAAGCAAACAAGTGTTTTGTTCACTTGCTCGTCTGTCTGTCTGTGTTTGTCTGTCTGTCCATGTCTGTGCGTGTGCGTTTGCCTGCGTGCGTGTGTGTTTGTGAGTGAGTGGGTTTAGTTTTACGCTGCACTTAGCAATATTCCAGGGATATATAATAAACTCTTATATATACTCATATAGGTATATACACATACTCCTTTGTGATATGTATATTGGACATGCCTGAATTTAAATAACACTGACCATGTTCTGTATACCTTCCTATAGAGCCAACAGGCATGCCCTCTGCTTCTATCGATGGTGCCTGGCGCAAATTTGGACAAGTAAATCGCGAGGTTCGTAAATAGTGATATAGCAACTGTTGTTACATGTTTGTTTATTTTCACAGAGATTACGTATAGATTTAAGATATGAGTGTGCAGATGCTCCTCGGTGAGCTTGTTGACTTATCATACTTCGGAAACTGTGGCTGAATTCAGGTTACACGACTTACATAGTCCCCTGTAGGAGTTTAACTTGATTAAATCATAACCGCCTGAGAACGGAAATTGGTACATCTAAAGTAGGTCTTGTAGCGATCTCACAAACTAATTGTTATATCTTCGAAACTTATATGTATTATTGATTCTAATATATGTGTACTTTCTCCAAGAAAGTAGTTTCTAAGTGATGGGCTAGTTGTCCTTGAAGGAAGGTTCACTGTGTCTTTATCATCCACTGAATGTTTTTTTGAAAGGAAACAAACCCTAACGTAAGATGTACTTTCGATTTCTAAACAGTGAGTGAGTGAGTATGGTTTTAAGCCGCTTTTAGCAATATGTCAGCAATATCACGGCGGGGGACACCAGAATGTGGGGAATCGAACCCGGGTCTTCGGCGTGACGAGCGAACGCTTTAACCACTAGGCTAACCCACCGCCCGATTTCTAAACAAGTGATACGAGTAATTGTCATGAAAAACACTGTTTGGTGGCACAGGTTTATCACACCACTGTACGTAACAAATGTGGCACCACATGCCGGAGTAGCAAACTGTGTTGATTGTCACAGCTAATATTTCAAGATGGTGAATGAATAGAATTAGACAATTTACAATATGTTAATTTACTCTGCAGGATTTACTATAAATATATATTAGTTATGGACTTTTTGTGATAAATAATACTCACATTGTTGTCCTTCATATTAACTAAAAACGATATGAAGAATCTGCAACACATTTGGACTTCTTGAACTGCCTTCTTAGATTCTGTCTCGAAATTGTAATGGCCTGTTTTACAGTGGTTTCCTATATTTTGACATTGTGAGTAATAATGATATGGTCACATGTAAAGATCTTTAGCACTTCATGACGAGGTGTATATTCAATTCCTGGAATGTTTTCTGATGTCAGTATAGCTTCAGCATTTCTTCCAGATGCTGCTGTCTTACATTGAACGATTTACACCACCGGAAGACAGCAAGGCCAAGGCTGTTAATGTGCTATTATTAGGTGCAGTTGGAGCTGGGAAATCCAGCTTTTTTAACTCCATCAGGCCTCAGACCACAATTATTTTCCTTCTTTGCTATCTACAGTGACATGCCAGTGCACCATAACTAATATCGGTCGTAGGCTGTTCTCCTGTTGCATGCTGACCAACCTGCCACTTGTCACTTAATCGGCAAAATATGAGCCTGGATCGACCATGTCGATTATGCTGTATCCACTGTAAACAATGGTCACCGGAAGTTACGAGCCGAAACACACCAGACAGCCTTGAACTTGGGGTCAAATCAAGGAAGGCTGGTGTCAATACCATGAGTAGATTGTGGACCCAAAAAATTTTGCAATAAAGTACAATGTCTTACCTTTCATTTAAGCTATCACAAGTCACCCTGAAAAAATCAGCACAAGCAGAACAGCCCATTTAAACAAGGCACTATATTCTCATATTTTACTTCCGGGTCATGGTAAAAGTTAAGGGGGGTAACTGTGGTCTGAGGCCTATCAGGACACCAAAATGTCTGCAAATTAAATAAAACTTCATCAATACTAAGCCCAGACACTATGTAAGGCTCACAGAAAGCCCTAACTCATACACAACTTGACTTATTCTCCTTTTACTCCATGCTGTATCTCTGGCATTTGAGTGTTAATTTTGGGCATGAATTAATTTCAAACACAATTCTAATTTGTCTATAACTCCATAACCAGGTGGAAATTGACAAAAACATCAAGTGTTCCTCTTTTGTTATTGCATGTGCTATCAAAGGACACTGGTTTCAGTCCATTAAAGCATTTTTTTTCATTTTTTTCTCTATTTTTACATACATACATGCATTTTATACTAAAATAATTCCATTAAAGTTCATATTTTCAACAAAATGAAAATTGAAACTGTTAACTTTTATTCATTAGAAAGCCCTATCTTTTCTCGTTAAATTGATTGGCTGCACAAGTAGATGTGTACAGCCAATCAAGTGCAGCGAGTCACCAAGCGTGTCCACTCTCACCTGACACCTGGCCAATACGCGACAAAGTGTCAGTAGGTGTGTATGGCTCAACTGCGATTTACACCAGTGGCACAAGACATGTGTATGTCTTGAGTTTCAGTACATTTTCTAATACATATACCTGCTTGTCAGTGCCAGTGACAACACACAGAGATGGGATATATAAGTACATGCTGTGCTCAGAGCTCATTAGTTCTATTCGACACAATCACGATGAAAGGCGACCGCAAGAGAATCAAGTCACAGTTCAGCAAAGGCCATACTCCCTGGAACAAAGGTCTCACCCTTGAATCGGAAGAGTCGGAAAGTGCCTCTCCACCCCAGATACCCAGGACAGTCACTAGGTTGAGTGCAGAAGACTTCTCCCCTGGTCACCAAGTCAAGGCTGGATGGCACTGGGCTGTCAACACCTGACTGCGATGGCATCTCTACTTCAGTGAGGCTGCTGCGTCCCACTTCAACGAGCAAGCATGACCTGAAACAAGAGTCAAGCAAAGATGACTTGGAGGGTATGCGACTAGTCGACACTATGAAAAGGTGGCCGAAGCATGGAACACAGCTCTGCGACTGCATCGGTCAACATCCAGTGACTGTGACGACCCTCAGCTGCAGATAGCCAAGGAGAGAAAATGGGGAGCATGCTGGAAAATAACACTGAAATGTGTCACATGTGACTTTGTAGCACCTGAAATGAAGTTATACAAAGAAATCGAGACGGGTAAACCTGGGCCAAACCCAGCAGCACCCAACGTGGGACTTGCCTTGGGTCTACAGGACACACCTATAGGAAATACGAGAGCGAGGTTACTGATGGCCAACATGGACATTCCACCCCCATGCAGGAGCAGTATGCAGAGGACCTCCAACAAGGTTGCTAAGGCTGTAACTGAACTTAACACTAAGGATATGGCAGAAAAGGTGGAGTTAGTGAAGGAAGTTAATCGAAAGAGGGGTACTGAGCCGTGTGAGATGAACATTGCTATGGATGGCCGATACAACTCGACAACAATAGCAAGCAGGAAGAAGCCAGGGCAGAATGCATCACAAGCAATCGGCATCGCCTGCGAAACTGTTACTGACAAGAAGTTCATCGTCGGTGCGTCATTCCAGAATAAGCTCTGCTGGACTGGTGCCTGGCTGAAAGCAAAAGGCATGGATGTGAAATGTCCAGGGGGGGCACCCAGACTGTACTGCGAACATGTCGGCCTTCACGCCATTCTCTGAGTTCAAAATGGGAGAGGACATTGGTAATCAGCTCGCACTACAGGGTGTACTCATAAAGTATGCCACAACCGATGGGGATTCGAAGTCTGCAGATGGAGTAGACAAAGCTCTCAAAGTGTTGGACCCAATGTGGAAGGTGCAAAGGCTAGCTGACCCAACCCACTTGGCTCAAGGACAGTTCCGACAATGTTACAGAGCTGATTTTAACCCAGATATGTTCCCCGGCACTACTCGTACACATAAAATGGAAGCAAAGAAGGTGCTGAGCCAGGATGTCAACGCACGGTGCAGCCTGATACTAAAAGAACTCATGAAAGATCATGCAGGTGACATGAAAACACTTCGTAGTATCTTACCAAGAGTGCTCGAAGCAACCCTCAAGTGCTACAGCGGCGACTGCTCCAGGTGTGCCCGGTACTCAGTTGTGTGTAGAGGAGGTGTAACAAACAGCTGGTGGCAGCGATCCATGTTCCTCGGCTGCAACAGTATCACTCATTTCAATATGGATGACAATGATAAACACTTGCTTAATGAAATTCTCAAAATGAAGTTAAGTGTAGAAGTGGTGGAACAAATGAAACTGTACACAGACACACAGAAATGTGAAGCTGCCAATCGATCACTGAGTATTTCTTTGCCAAAGAATGTAAACTTTTCAAGGAACATGATTGGGAGGGCTTCTTCTACAATTCACAGGCTCAACAATGGCCCTGGGACATCAGCAATCGACAAGTGCGACCATTCTGGGGTGAAACTTTCAAGCCGAGCTGTGCGGTCACTTGAACAAATGGACAAGGAGGCTACCTATCACAAAGACTATCAGAAAAGCCCCAGTGTTGTGAAAAGGAAACTTACACAGCATGGAAGCAAGATCTGTGAACATTTGAAGTCTAAACAGACTGACAAGCAGAGTGGGGACTACAGAAAGGGTCAGTTAGACCCTGTACCGTGTTTCAGCAAAAACCATGAACATTCTTATTCAAAATATTGAAAATGTGCAGTGATGCTGCAGAACTGTATGTCCTAATTACTTGCTAAAGACAGATACTGTTTAACTTTAAGTTTAAATACATCATAATGTCTCTAAAGCTATGTGTTGTGAATAAATGCTATGTCACAACTAACTGTGACTGTGGTGAAAATCAGGAAATATGAATAAAATTTTACTATATTATATGATATAGTATTTTTTCAATATACTTTGCCTTTGTTTTTCTGTTCTCCTATAACTTCAATGCCAAAAGGCAATCTGGGAAAGGTGCATGGCCTTTACACACACCCCTGTTTACACAGGCCACTCTGTCTGCATTTATGCTGTGTGGTTCAGCAGACAGGTGTTCGACATAGGTGCATTTACTGTTGTGGCACAAATGGCTGATGTCGTAATCACCTATGTCGAAGTTTTCCCTGTGTACTATAAAACTCAGCCTGTGAGCATGAGTAGTACGCCACTGGTAGGCAATGGGGCAAAAATACCGCAATACCCCATACCCACTGTGCTTGCATGCTCCAGTCCACATATGACATATGCCATTTTCCTCACTGAGGACTGAATTTTTCACAAACTTGGCTCTATATCTTTGGAAAAAGGCTTGAATATTAGCCATTTTAGGTATCACATGCATCTAAAAGGCACGTGCGGCGTAGAGATACATACATTCACCATAATTGAACCAATCTGTCTAAATATGATGCGTCCGCTCACTCACTAAAACAATATGCAATCAGAAAACTGAAATAAATTCATAAAAAATGTAAAAAAAAATATTTTCAGTTGAAAACACATGTATACATATTTCAAATGTTCCTGGCAGTAAATATGCAAAGTTTCAAGTGAATATTTTGAAAAATAACAGACATATAGCAAATTAAACACTTGCACTACCTTCACCATATCAGGCCTCAGACCACAATTATTTTCCTTCTTTGCTATCTACAGTGACATGCCAGTGCACCATAACTAATATCGGTCGTAGGCTGTTCTCCTGTTGCATGCTGACCAACCTGCCACTTGTCACTTAATCGGCAAAATATGAGCCTGGATCGACCATGTCGATTTTGCTGTATCCACTGTAAACAATGGTCACCGGAAGTTACGAGCCGAAACACACCAGACAGCCTTGAACTTGGGGTCAAATCAAGGAAGGCTGGTGTCAATACCATGAGTAGATTGTGGACCCAAAAAAATTTGCAATAAAGTACAATGTCTTACCTTTCATTTAAGCTATCACAAGTCACCCTGAAAAAATCAGCACAAGCAGAACAGCCCATTTAAACAAGGCACTATATTCTCATATTTTACTTCCGGGTCATGGTAAAAGTTAAGGGGGTTAACTGTGGTCTGAGGCCATCAACTCAGTCTTCCAAGGGGAGATAACTGGCCTAGCAAGGAGTGGAAGTGCTGACAGGAGCTTAACAACTACGGTAAGAGACATCGATGTGTAGCCGAACAGGTTCGACTAAACTTAATAGGCACTAGTAGTTCAACTGTCCGACTCGTCAGCCTACAATAGCCACTACTCCAACCTTGGCAATTTCTCCTGGTGATCTTCAAGCTTGCCATCTGGTCACAGCACATCACCCTCTTGGAGAATATCAAGTTCAACAGTCCATCGTTGACAAACCATAGGTCTTCATGACAGGCTCCAAGTAACACCATATCCTGGCTGCTTCAATACAAACCACTTGTATTTACTAATAACTGGTTTTATGTATTAATGCCACTTCAACAGGACCTGTTCAGTTGCCCATTATACCACCAATAACACTATTATTTTACCTCTTAATACAATTTAATACCCGTACAACTATCCAACAAATAATCAAATGTATAACACAACCCGTCAAAACATTACCCAATAATAATACATTTCTTATTCAAATAGTAAACTCACATTTCCACAAAATGTCATTCGAAATGCAATACAAAACACTCAATATTCAATTTATTCACACACTTCCAAAGAAATAATATTCAAAATGCAATACAAAATACTATCACGCATTTCTGCCACTAACATCACTGAAATACACGTCTGAAGTTTGCACCACGACATTCGCTGGGTATCTCCCTCTCACCCCAAACAGCCACGCTTTTTTATCACGCACTCCTTCGCACAGCCGGTTGCGTTCCCGCGCCCCGTTCTCCCGCCGAAAACACACAAAGGACCAGATCTTGACACTGACTAAACACAACTGGTACTTTATGGTGAGACAGAGTTCGACACAGTGTATTCTGTACATTTGCCGTTTCTTTTCTGTTTTGTTTTTCTGAAGTACCGACGTTACAGAGTGAGATCAAACGTGACCGGTGGAACCCTGAAGATGCGTTTTTGTGACACCAGGGGAATGGAGTGCGAGGGTGGCCTTGACCTTGTTGACCTCATTGCCGTCATCGAAGGTCACGTCCCAGACAGGTTCCGTGTAAGTTGTTTAGCCTTTCAAGATGCGATGCAATGCAACATATATTATGTACGTATTAGGTATAAAGACAGTGACATTTTACTACACCATGTTTGTCTAAATGGTGTCGGAATGAATTAGTCGCACGCCTCTGTGAACTGTCAATAGATCTTAGCTGTCACGACATGAGATGGATGTGGAGGAGAGCTGAACTGAACGATTCAGGCCTCGGAGCTTTACCACTTTGGCGGAACTATATGGAGCATCTATATGCTGGTGATGAACCTAGCAGTTCAAATCCTGGGAGTTAAATCATTTTTCATAGGCATTCGGATGCATTAAAATTTAGGGCTTTGTGGCACACTGCCGCATACCAATATTATATGAAAATATGGAAACGACTTACATGTTAATATTAACCCAATTGCACATTAAAAATGGTTATATATTATCTTTATTATACAGTTTAGTATTGGAAACGTAAATGTAGGATTATAGGGATACTGTAATTGGTTTATTGTGTGAACTAACTGGGGACGGTATCGTCCTGATTACCTGTCTAGCAGTGACCGTATCACTGAGACGACGTGCCAAACGGATATATAAATGGTTTGCATGACATTGTAAAGTGTTACGAATGTTTCGCCATTATCCTTGTTTCAACATTCGCACAATAAAATCATCTGTGATAAAAGCAGTGATGTGATAACTACAGATAAAACAACTACCTTCAAAATACTATCATTAACAATGTTTCTTTATCTCGGATAATTTACGTCTTTTGAAGACGTGGGGGGAGTTCCATGAGAGATCGTGTAAAGTGAACTTGTGAACTGTAATCAGCTAATAAAAGAGTGAGTGAGTCAGTTTAGTTTTACGCCGCACTCAGCAATATTCCAGCTATATGGTGGCGGTCTGTAAATAATCGAGTCTGGACCAGACAATCCTAGTGATCAACATCTTGAGCATCGATCTGTGCGATTGGGAACCGATGATATGTCAGCAAGCCTGACCACCCGATCCCGTTAGTCGCCTCTTACGACTAGCATGGGTTATTGAAGATACATTCTAACCCGGATCTTCACGGGTCGGTAATAAAAGACACATTCCAGGTAACGTGAAGCATTCAGGCAACATATCTGTCTTTATACAGATATATGCAAACGGATTAAAAGCTAGAAGTTCCGAATGCAACAAAATAAAGTCGCACCATTGTTGTGGGAATGTTATTCATCATGTCGCTTCCGATCTCAGTGTTATTTGTACCCAAACGGGTGTTCTAATGCTGGGGCATAACTATAGCGATTATATTCTGGGGTTTTCAGGCAGTTTGATTTTGTTATGATTTTTATTCAAGGTGGCAAAAATAAAAGCCGAGAAATTTGAGAAAACTGACTTTTGACCAGGTCAAGAATCTCCGTTTCCTATTTGAGACTGGCCGATCAGAGAACGTTCAGGGTTCATCCGGAGCTGCCATCTATGGAGGTGACCTAAGATCCTCTCGCACCGAGTTATGTCCTTGAAAAATGAACTTATTTCAACAAGACTGACCTACGAATTGTCCTTTCCTTAAGTAGGCGATGAGGAAACAAACTGCCCTCTTGAACTGTGTATATATGTATCTTTATTCCATTAGGACCTTGGACACATTCGCATGGAAAGTGGTGTTCGTCATCTCTTTTATCAGCATCTGCGCTCTGGTTTTCGTTTTCTGATCACTGTCAGTTTATTGGTTGCTTTTTAAAGATAAGGACGATTGGTCGCTAATGTTGACTGGTCATATATCCCACTACAATGGGGACACCTGGTGTCAATCCAGAGACGTTCACTCTTATCATTTGGAATTACGATGTTTTGTAGTTCAATCCAACTGCACCCATTGACTCGGACTGTACTGGGTACAACAGTAGTCCTTCTCCAGATGATAAGATTCACTGCATCGCCTTTGTCATTGACGGTACCACTGTCGACGTTTTCCCTGAGAAGATTCTTCACAGCATCAAATCCCTCCAGCAAAGAATAAACACCAAAGGTAACTTGAAGATAATGTTAATGTGGAAACAGTGATATAAACCATTACGTAATAATTGCTCGTCTAACGTATGAGCATTAAGTAAATAAGTGAGTTTAGTTTTATGCCGCTTTAAGCAATATTCCAGCAATATCACCGCGGTGGACTTTACACATTGTATCCAGATTGTATCCAACCGAGCCTACAATGTGACAGGCGAACGCCTTAACCGCTAGGCTACCCCATCGCTAGGCTACCCCATGAGGATTAAGTCTGTGGGGATGGGGATTAAACAAAAACAAAGGAGTAGTCCGAATGACTTGTCTATGTTAAGGGCTGGTACCAAGGGGTTGATTGAGAGTCAGGTGTAGCAGCGTCTTATATTTAGAATAAGGTAGACAGGAATCGAAATTACATCATTAAATAAATATAGGATAAAGAAGTGCCACACTGCCACAACAGACGAAGAGCATTCATGTCCGGTTGTAGGATCAAAACTGCCACCCAAACAAGATAGAACGTATGGTTGTTAATAGTTCTGACAGCGTGGTTTACATTTTTGGGGACAGTGAGGTTTTGTTGCTGGTTTGGGTATTCAACTGACTAAAGAAGACAAATAATCAAGGCGGATATTTACAAGCTGCGTTCCTGTGGCCGTAAATATTATGCTAAAGCTCATATCGACCTATATGCATTATTGGCTTGGCGATATTACTTATATTTCTGAGGAACGTGACTACGTTTTGAAGCGACTGTTTGCCATTCACATTATGGCAGCTGATTCGTGATTAGCTCGGTTATTTACTTCCAAAGGTATACCGCAAGTGGTCATTCTAACCAAGGCTGACAAGGTCTGCATCGAGGTACAGGAAGATGTCAACAAGATGTTTCACAGCGCCGCCATAGGTGATCTTGTGGAACAAGCGGGGCAACTCTTTGGTCTTCCTCGATCGTGCGTCTTCCCAGTGAAGAACTACGAAGATGAGGTTCAAGTGGACAGGAGTGTTGATATGCCCCTGCTGCTGTGTCTCAAGCAGATTCTCAGGTTTGCGGATGACTACCTTCAAGACTCTATGTCCTCTGACTAGAGGTGAACACCTCTGCTTTTCCAAGAGAAGTTAGAATAGATGTACACGTTGCAATCTGAAGATACCTGCGGGATCTTATAAGAGACAGTGCTGTTGCTTTTAACTAATCTGAGCTGTGGGTTTTAAACAGCTGTTAATTTATTCATCTGTGATGCTTGGTGATGGGTCATTGTGTAGTATATATTCCTTAGTATGGTCTTCCTATGAGGGTAACACGTATTTGTACATTATTATACACTCTGTAGCTTTTTCCGGCGTTGGCATTCATTCGGCTATGTCTACTCTAAGCAGGCATGTCGATCGAACCCCAGCATTGCTGAATCCTAGTTGCTGAAACTTAAATGCTTGAACATAGCGTTAAGATCATGTCAATGATCATTCGTCTAAGTGTCTTATGGCCTTGTTCACTGTGTCCATTTTTGTGCCGCTTTCCCATAGTCCGCTTTGAGTGTATGCATAGAAATAATTATTGTATCAAATATTTTCATTCCAAATCCTCTAAATTAACTGCCGCACTAGTTTTTGACTCAAACGTAAACTCACAGGTGATATTTCCTATATTCCTGACAGTTATGTTTCCTGGAGTTTCTTTCATTACCCTGTCATAGAGGTGGTTAATCGAAAATTGCGATATATTGTATTTGTCACTGATGGATTAACAGTATATCTCAAGTCATGTCATCAACCAATTCCCCAAGAACCCAGGCAACATAGCTGCAACATTCATCCCCGTCAAGACACTCAAAACATCCTACTCACCAATGGTAAGAGTCGCACCAAGTCTAGCCCAAGCGCTAGGAGATGTATTAATGAGATCACATGCAAAGGTGGAGATAAATATGTTTGAGAGACGCCCCACAGCCAGTATGAGAACACAATATCTCTGTTGTCAAAGCTCACATGAAAATGACACTTTCGGACTCCTCAAAATTACACTTCATTAATTGTGTTGACCGCCTTATGTCCAAAAAACAAACAATCCTTTTCTGCACTAAAATCAATTACGAGAACACAGCAAACTTTCAGAAGCTATTTTGTTTTTTAAAAGATATTAAAACAATATTCCTATGCAGCATTACTCTTTGTAAAACATATTTAATCAACTTTAATCGGAATAAAATATCTTAACTGCCTTGACACTGTAGTCAGCGTCCTGTTATTACCAGTACAATTACTACACGTTCATTGTACCTTTACCAGTGCAGATACGGGTTAGAATTGATCTTCAGCAACTCATGCTTCTCCAAAGAGATGTTCGAGTGGTCAGATTCACTGACTGGTTAATGCGTGTCATCTTATATCAGGAACTTTGAGCGATCCTTATAGTGTCAGTCAGCGGTTTGTCTGGTCCAGACCTATGTGACTACCTTGTCCGAAACGGACAAATCGGCCTAACCAATATATATTGCTTGTCACAGGAATTCCAATCATTGCGTTGCCTACAGTTTAAATGAAGACATGTCGTATTTGATCAGAAGCATGCCTCGGAGATTCCGTGCATGTCTGATCAACAGAGTTGGTGTTACCAGGTATAAGTGACGCTGGCTGAAAAATGAAAATTTGAACACAGACTTCCTTGATGGCCTAATGTACTACCATGTCATCACAACAACCAACAGAACCTAGAAGATCTGATCGCCCGACTCCTCAACAGATAGGAGCAAGTCATTTCTCTCTGTCACTGCCATGTGGAACAAAGGATATGTCTTGATGATCCTCACTGTGTCCACTAATATTAATGTTAGTGTACAATGTACAACTCCACTAATATTAATGTTAGTGTACAATGTACAACATCAGCACTCTTTCTTTTCTTCAAGGCTTAGTGGGGTAGTGGGTGGGGGTGAGTATTATGTCGGCGCTTATATCGAAGCAGTGAACGTATCAAAGGAATGATGCATTTCATTACAATGAAAATAATTCAGTTATTACGTGTTTTAAATGTACGAAACGTTTATTTAGTTCAGGCATATTAAACAATAACACACGTTGAAAACCGTAATGCAACATATACCATGACCATATCGTTACTAGGCGGGGGTAATATATTATGGGTGTAATTCTACAACCACAATTTCTTCTTTCTTCAACCAACCTACTTGTGCAGGGGTCAGAGCGTCCGCCCGGAGAGCGGAAGGTCGTGGGTTCGATCCCTGACCGCGTCAAACCAAAAGACGTTAAAATATGGTACTTGTTGGTCTCTGCCTGGTGCTCGGCATTAATGGGTACAACAAGGACTGGTCGGCTCGGAGTCAGTATAATGTGTCTGAGTGTGGTATTCATGCTTAACTGCGGCATGGTATCTCAGTGGGCTAGCTCTATAAAAAGAGCTTAAATTTGGGCTAGTACAAGCAGCCACACATACGCACACATGCACGTCGTCATATGAGCGAAATATTCATAAGTGCGACGTTAACCCATTTTCACCTCACCTCATCTTTCTTCAACCAATATGGTTGTGTCGAAAAGGAAAATGGTACCGATTTTACTAGTGTGTGTACGTTTGTGTGCACACTACCAAGAAAAGAGTAAGTGAGTTTTACGTCGCTTTTAGCAATATTCCAGCAATATCACGGCGGGGGACACCAGAAATGGGCTTCACATATCGTACCCATGTGGGCAATCAAACCCGGGTCATAGGCGTGACGAGCGAACGTTTTAACCACTACACCACCTCATCACCCACAAATTGCAAGATGATATTTTGGGTACTAATTATTTAGTATCAAACGTTTCATTTTATAGACAACAACAGCAGCGTTTGCAGCTGAATCTGAAAACAATATCCAGTCCTTCTTCAAAATGCCCCTCACTCCTTGTTTGTCTCTATGTACACCTTCAAATGTCAGGTGTGCCGTTATGATTGTACGATACTCCATTCTTAAGGTCTGAAGGTGTAGATTCTCATTGTCGATTTTCTGCTATTGATAGCGAAATATATACTTTGTTCTATAGGATTTATGGTACATAGTCTCCGAATTTTATGAGTTCATAAGACATCAATATTTGGTTATGCAAGCTGGTAATTTATTCATACGTTTTTATATGATCAGAAATGACAAAATAAATCATGAAATAACATTATTGTTATTATATAAATTCACCGGATCGTAGAAATATATACAAGTATATGCAATCAATTTATACATCCACAATGTAACTTTACCGGATAAGACGTGCAAAGTACATAAACCAATTATAAAACGTGTTACTGTATTAAATATTACTGTTCTGGTTTATTAAATAAGGCCGAACATAGACCCTTTGGGGCATTTATGAAACAACGTATCTTATATGACATTTACGTTCATACATTAAAGTATAACAAACACGTTTGCAACTCAAACCAGAATACAACTATCCCAAACAAACATAAAACAAGTTGATATATGCATAAAGGTCACCAAGTACACTATCACAGTATTATTTACATGATCACACTTTAGAAAAACTCCAAACTATCAAACATTTGAACACATCCTTAAAAAACAACACATTAACCAGTAATGTTATACTAGTATACGGAAATGTGCACAACTGTGAGAACGTATAATGACGTATGTACCCTGTTCTTTTCTGAGAAATATAAAGTCAGAAGACCAGTTAGTGAATTTAGTTTTACGCCGCTTTTAGCAATATTCCAGCAATAGCACGGCGGGGGACACCAGAAAATGGGCTTCACACATTGTACCCATATGGGGAATCGAACCCAGGTCTTCGGCGTGACGAGCGAACGCTTTAACTACAAGGCTACCCCGCCGCCCCTCAGAAGAACAAATTTACTCAAATGAATGATAGATTATATCAAAATCACTGAATGTGACATATTATGTGTAATTGCTTGTCATGAAAATGTAAACGTATGTACAAAATTATCAGATAATGACCATATACGTTCCACGTCAATTTAGAATAGGAGCATTTGTCAAGCTAGTTACCCTCGCATAGAAGATAGGAATAAACGGAGAAGACGTCAAACAAAATCTTGAGAATGTCAGTATATATGCATTTTGTCATTTGTTATACACAAATACTTTTTACTTTACAAATACATGTTTTCATTTGCCTGTAACAGTTGTAAAACAAAATGTCAATGGAATGAATACATCAAGTTGAAAAAATTAGTTAACAACACAACATGAAGCCAGTAGCGAGGTTGCAAGTAACAAGATCATAGCGACAGGTATCACACCACACGCTGGTACAGGTGAGCCTGTGGTGGAAGCAATGTTTGAGTCAGTAGTGACTGCTCTTGGTGTTGATAGTGATGATGTTTCGTTACCAGTGACCGGTGTGGGTAAAGCAGAGGTAAGGCCACTTGTGTCATTAGAAACAGGAGTCGCTGACATGGTAGATGCTATTTTCGATGTTACATCCTTAGTCACGGTTGTAGATGTTGTGCTCTCTGTGGATACCAGGGCAGATACCGTTATGGTTATGTTTGTACTTGCTGAGTTTGAAGGAATACCATTGTCAAATGCCAGCAGTGTGATGTTGTAGGTCTCCCCGTCTACTAGAGGCAGTATATTTCGTATAATCCCAGACCGTTCATCAACAGAAAATATACTTCCATTTTCAATTCTGTATGAGACATTATTCATGTCCAGATCTGTTGCTGTTGCAGTCAAGATGACACTGTAAGGCCCCAGTGGAGATATTTCTAAAGTGCGTGGAATATTTTGAAATACTGGTGGATACATATTTTTCGGGCCAAAAACAGCATTATAAACAGATACGTTAGATAGGTGGTCATTGTTGTCAAACAGATGGAAGTAAAATTTGTTCTCATAATGAGAAGTCAGCCAGGAATTCTGAGGAATAAGTATATTCTTTCCATCATGTTTTGTCACTTTGAGCAGAGATTCTGATGATACATCTCGCGTTATGTTATTGATGGCCCGCGCATATACCCAAGACTCATTAACTTGTGGAACCCGAACCTCAACATATATGTACTTCTTTCTTCCTCGGAATTCCTCCTTTGTTTTCGAAAATCCAATTTCTGATACAGAACCTACAGGATATGAATAAAACCCATTGGAGCTGTCATAGAGTCTGTCAGGGAGATTGTCCTTATCAACAAGGTCATTGACAAGAAAATCATCCATGTTATCTTCACCTACGGTATCAATTCTAACCTGATGGATCATGTCATGGTAGGATATGGATTCGAACACAGACAGCTGGGGATCACCCAGTGGGTTTATATTTTCAAATGTGGCCGAATAGTTATAAAACCTGCCCTTAAGTGATGACGTCATCCACCATCGAGCTGTTTTGGTCTCGCGACTGATGATATCACCAAAGTTAACAGTTAGTGATGGTTGGATGGATTCCATCCCCAGCTGAGCACTGGTGATTTTAAAAGACACAAGCAATCCTTTTTCATTTTCTATGATCTCCGGCTGCCCAGAGGATATCTTCACATGGCGTGCGATCCCATTACCCTTATTAGTTACCATTACTGCAAGGGGGAACGGAACAACCGGTTCCACTTGGGGTGTCATAGGATCATCGCCTTGAACATATTTTTCATGGAAGTAGGCCAAGCGTTAGACTTGGATTCGGCTTCACAGTTATTGTGTCTGGTAAAAGGGGGACGTTGAATTCCTTTTCACCCACAAAATATGATAAAGTGCCTCCAACATCATAGTTGACATCTTCATCCACAGCTGCACCTTTGTAAGCTACAATCAACCAGTCAGCTGAACCCTTGACCCCGGTGGCTAAAGTTCCAGTTCCAGACACGTCACTGATCCCCTCTAACACTGGTTGACCTTTTGGTTTGAAAAGAAAACAAGCGAAATCACACAGTGATTATGTTAAACGAATCATGATCAGTCAGTATTTAGAAACTGCAGTTTTTTACAAAGGCTCTGCACTTGACAACAAATTGAAGAGTATTGATTCCTCCTTTCGTCTTTAAGATGCTATGCATGAACCTTACCTAAACCATGTTGTATCAGAAACTGACATTTTCTGTACTGATTTGTCTCAAATTCTTACCAATAGAGAAGAGGTCATTTTCCAGAGATCCATTTCCGCCAGTTCTGGTTATGATAATGTCCACATCAATTTTTTCCAGCGACCCCTCTTCACCATTTTCTATCTCTAATCTTGCTTGAAAAGCATCTCTGGTCAACACAAGGTCCTGGGTAATCCGAATTCTTACTTTGGCACAGATTCCTTCTTCTGGTTTTGCCTTAAAAACGAAAAATACGACTGCTAATTAACAATAAACACGTGTTTTAAAAACAAACGAGACGGGTTTTTTGGTCGGACGCTCAATAGAAATTTCTGAGGTTAAAGATTCAATGACTTGTGGAACCAAACAACATGGCCCGCATACAACCTAATATCTAATGACCCAGGAACATAATTTAACTGGGTAAGAAGTACATTCATCAGACATTTTCCCAAGCTGATGCTTTGAGGGCAACAACGTCACAAACAAACGCTTAGCTCTTAATACATTGACGTGGAAGTCTGCAAGGCGCGTTTGTCCTAGGGTAGAAATCCGAAGTTGTGAAATCCATGGATGGATGGATGGATGGACCTAGTCAGGTTTTCTTTAGGACAATCCCCAATCATAATGAAGAACAGTGTTTGAACATCAAGAATTTCAATAATAGCTTGCCCCTCTAAACATTCAGACGGGTCTCATTTCTAACAGCACAACAGATGCAGTTTTGTCAAAAACAGCATTAGCAGCTATTTCTTTCTGCTAGTCAGTATATACGCCATGATGTAATGGTTACCTGTCCCTTCAGGAACCGAGTTTTCAACTTAAAAAGAACACGTTTTAAGTTCCAACAAGCCTTGACTCTGGCAACAACAGCTGGCACACAAGAAGTTCAGCGTCCCTGTGGTGCATGACGAGTTTTACGAATCCCTATGGGATACACTCGTGTTTGAACTGTTTGAGTGAATCATGTCATGACGCAATATGACCGTTGTTGTCAACTGAATATATGTATTATCATGATTAAATTAAATTTTACTTTTCTAATAGATGTATAACATGAATCTATAAGTGAAAAGACCACGCATTCTATACAAAAACAACATAATCATATATTCCTACAATTCTCGTTGCAAAATGGCTCAACATTGAACCTGATTAATGATTACGTTTAAAATTGTTAAACGTAATTTAATTCTGCATACACAACTCCGATAAGGAGGGAGCCAGAGGATACAAAAACCTGTCGGGTGTGGAGTGATCCTGGGATTATGAATCTTCTGGATACGAAAGTCATTGAGACCTTATTGTATTGTTGTGGCTTCCTCGGAATTTAGATGTTTTAACAAGCATGTTGCAGTTTCATCTTTCTCTATATTTTCCATGACGAAGGTGTTTCGATCTAAACTATATCAAGTAGTAATTACTCACCTCTTGGACACTTTTCTTATATTCTTCCATTACGTAACCAAAATATTGGAAAACACTTGAAAATCCTTTCTGAAACAATAGCAGAAAAAGTACAAACATGTCACTGAGTTACTTCACAGTAAGGGGTAGATATTTACTCTTTGTTCAGCAATGGTTCAACTGCATCAGGTTGATAAACCATTACAGTTATATCTTCTTTGAGTGGCATTTTAGAATTTGGAAGTACAATATAGAACGAACTTTATGGATAACAACTTCTTTTATTTTGAGGGTGTGACGTTTCGATACACATTCTTGTACGGTTGTCATGTTCCATTCCAGCTTTGGCAACGGTACAAGAATGTGTATCTAAACGATGCACTGACGAAATTAAATAAGTTGTTATCCATAACGTTTGTTCTACATTAAAGCTATACCCATCTGGGTAATGTCGACATTCACCAATGCAATGCAACCAAATACAATCTCTGCTGTTATTTTGAATTTAACAATACTAAAACATTCAAAAGGTATTCCGTTACTCCCCAATGAGTCCTCATTATTGGTGCTTTGTGATCATCAAATCAAGCATGAAGGCTTCTAATTTGTCATTGCGAGTGAGAGAAGCTTTGAGACAAGAATAACTGATTTCTGTATACCGAAAAAGAACTTGGCCAACTGTCATCAATAAACGTTGGGCCACTTTATTTTTTGGACGTTTCATATACCCGGTTGTTTCTACATCGGACATCTACACCCCAAAAAGGGACTGCAGTCGAAGGAGAAACAACTGATTTCAGTGAAAAGGGCAAATGGTGATCTTTCAACCAATACGTTAGAGGTAGAATTGGCACATGTAAGTTTACCAAGTGGTGAAGTATAACTATATCATGCATATGTCCAAGATATTTTTATGGATTAAACTTCTTTTTAATTTCTCTCACGACGTTTCGAGACCATTCCAGGTCCCTTCATCAGGTGAACTGTCAGTTAGGACTATAAAAAAAAGTTTAATCCATAAAAATATCTTGGACATCAATGTACAACTTCTAAACGCCACTGAAAGACATTATATCATGCATATACTTTAATTACCACATATTATACTTGTCCGTAAAGGAAAATTGATTTGTGAAATGTCAAGGAAAGTTATAACATTGTAGGTACTGCTGTACTTTAGATTCTTCCGAAAAAAGAAAAAATAGCTATTTCACAGTTTATACATACGTCTTTAACAGTCTTTGTATTGTCCATGAAGGTGTCTCCAAGGGTCCTCACATTTTGCAGTGACATGACATTTGATTCTGAAACATCTGAACTTCCGTCTTTCCACGCTGAAAATGTGTTGTTCCATCGTTGTAGAAATGTATTTATAACAGCTTGGTGGTCTACAACCACGAGTTGTAGTATGGTGTCAGCTTCACTGTTATCCAGGAGGTATTGGGACGGGCTGTTTTCTGACACTCCTTTAAAGAAGGCCTGTTTCCACTCGCCCTTAATGTCAACACTGAAACAGACCATCACATTTATACAATAAATGACGTTATACCACCAACAACATCAATATAAGAAAGCATTGTGACTCCATAAAGATTTCACTTGTTTTGTTTGTGGCTTAACGCCGCACTCAGCAATATTCCAGCTAAATGGTAGTGGTCTGTAAATAATTGATTCTGGACTAGACAATCCAGTGATAAAGATCAAGAGCATCGAACTACGCAACTTGGATATTATGACGTGTGTCAACCAAGCAAGAACTTCAGCGAACCTGACCATCCGATCCCGTTAATCACCTCTTACGACAAACATGGGTTGCTGAAGACCAATTCCCATCCAGATCTTCACAGTTACCATAAAGATATCGATAAGCTATTTCAATAACTTGCATGCTGATATCACTTGTTCTAACAGAGACATCAAAATTCGTGAGATAACTTACACACTGAGATTACCAAATATTTCTACAGAAACATCAACGAAGTTCTTGAGATAGTTTCTGGACTCCTCCATTGCAAGCACAAGTTCGGAGTTGACCTCCCGCCGCTTTCGTCCACTACCTTTACAAGTTCGGGAGAGTCCGTCAAGACAGCTGGAATGAAAACACGAGTAAAATAGTTTCACGTTGGTGAGTGAATGAAGGGACTGTTGTTTTACGGCTCAGCAAACAATATTCCAGCTACATCAAGGCTGTGTGTAAATAGTTGAGTCTGGTATGGGCAAAGTAGTGGCTGATGTTTTGATTTGGTTATTTTGTTGTTTATAGTGGGCGTCTGTAAATAATTGAGTCTGGACCAGACAAACCAGTGAACAACAGCATGAACATTAATCTACGCAATTGGGATACGATGACGTGTGTCAACCAAGTCGGCGAACCTGAACCCGATTCATTTGTCGCCTCTTACGACAAGCATGTGTTACTGATATCCCGGATCATCACGGATTGGCTGATGTATTTAACAACAATCAATGAATTAAGGTCATGAACTAAGTACCAGAAGTTCATTTCATTTTCAGTCTTGTCAATCAATATACACTGACTTGCAGCCAACCCTTATTTCTGTGAGTCGTTGTACGTCATTCCAAGCAATACGACAGCTATAGCAGAACAGGGTCCTGTAGTTAAGGGTCTATTTTAACCAGGAATCATTACAGGTTAATGCATACTCACTTCAGATATTTGAAGAGAAAGGGACAGACGGGGCAGGACAGCCCAAATCCACAATCCAAGGCATAGCTTGCTGCTGTTGTTGCCACAGACACTGCCGATGATGACTTGTCGATTTTAGAGATGTCGTAAATATCAAGTAAGCACCCAACTCCTGGTATCAGCTCAAAAGGGAGTCGAAGTAGTGGTATGTAACAGTTGTCAATGAGCCCCTTCACACAGTCACAAGGTATATTGGTACCGACATACCCCCGCGCTGCGAAACTACCTCCTGCAAGAAATCCCAAAATATATATGAATATTCGTGTTGTACGAACATGTCAAGGAAAAACCCATACCAATAGATGAATAACGACCGTATACCAAAACAACACGTACCAGAAAATAGATCCCTGAAGAACCGGATGGGAATTGATCTTCAGCAACCCATACCTGTCGTAAAAGGCGACTAAAAGGGTTGGGTGATCAGACTTGGTTGACACATGTCATCGTTTGCCAATTGCATAGATCAATTCTCATGGTGTTGATCACTGGATTGCGGCGTTAAACAAACTAACAAAAGCATCAGAAACTTATTCACTTTCGGTTTATGTCTGAAGAGTTGTCAGCATCAGCCCCTTGGTCAAGGGTTTAAGGAGGGTGGCCATGTATTACTTCAGGCTTTGTCCACACGCCCATCACATCGCGGTTGTCTGAGACACTATTCAAACAGGCGTCCATCCAAACTCACAGATTTTACCATTACCTCCATATACTGATCCTCCGCGGAAGCCGACTCTTCCCCCCACCACACGGTACAGGAGGCTGGCCAGGATACTGCCGTGTTAATCTCACAGAGGCGCTGTTTGTTCTAACCGAACCACAGATGTAGTCATACAGCACGATAAAACCGCACACGGATGATGAGGAACGCTTGCTTATCTTCTTTGGCAGCACGTCGATTTGGACAATTATGCTGGTGTTTGCATCCAAATTTCCTATAGGGTCGACCATCTGAATACATACATAGTTTGTCAGCATTCATTCTATGTCGAAGATGTCAGCGAACATGACCAGAACACAAAATGAAACAAAATCTTAAATATTCATTTTCAAGATGTATTAGGGGCGGTGGGGAAGTCTCGTGAGTGAAGTAATGGGTCTTCACACTTCCATGGTCAAGTAATTCTTTCCAAGCTTGTTTACCGTAATATTTTATTGTTGCAATAAAGGAAATATTGTTCTACAACAGTTGATAAAAAACCATAAAAAATATTTAGTGGAGAATTATGTTTTAATAGTGTCACACATGACGAATACGTCCAAACAATTTGCAGTGCAGAGTTAAGTCCCTTTGAACTGCGAGGACGATAGGCTCGTTGATTCAAATCTAGTATTGGCCATGATTATGATTCTTTGCCTGCACTGATCTGGCTTTATAAAAGTGGTAAATGTCAGACGTATACCAAATCGATCTGTCCTCTCAAATTAAGCTGACGCGTACATTGATATAGTATTTACCTGCACGAACTGTAAAGTTGGATGGTTCGGTAATGAAAACCTGACATTATTTGCACGGATAAAGCCATGGTTGGTCAGAGTAAACACCATTCTTGTTAACCGTCCTTCTTCGTACGGAATAAAGTTGACTTTAGCAGGTTCTATAGTGACAACAGGCATAGGAACCTGAAACAGACACCAGCTAAACTTGTACATTGTAAGCCTATAAAAACACATAGCGAATTGGTGAGTTAGTTTAGTTTTACGCCACACTCAGCAATATTACAGCTATATGGCAGCGGTCTGTAAATAATCGAGTCTGGACCAGACAATCCAGTGATCAGCAGCATGAGCATCGATCTATGCCAGTGGGATACGATGACATGTGTCAACCAAGTCAGCGAGCCTGACTAGACGATCCCGTTAGTCGCCTCTTACAACAGGGATGGGTTACTGAAGATCAATTCTAACCCGGATCTTCACGGGTGACATATATAGAAGCTTTGATCATGAAGCAAAATGTTGGTGCCAGTCAAGAAGTGCTGCTGATTGAAGATGGACATGCATGTACCCTTGTTTCAAACGTTGATTCCAGCGTGATTGTGTACTTGTCCTCGAATGTTGTCTTTGTGACAGACCACGTGTATGTTACTGCGGTGCGCTGGAGAAAGATCCTGTACGTAGATTTGCTGCCATCCACAACGATGATGACAGACTTGGATGTGTGGTTGGCTGCTTCAACCTGCAGGGTATACCGGTCTGCATAGATCCCGTCAAAATTTACAGTGCCTGTGGATAAAGAGTTAAATTGCAAATAACTCTCACTTTTAGATGTATCATCGTACAAATTGGTTTTAGCGTACATACGCCAATCATCCTCACACATGGGGTAGCGAGGTTGGGACCTTAAACATGGTCTCTCACGGAAGCATCAGGAAAACTCAGGTCGACTTCTTCAATTGAAGGAGAATTGTGTGATATGGTCAGCAATGAAGAATTAGAACAACATCATTGTCTCCTCCTTATCGGTATTTATATTTGTCCAACTAGGGGCAATACATAGTGTTAAGACCAAGTTGTAATCTTTCACAAATATTAAATTTTGAATTTGAATTAGTTTCGCTCATCTGGCTCTATTTTCAACCATTCAGTGTCAGACTTTTACAAATATGTGCAGTGAGATACAAACTGCTTCTTCCGTCCAAAATACCTGATTCATTTGTAATGGCCGTCTTGCTGAACATTCTCCGTGGTTGTCTCAGTGTCACCTCTGCCTCAGCTAACAGTGGTTTATCAGCTGCAAAGTATGTGTACTCGTCCTCCACAAGGACCTGGATGCCGTGGCGGTCATCAGAAGTTATATAGAATGTAAAAGCAAGCGAAGACGAGGCATCCTGAGAGCCGATCACCAAGTTCCCAGACGTTTCACCAAGCTGTCTGTCCGCGAGCACAGTATAGACGAAAACAACTGTTGCTGTTTCTCCCGGTTCCAGGTCCAACTTTCCAGATGAAGAAGAATGGAGCTTGGATATAGCTGCCACTTTCACAGGCAATCCATCGGGAATTTGGACATTGATGTCTTCAGCTGGTGCCTCACCAGTGTTCGTGATATTGATGTTGAAAATTGTTTGTTTTCCTCTTGCTGCAGCTGTCTTGATTGTGGATGGTGATAACTTGAGAAGAGGTCTCCTTATCTTTAGATTTAGTCTCACTCGTAATACTGTTCTCGTTCCCCGCTCACTACGTAATACCACATACAACTCTGTTTGCAAAGGCAGCTTCTGCTCAATGATGAGGTGAAGTGTCACAGTTGCCATTGGAGGAAGCCTTGTGATGTTTGTGCGTTGTTCGCCGAATTGGACCCATGCAGAATCAACAGTGTAGGAATAACTCTGAACCTGAAATATTCAATTGTTTATTTCAAGAGTTTGGTCTCTTAATAGCTGGAATATCGCTGAGACAACAAACAAATCAATCTTGATCGAAACAGTAGAGAGAAGAGTGAGTGAGTTCAGTTTTACGCCGCTTTTAGCACTATTCCAGCAATATCACAGCGGGGGATACAACAAATGGACTTCACACATTGTACCCCAGTGGGAAATCGAATCTGGTTCTTCGGCGTGACGAGCGAACACCTTAACCACTAGGCTACCCCACCGAAGAGTAACCACGACGTGCATAAAATACATATGTCAGGATGCTGAATTCTTGGATTCTTGTGTTCCGTGAAGAAACTCCTAATTCTGCTAATCACACACATTAGTACCGACGGATACCCCGGCCCACTACGTATTGTTAATGTAACATTCTTCAGCCCTGGAAGTCAACGATATGGTATCTGGGGTTCACATTCATTACCATTGACCACAATAACACTGGAAAAAAGTCCACTTTTCCAAGCTTGGAAATGTCTTGGAAAGATGATGTTTCCAAGACATTTCCAATTTTGGAAAGATGATATTTCCAAATTGGAAATTTTTGAAAATCACCATATTTTTTCTTGTGTAATCTACAAAGGTCAACATACCGTCGCAGAAATGTTCTCCAGTGAGTCCAGTCCATTATTTGTAACATTTGCAACGACAGGAAAAGTGACTGTTGGCGTATCGAGGTAGGCTGTGAGCGACACAAACTTTGGGTCACAGATCATGCTCTGGACACGCCAGTTCTTTTGCTCCAGAAACTCAGTATCAGCCGGATGACTTGCGCTCTTTAAACATATATGTTGCACTTCACATTATGACAATACATTTCATCCTCCTATATAGATATTTATCCCAAGATATTTATACATAGATGGAAAGGATACATACAAACTATCATAAACAAATGTTAAAAATGCAAAAGCAACTCAAAATTGAAACACCTTCAAAATTTTCAAAGTTTTCAGATCCAATACTGTTATATGAAGCATACGGCTTTATGGATAACAATTTCCTATTTATTGCATAGCGCGACGTTTTGCAATATATTCTTACATGGATATCAAGCTAAAACGCCGCTCTATGCAATAAACAAGATGTTATCATCTATATAGTCGTATGTTTCATTATTGACACACAAACTTCTAGAATACCGATTAAACAAGCAATATTGTTATGTTTTGTTTGAATAATAATACAATATATTTACCAGTAATTCACCGTACGTTATGAATGATCGTATATACACACCACACTAAATTCGCCACTGTCATCTGGCCGTGGGTAATAGATGGCGGTAAACAGAAACGGTCTTGTGTCTTCAGCCTGAGCTTCCAAGTCACGTACTATGTTTTTGTTTCTTATCCTATATTCAAATAGTGAATAATGATTAAAATAACGTGAAACAGCTTGAGAAAAGTGGTTAGCTGTTCCAAACAAAGATTTGATTATACGTGTACAAAGTTTATAGTCTCAAGAGCAAAAACAAATATGGCATCGATCTTATGTTAAACACGTTCTGTTTGACTAAATTGGATAAATATACTCATGGAAATGAATATGGTAACACATGAGAGTACAAGTGTTCCAATATATATTTCCAGAATTTCACTCACAGTGCAATACATACCTTGTGAAGAAACCTGGAAACGGACAAAGGAACACTTGTGCTTCCACGTGTTCCCTTATCAATTTCTATGAGTATATATGACTAATACGCATGTCAAAGTTGGAATGCTCTACTTAACGTTCCGTTTGCACTTTTAAAAAGATACGATGCCCTTGATCCTTGCCAAAACATCAATACTCACTGGATTGTAACCACAGCTGAAGTGAGATTCCAGTTACTTCCAGACACGTCAAGATGTCCAGATATACGGATTTGTGTCGGATATGCCAACGTCCCCGAGGGTGTCAGACTATCCACTACAGCACTGTAGGACAGAGGAACTGACAACAGCCACTGGACATCATGGTGACCAACAATATTTTGCGCACGAACTTTGATGACATAGGGAGTAGATCTACCAGTGGCAGAGATCCAAGTGATGTTCCCAGTGTCCTGATCGATCGTCATTCCCAGGGGAGATGAAATCAGTCTCCAGCGAATTGCATGGGTACCCTGGCAACATGTATAATTACATTGCATGTCATTGTCTTGTAAATGCTATAGTATTGCACGAAATCTATCTAATACAAACCGCTTTAACAACTCATAACAAACAATACCAACAAACATAAATCAGAGGAAGATTTCGTCTAGGTTTGTTTCATGTCAGAGAAACTTGTCTACAGAGATCATACTAGACTAACGCTTAGTCTCTGAATGTATAAGTTTGATTGTAACAAATAAACCCATTCAAATTGAAAAGGAGAAATCTAGACTTGCTTCATTTAGGGCTTTGGCACTGCAGGGAGGGCTAGGCTGTAGGGAAATAATATGGTTGATAGAGATAGACTAAGATCATACCTGTACAAGCGACATCTTCTGTTCGTAGCTCTGTCCCTCGGTCAACTGAGAATCATTTATGGCACTCACTACTGGCGGTAGGGCTTGTACTGAACAAGAATCTCCTGTCCAGGGGAGCGTACATGTGCATTGTCCAAACAGACATTGACCATGAGGTGGACTGTATGTATCCCCACAAGCCGTTGTGGGACATTGTACAACGAAGGTGTAAGAAACCTATTTTTGACAGAAAACATAGTTAAATCGGAGACATTAGAACTTCAATTTTAATAACGTTTGAAACATAACTAAAATGTCGACAAGAAAGCATCAGTGAAGATTAAAAACTTACATCCCAAAAGCATAATCTAGTGATTTACTCTTGCAAAATGCTCTTATGCAGATACAATACACATTTATTGCAGCATAATATATGAAGTGAATATTAACTACATATGTCACAATGCTTTAACAGAACTTTCAGTCTCGTCAGATCATCAAATGCATTTACCTTATTGTTAGTGAAGTGCACTCCGTCTGAACTTATCTCAACATGTACTGTTCTCTGGCTTAGTGTAGGTGAGATACACGTGAAATGCTGTCCATTGACCCTCTGAGCTGCAACGGTTACTGATCCAAACTTGCATTTGTAATTACTGGTGTTTGAGAACTTGAAGTTATGTCCTCTTATATGGACAGGTGTCCCCCCAACGTCAGGGCCTGCATCCGGAGACACGCTGAGGACAGTTGGTAGAGGGAGGCAATCTGGTCCATAGAATGTTTCATTGCATTGATCACACAGGTTGCCACTCCAGTTGGGACTCTCGCAAATACAGGTTCCTTCAAGAAACGAAAAGAGTGTTGCAGTTCATACAAAGGCATTGCTGGAAATCTGTTGATACATGATGGCGTTGTGAATATTGTCTGAATCAAAGGCGGTATTCTATGTTGTTTCTATTTAACTGTGTGGTGTAAGTATGTATGTATGTATGTATGTGTGTGTGTGTTCGTGCAGGTGTGTGTGCGTGCGTGCATGCATGTGTGTATGTTTGTGTTCGTGTGTGGATGTATGTATTTATGGATGGATGAATGGATGATGGGTGGATGAATGGATGCATGGATCCATCCATGCATGCCTATACGTAATTGGGTAGGTGGGTAGCTGGATGGATGGGGAGGTAAGAAGGTAGGTAGGTGGGTGGTCAGGTAGGCAGGTAGGCAGGCAGCTGAGTGGGTAGGTTCACCCTTAACGTTCAAAAGCCTTGTATAATCGATACACAGAAAACATTTACTACTTCAACATACCTGTCTGTGCGTCGCATGAGCCATGTACACACTTAGGACAGGCTGCACAGTTGCCTCCCCATGTATTTGGAGCACAGGCCTCGCACGATTCTCCTCTGTACTGGGAAAGACAAGTACATCTATCCGGCTCTCCACAGAATCCTCTCCCTGAACAGTTATTGGTCTTGTAACAGGTAGCAACAGCACACGACTCGCCCATCCACCCATCAACGCACTCGCAGAGGCTGGGTCCGACACATCTTCCGCCATTACATTCGCTGAGGTCTGAACAGTCGTACTCATCACAGTCATCCCCCTTCCATCCGCTGATACAGCTACATCCATTTGGTCTGACGCACTCTCCTTTGCCACTGCAGTTGTTCACTTGCGAACAGTCAAATGCCTGGTTTACCGATATTGGTAGGTGTATTACATTCAAGAGTCTTGGGTCATCAGATCTTTCCACAATTTTGTCTCGGACCACATTTTCGTCGGTTGTGCCCCACCAGTTGTGTGAGGCATTGATATAGCCACTGCCCAGTTTAGTAACTTTCAGCTCAAAGTCAGAACTTGGATTGTCCAAAATGTTCTCAGATAACGTGTAATTTTCTAAATTTAAAGTAACTGTCCCTTCAGTAAAATGTGATTGTGAAATCTGGTTATACAAGAAGGATCCACCTGGCGTTTGAAACGCTGATAAAGAAAATGCACAACGTCCAGATACTTGTGTTATGACATTGGAGCTGACCGATAATGCTAAAGTTTGACTGCTCCATGATCCCTTCTGCAAGTCTATATCAAATAAACATTTTGAATCTGACGTGATATTATTTCCCCTGTTGTCAGTAACCAAGACCTCACTCATACCGGTGGTGACGATGACAGCGGTACCCTGACCTCTTAATGTATTTGACCTCATAACAATCTTTTTTCTGTCATCCCGTCCAGCGTTCCCAACTGCTGAAATGTGCGCAGATCCATCATTGTTCTCGAAGGTGCAGTGGCTTACTGTTATGTTTGAAAAGCCATCATAGTATCTTGATGATATCAGACGAACTGCAGGCATGTTCTTATGATCATGAACAAAACAGTTTCTTATCTTAATTTGGTGATTTCCGTTGAAAGAGTCAAGTTTCACATAAACACCAAACTCATCATTGTTGAGGATTTCCATTTCCTCCAGAGAAATACTTCCTGTTTTACCTTTATGATAAACTCCGCTCAGGGCATTGCTGTGTACAATCCCATTACGCAACAATAAGGAATTTGATTGGATCACAATACCGTATCTTTTACTCTCAACAATAGCAGATCGACCCAGGTTTACCATTGTTACACCATACCCTATCGTCATCCCAGATCTCTCTGTGTGTGCGATTCTGCAGTCTGACATCGTCATGTTGTCTGTGTAGGTCACCAAGCCATAATGTGATCCAGTTATATTGACATTTCGTAAAATGATCCCTGAAATAGAAAACAAAATCCTGTTTAGGGCACATTCATAGAAATGTTATTGTTCAAGGAACTGAAAACAATCTACTAAAAACACGAACTCTTTGGTTTTGTCCTGTGAACATTTGATTTCTTTTTTAAAGACGTTCACCTTTTGCGTTTAGTTTTATTGAATTCAAATGTATATGACACACATGTGATGCTGAGTTGCATGCAGGTGCAATGTATCACAGCTGAATGATAACAACATTACCTGCTTTGTAATTGAAAACAATTCCATGCCAGGGCTTCATTGTATGATATTTCAGCACAACTGGCTCGGAGCTGGATGATATGGTCTCAAGAAAACCTGATGAATTAACGAGATGCATTATATATGAAGGTCTAGAAAAGCATCTGATACAATATACCACAGCAACAAGTACCCATTTCATCACATTTCCCAGTACTAGTAGTAAGTCACTTTGCTCAACATTTGATACTTTGCATAATTTCTGTAATTAAAACTCACAATGAATTCATGGAGAATCAAACAAGAGGCAAGGTTCAAGGTTCAATGTATGAATCATTAGTTCAATAAGAATAGAGATGGACACTCACCATAGGAATAAATACCCCTTTTTTGCATGAAGAGAAGCTGAACTCCAGCATGAATGGCAAGTCTTCCTTCATTCCTGTAAGAATGATGAAGGATATATATAAGTAGGACAAGTCGGTGTGTCTTTATCAGAATGAATCTGAAGGGATTTGGAACCCGAAAACCATCCCCATAAGGCTATTTAACGAGTTCATTAGAGAATCTACAATTTATACCAAAACTACCAAAATATAACTGGCCTTCAGCAACCCAGCAGAATCGGGATCGGGTGGTCAGGCTCGCTGACTTGATAGACACGTCATCATCGTATGTCAGTTGCATAGATCGATGCTTATGCTGTGGATCATTGGATTGTCTGATCCAGACTCGATTATTTACAGACCTCTGCCATTTGGCTGGAATATTACTGAGTGCGGCGTAAATCAACAACCGAAACAAGCAGCAGTCAAAAGATTCATTCCATCTTAACTCAACCAGAAAAAGACACACGATTCCTTTCATCTTAAGTCGTGCAATACACAAGATTCCAAGCCGTACCTGATCATTATTGACCTCTCTATGACGTATGGTTCGGACCGTCCAGTCAGAGTTATCTCCTCCTCCACAACTCCTCCAACTGCTCCCAACTCAAAGAAATCAGTCGGCCTCACACTTGCCACAGACATTGTTGTATTGGACAGTAGAAAAGGAATATACGATACAAATCCAAGCTCCATATTGACGTCAAATCCACATATTCTGTCCTTGATTTGAGACAGTTCAGTGAATCCCCAGTAGTTCCATCTTGCATCATTCTCCAGATTGCTCTTGAAACCGGCCACCTTCAGCTCACATAATGCATTTGGATTGAAGAAGGAATTGTTGTTTATCTCTATTTCGTATATTTCAATGAGAAGGACATTCGTAACTTGGTTCAAAACCATGGAATTGTTATTGATCTTAATGTTTGAAAATGTACGATCCTCTTTCGGCATATGAATTACACTTGGGGCAGTATTGTTCCTGAACACGTTTCCTGAAATGTGTATCACTGAGCTCGATTGTATATCATATATCGCTATCATAGGAGCAGTGCTTGAAAGGGCGTGGTTATTACAGAATGTATTTGATGTTATGTTTACATCATGTCCACTTTGACTCTGTAACTTGATACTGAATATCTGGCCTGTGTTATTAACATAAGTATTGTTAGCAATGATCAATGTGGTATGTCCTTTCTGGCGGTAATAATCAAATACAAATACACTCGCTACATTTCCTTCAAATACATTTTCTTCAAATTGTATCTCCCCAGATGTGATAGAAAATCCCCCCATATAAATAACTCTTCTATAACTAAACTGTGACGAAAATGAGTATTCCTTGTATCGTGTGTCATGTGCTATCATACTGCTTCTACGGACACTGAGTCGCACCTCATGGTTGCTGTTTGAACCAGGGTACAGATACATGGCATATCTTGTGTTAGCTCTCACGACACTGTTTGTTACGGCAATGTCTAAATACACAGACGATTCGGAACCGATCCCAATGAGATTATCTGCAACAGTGCAGTTATCCACCGTTACAAGGCCAAATCCTGATAAATATATCCCATACTTTCCATTTCCGGACAACACACAACCAACCACAGTGGATCTTGAATGTTTGTCTATGCCATGAATTCTAATGCCATGTAAACCATTGGACGACGATTCTAAGCCATCCATAACGGGCAAGGATGTTCCATACTTGGAGATAGTAAAGCCACTGGCTTTTGAGAAGGAGGACTTTACATTTGATATTTTAGTAATATTGCCATTTAAAACTATTCCATCAAGGGTGTCATTTATCTCTAGATATTCAAGTTGAGTGTCAAGGGTGGGCGCTGAAAAATAAAGAATTCAATATGAATATCTTAGAATTTAACCTACAGAATAACGAAATGGAAAAGGGGTTATAAATTCTTGAGTTACCTGTGAGATAATTCCCATGGCATCTGACGCTGATGTCTTCGAAATGAGAACAATACGATCGTTTGTTGATACACTGGTTTACGTGTGATTCGTTGCCCACACAGTGTAACTTTGTATATTCGATCGTCCCAGAGCCAGATCCAAACTTTGCACGATCGTAATACGTCACTCCACCTTCAGGGCTAAAACACGCACAAACAAAATGTGTAGGTTCTCTGAGACGACAGACTGATGGTAACTGCATATAAAGAAAACATTCAACTTTGAATGTGTGAGTAAGTGAGTTTAGTTTTACGCCATGCTCAGCAATATTCCAGCTATATGGCGGCGGCGGTCTGTAAATAATCGAGTCTGGACCAGCCAACCCTGTGATCAACAGCATAAACACTGATCTACGCAACTGGAATGCGATGGCATATGTCAACTAAGTCAGCGAGCCTGACCACTCGATCCCGTTAGTCGCATCCTACGACAAGCATGGGTTACTTTAGATAAATTCGAACCCGGATCTTCATGGGTCAACTTTAAATGTAAACAGAATGGACTTTACAAAGCATCAATGGGAGTTTTTAGAAATAATTATGAAGAGGAACAGAAGGACTTAAACAGTAAACTACATACTCAAAGCTGGCCATTCTGCAAACCACTTTAGCATCATGAATATCAAAGCCATCATCGCAGATAGTGCTGTATTCTCTTCCAACCAGAACCTCGACTCTTCCTTCACGTTCATCACTACCGCCAGCAAACCGCACGATTCCTTCAAAGGTATGAATTATATGTATGTAGACAAATCTCTTGTTGAGAGGCGCGCATGCAATCCAAATTGTATCACACCTAGTTTGTTTGTTTGTTTGATTGTTGTTTAAAGCCGCATACCAACTAGGCGGCGGAGGTCTGAAAATAACCTTGTCCTGTCATATCAGTGATCAATAGTATTAGCATATACACAAGTGGAATACGATTGCACGTGTAATCCAAGTCAGCGAGCCTGACCCCCCTCTGACGCCTCTAACGACAACCATGGGTTACTGAAGAACCCCGTTCTTCGAATTCATGGGTGTAGCACAAATCGTCCAAGTCAGTGGTCCATGACTACGTATGTAGATGTTCCAAACAGCATGGCCAAAATACGGGGTTCCTGTTATACAGGTGCCCGTACTAACACGCACTGATAAAGCAATGTTATATGCTAGTAATATTACTTTTAGGAACTGGTTACAAGAGTTTGTGTATACTTACGTGGTTGTTCAGTCACTTTCACTCCCTCCCATGGTATACCTACAGTGGCTGGGTTGAATCGTACTGGCATATCTCTGGATCCCATAACATAGAGGCTTCCTAAACACAGAATGTGCAATGAACGTGAACATATCTATTGCAAGCAATGACTTGTTGAAAGTTATTTCATGACAACAGAATGCCAGTATCCCAAGAATAGAAAACATTTTTCTAACATAAACAACATGATCAAATATGAACAGTATGGTTTTACTACAAAGACTCTCCCTTACCGTCAAGTCGCAGGGCGGTTGGGTAACCTATTTGTTAAAGCCCCCGCTCATCACGCTAAAGACTCGGGTTCGATTCTCCACATTGGTACAAAGAATGAAGCCCATTTCTGATGTTCGTCGTGATGTTACTGGAATATTGCCTTAAAGCGGCTTAAAACCATACTCAATCACTTACTCACCTTCAACTCGCATTCCAACGCTGTCTTTAAACAGCAGTTCCACGCCAGCATCTATCGCCAGAGTGTCATCTTTGCCAACAATTATGTTACTTGTGACAGTGTATGGACTTTGTGCTCTCGTCAGTGTAACGGTCCCACCAACGGTACCGCCTATTGTTCCGTTTGAGTCAAGAAAAGGTGTTGTCTCCACAAGTTCTGTCATTTCCCTATCTTTGAAAAATGGCATGATTGATATCTCAGGTAGGACTGCGTCATTAGATTTGTCATATATCTTTACTTCTATATCTGAAAATGTGTCTTTCCCCCAATAGTTGTAACTAGCGTTGATAATGGTATCCCTGAAATCATTGCTGGCGAATTTTATGAAGTAGGCTAAATTGGTTTCAAACACATTGTTTGTAATGATAACATCCGGCGTTTTCAGTGTAAGCAGACAAGAATTGAAGGTATTCATGGTTGCATCTATTTTCTCATCGAGAGATTGTTCTGATTTAAATTCCATATTTCCAACATTAAAATTGTTTTCCTTAATTATAACCCTGTTATCAGCATCACCGCTAAGATCTATATCAGCAGTTCCCGCCGAAGCCAAAAATGAATTATTTGCAATTTCAGCATCTAAATATTGACCTTTTACCTTGAATACGCGTCCCTCATACACATTAAGTGTATTGTTCAGAAACATTACAGTCGTTAATGAGTGGGTTGAGTCACATAAAACACCGCCTGTATTGAAAGCGGACCCGCTTGCTGTGAACGCATGTGGGGCAGCATCACCTTTCGTCGTGATTGTTACTGCCCTGGAGGTGACATTAGAGTTCTCTAACATAATATTTCCAGTGTCATTGCTTGTTGATGTCCCTGAACACGTAGACAGGCTTATATCATTATTCGGGGTTATCAGCTGAGATTCTGATATTGTTACATTGAAGCAGTGAGATCCCAGTTTAAGAGAATCTACTTCAACATAGCTATGGAGCAGAGACAACACCAGCTTGGAGGAACATTTTTCCTTGCGGAGGTTTTCAATTGTCCTTGCTGCTTTCAAGACACCATGGGTAACTTCCAGATCTACAATAAAGGGAAAGGGTCGGGGTCAATTAAACCCAAAACAGCTAGGATAAGTCTTTTATCGTTGGGTTTACTTATGCCTGGTATCAGAATAGAGCACTGAAAGACTGACTGTTGATGGTAACAATGTACATTTACTTACTGCTGTTCGTAAGAATCAAGCCTCCCCATCCGTTGTTGGTGCCATTTTGTAAAAACGCAGGTGAAGTTGATGATCCATTAATTTTCAGTGTTCCTGAAAAATAAGATTCCTTAAGTACAATGAAATGATGTAAACAAGCACTTCTTATCATCATATATACATGTATATCATGTTCTGAACGTCAGGATCCGTGAAGATCCCGGTTAGAAATTATCTTCTGTAACCAATTCTTGTCTAAGAGGCGACTAACGGAATCGGGTGGTCAGGCTTGCTGGCTTTGTTGACACATGCCATCGTATCCCAAATGCGTAGATCGATGCTCATGCTGTTGATCACTGGATCGTATGGTCCAGACTCGATTATTTACATATCGCCGCCATATAGCTGAGTATTGCCGAGTGCGGCGTAAAACTAAACTCACTCACTCACTCTTTCTGAACGTCAGAATTCAACCTAACACATTGATGTGGCAGCTACCACTGATTGTAAACATGGCATGTATATTTACCTTTAACAATGATCCCTTGGGCTCCATGGAAGGTAAGAGTGACATTTGGCATGATGGTAAGCGTCTGTCCTTCAGGCACTACAATAGTTCTCTTCACCATCAGTCTCTGATCTGGGCGAACAAGGACATCTTCCTGTAACACTCCTCCAACGTCAGAGGGTTCATCATCAGTGAAGATGGTGGTCCCACTTGAAGTCATGTCCATGGACTTGGATGTGAAGTATGGGTCAATCTGTATCTCAGCTCTGCTGATGTTATGATACAAGTCATATATCCGTGAACGGATTCCCCGTTGATCTGTGATACCCCAGTAGTTTCGGCTCGCATCAACAGAAGTCTGATCATTATAAAGTTCGTACGTAATCAGGTCGTATGTCGAGTTTGGATTTTCGAATACATTTCTGTATATTCTGCTGTTTGATCCCGTTAATTTCAAAGAACCCACACGTGAACTGTTTCTGAAGACGTTGTTGGCAACATCAACTCCATCAGCATATAGATACAATGCATACCTACTATAGGAATCTTCAAAATGATTTCCAGAGATGTTGATAGGTATGTTTGCATAGTTCGAATTTCCATTACCTTGATACACTCTGATGCCGCTGGAATCTGCAAAATGTGTGATGTTGTTTCCTCTCATGTCTACAGAGGCGAACCTGCTTGAGCTTAAATCATCAAGGGAAATGTATATCGCATAGGCTTCTGTATAGGACGGACCACCTTCAAATGTGTTGTAAGTGAGAGAGATGTTAAAGGTATGCTTATATGTATCAGATTTTACATATACACCTGCGTATGTATTCTTTGTAAATTCGCAGCCCGTGATTGTCACAAGGCTATTCACTCGATTCACCCAGGCATTAATACGCAGGCCATGTTTGTTGCGTTCAAAGATGCACGAAGAAATATTGAGAATTCCGTTTAATCTAGGATCGGCGAGAATGGCTTCTTTTGAATTGAATCTAAATGTTGAGTTTCGGATTATGGTTTCCCCACCATTACTTCGCTGTAGTCCTACTCCGTTGTTGTCAACATGAGACGATTCTATGTCAGCATATTCCGAGTGCGACAGTTGGAAGCCAAACTTGTAATTCCCTGTTATATCACTGTCAGTGACGGTCATCCTAATACCGTTATCACTTGATGCTATTCCGGAATCCCGGTTGTATCGAACGTTGCATCGAACTAACTCAACGTCACACGAACTTGACAGCGCCAGTGCATGTTTACCGTTCTGATTAAAGGTACATTCCTCAAAGAAAAGTCCACTTCGTGATACCCAGTCGTCAGATACCACTAAACCATTATTCAAATTTTGTGACACTTGAAGACGGTAAAATGATTGTGTTCCAGAACCTCCATTTGTTAAAATTATGCCATAGGAGTTAAAGTAAACTTTGGTGTTGTTAAAAGAGATGGAATCAGGGGGTCCCATGGCACCAACATTAGCATGTCGTATTGTACAAAAATTGCAGGAGAGTACGCCTGGAATAAATAGAAGAGAGCATAATGACACGTTTTGAATAGCCGCATGAGTTTTCATTGCATAATTGTGCATATCTACCTTTTTAAATACAGTAACATGTTTTATATAGATTGTATAGAAGTAAATAATGTGAATACTTTCTACATGTAAACCTGTACTATTTGAAAACAATATCTTGTGATGTTCAAATTGTATAGAAGTAAAACGTGTATTTGTTTTCTGTTACACGATTATTTACGATAACCAAATACAGTAGAATACAGAAGATATAAAGTTATGTACCTGTTTGTTCAGTTCTGAGGCCTTTCCAACGATTTTGTGCTCCAGAAGGAACGTCACTTGACCAGAACGATACGGGCAAGCCTTGAATACCAGCCGCCGTCAGAGAGCCTTAATGCAAATATACATGTTGTTCAATGAATGAAAATATACTGAGGGAAAAACATGAGGGATCACATAAAAGCACAAGTGTTCCTCTATATGTTTCCAGGTTTTCTTCAAAGCTTTGAATCGCACAGCTTGTGAAGAAACCTGACACAAAATAAAGGAACACTTGTGCTTTCATGTGATCCCTTATTTGTTTCCCTCAGTATATGATTCATAATGTTGCAACACACTCCTCAAAGTTAATAGAATACTCCCGTTTGAATCAAATGTATACAAAGTAAAGTAGTCTGTATTCATGTGAATGTAGGCCATCGCCCATGGTACAACGTTATACATTGGCAGCCTTCAAGCTGTAGCGACGACGATCGTTAGCACAGAAGATAAACATGGCAAGATTTCTTAACACAAGAGGAGTAGCATTACTCATCAGTCGATAAAATTTACACAAGGTTGGATGGGTGAAAACATGGACAGGGATAAGACGTTTACGTAGATCACCATAGGCAGTACAAATAAGTAAACAGTTTAATTGTCAGGACGACACAAATAAACATTTCAATATAGATCAAAGTCAACCCATAACAGTTCTATTTCGTTGTATTTTTTTAGTTTCTGTCGTATTATAAGTTTAATGACAACGACGTGTCAAGTGAGGTGTCACAAATATTTTGTTCTGCGTTGACAGGTTAATGAAAATTTCATACCTCGAATGAGGATACCAGCATCAGTGGCACTGAAAATAACTACGACTCCAGGCTGTATTTGTAGATGTGTAGCAGGGCGAACCGTGACTTGGGCATTGAGAACGTATGGACTCCCACTCGTTGTCCATACAGTATTGCCCTGAAAACAGTCACGTAGATGGCAAATCATGTGTAAGTGAGTTTAGTTTTACGCTGTCAAACGTGTTAAAGCATGTGTCAAATTTAATACTAAATTATCGGCATGTGATGATTGTCCTTTGGGCTTACGACAAGGGTGTATTCTAAGCCCTCTTCATTTTCCATTTTTATCAATGAACTAGCTCATGAAATCGAAGCACGTTGCGTACCAGGAATTCAGCTTCATCCTCAACGTGTACAGTTATTTCTTCTTTTATTGCTGATGATGTTGTGTTTATGTCTGATACAGTGTTTGGTCTACAGTGAGTGAGTGAGTTTAGTTTAACGCCGCACTCAGCAATAATCCAGCTATATGGCGGCGGTCTGTAAATAATCGATTCTGGACCAGACAATCCAGTGATCAACAACATGATCATCGATCTACGCAATTGGGATACGATGACATGTGTGAACCAAGTCAGCGAGGCTGACCAACCAATCTTACGACAAGCATGGGTTACTGAAGATCAATTCTGACCCGGATTTTCACGGGTAAGATGCCAAATCAATTCTATGTTAGATGAATGAATAGTGCTGAATAAAGGCTACGGTGGCAAGAGCAATAATTAATTGATTCGTAATTTTCAAATGCGTACAGTGATCACTTAGTATTTCACACACTTTTATGTTTAAATTCAACTGCAGCTCACGCTCATGAAGTAATAACGTACCCTTATATCGCTGTTTATCACTGTGGGTTGTCCCTGGTCAACGGAGGTGTTGCAGCCATGAACCTCGAGGCGTACACCAGAGTTGGTGGATCTGGGGCTGACGGCAACATATCTCGCCTAAAGATGCATACAATGATATAATGTTATCACCACACGAGTGTATACTGTAGTATTCATTATGCCTTGTAAGTCTAAAACAAACGAGCCCAGACAATGAATGATCGTCTTTAATGGAACATACGACTTAATGGATAACAAGAGTGATAACAGGTTATTCTTTTAGCTTGATAACGGTGTTAGAATCTAAACTGAACCAACGCTCTATGCAATGAAGTCGTATACTTCATTATTAGCGCGCCGACTTCTAGAATGCCAATCAAACAGCTACGAACTCTGTTTCGTAAATGTGCAACGTACCTTCAAACATTTCTTCAGACAGATACGAATTAAAAAATATAGGTCTTGTGACAAAAAAATGAACAAATGTAAAAGTATAATTTATTGTTTAATCTATGCAGAACCATTCACACCCTGCATCGAATACCTACTAATATTTTGGTATATTCGGTAAGTGTATATGTAAATGCCCAGGTTGCCTACGTACTTTAATTGGAGAGTCCAGTTCTATTTTGACAACATCAGACCATGACTCTGCAGTCACGTCAATATCTTGGTTGCCCTGGTTCTCCGTGTACGTCTCCCATACAAGTCCATCCAAGCTGTAGAAAAGCGACAACGAAGTTATTTTTTTGTAACGGGCTCCCTGCACCGACAGGCCAGTTATCTCCTTGAAGTCCAGGAAGTCAATTCTCAAGTAATCTTCTGTAGACCGAGGCACCCATCCATCTGACAAGTCAATACAAGAATTATAAACCTGTTGTGTTTTTGGCTAAATTACATGCCAAAGTACATGGAAGGCCTATTTTCGATCATTTTAATAGCGAAGTGACACAAAATAACGTTTTGGGGGGAAGAATTATGTTACAATCATGATAATTACATGTACTTGCTAATTAACGTTTCAAATAAAAATAACATTTATTTAACGATATAGGCAATCAGAAGTTATCATGCCAAATCCATATATATTGAGGGAAAAAAGTAAGGGATCACATGAAATCACAAGTGTTCTTTTGTTTTTTCCCAAGGTTTCTTCACAAACTATGCAATACAAAGCTTGTGAAAAAAACTTGGAAAACGTAAAGGAACACTTGTGCTTTCATGTGATCCCTTATTTTTCTCCCTCAGTGTATATGTTTGCTTTACATATACCAATACCATTAAAGTCTTGACATAAACATCTTTCCTAGCCTTGAGGATATGATTACATTATGTTATAATATGATACATGAAGATTAAGAAAATACTCATCCGTACATTGACCATGAAGTCTTGCTGTAGAAGGCGGCTGGGAATAATATTTTGAAGATGACGCTGTTATTTGGGTATCCTCTACGATGCCACTTTCAAGGCCCAGAGCTTCATTACACTGCCCATGCACTGTCAAAGATCACAAGTACAAGTAGTTATATTGTGTTCTTCATAATTGTGAGTGGAGGCTTTACCATCTTATCAGACCCGTGAAGATCCGTGTTAGAACTGGCCTTTAGTAACCCGTAAGAGGCGACTAGCGGGATCGGGAGGTCAGGCTCGCTGACTTGCTTGACACATGTCATCGTATCCCAATTGCGTAGATCAATGATGCTGTTCGCTGGATTGCCTGGTCCAGAATTGATTACTTACAGAGTGCCGCCATATAGCTAGAATAACTACCACTTGATCATAAGGAGAGTGGGCATATTGTTTTAGGCGCCTCAGATCGCTGTGCGTGGGTTATGTGCCCTTGTGTACCCAGAATATTTGCAATTATCAATTATTCGATCCAAAGATACGCCCTGATGTTGACCCTCAAATTATCATCACCGTCGTGTAAAAATAATTGGTATATATCTCTCGATTTCGTTCGATGTTAAGTTCACATACTTTTACACAAGCCTTGGTCACATATGTTTGAATATGAGACATCTGAGCAAGAGAATAACTATTCCCCAGAAAGAATCATGTTTTTTAGAAAAAGTTCCATTGACCTTAAAGGGCAAATTAGTTGTGCCAGTTGTATGAATAGGCCAAAGGTGAGGTGAGGTGAAATTGGGTTTAACGTCGTACTTGAGAATATTTCGCTCATATGACGACGTGCATGCGGGTGTACGTGTATGTGCAGCTGCTTGTACTAGCCCAGACTGTAGCTGGTTTTATAGTGCTAGCCCACTGAGATACCATGCCGCAGTGAAGCATGAATACCCCACATTATACTGACTCCGAGCCGACCAGTCCTTGTTGTACCCATTAATGCCGAGCGCCAGGACCAACAAGTACCATATTTTAACGTCTTTTGGTATGACGCGGTCGGGGATCGAACCCGCGACCTTCCGCTCTCCGGGCGGACGCTCTAACCACTACACCACGGAGGCGGTCAAATAGGCCAAAGAAAAACTGAGTGATGACACCAGGTGGTCATGAAAAGGGTAGTATGCATGTCAGGTTCTTTCGTAGAACCCGCCATTAAATTTACATGAAAGTAGTACCCAGCATTAATTATGCCAGACAACACTGACTGGTAAATAAATCGGACATGTGCGTGTGTTGGGTGTGTGACTGCGTGCATTGTTAACTGTGTGTAGTGAAACGCTATTTTTAAATGAATTTCTAGGTAGACTCAAAGTTTCGTTCTGCACTAATAAAAAGGCACAAAAACATTTGGATACTCGTTGTTTATTTCGTTGTTGGATACTTCGAACCATCTGTTCTTGCCAAACAAATCCAAATCCATAGACTTCTAATGTATGCTTTATCCTAGATGCCAAGCTCGTACAACTATTACTTTCCATTTGTACAAGCACATTCTAACATTTCTCAAACACAACGCTCATTGACATTTTTAATATTTTACACCAATATCTGATAGACCTTTTGATGGTATAAATATACAATGGATATCTTCCACATTCGCCTCGCACAACATGCGCTGTAACAGAGGATTTAATTCCTAGAAATCGTTTACAAGCTGCTACATGCACAACTTCTATTACGTTAACAACATTCAGTCCCAATATTTCTGCGCCGTATAATAAATTTAACAAACTTTGGTGTCGAAACTCTTAAAGAACAAGTCAAAGGATAACGTTGACAGTGATCTAAAATACCAAATAAAATCGCTTAGCCTGCAGACATACATTTTCTATGTGTTTGTTCCATACTAATGACCTACTGAATAAAATACCTAGATATTTGTACCGGGAAACACATTCTATTTGTAGACCATTATAGAACCATTTTTCATACTTCGACAGTCTTCAACCTATTTTGAAAACTACTTCCTTTGTTTTTTTCCCATATTTACCGTCAAACAATTCTCAGAACAAAATATCTTTAGGACATCAAGAGTCCTGTCCTGTGTTTCTGTAGACCAATGACCTTGAAGGTGCGGGTTAGAATGAACCTTCAGTAACCCATGCTTGTCGTGAGAGGCGACTAACGGGATCGGGTGGTCAGGCTCGCTGACTTGGTTGACACATCGGCTCCCAAATGCACAGATCGATGCTCATGCTGTTGATCACTGTCTTGTCTGGTCCAGACTCGAATATTTACAGACCGCCGCCATATAGTTGGAAATATGCTGATTGCGGCGTAAAACTAAACTCACTCACTGTAGACCAAACACTGTATCAGACATAAACACAATATCATCAGCAATAAAAGAAGAAATAACCGCTAGGCTGAGCGGTCTAGGCGTCTGACGTTTTGTGCTGGCGATTAGGTGCGCGGTCTAGGCGTCTGACTTTATGTGCTGGCGATTAGGTGCGCGTTCTAGGCGTCTGGCTTTGTGTGCTGGCGATTAGGTGCGCGGTCTAGGCGTCTGACTTTTGTGCTGGCGATTAGGTGCGACTTTTGTGCTGGCGATTAGGTGCGCGGTCTAGGCGTCTGACTTTTTGTGCTGGCGATTAGGTGTGCGGTCTAGGCGTCTGACTCTTTGTGCTGGCGATTAGGTGCGCGGTCTAGGCGGCTGACTTTTTGTGCTGGCGATTAGGTGCCTGACTCTGAGGGTGTGGGTTCGAATCCCAGATGGGACTTAACCCCCAAAGTACTAGAATCTATACTTCACTAAGAAAGTGTAATCCCAAATATAACATATGTTACATTTGACCACTTTCTAAAATGGCATTGTGTATTTCATACAATTTTAGAACTGATTTTTTAAGTGTGAGTAACAAAATATCACATAAGGTAGATTTTACAATGTAATATCTTTACATATCAACGTATTTGTAAGAAACATGTGGATATTACTGTTGTTACAGGAAAGACATTGGGTCTTCGTCCTAATTAGTTTAATTAGTCTTTATAAAAATATGGCACATAAATAAGCCTCAAATACTATTGATACGTGAACCTTAACAACGTATCTTGCCATGTGTGAAAATAAAGTTTGACGATTTTGTATTTCAATAAGGATGTCTTTCGTACACCAAATAGCTGCAACTTTTGAGAATGACTCATATATACATGTACGTTCGTACGAACGAACGTACGAAATTACGTACGTATATCTGTGTGCGTGTGCGTGTGCGTGTGCGTGCGTGTGCGTGTGTTTTGGGTGTGTGACTGCGTGTATTGTTAACTATCATTCTATCCTGGACAAGTGAACCATTTGATCAGATCAGTTACATCACAGGATGTCACCGTCAGGGATTATGTAACTCCGACACGATGTTACCTCTGTCATTAAACATATATATGATGCAGACAAAGCCTTAAACAAATGAGCGGGTCCGCTTTGTGAACGCAATCAACGCAACAAAGAGCGAACCGGTGGAACTAATGTGATTTGGAGGTATATGATCTGAAAAATAATTACCCTCGTTCGTCACTTAGCAGCGTCAACACCCATCAAACGGTAACTACATAAGAATTGTTAGGATAATGCACATATATTGGCTGTCTTGACTTTAAATGGGTTAAGGAATACCTGTTGACATAGGGCTCCTTGGCTAAAGTTACGGCATATTCCAAGAGATCTACAGATTCTTTGAACGATATAACAGGCATATTTTGTGGTGTGAGTTAAGGCTAACAGCAGTGTACGGTATTACAGTAACTGCATCAACTCAATGCGGGAGCATCTCACAAGTGATGCAGGTCTCAGATGTCGAACTAGATGATCCCGTGAGATGCCGCCAAACCTAGATTTACGATCAGTGTGTGTGTGTGTGTGTGAGAGAGAGAGACACAGAGAGAGATAGAGAGAGAGTATGTGAGAGAGAGTGCGTGTGTTTAAGAGAGAGAGAGCTTGTGTGTGTGGAGCGTGTGTGTGTGTGAGAGAGAGAGAGAGAGAGAGAGAGAGAAAGAAAGAGTATGTGAGAGAGAGTGCGTGTGTGTTTAAGAGAGAGAGAGCTTGAGAGAGAGAGCTTGTGTGTGTGGAGTGTGTGAGAGAGAGAGCGCGAGTGTGTGTGAGAGGAGAGAGAGAGAGCACCTGTGTGCGAGCGTTTGTGTGTGTCAATAGACTCATGGCCAGATGGGTGATGGTACGTTTGTCGGCGTCTTATTGTTGCTGTATGACACGAGTGTCAGTCTCTCTCTCCCCATGTCTATCTCTCCCTCACACAATTACATGAACACACAGAGACACCTGCACACACAAGTCACAGGTCCTCGATGTGACAAGGGACCACATTCCTTAACGAGTCCCCACAGATCACACACATCCTAAAACAAGAAGGTAGACCGCGTACTCACATCTACCTCTAGGGCGACACGCCACTATAAATAAAACTTCTAACACTTTCCATGCGAGCAGGCAACGAGGTCAAGGTAACTCTCAGAGGCTTAAAACGAACTAACAGTAAACAGAGGACGTGAGCAGTGAATAGAAGGTACACCTACCGGCAGTTGTTGTAAACATCAGCATCATCAGCCACACAACGTGGTGCTGCTCACCCGTGGTAGTCGCCATCACACTGACAGTTAGAAGTTCCGTTTCATTTCTTGTTTGTGTCGCGAGATGTTGGGTATTGCGGCTTAGGTAATACCGGGCGATACATCCGCCTTCAGTCTTGCTGCGCAGGACGCTCAGGGTTAGTGACGCATGTCACTGCCACAGATCTACGGTAGCTTCACGGGGACATCTTCCTCAACTACACCACAGGGCCGGGTATGAATAGACTTGCTCCAAGGCTGTACTTAATGCTAAGTTCATGGATATAAGTGATTCTATCCTTTAAGGGGGCAAGTCTGTGATTTATATTTTTCACAAATTTTAATTTAAGCTACCAATTATTACCTTAGAGATTTGTGCAAGTCTAGGGTATGAAGACAGGGTTGACTTACATGGATCTCACCTTCTTTATTCGTTCAATGCGAGGCTTTGGTACAGACTCTATGAATCGTTTATCAAGCAATTCATAGCAGTCGCAAATTAACCGGAAACGGGTGTATCTCACAGACCCTGAGCATCATTATTTCCCCTAGTGCCTAGGCCTCCCTGCAGTGCTAAAGCCCTAAATAAAGCAAGTGTACATTTCCCCAGGTCTGATGGGCGGTGGAGTAGCGTAGTGGTTAAAGCGTTCGCTCGTCACGCCGCCTCGTTAGTCTAATCGGAACAGCTGTACCACAGATAGATTGTCAAGGGATTTTTATCTTTTGTATTAAAATGTTTGTGAACGAGGACTGTATACTATGATTCATTGCTTAACGGGATATGAATGTAGGGCAGACAATATCCCTAACATTTCCTGTTTATCAAGTACCGAAATGAGTGCACAGTGCTCGGAGGTCAGAGGTCGCCTTTTACTTCCACCAGTATTATGTCACAAAGTTTAATGTAGGGGGCAGGTAAACAATTCGATGTTGCACGGAAACTTTGATTTCTGAAGTTTTCGGAGACGTGGGATGTTGATTAATGTTTTTTCCATCCCCCAACATTGTACAGGTTTCAGAGACTGAATCTTCCTGTTTTCCATATAGTTAATAACAGTTATGGTAACTTTTCTCTGAAAATGAAAACATCGGTTTAAACACGAGAGAAGTGTCCCTTGTGGTGGGATAGCCTGGTGGTTAAAGTGTTTTATCTTTGTGCTAATGTGTACAAATTGTGAATATATCCCCAAAGTGGCGTAACACCATACTCGCTCGCAAATAATTAAGCACCCATCATCGTGAATCTCAACATTTTCACTCTTACTCTTTTCCTGTGTATTTTTGTCAGTTTTGTTTAACAACTTTCTCATCAAAGCGTAATTCCAAATACAACATGGTACGTTTGATAACTTTCTAAATGGTACTGTGTATATTAAAAGAATTGTTTTGTATAGTTGGGATGGTAGGACTGCAGGGCATACCTGATGAATTCAGCTTCTTATCCTTAATAGAACATTGGAACTTTTCCTCATTCATTTGGAGGGGCTTTGAGGTAGCCCAGTGGTCAAAGCGTCCGCTCGTCAAGCCGAAGACTTTCTTTCGATCCCCCACATGAATACAATGTGTGAAGCCCATTTCTGGTGTCACCAGCCGTGATATTGATGGAATATTGCTAAAAGCAGGGTAAAACCATACTCACTCATTCACTCACTCACTCCTTTGGAGGTGTGGCAGGCATAGAGCATGTGTGTACGGATAGTCAGTAAGAGTCCACTTCTTTTGATACAAATTGTATTTTTGTCCTCTTTTGAGTATAACAAAATTCAGTCTATTGCATGCACATTAATTCTGCACACATACAGTTTTTACTTCTGGATAACATGAAATTAAACAAAAACAGATTCAGTTTGCCAAATCCAGAACTGGGTAAATATTGTTATCTCTCAATTGTTGACATAAATTCGCTCGGGTTTAACCAATGAGAATAGATCCCAGAATTATAGAAAAGTAAATACACAGCAAGGGTTGACAAGGAAGTTTACAGGTCACCAGATAAGAAATTCAAGTTGTCCCGGATCTACCTAACAGATGTTAAATAAAAGAAAACAAAGAAAACATGTAAACAAAGAGATGTACGTGTCACAGCGTGACACCTCCTATTGCCTGTGACCTACATTAATCCAACTCTTAGAGTATCTTTCATGCCTGAGGCCATTTGTTGCACAAAACACGAGACACCTGTAGTCCAACGTTACTTTGAAAACATTTCACAATACAAAGTGGTTAATGTTTACTGAAGGCAGTGCAATGTATATCTGTCAGACAGACGACCACTATGATACTTTCTTCTTTGTCTGGACCTGAGAAGAAGTTAGAATTGATATTCATCAACCCATGCTTGTTGTAAGAGGCGACTAACGGGATCAAGTACTTCCTCAGTACAAGGTAACTTAACAAAATCACAGTATGCGAGGGAGATATAACCTTGTGTTTTTTTTAAGGTTTCTCCTTGACACAATCCCCCGTGAAGATCCGGTTTAGAAGTGATCTTCATCAACCCATGCTTGTTGTAAGAGGCGACTAACGGGATCAAGTACTTCCTCAGTACAAGGTAACTTAACAAAATCACAGTATGCGAGGGAGATATAACCTTGTGTTTTTTTTAAGGTTTCTCCTTGACACAATCCCCCGTGAAGATCCGGTTTAGAAGTGATCTTCAGCAACCCATGCTTGTTGTAAGAGGCGACTAACGGGATCAAGTACTTCCTCAGTACAAGGTAACTTAACAAAATCACAGTATGCGAGGGAGATATAACCTTGTGTTTTTTTTAAGGTTTCTCCTTGACACAATCCCCCGTGAAGATCCGGTTTAGAAGTGATCTTCAGCAACCCATGCTTGTTGTAAGAGGCGACTAATGGGATCATGTGGGCAGGCTCGCTGACTTGGTTGACAGATGTCATCGTATCCCAATTGCGTAGATCGATGCTCATGATGTTGATCACTGGATTGTCTACTCCTTACTGACCGCCACAATATAGCTGGAATATTGCTGACTGTGGCGTAAAACTGAACTCACTCACTCACTCTTCTTAGTCTGTGTGTTGTAGTGTAAGAGGTATGTGGAGGGAAATAGGAGCTATATTAAAACATGACTTCGCAACAGTACACAATTTTGTTTTCTCATAATTCCACTTTCTGTGGGTAGATGTATCTAAGACATATTGTTATCACACGCTGTATGAACAAACACGCAAACAAAACGTGACTAGAACCAAGCCCGTTTGACTATTCACAGCAGGTGACAGCTGAGAAAACCATATCTTTAGTCCAAAGCTGCCTCGTCTCAGCACAAAGATGGCTTTGGGGAAGGTTTTCCTACACTTTAACATCAAGATTTTGTGCATCGTGCAAATGACCCGAGTTGTACTGACTTACTCAACACGTTGTTTGGTATAACAAGTAGTTTCACGTGCAAGTTGGACTCTGTCAGCGATGACGGCGAACGTATTATCTATGCATTTGGAACGCCGTGCTAATTTGTGCCGAAATCTGTCGAATCTGTCATGCAAGTGATATGTATTAAGAATGGTCATCAATACAATGAGTAAAACTTTAAATGTTCTCCGCATGAGATGTGTCTAACAGAAATATATTTTTATCAAGTGCAGATAAAAACGTATGACAAGAATAGGTGCAGACCCACTCACACTATTCCGCGTGCATCCATACCCTTATACATGCATCCATACCTATACCCATGCATCCATACTTAAACGCATGCATCCACACCCATGCATCCATGCCAACACCCATGCATCCATACCCACACCCATGCATCCATACCCAGCCCCATGCATCCATACTCATACACATGCATCCATATACCCACATGCATGCATCCATACCCACATACATGTATCCATCTACGCATGCATCCATACCCACATACATGTATCCATATACGCATGCATCCATACCCAAACGCATGCATCCAAACCCATACACATGCATCCATATACCCACATGCATGCATCCAAACCCACACATATGCAACCATACCGACACACGTGCATCCATACTCATACTCATGCATCCATACCCATATCCGCATCCCATTAACTGTTATAATTACCTAGGTCTACTTGTGGCTTGTCATATGGATAATGTCAGTATGGCTATATATGCCACACTACCGCGATCAGCACATTTGGTCTACGTACAATAGGTAAATAAAATTCGACTGACTGAGTTTGGTTTTACGCCGCTTTTAGCAATATTCCAGCAACATCACGGCGGGGGGACACCAGAAATGGGCTTCACACATTGTACCCATGTGGGGATTCGAACCCGGGTTTTCGGCGTGACGAGCCAACGCTTTAACCACTAGGCCACCCCACCACCCCTAAAAAAATTCGAACGTTTTGGGCGAAGCTGTAGGTAAATCGACTTTATGTAATTTTAAACCAAACACACGGTAAGCTTGGTGTAAGGAAAAATAATTCTTCAACAATAGCGGAATTCTGCTACATTTGGTGGTGATGCACACCCTCAAGCGGCTGCACCTTAATAAAAACGTCAACAGCAGCATATTATTGGGGAAATTCCTGTGTCAGGGAAACACGGCGGTATCTGTGATAAGTACATGTTACCATAGGGCAGATAAACGTCGTAGTTATATACAGAATGTGTGTGTTACTGGTGCAGGCTAATGCAGGTTTTACAGCTCTTGCCCACTGAGATACCAGAGGCGGTGGGGTGTGGTTGCCTAGGGATACCATGCCACAATTTAACACGGATGCCCTACTCAGGTACACTTTACTGACTCCGAGATGACCAGTACATGTTTTACTCACTCCAAGCCGACCTCCATTCATGCTAAACAAGGCTACCCCACCACCCCTTATGTATGTTGGTATGAAGCCACATTAATATGTATACTACCACATTCCAATCTCCGGCAGACGGTCTGTTCACTAGACCACGGAGGCAATCGTCACTAGATAAATGTACTGTGTTTAAAATAATTATATTTTGCAGAGTATCTCAAACACGTAGAACATTTTAAAGTGACTGAACTGATAGAAAACGAGTCATATGAAGCCATGCTGATTATGTCCTGTATGTTTGCATCTACCTCTTCTCACCAATGAAGAACCGCGTTAGAATCGATCTTCAGCAACCCTCGCTTCTCTCAAGTGAGTGAGTAGGTATGGTTTTACGCCAGTTTTACCAATATCCCAGCAATATCACGGCGGGGACACCAGAAATGTGACGATCGGACGCTTTAACTATTAGGCTACCCCACCGCCTCGCTTCTCTCAAGAGCTGGACCCGTGAAGGTCCGGGCTAGAATATTGATCGTCAGTAACTCATGCTTGTCGTAAGAGGCGACTAACGGAGTCGGGTGGTCAGGCTCGCTGACTTGCTTGAGACATATCATCGTATCCCATTTGCGCAGATCGATGTTCATGTTGTTGATCACTGGATTGTCTGGTCCAGACTCGATTATATACAGACCGCCGCCGAGTAGCTGGAATATTGCTGAGTGCGGCGTAAAACTAAACACACTCACTACTAAGCATACTAATCCCTAAATAAAAGATATTGGTGATATTGGTGATGACAAAATTCCAAGATGGCCGGGGGTAACACACAGAGCTGCATCTGCTTCTGGGACTACACAGAAATGTAGTTTGTTAAGACGCAGAGTTTACGTTCAAGCCAAGTTACTCAGAGATGTATGCCCTTTTCATCTTTATGTTTGTCTCGCAATGCGTAGTGACACATTCAAACTCACATAGGAATGTATGGTTTCTGGGTAACACTATCTTACGTACCACAGGTGGTGGAAACGTTATCAAATCTGCCTCTGTGCGTCTTTCAACTGCTGCATTTAACGGCAGTTCGGTCTACTTATTCTATGCGTAATGTTTTTTTTAAAAGTGTCTGTGGGACCACGGGGGTTTATGGGTAATAGTATAGGAAATTCATTCATTTCAGATTTTGCCTGTAATTGTAGGCGACAATACAGTTTTGTGTTTTGCACATTGCCATGATGCTGCATGTAATATTTCTGTCCAAAGTAAGAGGGAAAGAGTGGTTTTGAGGGCAGTTGTATACACAATTCATGCATTTCTAATGTTGTCAATAATTGCCATTGACATTGTATGTTTATAAGTATTTCACACATTCCGGTTCTAAAGTTATATCTTAAAAATTAATGAAATTAGATGGTCATTTTAAAATTTAACAAACCCTTTAAATTCATGAAATGTGTTGTAGAATTTTTCTCAATATTGAAAGGCAGACCACGTACAAGGATTAGTCAACCGCAGTTACTTAAGGGAAAGCCAAGGGAGTTTATGTTTTGGTAAGCACCGAAGCAGCATTTGAGGCAAAACAAAAGTGAAACATATAAAAGTGGAACTATTAACGAATAATGCATTCGGAGGAGTACATGTATTATTGTTTTCGTCTTAACCTGCCTATGTTAACATAACTTTCTGAACAACTTTTTCTCTTTAGAAAAGTTTCTGAAACCACAGTTTGATTAATGGGTAACTGAAATCATGTGTATAACCTTATGTGTAAGGTGGGGTCACTAGTTTCGGCCTTTATGCTTGGCGCTCATGTACAATAACTGTAGAAAGACATTGTTTAATCAAATTCAGTATGCAAAAAATGAATGCAGATGGAGAACACGAACGTTTGAAACCAATATTGTTCATATCGTTTTGAACATGTCTGTGTGGATTAAATAATTTAAGGATGATATAAATATATATGGACAAACCAATATGTTGGCGCCTTGTTAATACATCGTATCAATTGTTTTATGGTCCGCGGTTGATTTACGCTTGTAAATTATTTTACGATGAACCGGATCCGTACTTAAACCAGGGACCAATGTTTTGGAAATTGACGGAATCTAGTGAAACATCTCTACATCCTTACAAGATTTGTGACATTACATGAAGAAGACCTCACATTGGAAATGTTCCATTTGCATTTCGATGTGTGGTTATATCGGTTCTTGCATTAATTCGAACTTTTGTCGGTATACGTGTATATATACCAGCCACATAAAGAAACTGTGCATTGGCAAAATATTATCTCAGTTGATAAGTACGATAACAATGTCAAAGGTACGTATAAACTTTAATGGAGGGATCATGAGACCATAAGTCGGGAGAATTTCGATTGAAAAGTCAATCACGATGACGTCACGAGTCCACAAGCGGGACAGGGGTCAGACGACCATGTCACAAGCTCAATAACGGGTATGTCCACCATCGGCATTGAGAACAGCAGTGCATCGACGACGCATAGAGCCTATCAAACGTGCAAGGAAGGCTTGTGGGATGTCACGCCAGATTCTCTCAAGTTCTGTTGCAAGGTCAAGGACGTTATTTGGCGGATGAGGAAGACGGCGTAGGCGTCGATCCATCTCGTCCCAAACATGCTCTATCGGGGAGAGATCCGGTGAATTTGCAGGCCAAGGCAGTAAGTCAACGTTGTGGTGTTGCAAGAAATCCATAGCAACCCTTGCCGTATGAGGGCGGGCATTGTCCTGTTGGAATGCTAACCCATGGCCATGACGTTGCAGAAAAGGAATTGCCACAGGTCGAAGAATCTGATCCCCATAGCCCTCACCAGTTAAGTTGCCCTGAACATTCACCAAAGGAGTTCTTTGGCGTGCTGTTATTCAACCCCAAATCATCACGGAACCACCACCAAAACGATTCATCTCCAAGACACAGGCCTGTGCATAACGTTCTCCCACGCGTCTGTAGGCACGTTGACTTCCATCACTATGGGAAATGTTAAACCTGGACTCATCTGTAAAAACAACATTTCTTCACCAAAACAAGAGTCTACGGACATGATTTCGGCACCACATTCGGCGAGCTTGTCGATAACGTTGTGTCAGGATAGGCCGTATGGCGAGACGTCGTGGTCTGATCCCGTGATGACGGAAACGTTGTCGAACTGTGTTGGGGTGGTTACGTCGAAGTCCTAGGATGGTTCGGGCAGTCCTCACTGCAGTCTGAAACCTGTGGAGAAGATGGGTCGCCCTTATCCATCTGTCCTGTCTTGGCGTTGTTACACATGGACGTCCAGAACGTGGCCGATCGATGATGTCATTTGTGTTCTGGTAGCGTCTCACCAGTGCAGAAATGGTGTCAGTGGAAATGTGCAGCCACTTGTCGTTGAGACATTCTCCCACGGACCATCCCAATGGCCTCATAGCGTTGTGCAGACGTGAGCCTTGGCATGCTATTCGTTTCAATAGCCGTTTAATATTTTGAACGATCGCAAGGGCAGGGGGTGAGCTTTCCAAAGTGACAGTATTGTGTGGCATTCATTTGCTCTGTTTCTCTTTCCCGGAATGCACGTGCAACAACATATTGCACGTCTCAAGGACGAACCCACTGACGTCAAAGAACGTAGCACGTGCACGCATGTTGGATACATGTCACTAATCTCTGAGTTTGAATCCGTATGTGTCTACACAGGTTTGACAAATTTAGATTTTAAATTTTTGTATGCACAGTTTCTTTATGTGCCTAGCATACTTAAGCCCACTGACATACCACACTGCGGGTCCAATACAGAAGTCCAACTCAGACATATTATATTGACTCAGAGCTGGCCAGTATTTGTTATATCGCTTTAATGTCAGGCAAGGTAACAACAATTAGACAGAGACACAATTAACAGAAAGGTGATGGATGTTTGTCAATGATATGGATGTAATTGGACCGCTGTAACAATCCTGGGCCGGGACGGTGGGTGTGTTAAAGCGTCCATACGTCACGCTGAAAACCCGGGTTCGATTCCCCACATAGGTACAATGTGTGAAGCCCATTTCTGGTGTTCCCCGCCGTGATATTGCTGGAATATTACTAAAATCAGCGTAAATCTATACTCAGTCACTCTTTAACAATCCCACATGGGAGTGCGTATCAATCCTGCTATTTCCTTGTTGTTGAGATAGCATCGGTGTTGGCTTGTGGTTAAAACGTTCGCACGTCACCCTAACACCTATGTTTAGTTCCCACATTATTGCAAGGTGTTACTGGTTCCTTTGCTGTGAAATTGCTAATACATTGCTAAAAGCGGCTTACAACTCTGCTCTCTAACGTTTACCTTTTCATTTAAAATCTACAGAATGGCGTGACTTCATTTATTGGCTGAACAATGTCCAGCTCGTCACAGACTTATCGTTTCAATGTTATCGTTATCTGTCATATTATGGACAAGTGGCGATTTGTTCACAAACATCATACAGCTGTAACAAATATCTGCTCATGATATAGTTACAATTGTACAATCGACTCTGCTTTTGGAAAAGATTTCTTATGAATGTGGAAAGGGTTTTGTCGCTTCTATTCAATGACATACTGAATGTTCATTCACTTGTTTGATGGTTTATGACAGGTGATCATTATTGAAGCTATTTCCCGACGGCCTTTATATAAAAGGGTTACGATGACTCAGTGCCAAGTCAGCCTGACCACCCCTATCCGAGTATGAGCCCCTGAGGACATATTCTGACCCGGAATAACTACAGGGTGGTATTTCTCAAATCTCCATTGACGCTAACCCATTGTCCTGTTGTCGTCTGTGTTTCTTATAAAATCCCCAAATTATGCAAGATATGGTTTACATGTAAAATCAGGGGTATTTCATGTATATACATCCCCCCACCCCCTCACCCACACACCACCACCACCAACAACAACAACCCTTCCCTGCCTCGATTTGACACACAAAACAACCCGTTACGTTATTTTCCTTTTTCAGACGATCGAGCTTGTAATCGTATCTGTGGCCAGAGGCGTTCATCAATCGCGATGTTTTAAAGACTTCCATTTTCGAAGTAGATTTTACGCCCGTTTCCTAATATGAGGTCGTGGAATGTGTGCAGGAAACATGAAATTGTTGATAAATGTTGAATCACAAATTTCGTAAACTGTTTGAGTAAGATAAAACACTATGGCACAGTGCGTTTGAAAAATGTGAAACCGTCAGTTACATAAATAACCTGTTCCACTATTGGACTGGCCTGATCTTGGCTTGTGAACTTACCATGAATCACAAGATTTGTTGCCACAGTGTAGAACCTGTATATCTTGTTAGAATTTTGCCATGGCATTTATCTAACATTCAACTAAAGGTACTTGCCGTAGACTTAATATTTCTCATTTCTCTTTAACATCTGTACAGCGAGTCTGTCTTGTAACTTAAATGAGAAATTTGTATGCGATTTTATTTTTTCCAAAAACTTGCTTCCATAGGAGATATCAGTTAGGTGAGATCAAGAGATGTCTTCTCCGCACCAACACGTTTAAGACAACATTAATGTTACTGCATCAAAACATTACCATTGTGGACAATACCGCTGAACATATGTTTTAATCACACAGATGTCATTATAGGATGGTGGCCCGTTAGGCTACAGACAGACAGACAGACAGACAGACATGAATAGTTTATTTACATCTCACTCGCACAAATATAATACATATAAGTGATACAATATATAAAAGCTACCAATCGCAAAGCGATTTATTAGAGATGTTATAACGCATAAGAAGATAATCATTTGTACAATGTAAACACGCATAAGTATATATATTTCCAAAAAAAAGAGTGAAACACACCATAAAGTTATTTGTACAGTAAAAAGCGTCCATGTGCTAAAATATTATAGCAGGTTTTGGTTAAACGAAGAATAAACTCTTCACATGTAAAAATAAGGGCAAGTTGCTGAGGCGCTGTAAAATCAGTGAAAAAAGGATATTTTACACAGCAAAGCTTCAGAAGATCACTTGTAAAACGTGTATGTAGCAGACAGTTCAGTAAAACGTGAGATTCATCTTCAACACGGGTTAAACAATTAAAACAAAGTCTATTTTCTACAGGGATGTTCTCATATCGGCCAGACTCTATTCTCAAAGGGGCGACACCACATCTAAACTTGGATAGCGCACTTCGATGTTTACCTTGGCATGTTGACATTAACATATTTTTCACATCCATATTCGTGTTTAAAAGTCTTATACGTCCCCCTGTTTTCTATTAGTATCTCCATTTATAGTATCCAACCAGGTCGCCTTGAAACTAGTTTGTTTCACTGTGCTAACTAAGAGTTTCCTCTCTGTTCCTCACATCTATGTAGAATAAGTGATGTAAGTTCATTTTCTTAAAATGTTCATGGAGTCTAAAATTCCTCGTTTCCTCTGCCTGCCTCGCGGTGTCCTGCCAAAACGTGTACATGCCAAAACTGCTACAGACTAAAACAACAAAATACACTGAAACGTCGCTATATGCAATAAAGTTGTACGTTTCTTTATTCACCGACTTCAGGTTGCAATCATACGCTCTACACACAGTCGCACACACACACACATGTGAAGAGGTCATTATGCGACGATGTCGCATTGGCCACACTAGATATACTCACCAATATTTACTGAAAGGCGAAGATCCTCCGTTATGCATCCCTTGTGATGAAAGAATCACAGTCAAGCATGTCTTGCTTGACTGCATTGAATATTCCATCACAAGGGATAAGTATTTTAATGTCAAGACATTGAAGGATCTTTTTTATAATGTTAATTATCATTTAATAGTTGAATTTTTAAAAGAATTAGATTTGTGGACTGATATGTAAATAGTTAAATATTATATTGTTGGTAGTTTCTATTAGTAACTGAGATTGTTAGTGGCTGTACCCTTAAAGGGGGTTGACGTAGCGTAAAATTATTGTCCTCCTGAGAGGGTACGTAAGTCCCAAAACTTTCAAAGTCAATTTAAACTTGCCAGGATTTTTAAACGTAGTATTCTTGTTCTTTTAATTTTGGCTAACATTTCTTCCAATCGCCAGCAGCTGAAGGGATGGTGTAAATCCAGCTAGGGTCCATGCAGGTAGCAAAAGTAATGTAAGTCCCCATGGTCCCTAGTATGGTGATCTACCTTCAGTTGTTGGCGATCTATTGCCTATTTTTATATTGTGCTGTCCCCTAAAGTTAAAATGTTTTAGATTTAATTACTAGTTTTACATGTCTATCTGTGATATTCTAGTTGTTTTACTGTCCTTCGTCGGCAGGTTTGTATAATATCTGTATATATATTCTATTTCAATGTCAAATGTTCTCGTCACGATATGGCTGAAATATTGCCGATGTGACGTTAAATAATAACTCACTCACTCACTCACTCACTCACTCATAGAAGAAGAAGAAGAAGAAGAAGAAGAAGAAGAAGAAGAAGAAGAAGAAGAAGAAGAAGAAGCATTGTTTATTCCAGTTTGTCACGCCATGGTCCGGCCTCTTTAGGCCCATGAAACACGAAAAAGACAAGGATAAAACCATGATAATATTAAAATGGCATGCCTCTAGTATGTGTGCAGTAACAGTGAAAGTGGCGTTAAACTACCTCGTGACACATTGTTATCATCCGGTTCTTTGGATCCGTGTGAGCAGAGTTTGGATGACTTTTGTTTGCTTGGATTTCTCGTTAACTGGAGTTGGTTCCCCTGTACCTGAAAACTGATCTATAGACATATGAACGCTTTGTCAGTAGAACTATGAACACTTTATCCATCTCCTTAGGGCAATGTTGACGATGTTGAACAGTTTGTAAATGAGTATATTGTTAACATACAAGATTAGGCTTACAGTTTTCGTTACGCAAGTGTGGCTTGTGCATTCTGAAAACTATTTATCAGCGATCCACTTTCGTATTAAAACGTAGGAATACATGTATTGTTTGTTGTTTAACACCGCACTCAGCAATATTCCAGCTATATGGCGGTGGTCTGTAAATAATCGAATCTACACCACACAATACAGTGATCAACAGCAAGAGCACCGATCTACGCAATATTGATGCGTTGACCAAGTCAGCGAGTCTGACTACAGATTCCGTTAGTCGAATCTTACGACAAACATGGGTTGTTGAAGACCAATTCTAACTCGGATCTTCACGTATTCATCCGATTGAATTCTATCAGGCCTCAGCAAGGCTTTCAAAACATTATGGCGGACATATAGGGCACATTTACAAATTTGACGAGTCAGTCTATTTTACCAACACATATGTCCTCGTGTGTTTTAGGTGTCTTCGCCTCTGGATTTGTGATGAGTGTCACCTGCGAGTCAGAACACTTATGTTTGGAGCAAACACCTGACAACATCACCATTAATTATGATAGCGATTCACATATAGTGATCCACATAAAAATGCTTATGACACAGTTAGACATTTCTCATGTTCCACACGAGTACAGTCACTTTTAATTTATACATTTACAGGAGTGAGTGAGTGAGTTTAGTTTTACGCCACGCGCGGCGGTCTGTAGATAATCGAATCTGGATCAGACAATCCAGCATGAACATCAATCTACGTAACTGGGGTACGATGACATGTGTCAACCCAGTCAGCGAGCCTGACCACCCGATCCCGTTAGCCGCCTCTTGCGACAAATGTGAGTTAATGAAGACCAATTCTAACCCCGACCTTCTCGGGTTAGATATCAACCCAGAAAGAAAGTTTTTGAAATGGTTTGAAGTATAACAGTACTATATCTTTACCTCCGTACAAGAACCAGAAACACACCCGCAGGAACCAGGATATTTGGTGCTGCACTATATCTAGTAAACACAAATGAAATATGTTTGTGGTTTACCCGATCTGAAAACAAGTGGTTGTCTTCCGATAAACATTCATAACCACCGCCTTTCATCATCCCGTACATTAGGCTTAACTGAATCCTTAATTCATGGACAAACATCTCCTGTAAAAAAACTGATAGATAATGACTTAGTTGGGATACACGTATGTAAAGCACGCTGATGTAAAGATCGATAGCCATAAACAATCGAATATGTTTTCCAGTGACACAGAGCCTTTCATATCTAAGAACATTAAATTTGTTGTTTGTTGGACGTTTTAAAGTTTAAAACACCTAGAGTAGGAATACGATATAGAATGGCGGCAGATCCACTATTTTTCATGAAGACTTATAGACAGAAAGACAAATTTACAGCGTATAGAAGACCCGATGTTTGTGATTTGTAGGTTTTCAGGCACAACCTCTTCAGCGCTAACACAATGGCGTGAAACTCCAATCGTAAATTATGGTCTGCGATTGGCATAAATTCCCAAAATTCTCTTAAATCCCGATGTCAGTTTTGGCCAAGCAGCTTGTCGTGTTAAATCGTGTCTGCGCTTCGCATGTCGCACTGTCAGTGCCATTATACATTTAAATCAAAACGTTGGTCTGGAGCCTCACGTCTCTACGCCAAGTACTAAAAGGTCATAACAATGATTTGTAGCCAGCTATTGACCCCCTTTCGTCCCTCCCCGAAATGTAAAATGACCGATGTAGTCCAAGTGTTATAAATATACATGAGACAAGGTTTAATTATGTACGTTTAGGAGTGAATAGAAATATACATGTAGAAGATTGAATGATTGTGAAGCTACGTTAATCTCGGTAAAGAATTATACATGTAGAAGATCGAATGATTGTGAAGCTACGTTAAGCTCGGTAAAGAATTATACCTGTAGAAGATAGAATGATTGTGAAGCTACGTTAATCTCGGTAAAGAATTATACATGTAGAAGATCGAATGACTGTGAAGCTACGTTAATCTCGGTAAAGAATTATACATGTAGAAGATCGAATGATTGTGAAGCTACGTTAAGCTCGGTAACGAATTATACATGTAGAAGATCGAATGACTGTGAAGCTACGTTAATCTCGGTAAAGAATTATACATGTAGAAGATCGAATGACTGTGAAGCTACGTTAATCTCGGTAAAGAATTATACATGTAGAAGATCGAATGACTGTGAAGCTACGTAAATCTCGGTAAAGAATTATACATGTAGAAGATAGAATGATTGTGAAGCTACGTTAATCTCGGTAAAGAATTATACATGTAGAAGATCGAAATGACTTAGTTGCAGAGCTACGTTAATCTCGGTAAAGAATTTCCATGTAGGTCTCCATCGAATGACTGTGAAGCTACGTATGGAGGCCACGTAAAAAGAATTATACCTGTAGAAGATATGTCGCGCGTGAAGCTCACGTGAAATGATCAAGCTACTGTTAGATGGGCAAACTTCAACAAAAATCTCTGTTAAGAATTATACATGTGCGAAGATGAATGAGCTGTATCGATATCTGCTTCATTATACATGTAGGCTTCTTTCCCATCAAAATATGAGTGGAAAAATATATGTAATAGAAGATAGAATGATTGTGAAGCTATGGACGTTAAGCTCGGCCCGAAAACGGTTTATACACACAAGATCGAATAGACTGTGGAAGCCTACGTTTGACCTGTTCGGTAAAGAATTATACATGTAGAAGATCGAATGACTTGTGAAGCTACGTTAATTGTCGGTAAAGTTGTTATACATGAACTGTTTAGCCAAAGATAGAATGAATGAACGTTTGTTCGCTACTTGCCTCTAGAAACATATATCAATCTGGTAGAGTAAAGAGCTCTGATAACACGAGACATGTAGGAGTTCATCGAATTGACTGTGAAGCTACGAGCAGGATCTACCTATGATTTGTAATCCATTCAGTCACTCTCCAGTGTAATATTTTACGAATATATATACATATGCTTAACTTTCGTTAACATTTTAAAATGATTTGTACATAATCATGTATTTTGTATTCATGTCATAATGATTGAACTCTCCGACATTATTGGTAAAGAAATTCATTCATGTATTCATTCATTCATTGATTGTTCATTCATTCGTTAATCATTCATTAAAGAATTCATTCATACATGTAGAAGATCGGATGATTGTGAAGCTACGTAAATCTCGGTAATTAACAAGGACTCTAACGTCTTTCTAACGCGTGTGCAAAGTATTAACCGCTTCTAACCACGCCTCATATTTTTACCTTGCTAGGTAGACTAATAAGAACATTTGTATGCATATATATACAAGATCAAAATGCTACCTGTAACCTATGCGTCCTTTCCAAACCATACAACCAGGATATGGGGTTAAAGAAGACATGATTGCATTCATTGAAACAATACATGACGATACATGTGTAATTAATGTACACGAATAGTTGAAAAGTGAAGACATTTGTCTTCATTCAGTGATCTGAAGTTGCGTGGGTGTCATGACCTCGCGTTAAGTGTCCCCACAATTTCGCAGACATCTACCTTCTTGAAAATTAACCGTTTGATGTCTCATTTGCTGACAAAATTGCACCCTTTGGACGACACTGATTTCCCCGAGGGCGTAACATGTGCGAAATGTAGCACCCAGCCAAGAATAAACGAAATGGCTCCATAGATTTTTCTTGAAAATATGAACAAAGTGAAGCGTTAATATCCAGTAAAGTCAATGAATGGCTTCCTGTTTTGTTAATGAAGTACGTTTTAGCACAATGATTACGTGACGAGCGATTTATTTATATGAAATGACAGGTTCCATCCGTTATGGTATCATGGATCCGCAATCATATTTCTGTATTGGTGCTGCATTGATCAAAGGAAATCAATCATGCATTGACTTGCACCAATCAGATCTGTATTATACGCTTCTGACTCTACATGCTATCTCTGACCATGGGATTCGTATGAGTGTATGGGCGCCATGGTGGATGGATGGAAGAAGTGGGGTCTGGGTTCTAGAGAGAGGGAGAGACGTGATTATATATGAATGGATCCCAGATTCAAGCATGTGGAATTTAATTACTCTTGGTTAGGTCAAAAAGCGGAGTCTGTGAAACATATGAAAAGCTCTAACGAAGCAGCGATAGTATGATATTGGATGTTGAAAAAAGGCATGAAGCTTTTACATGCTCTTGATTAGCTGCAAATGACAATAGATAGTTTTTGTTAATGTAGAAAATGATTTATAATGGCCATGTTCGATGGTGTTCATGAAATTGTGATGCAAACATGATTTGCCAACTGACACATCCCCTTAGATTACACATGATAGCAAAATGAAGATTGATAAAAGTTTTGTGTTTTAATATCCGAGCAATGTTACTGTAGAAATTGACTTTGAAACCAAATTCGGAGCACGAAATCAGACTATACATTTTATCTGTTTCAGTCAGTGGTGATTATCTTTATTTGAAACCACTGATTGCTCATAAGAATTGGGTATGTTATAATGATGGAATGTCGGCTATCTAACAATGATTACATTGTAATGGAAAAGAACAACTAGTGCAACAAGGTACGGGTAATAAGACGGAAGAATTTTCATGGCAATGTTATTGAGACGTCATCAATATTTTTTTTAAGTGTAAGCGTATCAAAATAATTGCGTATTTTCAGATTATACATAAATGTAAAGTGAACGAATTATAAACTTGTTATTAAATCGTTACGCATTATCCTTCTCTCTCTTGGACCCAACGAAAACAGTAGTTTGACAAGGTAGGGAAAGACTTGGTTTAGTTATAAAGCGGACATTTTGGCGTAATTAGCTGGTGGCTTGTACGAAGTGGTGTAAGCGTCTTTCATGGGAAAAACAGTTCCAATGTTGGCTAGTGTTCAATATCCAAGGAAACCAAATTGTCAAAGTCTCAAGACACCCTGTTAGGGGTTGGTTTTATCTTGAAAGATATTATCGTGAGTTTGAATGACATTTTTGCCCTGATTATGATGCCTTGTGCCCACGTCTAATGCTATACATGTAACAAAACATTGCGCTTGAATAAAACAAATTGGATATGACCAAGCATTATAAAAAACAAGGCCGAACACAGTCACCGAAACACTGAAAACCTACAACTGAAACAAACACAAATATAATGCATCGCTATCTATTGAACATATTTTGTTTGTTGAATGTTTAGCCTTCATCAGGCATGGGCCCATAGCTAAACCCGGTGATTTATTTCGAAACGTGTCTTTCACCCAAGCAAATGGCCTCAGACGAGACAGGAAAAGAAAGTACAGCTGTGTGTTGTAAAAGTTCATATTGTATCACGGGTTTGCTCATGCTTTAATAATTATTATCAAGAACTTGATCAACCCTCTTCAGTGGTGTCCAGAACATGTCATTTGTCACGTTACAACCGTTCAAGGGTACACGCAAATATATGGTACTAGTAAATACAATTGCTCAGGACATCTTTGCTGACTAAAATCTGAAAATACCCTCCGCATGTCTTCCACAAAAATATGTATCTTCAACCTAAATGGGCAGTCCATATGTAAATAGTTTTGTCAACAATTTCAAGTCTGTGAGTATTCCCATAGATAAACATAATAATATATCGCCTCTTCTCACGTGAATGAAAGAGCTCTACAGGCACCGACTTCATCTACAGTCCCTGTATTTACTTTCAGCAAACACCGTCAGATTTAGAGTCATATGATTCGTCACGCTTCCATACCCCCCATGAATCGGAGTTCTTCGCGAAACTTCAATCAGGAAATTTGAACTAATATGTCTCCTAACTGCATTACAGCTGCCGGACAAGCAAGCGTTTGCCAAGGCATCGAATTCCTTTTAAATGTAATAATGGGAGAAGAAAAGACACAGTTCGGGGAATCTGGTCAGCTAATATTTGTTCAGGATATACCTTTTGTTCGTGTGAATGCCACAGAGTGTAACAAGAAGGCTAGAAACTAGATTAGTGTGTTGGAGCTTTTGTCTGGGTTGCCAAGGCCAGTCTGCAAACACAGCAATAATCAAATAGCGAGTTAAGAAAGCTCAGACCCGTCGAGAGGTAATTATGTCCAGTCATTCTAAAGCTAATGGTGGCCACACCCGATGGAGATCAGCGTTGGAGTAGAATTGCTACCCAGTAGAATTTATATTAACAAGCTTTAGGCAACATGTTTCATGTTCTGCCGGCTCTGTGTTACGAGTCGAATCCTGGTGTCAGGTCATGTGTGATTGATAAAAAGCCATCAGGTTCTATAATCATGGTTATGATTTTCAAAGAATCTATATCTGGACTAAGCAGAAACCATACAATAAATATTTTATGGCCCCTGGACTAAACAATGATAAAAATGTAAATGTACAAAATGACATACATCAGCATGTACTTTCAATAAACGTCGACGTTGTAAATAGGTGGTTTGACATTCGAAGTCAAACATGGTTCCCGCAATGAAATGAGAATTTTTACAATGTTATTTGCAAATTCGCATTGCATATGTCCGCGTCACAGAACCTCAAGAGTCTGTTTGACAGGTGGTATTGTATAATGTATCGGTCGTGTGTCCATACAGGAATAAACCAGGCGGCACAGAGCCGTCCCTTATTAACTGTGATCGGGACATTGTCATCTGGAAGCATACAGAAGAGATAAGCCCGCCATCACGCTGATTTATACCAGGTCCTAGTTCTCATTCGTTATATTTAATTTACGACTACTAAACACAAGAAAAACCTGTATCACGACTCACTGTAACATAGTTCTGAGACCATTATTTCGAGAAAAACGTTGATTCCATATGTAGATAAGATGTAGTTTTATCCTATGTTGGCCTGTAAGAATGTGCCGGCTTCTGGAGTAACAATGTTCCATGATTTTCGGTAATTATCAAATTTGATTCATTTGATTGACTGTTTTTATGAAGGTTTCCCCTGAATGGGTCCTGTCTTGTAAATATTCATCAAATTCTAGGATATGCACATAGCACCCTGAGAAAATTAGCTCCGTCCTCCTCCCTCGAGGTGATCCGACTTGTGTGATGTGGCTCGTTTTTTTGTCAGCATTGTTCACGAAATTTGCATTAGCCTCATGCATTTGAAACATGCCAAGGTCGCAATGTTTGTTTGTTATTGCGATCAGGATACAAGTGTATTATCGCTCTAGAAACTTATGAATATCAAGGCTGTTCTTCCGTTGAGGAGGGAAATCCTCATCCTATGCATCCATCGCGCTTGATCAGAGCACCACGCTGTGAAGACCAGTGTTCCCAAGAAAGAGCAACACTACGGCAAACTAAATGACAAGGGGGAAAGCCACCAGATGCTATGCCTCGATGTCATCAGCTGGCCTTTTCAACCCCTAAATGACCTGTGATGAATGTCGTCCTGCAAGAGATATGGAAGGATGAGCGAGTGAGTGCGTAAATATTGCTTAACTCCGCATCGGCAATTTGGCAGGATGCCGTGTGACCGGAGTGTTCAGATTACAAGTATACCACACCTGACGAAAGTAAAGATGGTACTGAGGTTCACAGATAATGAGGGACAGTCCTGCAGGTACATATATAGGTGCCCTTGGCTATCTCTACCACTCCTTGAAAGTGTTCTTCCAAATGATGAATAGGCTTACTCTCGGACCTCACGGGAGAACTATACCTTCTCGCTGGACATCCTTGAAAACTTCCATGGAATTCCATTCCATTCCATTGCTCAACTGCCACCCCAAACTGATGCTTGATCTGAAGATCTTCGTAAAGGTTCGACTGATTATGATTTGTTGTTGCTTGTGACTTCATAGAGAAAGTAGAGGTCAACACTGGTCCTGGGGCAGGATGTCTAAGGACAGAGTCCATCAGATTCTCTAGTTTCATCTTGAGTTTCACTAGGTGATTTTGATGGACATCATGACATCTGAGGTCCGTATTTCAAAACACTTTGCATACCGAGGGTACGTTAAGGTGCATAGCTCACGTCTACTGATATAAAAGAAACGGAGACATTTTGAAGTATTTGTATCATGTGATGCACTTTCTCGGATCTTATTTCATTAATAGAAATAAACTGATCTGTAATCTGCTAATTGATTCAAATATGTTCGAAATGCAGTAGCTGAATGTTCGTTGGTGCCACGAAAAAGTAATCAACACGTAATTGACAGGGCACCTGCGTGTTCTCCTTGGAAAAAACCCTGCTCTTCTCCCCACACGTACTGTGCACTCGAAACATGGTGAATGATATTTTATAGGGTTTGCATTGGTACGCGTGTTGTAGACAATTAACAATTAACCTGTTCACGTGTGGTTCAAAACCCTTCTATGCACCTGTCTCCTAATTGGAATTGACGAAGAAGTCCTTTAAGTACCTAAATAATATGTAAATGATAGAATATCTACCAGGAATATTATGAGCTCCGTTGCACCTGTACAACTAATATCACACAACTGTCAACCTCAGAGTTAGGTTAAGATATCTCCGGAAGAGTACGTACACGTAAGTCTGCAATATTGTAGTACTTTAAATCTTAGATAATATCTACATATCTAATATCTATGGTGCAGCATGATTCAGAGTCTCGGACATAGAAACGACACTGAATTGACCAAACATTTCGTCAATTCTCTTCAAGCGATAAGCGTATGATATCTAAGTACCATTATTTTGTAACAAGATTATTTTCCCACTTTAGTGGAAATGGGAAAATTCGTTTCTCTCCTTTTCGTTACTCTTCTGTGTAAAGTCTGATGTCTGGAACAATGGTGGCCAGGGTTGGCACTACTGGTTGCTATGAGTGGTTGCATCCCTTAGACAGTTGCCTAGGAACAGCATTTCCATGCTCGTCGAGCACCCTGGTGACCCAGATACTTGGATTTATAGTGCTTGTTTCCAAGCGATTACATTAAAACCTAGTCGATACCCCTAAGCGGATCAAGGTACATGTCATTCGAATTACATGTCATTGCAAATCGAGGACAGATACACTCCTTGCATTCACATACAACCAAGATTTTACATGATTTTTAACCGTCTCTTATATGTTAAAGATATTGACGAAACAATACTGCAGTAAGTCGGATGGCCAAGTCGAACAGCTTACATGTACAGTTACAATTGTTGCATTAGGGTACACCTTTTCGTAGTAAAATACAAATTCTAGTACTTTTTGGTTTGACTCTCATTCGGGAAGCGAACCCCTCACTTTGGAAAAGAGACACCTAAAGTGACAATGCAACCAGCTCAGTCGCCGAGGCTTCCACAAAATGAAAGTCCGACAACTGGTAATCAACATTATGTTCTATGTGTCCCAACCTCACAAGTGTAAAACTGGCACCACTCCTATGGCGGACACCTATCAATACACAATCTCCTTTGGAACGTGATCAAGTGTAACAAGTACTGTGTACTGTACTGAGAATATGTAATCCTAGTGTAACGGTACAAACAAAACTATACCATGTTTCCATGTTAAGTCACTCATTTTGTTAATAACAAAATAATAATGTCCACTCTTCACCCATTAAAATACAAGAAGGCCCTTTTTCAATTGAACAGCTTGTTGGACTGTATTACTTTCTTCTCAATGTTTCCATGTTCAGTCCATTTTGTTAATAACTCAAGTCCCTCTTGACCTATTGAAATACAAGAAGGCCCTTTCTAAATTGAACATCTTGTTGGACTGGTGTGCATTCTCCTCACCATGCCCATATATGCTAAGATGATCCCTGCTGACACACTGATAACTGATGGTTAACCGGCTCCGATTGCACGAGTATGTTTCCAAGGAAGAGGTCACTCTCCCATATTGGCACAGGTATCAGTGCGAGATGCAGTACTCAAACACAGAATACCCGTAGCACGCAACAATAAAAAGTACAACCATGTCCTGGCCAGCTATGTGGCGGCGGTCTGTAAGTTATCGAATCTAGACCAAACAATCAAGTGACCAACAGCATGCGCACCGATCTACGCAATTTTGATACAATGACCAAGTCAGCGAGCTGGACTAACGATCCTGTTAGTCGCCTCTTACGACAAGCACGGGTGACTGAAGATCAAGTCTGACCTGATGTTCACGTGCTTATGAACCTGATAGTATCACAATTAATTATGATAGCGATTCACATATATTGGCCCACATACAAATGCTTAGGACAAAGTTGGACATTTCTTATGATCCACACGAGTACTGTCACTTTTAATATCCACTAATTGATGTATTTGTTTAGATGTAGTGCTACCTGGAGAGGTTGGGAGTTGGTGTGGGGTGTGGGGTGTGGGGTTTAAAATAAAAGGGAATAGAAAAACTTTTGCTGAATGAATTAAACAGACAAACGGGATAGATTACATATTGAAACAACTAGGTATCTTGAATAAATACAGTTTCAAAAGAAATGTACGCATTGGAATGGTTTGCAGTATAACAGTACCATATCTTTACCTCCGTACAAGAACCAGGAACAAACGTACAGTAACCAGAATATCCAGTAAACACAAATGAAATATGTTTGTGGTATACCCGATCTGAAAACAAGTGGCTGTCTTCCGATAAACATTCATAGCCATCGCCTTTCATCATCCCGTACATTAGGCATAACTGAATCCTTAATTCATGGACAAATACATTTTGTAAAAAATTGGATCGATAATGACTTAGTGGGGATACACGTACGTAAAACATCCTGATATAAAGATCGATAACCGTAAACAATCAAATATTTCTTAAATTTCTTGTTGGTTGGACGTTTTTAAGTGTACAGCATCTAGAGCAGGAATATGATACAGAGTGGCGGCAGATCCACTATTTTTCATGAAGACATACGGAAAGCAAGAAAAATTTACAGCTTATTGAAGACCTGATGTTTGTAATTTGTAGGTTTCCCGGCACAACCTCTGGAGTTTCATACTATGGTGTGAAACTCCAATCGTAAACTATGGTCTGCGATTGGCATAAATTCCCAAATTCTCTTAAATCCCGATGTCAGTTTTGGCCAAGCAGCTGGTCGTGTTAAATCGTGTCTGCGCTTCGCATGTCGCACTTTCAGTGCCATTATACATTAAATCAAAACGTTGGTCTAGAGCATCACGCTACTACGCCAAGACCTAAAAGGTCATGACAATGATATGTTGCCAGCTATTGACCCCCTTTCGTCTTTCCCCGAAATATAAATGACCGATGTTGTCCAGGTGCTATTCACCCATTCTCCACTAAGTGGGACGATTTTAGTTTTTGTCTTTCCAATGACGATATTGTAAATATCCAAAGATTAAAAGTTGCAATTGCACTGTTATACTACACTTAGGTTTGGTTAGAGCTGAAAGAACATTACTTTAATCACAAATAAACGCAAAAGTCTAAGTTATCTGACTTGTAAATGCCCACATTTGTTCCACTTACTAAGTCACATATACAGCGCTGCTCTTTTCTCTTACCTAAGCCAGGTAGTATGCAAAACAAATTCTTCATTTGAAGCATATATATAAGTCTGTCAACACATAACAAAGTCAGTTGAATACAAAACAATATTTGTTGTTAATATGGATGAAATACATTTCCAACAAATTAACATCAGATTCGTTGAGCATTTTTGCAGACATCGTGAAAGTATTAGAATGTACCCCCTAAGAATTTAAGTGTACAAGGTGATCGGGCTAATCATGAAAGTCAAGCAAAGGAAATCTGTTTCCAATTAGCTACTTTCACTTTGTCGTGGTAATTGCAAACACAAACGATTAAAGGCATGTGACATTCAATTTTCATGAGATACGTTAACTAAACCTAGTTAATTACACACCAACCATTGCAGTACTCGTAGGATTAATGGTCTCATGGAGGACAGTATCAAATACTTATCAATAAAAATTCATACTTGCCTCAATCATCCCCAGAAAATAAAACATGACCTGGAGGTTACTTTAGTGGTCAACAGGTACGTTTTCATCAGATACGTTCGGCACAAACCAGGGTGACTTTATTTTCATTCGGATTACATCGGCATATGCATGATAATCTTTGCTTTACACTCAGAATTATTCGTGTATTTGTGTATTTACGGTTTGAGCACATGGTTGGAACTTGGGGCCATTGTGTGTGTAGACTAGTGTGTGTGGGGGGGTGTGTGGGGGGTGTGTGATATTGCCTGTTCTTTAGTGAGTATACTAGGAAATATTAACTGTTCTTATCGGACAGCTAGGTAATTGTTTGTACACAAATATAATCGTATTTTCATTGAATGTGTCTTAGAAAGCCTAAGACTGAACACTCTCTGTGACATACGCTAACAAAGATGTTTAACGTATCCATCAGTTAACGTATTTTACGTAATTTGGTATTATTCATTTGTTTGTTAGATTGTGTTTATAAAACATTTACATTTATCAATGAGTGTTATTGTGGTCATGCTCTGATCTCCTTTCCATAAATTAAACGGTGATTAATGTAGCTCTTGACAAGTTAGCGAAACTCTATCCCACGCATCTGATATTACTGTTAACGTTTCTGATGACGATCTCTTTGTCTTATGTTTTGCTGAAATAATGGTTATATATGGTTACATTGTCCAGTCGGATTACAATGTCAATGGTTGTTTGAGTTAATATTGTGTTAAGGTACTATCCGACAATGAATTTTGAGTTGATTTTGTTTTTTTAAAGTGTTTTAAACAATAAGAGATGTCCATCAGATACGTTAAACATGCATCTTCTGTCTCAGCATGGCAGGTGTAAAGGATATTTATTCACATAATATGAATTTTGTTCCAAATAGTTGAGTTATCTCATGGAAACATGTTTGAAGGCATTTTGAAATATACAATAATACAATACAAAGCCAATAAAAAATACATCAGGTACGTTAACCTTTGAATCAATTTTATGTTTTCATGTTCCTGAAATCCGCTCCTTAGAAGCAGTGATTTTACTTAGTCCACCATTAAGAGACTACTTCTTTGAGTGGCATTTTAGAAGTTGGGAAGTACAATATAGAACAAACTTTATGGATAACAATAATGAATAAAAAGAAGTTGTTATCCATAAAGTTTGTTCTATATTAAGAGACTACCTTCAACTATCTTTGCACCAAAATCGCACCTCACTTACGGGGACAGTCAAGTTGTGATTTAAAACGACAAATACCTATAAAATTCTTAACGGGTCTGAAATTTTATGTCTTCTTCATATTTACCGAACATCACGAACTCTTTCAATCCTAGACATGATGTGTGATGAAATATGATGAACAACACATATACAAACTCAACACCAATGCTTAAAAGAACATATTGCTGACATTTTCAAAGCAGTATTTTTCCTAATTTATGTACCATGTTAATGTATCTGATTTTTTAAAATTTGATATACATTATATAAGGCATTGCTTAAAATAATCTAAGTCAGATTTGGGTCATCAAGTAATTGTTCCAGATATCTCGTGTCTTTTCTAGACAAAAAGTTATAAAGCGAATAATATTCAGAAAAAAAATATTTTTGAAATGTTACAAATCCAAAATCGTCGCTCTTAGTGGAGAATGGGTGTACTATGAATGTACATGAGACAAGGTTTAATGATGTACGTTTAGGAGTGAACAGAATTATAAATGTAGAAGATTGAATGATTGTGAAGCTACGTTAATCTCGGTAAAGAATTATACATGTAGAAGATCGAATGATTGTGAGGCTACGTTAATCTCGGTAAAGAATTATACATGTAGAAGATCGAATGATTGTGAGGCTACGTTAATCTCGGTAAAGAATTATACATGTAGAAGATTGAATGATTGTGAAGCTACGTAAATCTCGGTAATTAACAAGGACACTAACGTCTTTCTAACGCGTGTGCAAAGTATTAACCACTTCTAACCACGCCTCATATTTTTACCTTGCTAGGTAGACTAATAAGAACATTTGTATGCATATATATAAAAGATCAAAATGCTACCTGTAACCTATGAGTCCTTCCACAACCATACAACCATACAACCAGAATATGGGCTTACAGAAGACAGGATTGCAGTCATTGAAACAATGCATGACGATAAATATGTAATTAATCTACACGAATAGTTGAAAAAGTGAAGACATTTGTCTTCATTCAGTGATCTGAAGTTGCGTGGGTGTGATAACCTCGCGTTAAGTGTTCCCACAATTTGGTAGAGACATCTCCCTTCTTTGAAATTAACAGTTTGATGTCTCATTTGCTGACAAAATGACACTCTTTGGACGACACTGATTTCCCCAAGGGCGTAACCTGTGCGAAATATAGCGCCCAGCCAAGAATACACGAAATCACTCTATAGATTTTTCTTGAAAATATGAACTAAACGAAGCTTTAATATCCAGTAAAGTCAATGAATGGCTTCCTGTTTTGTTAATGAATTCTGTTTTAGCACAATGATTGCGTGACGAGCGATTTATTAATATGAAATGACAGGTTCCATCCGTTATGGCATCATGGATCCGTAATCATATTTCTGTATTGGTGCTGCATTGATCAAAGGAAATCAATCATGGATTGGCTTGCACCAAAACAGATCGGTATTATACGCTTCTGACTCCACATGCTATTTCTGACCATGGGATTCGTATGAGTGTATGGGCGCCATGATGGATGGATGGAAGAAGGGGTGTCTGGGTTCTAGAGAGATGGAGAGACGTGATTATTCGCAGTTTCAGGAAACCAAGAGGGTCCTGAATAGATTCCGGATTCAAGCATGTGGAATTTAATTACTCTTGGTTAGGTCAAAAAACAGAATCTGTGAAACATATGAAAAGCTCTTATGAAGCATCGATGGTGTGATATTGGATGTTGAAAGAAAGGATGCAGGTTTCCCATGCTATTGATAAGCTGCACATGACAAATGGTTTTAAGAATGTAGAAAATAATCCATAATGGTCATGTTCGATGATGTTCATGAAATTGTGAATTAAATATGATTTGCCAACTGAAACACCCCCTCGGATTACAAATGATAGCAACGTGACGATTGCTGGATAAAGGTTTTGCGATTTAATATCCGATCAACGATACTGTAGAAATTAAATCTGAAACCAAATTCGGAGCGCGGAATCAGACTATAAATCTGATTTGTTTCAGTCAGAGGTGATAATCGTTGTTTGAAACCACCGATTGCTCATAAGAATTTAATATGTTATAATGATGGAATGTCAGCTATTTAACAATGATGAAGACGGAGGAATTAATTTTCATGGCAATGTTACTTTAAGACGTCATCAATATTATGTTGAAGTAAAAGTGCATAAAAATAATGCGCGTTTTCAGATCATATATAAATGTATCATGAACTGAACAAATTAGAAACATGCTATTAAATCCTTACGTATTTTCCTTCTCTTTCTTACACCTTGCAACTGTTTTGCTTCGAGAGTACACCCTGAAAATTAATCGATAGGACAAATTTAACACTCCCAATGACACTATACTACTATAGCTCATTATTTATTTTCGGGACATGATTTGGGAAATACATTACAGCGACAGTTAAGTGTGATTCTTTATGCTACTATCAGTCGTCATTTTAAGATTCCCGTAGAATTCTGTCTTAAAACTTGATGTGTTATGATAACAACTCGTGGGTAGAGTGAATGAATTAAAGGTTGATTCGCTGTGTATAAATTTTGCGGTAAAATATTTTGCGCGAAAAGCGCGAAAATGAAACCTGCGCGATATACAATACGTTTACAGTATATTGCAGGTTGGCCAAGGAACTCTGACGTCAGTAGAAACCCTACCGATCGTAAATACTCTTTTTAAAATACAAGGACCAAAGTCACTTGATCTTAAGGCTTTTCTCTCCATTGACATGTCCAGATCACGTGACCCAGTTTCTCTTTCTATCTTATTTCGTCCGCAAACAACTCTATCCGGTTTTGCTCTTTTCCGTGTCAATATTTCTATTTCCGCTGCCTCATCAATATTATGTTGAAGTAAAAGCGTATATAAATAGTGTGTGTTTTCAGATCATACATAAATGTATCCTACGAAATATAAACATCCTATTAAATCGTTACGCATTTCCCTTCTCTTTCTTACATCTTGCAACTGTTTTGCCTCGAGAGTACAGCCTGAAAATTAATCGAAAGGACAAATTTAAAACAACGCTCTCAAAGGCACTATACTGTATTGCAGGTTGGCCATGGAACTTTGACGTCAGTAGAAACCCTATCGTAAATACTCCTTTTGGAATACAAGAACCAAGGTCACTTGATCTTAAGGCTTTTCTCTCCTTTGACATGCCCAGATCACATGACCCAGTTTCTCTTTCTATCTTATTTCGTGCGCAAACAAGTCTATCCGGTTTCGCTCTTTTCCATGTCAATATTTCTATTTCCGCTGCCTCTTACCGCAATTTTCCGATATATCAGTTCTTTTTCAAGCAATATAATCCCTCGCCACCCAGTACCAAAGAGCCGACTTATTTTAGGTTTAACGGCTCCTGATTCCACGACCAGATCTGTGCTGACGCAGCAGAAACAACAGGACACATGGCGAAATAAGAAGCCTCAAAGACTATTTGGACCCAAGAAAAACAGTAGTTTGACAGGGAAGGGAAAGGCTTGGTTTAGATATGAAGCGGACATTTTGACGTAATTAGTTGGTGTCTTGTACGAATTGATGTAAGAGTCTTTCATGGGAGAAAACAGATCCAATACTGCTAGTATTCAATAGGCCAAAGAAACACAAACTTCTCAAAGTCTCAAAGTCTCAAGAAACCCTGTGAACCCTGTGAAAAACATATAACAAAGTATTGCGCTGGAATAAAACAAAAATACTCTTGAAAATTGGATATGACCAAACGTTATAGAAAAGGCCGAACACAATCACCGAACCACTGATAACACCATCTAATGACCAATGTTTAGCCACCATCAGGCATGAGTACATAGCTAAACCTGGTGGTTTATTTGGAAACGTGTCATTCACCTAGGCATATTGCCTCAGACGAGACAGATAAAGAAAGTACAGATGCGTGTTGTAAAAGTTCATCGTGTATCACAGATGTGCTCATGCTTTAATAATTATCAAGAACTTGAGCAGCCCTTTTCAGCCTGGCCAAATGTATATCACAATCAGTCACATCCAGAACATGTCATTCATCAAGTGTCAGGCGTTCAAGAGTACACGTGAATATATGGTACTAGTAAATAATTGTAGGACATCATTTTAGATGCTGATGAAAATTCGAAAAGCCCTCAGCATGTTTACTACTATTATCAATGTTTCAATTATCATCATTTCCACTGTGGACACATTCATCTGATACATCTGTGGACAATGAGATGTACCTTCAACGTAAATAGGTAGTCCATTTCTAAATAGCTTTGTCAACGATTTCAAGTCTGTGAGTATTCCCATAGATAAACACAATAATATATAAGTGAACTAAGAGACTTCATCTACAGTCCCTGTATTTACTTTCAGCAAACACCGTCAGATTTAGAGTCATATGATTCGTCACGCTTCTATACCCCCCGTGAATCGGAGTTCTTCGCGAAACTTCAATCAGGAAATTTGAAATAATACGTCTCCTAACTGCATTACAGCTGCCGGACAAGCAAGTGTTTGCCAAGGTATCGAATTCCTTTTAAATGTAATAATGGGAGAAGAAAAGACACATTTCGAGGGATCTGGTCAGCTAATATTTGTTCAGGATATACCTTTTGTTCGTGTGAACGCCACAAAGTGTAACAAGAAGGCTAGAAACTAGATTAGTGTGTTGGAGCTTTTGTCTGGGTTGCCAAGGCCAGTCTGCAAACACAGCAATAATCAAATAGCGACTTAAGAAAGCTCAGACCCGTCGAGAGGTAATCATGTCCAGCCATTCTAAAGCTAATGGTGGTCGTACCAGATGAAGATCAGCGCTGGAGTAGAATTGCTTGCAAGTAGACTTTGTAACAAGCTTTAGGCAACATGTTTCATGTTCTGCCGATTCTGTGTTAAGGCTAGAATCCTGACGTCAGGTCATGTGTGATAAAGAGCCTTCAGGTTCTGTAAACATGGTTATGATTTTTAAAGAATCTATATCTGGAGTGAGTAAAAAACATAAAATAAATATTTAATGGCCCCTGGACGTAGCATTGATAAAACCTAAATGTACAAAATGATATACCCCAGGGTGAACCTTAAAAACCGTCGACGTTGTAAATAAGTGGTTTGACACTCGAAGTCCAACTGGATCCTGCAATGAAATGAGAATTGCTACAATGTTATTTGCGAATTCGCATTGCATATGTCCGCGTCACCGAACCTCAAGCGTCTGTTTGACAGATGGTATTGTGTAGTGTGTCGGTCGTGTGTCCATACAGGAATGAACGTTTCGGTACAAAGCTGTCCCATATTATTTGTGATCTGGGCATTGTCATCTGGAAGCGTTCAAAAGAGATAAGCCAGCCAGCCACTGATTTACACCAGGTCCCAGTTCATATTCGTTATATTTAATTTACGACTACTAAACACAAGAAAAACCTGTATCACGACACACTGTAACATATAGTTCTGAGACCCGACTTTCGATAAAAACGTTGATTCCGTAAGTAAATAAGATGAAGATTTGTCCTGCTTCTAGAGCAAAAGTTTTCCAGGATTTTTTGTAATTATCAAATTTGAATAATTTAATTGACTGCTTTTATACCGGTCTACCTTGAATGGGTCCTGTCCTGTATATGTCGTCCTTGGAATTGATAGGAAATATACATAGCACCCTGAGAAAATTATCTCCATCCTCCTCCCTGGAGGAGATCTGACTCGTTCTCTCGTCAGTATTTTTAACAAAATTTGTATTAAAACATGTGTGTGTAGCATGCCATGGTTGCATTGTTTGCTACTTTTTCTGATCATGTTACAAGTGTATTTTCACTCAAACCAGTTATGAATGACTCGGGTGTTCTTCCCTTGAGGAGGGGAATCCTCCTCCTTTGCATCCGGCGTGCTTGATCAGAGCACCACATGGTGTTAATTCCTCAGATCATTGGGAGTTGTTGCTTGTGACTTTATAGAGAAAGTGGAGGTGAACACTGGTACTGGGGCAGGATGTCCATGAGATTCTCAAGTTTCATCTCGAGTTTCGTTAGACGATTTTGATCGACATCATGACATCTGAGGTCCGTATTTCAAAGCATTTTTTAGTTGTATATAAGCTTGGATTACTCAAGTTCGGACAGGCAGCACAACACTCATTGGCATAACCTAGTGCATACCGGGTACGTCAAGGTGCTTAGCTTTCTCTTCCTGATATGACAGAAGCAAAGAGATTTTGAAGTATTTGTATTACGTGATGCACTTTCTTGTATCTTTTTCTTCAATAAAAATAAACTGATCTGTAATCTGATAATTGATTCAAATATGTTTAAAAGCAATAGCTGAAGGTTCGTTGATGTCATGAGAAAGTAAAATGCAATGTTTGAAATACTTAATTGACAGAGCACCTGCGTCTTCTCCTTGGAAAAGACTGCTATTCTTTCCACAAGTAATTGCACTCGAAACACAGTGAGTGGTTTGGTGAAAAAAGTGTGGGAGACCATCTTTACAATGATATTTTATAGGGTTTGATTTTGGTAGAGCTGTAATAGGCAATTTACGATTAACCTCTCGACGTGTGGTTCAAAACCCTTCTATGCACCTGTCTCTTAATAGGAATTGAGTACCTAAATCACATATATATAATAGAATATCTACCAGGAATATTATGATTTCCCTTGCACCTGTAGAAATAGAGGTAGGTTCTGATTTCTCCTAAGATTCCCTACACGTAAGTAGTACTTTAAATCTTACATTTGGGAGAATTTTGGCAAAGGTTAGCACCACAGTTTGCTGTGGGTGGTTGCATCCTTTTGACAGGTTACCTTACAGTCGGTTCGAGTCCAAGATTCGTTCCAGTTATGATCGTCGGTTTTGCAAAACCAAACTCGTATTCCATAATTTATTTAATGGATTTGGGTCATTTGCCCCACGCCGTGACATACCTTTTAAAAACAGCAGTAAATACGATTCACCCAGCATCAGTATCTGAAATAACCTGTGTGTTTTTGTCAGTAGGCGAGGACATTGTTTCAAATTACTGTGGCCTAATGACATTTGTATGTAGTTAGGCAGGTTCGTAAAACGTCTAGAAAAGTCTAATTGTCCACCTCCTCACCAGTACTGGGTTCAGAGAATAAGTGTGTCTCACATCAGGTTCGGATAAATACTGCCAGTGCAATAATGGAATCAACATGACCTGACTAGGAACGGCATTTCCATGCTCGTCGAGCACCCTGGTCACCCAGATACATGGCTTTGTAGTGCTTGTTTCCAAGCGATTACATTAAAACCTAGTCGATACCCACTAAGCGGATCAAGGCACATGTCATTCGAATTACTTTAAGTGCGAATCGAGGACAGAAACACTCCTTGCATTCACATACAAGCAAGCTTTTACTTGATTTCTAACCTTCTCTGATATGTTTAAGATATTGACGAAACAATACTACAGTAAGTCTGGCTAAGTCGTACAGTTTACATCTAAAGTTACAATTGTTGCATTACGGTGCACATTTTCGTAGTAAAATACACATTCTAATACTTTTGAGTTTGAATCTCAGTTGGGCTTCCAACCCGCATTTTCGAAAAGAGACACCTAAAGTCAACAAGGCAACCAACTCAATCGCCGAGGCTTCCACAAAATGGAAGTCCGACAACTGGTAATCAACATTACGTTTTATGTGTCCCAACCTGACAAGTGTAGAATTGGCACCACTGCCATGGTGGACACCTATGAATACACAATCTCCTTTAGAAAGTGACCAAGTGTAACAAATGTGACTCAACTCACAAATGAACTAGAATGTGTACTGTACTGAGAATATGTAATCATAGTCTAACGGTACAAACAAAACTACACCATGTTTCCATGTTAAGTCACCCATTTTGTTAATAACCAACTAATAAAGTCCACTCTTCAACTATTAACTTACAAGAAGGCCCTTTTTCAATTGAACAGCTTGTTGGGCTGTATTGCTTTCTTCTCACCATGCCCATATATGCTAAAATGATCTCTGTTGACACACTTGATAGCTGATGGTATACTGTCTCCCCTATTGGCACAGGTATCAGTGCGAGATGCAGTACTCAAACACAAAATGCATATTCCCGTATCACGCAACATTAAAAGGTACAAGCGTGTCCTGGCCAGCTATGTGGCGGCGGTCTATAAATAATCAAATCTGGACCAAACAATCCAGTGATCAACAGCATGCGGACCTATGTACGCAATTTTGATACGATGACCAAGTCAGCGAGCCTGACCAACGATTCCATTATTCGCCTCTTACGACAAGCATGGGTTACTGAAGATCAGTTCTGACCCGGATGTTCACGTGTTTATGAAATCTATCAGGCCTGAGCAAAGCTGTGAAAACGTTATATGGTCGGCTTATAGGGAACATTTCCAAATTTGACGAATTAGTCTATTTTACGAACACTTATGTCCTCAGAAGTTTTAGGTGTCTTCGACTCTGGATTTGTGACGAGTGTCACCTGTGGGGGTTTGGGTGTGTGGTGTGTATAATAAGGGGGAATGGAACAATTTTTGCTGAATGAATTAAACACACAAACGGGATAGACACATAATTGAAACAATTAGATATCTTGAAAAAATACAGTTTCAAAAGAAATGTACTGATTGAAATGGTTTGCACTATAACAGTACCATATCTTTACCTCCGTTCAAGAACCAGGAACACATGTGCAGGAACCAGAATATTTGGTGCTGCACTTTATCCAGTAAACACAAATATATATGTTTGCGGTTTACCCGATCTGAAAACAAGTAGCTGTCTTCCGATAAACATTCATAACCACCGCCTTTCATCATCCCGTACATTAGGCATAACTGAATCCTTAATTCATGGGCAAATATCTTCTGTTAAAAAATCTGATCGATAATGTATGGGGGTACACGTACGTAAAGCACGATGATGTAAGATCGATAGCCATAAACAATTTTATATGCTTTCCAGTGACACAGAGCCTTTCATATCTAAAACATTCAAATTTGTTCCTGGTTGGGCGTTTTAAAATGTACAGCAAGTTGAGTAGGAATAAGATAAGGAACAGACACAGATCCGCTTTTTTCATGAAGACATACGGTAAGCAAGACAAATTTACAGCGAATTGAAGACCCGATGTTTGTGATTTGTATGTTTCCTGGCACAACGTCTTGGCACATCACTAACACTATGGTGTAAAACTCCAATCGTAAATTATGGTCTTCGATTGGCATAAATTCCCAAATTCTCTTAAATCCCGATGTCAATTTTGGACAAGCAGCTTGACGTTAAATCGTGTCTGGGCCTCGCATGTCGCGCTGTCAGTGCCATTATAAATTTAAATCAAAACGTTGGTCTGGAGCATCACGTTTCTACAACAAGTACTAAAAGGTCATAACAATTATTTGTAGCCAGCTATTGACACCCTTTCGTCCTTCCCCGAAATGTAAAATGACCGATGTCGTCCATGTGCTACTATAAATATACATGAGACAAGGTTTAATGATGTACGTTTATGAGTGAATACAATTATACATGTAGAAGATAGAACGATTGTGAAGCTACGTTAATGTCGGTAATTTACTAATTAAATTAACGTCTTCCTAACGCGTGTACAAAGTATTAACCGCTTCTACCCACGCCTCATAGTTACCTTAATCGGTAGACAAATAAGAACACTTGTACGCATATTTGAAAGATAAAAATGCTACACGTAACCTGTGAGCCCTTCCCAAACCATAAACCAAGAATATGGGGTTACAGAAGACATAATTGCAGTCATTGAAACAATGCATGGCGATAAATTAATCTACACGAATATTTGAAAAAGTGGAGACATTGTCTTCATTCGGTGATCTGATGTTGCGTGGGTGGGATAACCTCGCGTTAAGTGTCCCCACAATTTGATAGAGACATCTACCTTCTTAAAAATTAACCGTTTGATGTCTCATTTGGTGACAAAATTTGGTGGTCTTGGTTCTAGAGAGAGGGAGAGACGTGATTATTCTCGGTTTCAAGAATCGAACAGGGGCCTGAATAGATCACAGATTAAAGCAAATTACTCTCGGTTAGTTCAAGAAGCGGTATCTGTGAAACATGTGAGAAGCTCTAGCGAAGCATTGATGGTATGATACTGGATGTTGAAAGAAGGGATGAAGGTTTTACATGCTTTTGATTAGCTTCACATGACAAATGTATTTGTTAATGTAGAATATAATTGACAATGGTTCGATGGAGTTCATGAAATTGTGATGCAAATATGATGTACCAACAGAAACAACCCCTAAGAGTACAAATCATAGCAACGTGACGATTGCTGGATAAAGGTTTTGTGTTTTAATACCGAATCTTATCTGTTTCACTCAAAGGTGATTATTGTTATCTGAAACCACTGATTGCTCATAAGAATTGGGTATGTTATAATGATGGAATGTCTGCTATTTAACAATGATTAAATTGTAATGGAAATTAACAACTAATGCAAGACGGTACGGATATAAGACAGAACAGTCAGTGAGTGAGTGAGTTAAGATTTTAAGCCACATCGGCAATATTTCAGCCATATCGTGACTAAGTCAAGTTAAAATATATTAACAATTAAATGTAAATTATAAAATTCTGTCAACGAAGGATAGTAAAACAACCAGATTATCACAGATATAAATATATAACAAGTAACTAAATCTAAAATATTTTAACTATACAATAATAACAATACAATATAAAAACAGGCTATAGATTGCCAACAACTGAAAGTAGATTTCCATACTAGGGGCCATGGGGACTTACAGTACATTTGCTTCCTGCATGGACCATAAGACGGAAGAATGTTCACGGCAGACGTCATCAATATTATATTGAAGTAAAAGCCTATCAAAACAATGCATGTTTCAGATTAAACATACATGTATCAAAAACTGAACGAATTCCAAACTTGTAAGCATTTTCTTCTCTCTCTCTCTTAGACCTTGCAACTGTTTTGCCGCGAGAGTACAGCCTGAAAATTAATCGAAAGGACAAACTTAAAACAACACTCCCGATGACACTATACGGTAGTGGACAAACTTAAAACAACACTCCCGATGACACTATACGGTAGTGGACAAACTTAAAACAACACTCCCGATGACACTATACGGTATTGCAGGTTGGCCTGGAAGCCAAGGATCTCTGACGTCAGTAGAATCCCTAACGATCGTAAATACTCTTTTTGAAATACAAGAACCGAAGTCACTTGATCTTAAGGCTTTTTTCTCCATTGACATGTCCAGATCACGTGACCCAGTTTCTCTTTCTGTCTTATTTCGTCTCCAAACAACTCTATCCGGTTTCGCTCTTTTCCATGTCAATATTTCTATTTCCGCTGCCTCTTACCGCAATTTTCCGATATATCAGTTCTTTTTCAAGCAATATAATGCCTCGCCACCCAGTACCAAAGAGCCGACTTATTTTAGGTTTTACGGCTCCTGTTTCCACGACCAGATCTGCGCTGACCCAGTAGAAACAACAGGACAAAGGGCGAAATAAGAAGCCTCAAAGAGTATTTGGACCCAACGAAAACAGTAGTTTGACAGGGAAGGGGAAGGCTTGGTTTAGATAGGAAGCGGACATTTTGGCGTAATTAGTTGGTGTCTTGTACGAATTGGTGTAAGAGTCTTTCATGGGAGAAAACAGTGCCAGTGTTGGTTTGTGTTCAGTATCTAAGGAAACCAAATTGTCAAGTCTCAAGAAACCCTAGCAGGGGTTGGTTTTATCTTGAAAGCTATCATTGTGAGTTTAAATGACATTTGTGCCCTGATTATGATGCCTTGTGTCCACGTCTTATGCTAAACATATCACAAAACACTACCCTTAAACAAAATTGGATATGACCAAGCGTTATAAAAAAACAGGGCCGAACACAGCCACCGAAACACTGACTGAAACAAACACAACTATGATGCATCATCGTCTAATGAACATTTTTTGTTTGTTAAATGTTGAGCGACCATCGGGCATGAGTCCAAAGCTAAACCCGGTGGTTTATTTGGAAACGTCTCTTTCACCCAAGGTAAAGGAAGGGCATTTGCGTGTTTGTAACAGTTCACAGATTTGCTCATGTTTTAATATTATTAATTATTATCAAGAACTTGATCATTCATTCATCAAGTGTCAGGCGTTCAAGAGTACACGTGAATATATGGTACTAGTAACCAAAATTGTTCAGGACATCGTTTTAGCTGCTGATGAAAACTTGCCCTCTGCATGTCTACCACAAACATATTTGTTGATCATCATCATTTCCACTGTAGATGCATTCATCTGATACAAGATCCTTATGGACAATGAGATGTTTCTTCAACCTAAATCCATATGTAAATAGTTTTGTCAACAATTTCAAGTCTGTGAGTATTCCCATAGATAAACATTATAATATATCGCCTCTTCTTAAGTGAATGAAGAGCTCTAGAGGCACCGACTTCATCTACAGCCCTTGTATTTACTTTCAGCAAACACCGTCAGATTTAGAGTCATATGATTCGTCACGCTTCCAAACCCCCCGTGAATCGGAGTTCTTCGCGAGATTTCAATGAGGAAATTTGAACTAATATGTCTCCTAACTGCATTACAGCTGCCGGACAAGCAGGCGCTTGCCAAGGTATCGAATTCCTTTTAAATGTAATAATGGGAGAAGAAAAGACACAGTTCGGGGGATCTGGCCAGCTAATATTTGTTCAGGATATACCTTTTGTTCGTGTTAATGCCACAAAGTGTAACAAGAAGGCTAAAAACTAGATTAGTGTGTTGGAGCTTTTGTCTGGGTTGCCAAGGCCAGTCTGCAAACACAGCAATAATCAAATAGCGACTTAAGAAAGCTCAGACCCGTCGAGAGGTAATCATGTCCAGCCATTCTAAAGCTAATGGTGGTCGTACCCGATGAAGATCAGCGCTGGAGTAGAATTGCTTGCAAGTAGACTTTGTAAGAAGCTTTAGGCAACATGTTTCATGGTATAGCTCTATGTTATGAGTGGAATTCTGGCCTGGCAACAGGTCATGTGTGATTGATAAAAAGCCTTCAGGTTCTATAATTATGGCTATGATTTTCAAAGAATCTTCATCTGGACTGAGCAGAAACCATAAAATACATATTTTGTGGTCCCTGGAATAAGCAATGATAAAAACATATCATTGACATACCCAAGCACGAACGTCGACGTTGAAAATAGGTAGTTTGACGCTCAAGTCCAACATGGTTCCCACAGTGAAATAAGAATTGTTACAATGTTATTTTCAAATTATCATTGCATATGTCCACATCACCGAACCTCAAAGCGTCTGTTTGACAGATGTTATTGTGTAATATGTCGGCCGTGTGTCCATACAGGAATGACAAGGAAACAAGGAAATCTGAATAACATAAACAATTATAGAGGCATTACCCTACTTAGTATATTTGGCAAACTATTTACCTATATAAGCAACAAAAGGTTAGTTTTCTGGGCACATACTCTCAATAAAACTAATGAGGAACAAGCAGGTTTTTTGAGAAGGTTATTCAACAACTGATAATGTTTTTATCCTCCAAGCTATAGTCAATAAATACCTTAGTGTCAAAGGAGAGAAATTTTACGTACTCTTCGTTGACTGAGCCAAGGCTATAACATGGAATATTTTAAAAACTCATGGTCTAAGTATCAAAAAGAATAAACTTTTATGTAGTATTTATGAGAATGTAAAGGTGTGTTTACGTAATAATAATGAAATTTCAAAAACTGTTAACAGCCAGTTAGGATAAATACACTCAGTCAAAAAAGAAACTTCACACTCATAAATTTCTAAATATTTTCTTGAAACTAAATACAAGAGTTATTATTATTATTATTATTAGGGGTACATGCGTTGTCAAAGACATCATGACACACAGCAACTCCGACGTGCACAGGCATGCAGCACGTGCGAGCGTACATCACGGTAAAAGCATGTTTTCTCGTGTTCCTAGTCACGTGACCTTATGAGACACGTGCAATTGAGCCCAAGTTAGCACGGTAGAGTGACATCTCGGAAAAACAAGTTCTTACAGTCAATTATCCGTTGATTTGCAATGCCACGACTGTCAAACATTCAACGTGAACGTGCCATTGGCATGCTGAATACGGGAACGTCGGTCACTGACGTTGCCAGGGTTATGGGATGCAGTCGACGGACTATCCATGATCTTCGGACACGTCTCCAACAAACTGGCACCACAGCAGACCGACCTCGTTCGGGTAGACCACCCGTGACGACACAAGCAGAAGACCGACAAATCGTCTTACGTCATTTGCGTAATCGATTTCTCACTGCAACGTCCACTAGGAATGAATTGTTTAGAGGTCGTGTGACTGCCCAAACAATACGTAATCGCCTGCGCACTGCTCGTCTCCATGCACGTCGGCCATATCGTGGACCAATTTAAACCCAGTTACACCGACGTCAACGGCTGTTCTGGGCACAACGACATCTCAGATGGACTCAGCGTGATTGGAATAGGGTCGTTTTTAGTGACGAATCCAGATTCAATTTGCACTTCGCTGACGGGAGAGTTAGAGTTTGGAGGAGACGCGGTGAACGCAACGCCCAGTGTTGTGTGCAGGAAGTGGACCGTTTTGGGGGCGGTAGTGTTATGGTTTGGGGTGCCTTTAATGGTCCTGCCCGTTCCAGACTGATAGTTGTTCAAGGAAACCTAACTGCTGTAGGATACAGGGATCAAGTGCTTATTCCAGGGCTTTTGCCATTCATGGCAGCTCATGGCCCAGGTCTGACATTCCAACGCGATAATGACAGACCTCATACGGCCAATTTAACGCAGAATTGTCATAGAAATGCTGGCATCAATGTCATGGAGTGGCCCTCAAGGTCTCCTGACCATAATCCTATAGAACATGTATGGGATGTGTTGGGCAGAAGACTCCATCAAGTAAGGAACCCTCCACAGAATTTGTAGGAACTTGGTGCCATGTTGGTACAATTATGGCGACGCATCCGCCCAAGCTGTGTTCAGACGCATCATTCAATCCATGAGGAGACGTTGCGTCGCAGTTGTGAACGCTCATGGAGGGCATACGCGCTATTGACATGCTTTCATCAAGTTGTAACTTACCATTTTTACTCTCTTACATTTTCGTAGCATTTCCGGTGGAACTGGTTACATTATGAACATGGTTTTTATGGTACACCGTCCTTAATGGGTACAGAATGGAATAAAATCATTATTTAAAACCTCTTTTCATGTATGTTTAACTTATCGACCTCCAAACGAGTGTGAAGTTTCTTTTTACTTTTCAGACTGAGATTACCTTTACCTTTATAAGATTACTGTTAAAAAGTTCCAAACTGCTCTTTCACGTTTTAGATGTTCCTCTCATGATCTTTTTATTGAAACGGGGCGTTATAATAACATTAGTCGGGACCAAAGAATTTGTAATGTTTGTAACTTAAGTTCAGTTAAAGATGGGTATCATTTTCTCCTTGTATGTCCTGTTTACTTACAATTTAGAGAAAAAATCTGCAACCCTATTACTTTACATACCCAAATTTAACTAAATTTTATTTATTGTTATCAAATACAAATGGTTAAGTTCTGCCAGGTTTAGCTATGTTCATGTGTCATGCCTCCATGTACAGATTTAACATAATTGCAAAATGAGTCTACAATCTAGCTGAATGAGCTTTTACAATTCTATTTATATTTTTATACTATGCCTGATTGTATATTTTGTATTGTAATGTACCATAGGCCAGTGGCCTTATTAAGTACTGAAAATAAACACACAGGAATGAACCAGGCGATACAGAGCCGTCCCTTATTATCTCTGATCTGGACATTGTCATCTGGAAACATAGAGAAGAGATAAGCCAGCCATCACGCTGATTTATACAAGGTCCCAGTTCACATTCGTTATCTCTAATTTACGACCACTAAACGCAAGAAAAACCTGTATCACGAATCACCGTAACATAGTTCTGGGACCCGGCCGAAAAACGGTGATACCATATGGAAATAAGATGTAGTTTTATCATATGTTGTCCTGTAAGAATGTGCCGGCTTCTAGAGCAACACTCTTATCAAAATATATGAGTGACTCATTTAATTGACTCGTTTTATGCCGGTTTCCCCCTGAATGGGTCCTGTCTTGTAAATATTGTCCTTGGATAATATATCAAATGCCAGGGAATTTACATAGAACCTTGAGAATAGTGTCCTCCTCGCTCGTGGAGATCCGACTTGTGTGATGTAGCTTGTTCCCTGGTTAGTATTGTTCACGAAATTTCTCTTAACCTCATGTATGTGAAGCGAGCCATGGTCGCATTGTTTGCTACCTATTGTGACCAGGCTACAACTGTATTATCACCCTAACCAAATAACGAGGGAGTCCTTTAAGTACCTAAATCATATGTAAATGATTGAATATCTACGAGGAACATTATGAGTTCCCTTGCACCTCTACAACTAGTATCACACAACTGTCAACATCAGAGTTAGGTTAAGATATTTCCAGAAGAATACTTACACGTAAGTCTGCAATACTGTAGTACTTTAAATCTTGGATGATATCTGCATACATGGTGCAGCATGATTCCAAGTCTCGGAAATTGAAATGACATTGAATTGTCCAAACATGTCGTCAATTCTCTTCAACCGATAAGCGTATGGTATCTAAGTACCATTATTTTTTAACAAGATTATTTCAGATTTGAGTGTATATACATCATACTAACCTTGATTTGAAACGGGAAACTTCTTTTCTCTCTTTTTCGGTACTCTTCTGTGTAAAGTCTGATGTCTGCGAAAATTGAAGCGAACGTTGGCACCACAGTTTGTTGTGGGTAGTTGCATACCTTAGACAGGATATCTTACAGCTAGTTCGAGTCCAAGATTCGTTCAAATTATGATCTTCGGTTTTGCAAAACAAAACTTATTTACTGTAATTTGGCTAAAGTACATTTAGTGGATTTGGGTCGCTTGGCTCTTTTGTCCCACTCCGTGACATACCTTTTAAAAACAGCAGTAAATGTCATTCACCCAGCATGAATATCTGAAATAACCTGTGTGTTTCTGTCATTAGGCGAGGACATTGTTTCACATTACTCTGGATTAATGACATTTGTATGTAATTAGATAGGTTCGTAAAACGTCTAGGAAAGCCTAATTGTCCAGCTCCTCACCAGTACTGAGTTCAAGGAATAAATGTGTCTCACATCAGGCTCTGATAACTACTGCCAGTGCAATAATGGCATCAACGTGACTTAACTCGGAACAGCATTTCCATGTTCGTCGGGTACCCTGGTGACCCAGATACATGGCTTTGTAGTGCTTGTTTCCAAGCGATTACATTAAATCCTAGTCGATATACGCTACGCGGATCAAGGTACATGTCATTCGAATTACATTTCAGTGCAAATCGAGGACAGAAACACTCCTTGCGTTCACATACAAGCAAGCTTTTACTTGATTTCTAACCTTCTCTGATATGTTAAAGATTTTGACGAAACAATGTCACAGTTGGTTGCATTTTGGTGCACATTTTCGAAGTAAAATACAAATTCTAGTCCTTCTGAGTTTGAGTCTCAGTTGGGCTTCCAACCCGCCTTTTCGAAAAGAGACACCTAAAGTCAACAAGGCAACCAACTCAATCGCCGAGGCTTTCACAAAATGGAAGTCCGACAACTGGTAACCAAGATTGCGTTCTATGTGTCCCAACCAGTGTAGAATTGGCACGACTCTCATAACCTACAGACATGAATACATAGTCTCATCTTGACAATCTCAAGTGTTACAAATATGACTCAACCTGCAAATGAACTAGAATGTGATGGTTAACTGGCTCCGATTGCACGAGTAAGTTTGCAAAGAAGAGGGCACTGTTTCCCATATTCGCACAGATAACACTTCGGTGCGGGACGCAGTATAGATATTCCCGTAGCACGCAGTAATGAAAGGTACAAGCTTGTCTCGGCTGAACACCTTTACAGGCCCAATACTGGTAAACATGTCAGGTAATTTCAGAATGAACCTCTGCGGAACGAAAATCGTTACAACAGCTGTATCGTGTTGAATTGTCAACGATAACCTGAAGCGTGAGTTGTGAACGGACAAGTTAGGTTTATATTTTCAATCCTTAACTGTTTCAAATCAGGAATGCATTCTGTTTACAATTAGTAATGTCAAATGGGTGTTCATCTTATTTTTGGAATGGTTGGTAGAAAGTTACTGATAGCTTTTAGGAAGTGATCAAGTGTAATAAATGTGACTCAACCCGCAAATGAAGGCGACTGTGTACTGTACTTAGAATGTGCAATTCCAGTGTAATGGCACATGCCACACTACACCATGTTGGTATGTTACGTCTAATTTGCTAATAACTCAAGTCCCTCTTGACCTTTTAAATACAACAAGGCCCTTTTTCAAATGAACAGCTAGTTGGACTTGATTGCTTTCTCCTTACAATTCTCATATACAGTAAAATGATCCTTGCTGACACCCTTGATAACTGATGCTTAACTAGCTCCGATTGCACGAGTACGTTGTTGGAAAATTCCAAGAAAGAGATGCAGTACTCAAGCACAAAATGCATATTCCAGTAACACGCAACAATAAAAGGTACAGGCATGTCCTGGCCAGTAATGTGGCGGCGGTCTGTAAATAATCGAATCTAGACCAAACAATCCAGTGATCAACAGCATACGCACCGATCTACGCAATTTTGATACGATGAGCAAGTCAGCAAGCCTGGCTATCGAATCCATTAGTCGCCTCATACGACAAGCATGGGTTTTGAGGATCAATTCTGACCCGGATGTTCACGTGCTTTTGAAATCTATCAGGATCTAATTTGATCATTGCTAATCCCACAAATGCACTCTGGAATTTTGTAGACAGGTTTACAAGGTAGTAAAATATTTGGCTAAACACTGCATCCCAATCCAACAAGGGGTATATGGACTTGTACAGCTCAAGGCAACATATGTGAGTGTTGAAGTCCACATCACTTGCAGAGGTGATGCACTAACCAACATATACCTGCTTTCAAAATGTTATATGGTCTGCATAGAGGGAACATTACTACTTTACAAACACTTATGTCCTCAAGAGTTTTAGGCATCCTTATGTCACCTGCGAGTCAGAATACACTTATGTTTGGAGCGAACACCTGATAGCATCACCATTAATTATGATAGCGATTCACATATAGTGGTCCACATAAAAATGCTTAGGACACAGTTGGACATTTCTTATGATCCACACGAGTATTGTCACTTTTAATGTCCACTAATTTATATATCTAGAGAGATGTAGTACTGCCTGGAGGGGTTGTGGGTTGTGGGTGTGGGTGTGGGTGTGGGTGTGGGTGTGGGTGTTATAATGAGGGAATAGAACACTTTTTGCTGAATGATTTAAACAGACAAACGGGATAGATTACATACTGAAAATATTAGATATCTTGAATAAATACAGTTTCAAAAAAAATGTACGCATTAAATTGTTTGATGTATAACAGTACCATATCTTTACCTCCTTACAAGAACCAGCAACAAACGTGCAGGAACTAGAATATTTGGTTCAAGTGGTTGTCTTCCGAAAAACGTTCATGACCATCGCCTTACATCTTCCCGTACATTAGGCATAACTGAATCCTAAATTCATCGGCAAATATCTCCTGTAAAAATCTGATCGATAATGACTTAGTTGGAATACACGTATGTAAAGCACGGTGAAGTAAGGATCGATAACCATAAACAATCGAATATGCTTTCCAGTGACACATAGCCATTCATATCTAAAACCATTAATTTTGTTGCTGGTTAGAAGTTTCTAAGTGTACAGCATCTTGAGTAGGAATAAGATAAGGAACAGACACAGATCCGCTTTTTTCATGAAGACATACGGAAAGCAAGACAAATTTACAGCTTATTGAAGACCCGATGTTTGTGATTTGTAGGTTTCCCGGCACAACGTCTTCAGCACTAACGCTATGGTGTAAAACTTCAATCGTAAATTATGGTCAGTGAATGGCATAAATTCCCAAATTCTCTTAAATCCCGATGTCAGTTTTGGCCAAGCAGCTTGTCGTGTTAAATCGTGTCTGCGCTTCGCATGTCACACTGTCAGTGCCATTATACATTTAAATCAAAACGTTGGTCTGGAGCATCACGTCTCTACGCCAAGTACTAAAAGGTCATGACAATGATTTGTAGCCAGCTATTGACCCCCTTTCGTCCTTCCTCGAAATGTAAAATGGCCGATGTCGTCCAAGTGCTTCTATCAACGTCTTTCTAACGCGTGTGCAAAGTTTTAACCACTTCTACCTTCTTGAAAATTAACAGTTTGATGTCTCATTTGCTGACAAAATTGCACCCTTTGGACGACACTGATTTCCCCGAGGGCGTAACATCTGCAAAACATAGCACCCAGCCAAGAATACACGAAATCACTCTATAGATTTTTCTTGAAAATATGAACTAATTGAAGCGTTAATATCCAGTAAAGTCAATGAATGGCTTCCTGTTTTGTTAATGAAGTACGATTTAGCACAATGAGTGCGTAACAAGCGATTTATTAATATGAAAAGACAGGTTCCATCCGTTATTGTATCACGGATCCGTAATCATATTTCTGTATTGGTGCTGCATTGATCAAAGGAAATCAATCATGGATTGACTTACACCAAACCGATCGGTATTATACGCTTCTGACTCCACATGCTATTTCTGACCATGGGATTCGTATGAGTGTATGGGCGCCATGGTGGATGGATGGAAGAAGGGGTGTCTGGGTTCTAGAGAGAGGGAGAGACGTGATTATTCGCGGATTCAGGAAACCAAGAGGGGCCTGAATGGATCCCAGATTCAAGCATGCGGAATTTAATTACTCTTGGTTAGGTTAAAAAGCAGAATCTGTGAAACATATGAAAAGCTCCAACGAAGCATCGATGGTGTGATATTGGATGTTGAAGGAAGGGATGAAGGTCTTACATACTCTTGATAAGCTGCACATGACAAATGTTTCCTTTAATGTAGAAAATGTTGGTCTTCATGAAATTGTGATGTTAATATGATTTCCCAACTGAATCACCCCCTTAGATTAAAAGGGATAGCATCGTGGAGATTGCTGGATAAAGGTTTTGTGTTTTAATATCCGAGCAACGATACTGTAGAAATTAAATTTGACACCAAATTCGGAGCACGGAATCAGACTATAAATCTGATCTGTTTCAGTCAGAGGTGATTATCGTTGTTTGCAACCACCGATTGCTCATAAGAATTTAATATGTTATAATGATGGAATGTCAGCTATATCACAATGATGAAGACTAAAGAATGAAGTTTCATGGCAAAGTTATTAAGACGTCATCAATATTATTTTGAAGTAAAAGCGTATAACAATAATGCGTGTTTTCAGATCATACATAAATGTATGATAAACTGAACGAATTATAGACTTGCTATTCAATCGTTACGCAGTTTCCTCCTCTTCCTTACACCCTGCAACTGTTTTGCCTCGAGAGTACAGCATGAAAATTAATCGATAGGACAAATTTAAAACAACACTCCCAATGACACTATACTGTATTGCAGGTTGGCCATGGAACTTTGACATCAGTAGAATCCCTAACGATCGTAAATAATCTTTTTGAAATACAAGAACCGAAGTCACTTGATCTTAAGGCTTTTCTCTCCATTGACATGTCCAGATCACGTGACCCAGTTTTTCTTGTTATCTTATTTCGTCTGCAAACAACTCTATCCGGTTTCGCTCTTTTCCATGTCAATATTTCTATTTCCGCTGCCTCTTACCGCAATTTTCCGATATATCAGTTCTTTTTCAAGCAATATAATCCCTCGCCACCCAGTACCAAAGAGCCGACTTATTTTAGGTTTAACGGCTCCTGATTCCACGACCAGATCTGCGCTGACCCAGTAGAAACAACAGGACAAAGGGCGAAATAAGAAGCCTCAAAGAGTATTTGGACCCAACGAAAACAATAGTTTGACAGGGAAGGGAAAGACTTGGTTTAGATATGAAGCGGACATTTTGGCGTAATTAGTTGGTGTCTTGTACGAATTGATGTTAGCTTTTTTAATGGGAGAAAACAGTTCCAATGTTGGCTAGTGTTCAGTATCCAAGGAAACCAAATTGCCAAAGTCAGGTTATATCTCGAAAGCTATCATCGTGAGTTTCAATGATATTTGTGGCCTGATTATGATGCCTTGTGTCCACGTCTTATGCTGGACATCTAACAAAACACTGCGCTGTCAGTGATTATTAACTTGAAAACTATTCTCTTAGGTTTGAATCCCATTTTTGTGTCCAGATTATGATGCCTTGTGGCTAAACATGTAACAAAACACTGCAATTGAAAAATGGATATGATCAAGCATTAAAAAAACAAGGCCGAACACAGTCACCGAAACACTGAAAACCTACAACTGAAACAAACACAATTATGATGGATCACTATCTAATGAACAGTTTTAGTTTGTTAAATCTTTAGCATGAGTCCAAAGCTAAACCCCTTTTTTTTGTTGTTTTGGAAAAGTGTTTTCCACCCAACGTAAAGGAAGTACAGCTGCGTGTTGTAAAAGTTCACTGATTTACTCATGTTTTAATATTATTATTTATTATCAAGAGCTTTCAGTATATATCCAGAACATATGGTACTAGTAAATAAAACTGTTCAGGACATCGTTTTAGCTGCTGACGAAAATTTTAAAATGCCCTCTGCATGTCTACCACTGTTTTTTCAATTATCATCATTTCCACCTTGGACACATTCACCTGATACAAGATCTTTGTGGACAAGGACATGTTTCTTCACCTTCAATGGGCAGTCACTATGTAAATAGCTTTGTCAACAATTTCAAGTCTGTGAGTATTCACATAGATAAACATAATAATATATCGCCTCTTCTCAAGTGAATGAAGAGCTCTACAGGCACCGACTTCATCTACAGCCCGTGTATTTACTTTCAGCAAACACCGTCAGATTTAGAGTCATATGATTCGTCACGCTTCCATACCCTCCATGAATCGGAGTTCTTAGCGAGATTTCAATCAGGATATTTGAACTAATATGTCTCCTAACTGCATTACAGCTGCCGGACAAGCAAGCGTTTGCCAGGGTATCGAATTCCTTGCAAATGTAATAATGGGAGAAGAAAAGACACAGTTCGGGGGATATGGCCAGCTAATATTTGTTCAGGATATACCTTTTGTTCGTGTGAATGCCACAAAGTGTAACAAGAAGGCTCGAAACTAGATTAGCGTGTTGGAGCTTTTGTCTGGGTTGCCAAGGCCAGTCTGCAAACACAGCAATAATCAAATAGCGACTTAAGAAAGCTCAGACCCGTCGAGAGGTAATCATGTCCAGCCATTCTAAAGCTAATGGTGGCCGTACCCGATGAAGATCAGCGCTGAAGTAGAATTGCTTATAAAGTAGACTTTGTAAGAAGCTTTAGGCAATATGTTTCATATTCTGCCGGTTCTGTGTCCAATCCTGGCATCAGGTCATGTGTGATTGATAAAAACCTTCAGCTTCTATAATCATGGTTATGATTTTCAAAGAATCTATGCCTTGACTGAGCAGAAACCATACAATAAATATTTTATGGTCCCTGGACTAAAAAATGACGAAAACTTAAAAGCACAAAATGATATACATCAGCATGTACTTTCAAAAAACGTCAACATTGTAAATAAGTGGTTTGGCATTCGAAGTCCAACATGGTTCCCGCAATGAAATGAGAATTGTGACAATGCCATTTTGAAATTTGCATTGCATATGTCCGCGTCACCGAACCTCAAGTGTCTGTTTGACAGGTGGTATTAATGTGTCGGCCGTGTGTCCATACAGGAATGAACCAGGCGGTACAGAGCCGTCCCTTATTATCCGTGATCTGGACATTGTCATTTGGAAACATACAGAAGAGATAAGCCAGACATCACGCTGATTTATACCAGGACCCGGTTCTCATTCGTTATATCTAATTTACAACTATTAAACAGAAGAAAAACCTGTATTACAAATCATAGTTCTAAGAACCCTCTTTCGAGAAAAACATTGATACCATTCGTAAATAAGATGTAGTTTTATCCTATTTTGCCCTATAAGAATGTGCCGGCTTCTAGAGCAACAATTTTCCATGATGTTTGGTAATTATCAAATATGAATTATTTTATTGACTGTTTTTATGCCGGTCCTCCTTGGATGGGTTCTGTCTTGTAAATAGTAGGTCTCCATCCTCCTCCATCGAGGAGATCCGACTCGTTTTCTAGTCAGTATTATTAACGAAATTTGTATTTACCTCATGTATGTGAACATGCCATGGTCGCATTGTTTGCTACTTATTGTGATTAGGTTACAAGTGTATTTTCACGCTAACCAGTTATGAATGAATGGGGTGTTCTTCCACTGAGGAGGGGAATATTCGTGCTTTGCATCCGCCATGCTTGATCACACCACCACATGCTGTTAAGGCCGGTTTTTCCAAGAAAGAGCAACATTAAGGCAAACTAAATGACAATCGCTGTCATCGGCTAGTCCTTTCAACCCCTAAATAACCTGTGGTGAATGTCGTCCTCCAAGAGATGGAAGGACGAGTGAGTGAGTGAGTAAATACTTTTTAACTCCGCATCGGCAATTTGGAATGAAAACATGGGACCGAAGTGCTCAGGGTACGAGTATACAACATCTGAAGAAAGTACTGACGGTATTAGAGAATGAGGGACTGTCCTGCAAGTACATATATAGGCACCCGTGCTTATCTCTACTACAAAGTTCTGAACTCCTTGAAAGTGTTCTTCCAGTAGAGTGATTAGGCTTACTCTCAGACCTCCTGGGAAGAACTACACCTTCTCGCTGGCCATCCTGGGAGACTTCCATGGACTTCCATTCCGTTGTTCATCTGCCAGTCCAAGACTGATGCTTGCAGATCATTGGGAGTTGTTGCGTGTGACTTCATAGAGACAGTGGAGGTTAGCACTGGTCCCAGGGCAGGATGTCTCAAGGTCAGAGTTCATCAGATTCTCTGTGACGTCACACGCAATAACCCCCAATGATCTGCAAGCATCAGTCTTCGCAAGGCGATTTTGATCGACATCATGACATCTGAGGTCCGTATTTCAAAGCACTTTGCTGTTGTATATACGTTTGTATTACTACAGTTCGGACCAGAAGCAAAACACGTTTACACTCATTGGCATAACCGTGTGCATATCAGGGTACGTCCTGGCGTTTAGCTCTCGTTTCCTGATATGGAAGAAGCGAAGACATTTTGAAGTATTTGTATTATGTGATGCACTTTCTTGTATCTTTTTCATGAATACAAATAAACTGATCCGTAATCTGCTAATTGATTCAAATATGTTTGAAAGCAAAAGCTGAATGTTAGTTGATGCCAAGAAAAAGTGAAAAAAATACATAATTGATAGAACACCTGCGTCTTCCACTTGGAAATTAATGCTCTCCTCTCCACAAGTACTTGCACTCGAAATGTGTTGAGTGATTTGCTGTCATTGAACATATTGCGGGATCCCATCTTTACAATGATATTTATAGAGTTTGCTTTTGGTAGGCCTGTAGTAGGAATCTTACAATTAACCTCTTGACGTGTGATTCAAATCCCTTCTATGCACCTGTCTCGTAATGGAAACTGACGAGGGAGTCCTTTGAGTACCTAAAGCATACGTATACGATAGAATATCTACCAGGAATATTATTATTTCCCTTGCACCTGTCAACATCAGAGTTAGGTTCAGATATCAACAGAAGATTACTTACACGTAAGTCTGCAAATCTTAGATGAAATCTGCATACGGTGCAGCATGTTTCCAAATCTCGGACGTAAAACGACACTGAATTAACCAAACAGTTGGGAGAATTTTGGCCAAATATGGCACCAGTTTGCTGTGGGTAGTTGCATTCTTTTGACAGGTTACCTTACAGTTGGTCCGAGTTCAAGATCCGTACCAGTTATGATTATCGGTTTTGCAAAACCAAACTCGTATTCTATAATTTGGCCAAAGTACGTCTAATGCATTTGGGTCACTCTTGTCCCACACCGTGACATACCATTTAAAAAAACAGCAGTAAATACGAGTCACCCAGCATCAATATCTGAAAAAACCTGTGTGTTAATGTCGTTCGGCAAAGACATTGTTTCCAATTACTGAGTCTTAATGACATTTGTATGTAATTAGACAGGTTCGTAAAACGTCTAGGAAAGTCTAATTGTTCAGCTCCTCACTAGTACTGGGTTGAGAGAATAAGTGTGTCTTACATCAGGTTCTGATAAATACTGCCAGTGCACATGATGGCATCAACATGACCTGACTGGGAACGGCATTTCCATGCTCGTCGGGCACCCTGGTGACCCAGATACATGGCTTTGTAATTAAAACCTACTCGATACGCCCTAAGCGGATCAAGGTACATGTCATTCGAATTACATTTCAGTGCAAATCGAGGACAGAAACACTCCTTGCGTTCACATACAAGCAACCTTTTACTTGATTTCTAACCTTCTCTGATATGTTAACGATATTGACGAAACAATGACTAAGTCAGTCAGATGGTCAAGTCGAACAGCTTACATGTACAGTTACAATGGTTGCTTTAGGGTGCACATTTTCGTAGGAAAATATGATTTCTTGTACTTTTGGGTTTGACTCTCATGCAGGATTCGAACCCGCACTTTCGAAAAGAAAGTCAGCAATGCAACCAGCTCAGTCGCCGAGGCTTCCCCAAAATGGAAGTCCGACAACTGGTCATCAAGATTACGTTCTGTGTGTCCCAACCTGACAAGTGTAGAATTGGCACAACTCCCATGGCCAACAATTAACTATGAATACACAATCTCATTTCGAAAGTGATCAAGTGTAATAAATATGACTCAATCCTCAAATGAACTAGACTGTGTACTGTACTCAGAATGTAACCCCAGTGTAACGGTATATGGAAAACAACACTGTTTGTATGTTAAGTCATTCATTTAGCTGATCATTTAACTGGCTCCAATTGCACGGGTTTGTTGTTGGATAATTCCAAGGAAGAGGGCAGTGTCTCCCATATTGGCACACATATCATTTCACTGCGAGAGGCAGTACTCAAACTCAGAATAGATATTCCCGTAGCACGCAACGATGAAAGGCACAAGCTTATAATGGCTAAACACCTTTACAGGCCCAATACAGGTAAATATGTCAGGTAATTTCAGAATAAACCCCTGCGGAATAGAAATAGTTACAACTGCATCATGTTGAATTTTCATATAGTTGTCACATTATCATATGTTTATATGTACAATCCTTACGAGGAATGCATTGAGTTTACAAGTAGTAATGGCAAATGAGTGTTTGCCAGAAACGAACGTTTGATAACATCTTAGTTTTCGAATGGTTGGTAGAAAGATATGTACATGAGTTGCTGACATATTCCGTTAGTACAAGGCAACTTCACAAAAGCACAGTATGCGAGGGAGATGTATCCTTGGGGAGTTATTAAAGTTTCTCCTTGACACAAACCCCCGTGAAGATCCGGGTAGATTTGATCTTCAGCAAACCCATGCTTGTCGTAAGAGGCAACTAACGGGACCGGGTGGTCAGGCTCGCTGACTTGGTTGACACATGTCATCGAATCCCAATTGTGTACATCGATGCCCATGCTGTTGATCACTGGATTGTCTGGCCCAGACTCGATTATTTACAGACCGTGACGATATAGCTGGAAAATTGCTGAGTGAGGCATTTAACAACAAACCAAACCAAAACCAAACCGAACCATGACACAATATCCAGGAAATATTGGACAAGCTGTTCGTCACACATTGGTGGATCTGATCTGATTGATCTGCCTGGATTGATCTGATATTCCATGGTATTGAACACCTGCCTTCTGATCATCTTCATAAAGTGAATCGTGTGATCACACGTTGTTACGGGTCAAAACTGAATAGTTATACGCGTATTTTTTCTCATAACGACAACTGTTGGCATTCCACGGAGTCAAATTGGTAAGGGTTATTTCGATTTTCCCCCCACAGTTGGAGTAAACAATGTTATCAATGTTAGCATGGTCTCTTCGCCGAAAATCTGTTGTGCATAGATTCAGGTATGCCTAACCTGAACATGTCGGGAACATGTGCAGAAACACACAGCAGAAACTCATGGGTACATGTCTTTAAACCAGAGTGTGATGTGGACTGCGATTAATTACTTGGCATGATATATTTTGGTGGTCGAGACCTTCTTGATTTACATGATCATGACCAGAGCCCTGTTTCACTGTCATGAGTCAGTGTTACAGTATAGGAGGTACGACAGTCGTCGTGCTACGACAGCTTTGTGAAACGGGTCCCAGAACAGCAACAACAGAATACCAGAATTTATGCTGTGCTTTGTTCCCTGGAAAACATGTATATGACAGTAATTTAAGGTTGATCAACTTAGATATAAAATCTGACAACCAATTACCCAGCCTGGAGGAATAATAAATTGTTCAGAGAATTATCCTATCCTGATACAATAGTATCCTCGACCACTTTAACATCTTCTTCTAAATTATTGCACAACTTCCATGTGTAGATTGCATAAAGTTCCATTACATGTTCGACTCGTTTTACGTAAAAGACATTTGTCTGAAGTAAAATACATGTTAGTAGGCACTCACGCTTGTCGGCTTTCGAGACGCACAGATTGAAAGTGACAGCCGGAGAAGAAGATCCATTCAATACCGAAGACGAAATAACGTTGGGATGGTTTACATGTTTTGAAGGGGAAATAAGTATTGATTTTCGTAGGGATTCGTAGTACAAAGTCTGCCACTTCCATCTTTAAGAATTGCGTCAAAATTAAAGGCAATCAAGGTTAATTAATTCAGACAGAAATCTTATCCCTTCCTTTGGTAAAAACAAAGAAAGCACATTTCAGAAAACTTGGTCTGCTGTTTCCTACGTGTTCAAGACAGTTATTACACCTTAATTCTGACTGATGCTTTTCGATGTTCATCGAGAGGACGGGCCTGATCGGCAGGATGATTGAAATAACTTTAATAAAGAAGTATTGCTGTCTTTGTACAAATAATCAATGACGATTCTTTTGGGACGAGAAATTAAGAGAATTGAAGAATCGATTAAAGAGAAGAATTACCCGGCACAATACTGGTTCCTTTGGGATCGTCTTTGTTCTCGTCCAGACCTTGTGCCGTTGGTTAAAAGAAGTTGTGTATAAGAGTTTTGTTTTCATCAAGGGGATCATAGTTTGGTTTAGTTTCAATTTATTTTTCCAATACCGAACACATATATGAAGGTATACCGACTGTTCGTAAAGGAGCGCAGGAACTTTGATGAATTACTGGAATTACGCAGAGGTTTTTGCTTCAAGAATAAAATGGGTCACTGCTGTGAGTCTTGGAGAGATTTATGCGGAGATTGCGCCTGTCACTGCTAAACTCACTTGATTAAAGCGTTAAAATCAACTGTTGACTTGTAGATTCTTCTTAGTCGATGTAGTTCCATGCGCTTCCGCACATGCCGATATCCGATAGCTGATTTCGTACTCGGGCACATCAAACACAAGAAAGTTATTGATCTCAATGTGCATTTGCATTGAACTTCGAACATATTTCACTGGATGTCAGTTTTTAAAACAAATAAAAAATGAGTTGTAATTGCATAATGCGTTAACCTGTACATCGTTAACGTGTACTACTTGTACAAGGACGGAATATCCCAGGACATTGGCTTCACAGGCATCGGTCTTAGCCGAGCAGAACTGCTTCCCTTAAAGGAGAATACTAGACAATTGCAATAATTTGCTGGGTGAAAGATAAAGTCATCAGAAACATGTACCCCAATTTTTATTTCAAAAATATGGTTTATCGTGTGTTTATTGCGAAAACAGTTTCTGTTATCTGAGCTTCGGCCATTATGCATATTCCGCTGTAACTCACGTGACCTTTCCGCTCGTGACGTCATATGTGACAAGCGTCCGCCATATTGCCAAAGAACAAGCGCTACAGCAATACAAATCGTGTTGTTTCTGTCGTTTATGTAAATGGTACGATGGTGTATTCCGTTGCCTGAGGATGCACGGAATCATCGAACAATGGAAAGAGCCACCATTTCTTCCGTTTTCCAAGCAAAGAGACAGATTTAGGCAGGAGAAATGCTCCGATCATTCCGAGTCGGACGCATATGAAATTTAAGAGACATGCACACATGGGGTATGAAAATCCCAAAGCTAGGCTGAAGAAGGAAGAAGTACCCACAAGATTCATTTATACTCCATCATTCCCTGTTACAACTTACTGTCAGTGGTATTTTTAACATAAATATTATTAAAGTCTGATTGCCAGTCGAATTGCCCCCGCTACAAATTGCCCCAGCAACTTTGGTCAAATTGCCCCGGAGTTTTGTTCAAATTTCCCAAGGGGGTAGTTAAATAGTCCCCAATTATTTTAATGATTAAATATAGGCCATACTTTGATATTATATTCTTCATATAAAAGTATATACATATATATATAGTTATGAGTTTACTAATGGAACAGTTATCAGAAATATTACTTCCTAATAACTTTTATGTGAAGAACATAATATCAAAGTTGACAAAAACTATGCATATACGGCATATATTTAATCATTTAAAATAAATTTGACCAAATTAGAATGAATTACCAAATTTGCTCGGGCATTTTGGAGCTGGGACAGTTCGTCTGGTTCCTATGAGATATATAATTATCAAAATCAGTGAGAGATTTCACATAAGCTTGAAAAATGTTTCGCTATAACGTTCTTTTCGGTTTGGAGCCCTAAATGATGCAGTCAACTGGAAACATTGCCGAATACGATGGCAAATCATGAAGTACTTGTTGCTTTCAATGTTTTCCATTTGGTCCAATTACGCACGTCGGCATCAGACTCGCTATTTGTCAGTAGGGTGTGCCGTGAAAGTTATTCTGTATTCTCTTTGGCTGACAAAATGTCATTCTAAGGCTATGACCGAGTACCATAACTGTTTCCATAACCAAAAACTAGGGAAACATACATTGTCCTGACTAGTATAATTCACCAGGAATAACTTATCTGCGTCGCGTATAATATCCGACCGGGCTTGGATATTGGATGGAGACTTGATACGTTATTAATGAGAACTTGAATCCTAATTTGTTTTTTCAGCACAATAATTCCAGTGTAATTTTTGTAGCAGAAAAATTCTATTTTCCCCCGTCTGAAGCATAATTATTATTGTTTTTAAATCCAAGACACTCTACAGTGTCACATTTAAAAAAAAAAAGATTCTTAGGGACTGGTCATATATCTATAGGGGTGGGTTTGCTGGTTGGAACTGTATCACATTTTGCTGATAAATAGTATTCTTGTTCAATTATATGGTCTATTTTAACAATCATGTATTTTGACCGCAAGCGATGCCTCCGTTTCGCTTGATTCTTCTTCATCATCTTCACTGGAAGATTGTCTTGCAAGATGTACAACCGGATCGTATTTATACGGTCTAACATCTATTGCAGAAATGACATCAGGAACATCTTTTACTGCTTCAGAATCCATGGACACTGTTAAGTTGTAATGTAAAATCAAAGAGGAAGCCATCAGCAACAGGCACATATGACGTCATGTCACGTGATACCCCCTCTGCTCATTAACTGTTGGGTGTTTCCGTAATAGGCGGAAATACGAGTACGTTTTTTGTGTTTTTATTACTGTTTTACAAACTTTTTGTTCAATTTTAATCACGGAAGGTAACTTTTAGAATATCCTTTACAATATATTAAAAGTTTTGTTTTCGTTCGTATTTTCCTTTAACTGCGCAGGAAACCTGAGAGGGTGATTCCCGATTCACCTTGATTAGACTAGTCAGCATCCATGCTCCAAGGGATCTTCAAAGAAGTAAATGTCGGAATCATCTCATCACTTCGGGCACTAATACATAAAACTAACACGCGGTAATATATATATATATATAGTCCAAAGGTCACTCCCTCACACGTGAAAGGGTTTATACGAGGACTGTCGTGTCCAGTGACTATCTACTCATCTTTTAATCAAGTTTACCTCTATCAGTGATTGAGTAAAGCTTTGCTCGTCTTAATCAGCATTATCCCTGTCACCACTGCTAGAACGTTTTCTTCATAACGGACAACGCTCCACACCGTCGCTGTACGATATGACACAAAATAACCACCCACTCTTCTGTTTAGTCAGCTTGTTGGGAATATATTTCAACGATCACTGTACTCGTGATATCCTTCAAATCGGTCGGTATATCGATATAATTTCTTATTATGTAATGAGTGGGGGGAAGGGGGGGGGTGGGGTGGACAATAAAGCAATGTGACAAACTTGGTATCTAAATCTGATGAATATGCAAATTAGGTCAATACACGAACTACTTTCACAAAACTCCATACACGCCATGCGAATCCTACAACGTTAACATTTCATTGATGTCGTCGTAGGTTTACAGGGTTTTTTTCCATTGCGTGTGGCGATTTTGTAAACAAACATGGCTGTCCCCATTATCATGATTGGTGAATCTTTAAGAATTGATGACTGGGCTTCTAGAGTCGTTACTGCAGTAATTGACTTTGGAAAACATGAAACGGAGAACTTCGATCAAATTGAAGGTACAGATTAGGGGGCACGAGTGAAAAGCGATCCTCTAAGAAAGGTACCAAACAAGGATTTCAATCTGTCGATCACAACAAAGCAGTATTCGAATCGATTCTGTCAGGTATCAGAAACTGATATTGATGAGGTGATCACTCGCAATGAAAATAGAAACACTGCCAAGAAACCACTGCCCGATGTTGTTGTTCTTTTTAGACAGAAATATCTCATCTTAAGCATGAGTTATGTTTGCACTGTATTAGCGACTAATCATAACCATATGCCGTTGTCATGAACGACCTTCACCTTGGTGTATCGCTAAGTATTCTTACGCGAATGCTCGATTCTCTTCATATGAATTCTTTGCTTTGCTTCATTTTTAGAGCAATTTAAGAATGACATTGTATGATAAAGGGATTATTAACCTTGTGTGTCCGTGTCATTAATATCACATATTAGGAAAACAACATGTGTTATGCTCGCCAACGGCTCGCATAATACAATTTGTATTCCTAATATTACAATTTGTATTCCTAATATATGATATTAATGATACGGAAACACCTGTATATATAATAACATGTATATATTGATCCGTAAACATAATATTGAACCGCGTTAGTGTAACTGTTTGGGAAATTCTTTAACGATTTAAACATTCAAAAGTTGTGTAAGGGTCTTGACGATTTATTAAAGCATTTACAATTGTAAAGTGTTTGTCATGATACTAATATATGATGACAATCCGTGTTATTTCATGTAGGGGTGGGTATTGCAGAGAATTTTCATATTGCGATATATTGCGATGCGGAAGCATATATTGCGATATGTATTGCAATATATTGCAAGGATTATCTTTTTAACAAAACTACTTATAATCGAGTTAATGCTTGATTATAAAGCAAAAAACACAACAAAATCACTATGATTGATTAACCTTTTATGAAAACTTGTAATCATGACAAAATAAAAATGTAAGTAACATTTGGCACTAATGAAACAGGGAAAGGAACAATTCAAAAAACGGAAATATCCGAAGATTTCCGAGTGTTACGAAGTTTTCCGAATGCATGTCAAAATACCGGTTTTCGATCAGTGTATTGCAATACGTATCGTTTTCATGTCAGAACCGGTAAATACCGGTAAACTGGTTATATTGCTAATTTCATGTGGTATAACTGGTATTGTATATCTTGCATGTGAGATAAAGGATTTTATACAAATAACAATATGGCGTTTGACTACCGCTAGGTGACGGATACTTCAAGAAAGTTAATCCAGGGTGGATAAACAGTGGTACAGTGGACCAGGCCCCACGATTCTAACAGAAATATGTCCGTTCTCTGTTTGGGTCTGGTAGTCGTGGGTGTGACTCCAAAATTCGCAAACTCTATTAGTCTTTGTTCGTTAGCACCAAATTAGGCACCGAATTGAAGATTCGGGTTAAAATTGGTCTTCAGAAACACATGCTTGTCGTAAGAGGAGACTAACGGAATCGGGTGGTCAGGCTCGCTGACTTGGACACATGTCATCGTATCCCAATTTCGTAATCGATGCTCATGATGTTGATCACTGGATTGGCTGGTCCAGATTTGATTAGTTGTAGACCGCCGCCATATACCTGGAACATTACTGACAAACAAAACAAATCAACAAACCAATTTAGACAGAAAGGTTTCAAATGCCTCACTTTGGAACAAGTCCCTTAAATTACGACACTTTTGGATCTACAGTGGATCCGCCGTCAGACTTTTATTTCTACAGTGAAAACGTTACTGGTGACACAACATGCGACGTCATATCAATTATTATGACGGTATGACGTATGAACAGGTCGGCCCGCAAAACTGTGATGGGTTTTAACAAAACGTGACTCACCAGTCATATCGTTAGGTATATTTAGGAGTAATTCATTTTGTTTACAATTCTTTACGGGTCATGAGGGGTACAGTCATATATTAACTGCTCTACCGGGCATGTACGATTCACATACCACTCTGTCACAGCACCCTGTCATGAAGCAATGGAAATTTCAATATCAGCGAGACGAGGCACTAATATACGCAATCAGTGCTGACAACGTTGTAGAGATGCAGAAGTTGTTGTGATGAGGTTTTAGGTTTCAGAGTGTTTTGTGTTATTTAGATTGTAGTGCGAGAAACCCATCCATAAAACAATAGCTGTATTTGTTTTTGTCCATACCAACTTTTATCACATGCGCTAACAGGTTGTATGAAATGGGAATCTGTCAATTTCACATATCGCGTAACATATAACCTCCCCACGAAGCCATATTTATCCATTCCGAGTCCATAAAATGATATAAATAACCTGCTAATTCCATTGTTGAGTCAACCGTTAAGAAATGAATGCATACACGATACTCCGAGGTATAAACATATTATCTTGCTATCAACATGTCTTCGCTGCAGACATCGACAATCGTGTCAGTTTCCTGATATGAACAGTAAATAACGCTGACTCAGCCCCTAATTCATTTACAGGGATGAATGGGACTATGATAAGATCCCCCTCCCTAAACTTATTAAAGGCAATCCCTCCGACCACAGACTAGCTTCATTACCATAGTCCTTGCTATTGATCTGTTATGAGTGATGTCGATTTCATTCTCTTCCCCACAGTTCCTTGTTCATTTCTTGACCACAGCCTTCTCGCGGGCAACCGTAGTCGTAGGAGTCGTTGTGTCGTAGAAGTCGTTGCCCCCTTATGTCACACATGGTTATGCTCTTTCATTTGTGTATCGCAGGACAATAGAACATCATTGACCCAAACCTTCATGTATATAACGCAATCATCAAGGTTACAGGATTTCCACTAAAATTAAACATTGGTCAGGAATAACATGAATACCGTCCTCTGTGTTGACCTAGAACTGGTAATGCTGGACTGACAATTTAAATATTGCAATGATTACTTAGCACTGCTTCGTTTCTGAAGTATGGTCAGGTCTTGCGTGTTTGTTTCATGGTGGACCAGTAAGCGTGGTCGCGTGGTTAAAGTGTTCGATAGTCACGCCACAGGGTTCGATTTCCTACAGGGGTATAATATATGTAAAACCTCTTGCTGGTGTTCCCCGTCGTGATATTGCTGGAATATTTCTAAATGCTGTGTAGAACCAGCCTCCCTCCCTTATGTCTAGGTTTCATGAGTCCTGGTCCTATCGTATGTAACCTTGGAAACGTGGAACTCGGTAACGTTGAAGGGGTTTAGTCCAAGTTGGTCAAATTTTATTTTTTCTAAATGCTTTTCAGAATGACAGAATGTGTAGAATATATAATCGCATTATTACGATTCTAATTTCAAATTCTGTGTAAAGATTTGAACTTAAATCAATTGCATAAGATATATCTTACATATCTGTTACGAGTTCTGCAACAGTATTGGAGAAGCGTATGAGTTACATTTACACATAATTGTATATCACACTGATGTTTAAAAGAATGTTAATAACAATTTCAGAGGTTATAGATGAAATTGTGTAATTTGTACATGCATAGATTTTATGTCAGATGACACAATACCTTTGAGGAAGTGGTCAAATGTAACATACGTTATATTTGGAATTACTTTCTCTCGGTAAAGTACAGTTTCTAATACGCTTTCTTTGATTGGCGAGGGGTCGTTGAAGCTATGGTTATTTATGCTAGCCCTGAAATGTATTGAAACATCTGACGAGAGCAATTTTCACAAATTCTCTAGTACGTTGTTCTATTCACAGGCAATCGATGACGAGTAGCATGGCTATCTTTACTGAGCTGAAATTGTAAGTCCTTATCTGGAACTATCTGTGACTTGAAGAATATTGTATTTTCTTTTGCTTCCCGTCAAAGGCAACTGTTATTCGGATTCTGCAGCTACAGCTGTGCTTTAAGAGTCAGTTCCAACCGCTAACATTCCATTCACTGGTCCCACACAGGTTATTAACAATCCAAACAAGATCAATGGCGTCACAGCTGGAGTGGCCAGATGCTTAATAAAAACTTCAAGTCATTGCACCAAAAATAGAACACTGCTTCGGATCAGCTTGTAGATGACAAAGTTGAGGAAAATGCGTTATTATAAAAATCCATATTTACTGAAATGTAAGGGGCGGTGGGGTAGCCTAGTGGTTCGATTCCTCACATGGGTACAATGTGTGAAGTCCATTTCTGGTATCCCCCGCCGTGATATTAGTGGGATATTGCAAAAATCGGCGTAAAACGCAACTAAAGTCACTCACTCACACTGAAATGAATCTCTTGCAATAGCTCTACACGTGCCCAGTTTATGATCTTTTACTACATCAATTTAATGCTTTTGTTTACAACTTTGTATGATATGTTTATTAGGAAAATAGATGTCTCGCAATTGTTTAATGTGGCGTCACTCATTCAGTTTAATGATCATAAGTACATCTGCATATTATCTTCGATAAACACTAGTATGATTACGAGAACACACCTAGTCTACTGTGTGGGTAATGTGTCTTTTACAAAAGCAAAGACTATTTGATATTGTGAAGTTGTAATGTTGGCAAGCGAGGATTTGTGCTAAAGTGTAAGTGTGTTGGGTAAAACATCAAAGAAAAGCTAATATGTTAACAAGCATCGACTTAAATTATTCCCAGGCCTAACTAAGACCGCCTCAGTGGTGTAGTGGTTAGAGCGTCCGCCCGGAGAGCGGAAGGTCGCGGGTTCGATCCCCGACCGCGTCATACCAAAAGACGTTAAAATATGGTACTTGTTGGTCCCTGCCTGGCGCTCGGCATTAATGGGTACAACAAGGACTGGTCGGCTCGGAGTCAGAATGATGTGTCTGAGTGGGGTATTCATGCTTCACTGCGGCATGGTATCTCAATGGGCTAGCACTATAAAACCAGCTTCAGTCTGGGCTAGTACAAGCAGTTACACATACACAGGCATGCACGTCGTCATATGAGCGCAATATTCTCAAGCACGACGTTAAACCAAATTCCACCACCACCCAGGCTCTGCTGCGATCCAACCTTGAAGTCTGATGGAATGGTTTTGCTTTCATCGCGCAACTCGATTCTAACTGTCGTGAATCGGGAGTGGTTTACAGCATATTCTAAAACTAATACATCGTCGATATGAAGAGATAGTGCCGAGAATCACAGACAAGCATTGAAATCGTCATAAATATGGCTTTACGAACATGGGAACAAGTCCCATTTAACAACGTATTGTTCACGACAAATCCAAACTGGGTTAGTGCAGCGACGTACATACAACTATTAAGATATTGCAGTGAAAACTGGTTGTCATCAATAAAAAGTAGCTGGATGGTAGATATTGAGGAAATATTGTTCTTCGGGCACTATTCTTATTAATTATTACGAATAAAAAAGCACACTCAATAAGGGGATAACTGTACTGTGTTTGACGAATTGTAACCACCGGTATACGTCCCCAGTTCGTCAAACACATTCTAATTCAACTCGTTTTACGCTGTTTCTTCGTGAAAGAAATTCATTATTTAAACCAGGTCAAAGTTCCTCTAGGTCAAAGGTTAATCATATCACTCCTTGAACTTACTCCATCACCAGAAAAAGTAGTTCCCTATTCAAACTTCAACACGTTTATTATGTGCACACTGTCTAAATCTGACATGATGAATAAATCATAGTGTTATAGATAAAATGGACTCAATTATGATGAAACCATTCTCTAGTTATCAGAAATGAGCGGCCCGCTGATTCCTCAACTAGGGGCCATTACCAGTTCTGTTGTGAAATGACGTCACCCTCCATAATAACGTCATAATCTTGTTTCATGATCTAACAGTGTTTGGTCAACAGCCCGTTGCAACTAATTTGTTTGATCTTAAAATTAAATTTATGATACTGTTTTGTCTTTTTTTAACACACATTCCACCCATTTTATCTGGATAGGGGAGTTAATTGGCCAAGGGTTTCTGCAAATGGCAATGCCCTGAAAAACAGCGTTACCCCAATTGTGTAGGAATACATTCTAAGGTTTTGGTGAATCGGTTTTCAAATTGCGACCGTATATGCTGATTATACGTCGGAAATTTATAACATTGACCAATCAGAGCTCGTGTTACATACTAAGTTGAATTAGAATACACGATGTATTCTCTTAGATACATTTGATTTTCCTGTGAGGTTAAGTTAAATGCAGTAGGCTTTGAAATTTCCTGGATCTCCATATGAATATCTATTCTTTGATAGGCAATTGAGAGAATATTTGTATTGTATATTTGTTACAAAGAATAAACGAAAAGTGTCATGTGTTCATGGCAGATCTAGTTCGACCGCCTCAGTGGTGTAGTGGTTAGAGCGTCCGCCCGGAGAGCGGAAGGTCGCGGGTTCGATCCCCGACCGCATCATACCAAAAGACGTTAAAATATGGTACTTGTTGGTCCCTGCCTGGCGCTCGGCATTAATGGGTACAACAAGGACTGGTCGGCTCGGAGTCAGTATAATGTGTCTGAGTGGGGTATTCATGCTTCACTGCGGCATGGTATCTCAATGGGCTAGCACTCTAAAACCAGCTTCAGTCTGGGCTAGTACAAGCAGCTACACATACACATACACACGCATGCACGTCGTCATACGAGCGCAATATTCTCAAGCACGACGTTAAACCCAATTTCACCCCACCTCATCAAATCTAGTTCAGTTTCTCTTGTTCTTTGAGAACTATTCAAACAGTCGTTCATCTCACTCAAGTATGGATCTCTATATATGAATTGCTCTTAGTAATGAAAGTATGCATGTTACTTAGTTTAGGACAAGTTAAATCTATAACAGTCTGTCGTGTAGCTATTATTCAAAATATTGCGTGACATCGCGTCGAAATATGGAGTAAATCATGACTAAAATATAGCTGAATATTTCACAAGTACCTACAAAACGAAGCTTGTCCGTATCAAGCCAACAAATCGAAGGCACAATAGCTTTCAAGACATTCTCTTGTATACGCGCTACTTCATGAGGAATACAAACACTTAAACACGTTGATTGACAGCGCAGATAATATAATCGGCTTGTCGATATCAGGTCGATTAGGGTTAATTAACAGCGATAAGTAGTGTGTATTGATTTCGGACCTTCGACGCTCACACGAGCAAGATAGTGGAGCTAGTTGTGTGACTATCTGTACATTCCAGATCGATCACCTCGAACTTTTTCATTTGAGGTCCTCGGTGAACTTGTGATACACGATTCGTTGTGTGGCAATGAGTATTTGTGACATCGATGTGGTCCTATGATTTACGAATGAGACGTGTAAATGGTGAAGTGTTACGGTTACACCAAGAATATTAACCTTATGACTAATTATGTGTCGTTTGTACAGCCAGCAGCTGTTGAAATGAACAAGCAGACCGACGGATGATGACTTTGGAGCAAATATTGACATGAATGAAATCGATAAGGACTTTATTGTAAAAGTTATGAAGAAGGCATCACGGAGACAGAGTTCACATTGAAATGTACACAGGCGTTATGCAACATGCCATTTAGACAGGAGAGGAAGCAAAGAGTTCTGTTGTGAAATAAGTTTCAGGGTTAGTAATCTCCAAACCAATGCGTATTGTTGTAAGATGCAATAATGAATTCACATCAGGGCAACGTTTTCTATTTCTGTGTTTCTCATCGCCCAACTGGCTACAATTTGGCCGCCGACCCCCCAAAATAAAAAAAATGATGTTTTTAATATTTACCGCAGAGGTACAGATAAGCTGCGTATCTGCGTAAATTGCGCAAATATTTATGTGAAAACTCAATTCCTATTAAGTCTATTGCGTACCAGTACGCTTGAATGTGTGTAAATACTCAATAAATGTGATCTTACATGCGTACGCACAAAAATATCAAATCTTAGCTCGCGTACCGGTGGATAGATAAAATAACTGAGGTATATTGAGAGGTTCTATTTCAGGAGATGTACTTGACAACTTGCAGTTTTTCTTATCGTTTCTCATATTATATATCAAATATAAATAACAAACACTAACATTTAAACTTTATTATTATTTTTAAAATTAATATAAAATTTCAAAATACCCAATTGAGTTTGAGTGAGGTGAGTACAATTTATCTGGTTACTCAAAGGAAAATTAGGATACCCAATTGAGATGAACACAAGCGAGTACATAACTCAATGACCCAAAACGTTATCTGTAGCTCTGTTTGCCTACTGCTCATGTAATAACGTTCTTCTTTCTTTACATTTCACCCGTGACGATCCAAGTTAGAATTGATCTTCAGTAACCTTAATTGTCGTAAGAGGCGACTAACGGGATCGGATGGTCAGGCTCGCTCACTTGGTAGACACACATCATTAATTGTGTCCCAATTGCGTAGATCGATGCTGATGATTTTGATCACTGGATTGTCTGGTCCGACTAAATTATTTACAGACCGCCGCCACATAGCTAGAATATTGCTGAATGCGGCGTTAAACTAAACTCACTCACTCTTTACATTTCATTTACTAATACCATATTACATATTAAAGAATACAGAAATCTTTTAATGAATGATGTGTCTAGTTTTATGATATATTCAATCTATATATTTTTGTGTTCGCGGCTGCTTTTCTTGCAGTACGATCTCTGTTACGGGTTCAAAGTGTGCACATGTGTCAACAAATGATTTTCATGCATATTGATTGTATTTCCTGAATACCAAAGAAAATATCTAACACATTTTGATTTTGTAAGACTGCCGAGGTCTTTTCTTCTTTTCCAGGTGTCGATTTCTCACAGCCACAACTAATCAGGCAAAATAAACCAGAATCAGAGTTACAGATGTTTTTGTCTTCTTAGCTGATGAAGATATGAATTAATCAATATATTCTAATTCTTACTTTTTAATTTTAGACCGACAACGCAACTTTAGATCAAGGTTGCCACTTCAAATACATAAAGATGTGCTGCCCTGAAATTGAGAAACTGATTTCCTTTTACGAAAGGAAGCTCCTTCCGAGAAATATAACATAACGACATATCGCCCTTTCCCAGTATCAGTCGTCTGTAGTTATTACATTATTTCATTGCAGTTGTTCGTATTGATTTGTAAACCTTATTTTGTTTCTTTGATGACACCCGTCACAAACACGAGCAAAGGCAAGTCAAGTATGTGCCTGTAAAACACGGGAGCATATGGTAAAAAGTAGGCAACTGCATCCGACAGCAGTTCGATCACTTCTGTGTCAAGTTGCATGTCTTCCACATGTCTACCACAAAACGTCTTATGATTAGTGCATTTATGTTTATAGTCACATGACATATCCCACCCGGTACCCATTTTCTGCCGGGTGAACAGAGGCAATTTTGAACAAACTCACTTGCCTAAGGTGAGACCACATGTATCACATGTGGCTTCGTTGTGGGACAGGACTGAAGTCCTAGAAACTCTCAGGAGTCAAACTAGCAAACATGGTCACCCATCCAAGGACTCCGATCGTCCAACGTTGCTTAACTTCAACTGATTTGTGACCGGTGCTCTATGCACAGGACCACACACCGCCACTTGTCTTGTCTTGAACACGAATCCTTCGATACTCAATGAAATCATCATAACAATGTACGACTGTACCTCAGTGTTTGTTTAATGTATACGCCTGTCCGTCCATAAGGCTTTCCCCCTGAAGGAAAACAAACTGTATTTTCATTTTTTAAATCAACCTCTACAATGAATAGATTTATTTAACTCTAACATGACGTTCATGCTCGACGTCGTGTATGATCTCGGCCGTTGTTTAACGCCGCACTAGCGTCTGCCAGTGATTGACATCATGAGCATCGATCTACGCAATCGAGATACGATGACATGTTTTGACCAAGTCAGTGAGACTGACCACTCTCCGGATCGTCCTCTGTATGCGTAATGGTGAGGATTATAGGTTATTACCTCGGTGTGATTGTTGTTATGTACATGTATATACGTATTTGGACACATTATTTCTCATAAGCATAGATTCACTGTTGTAAATCAAAGTCTAATATATAATCAAGTTTACTCGCCATAACACCTACTCCGAAGCCACTCTCAACAACGTGAAGGCGACGCCAAAGTGTTTATTAAAAAAACACATCAGACACATTATTAAACGAAGTACGATCTAACGTATTCGCGGACCGTTACTCTTTGAAAGTGTCCTCCATTTCTTGTGGGGCTAAATAATTTCTGGACCTAGAGGAAGCAAAATATATTTGGGAGCTTACTACGGTGACCTCGACATTTATGCAGGATGGACATCAATGGTGGGACAGAAAACGCCTACCTATGAACACTTGCAAAATCTCTGAAACTGCACGGTTGGCCGCGAGTGTAGGTTGTCGAAAGTGTTGCTTCCATCGTATTCTTTTTTGTATGAAACAAATTCTTATGACGGATACAAAATACTATCACTTATACGTTGATCCACCTAATTGTCATGCATGAAATATCCACATTGGGATCTTGAAAAGATGATCCATTAATCTTGTGTTAGCTTGTCAGCTCTATAATCTTCCATAGGTTTGACTTCAATTTACACTATACATTACACTTATCTCAAAATAAAAACACTGAACATTTCTGAAAGTCAGAATATCACATAACATATCTTCCAGACGCCGTATTCTTAAGCCCAGAGGACCGTGCTAATGCAGCTTACATCTAGACACTTAATCCCCGTTCCGCTGCTTCTCATAGTTTCTCTGGCTCAACACAGAATAATAAAGAGATTCCTTGAACGGTACCCTGTCCTTTTTCTTCCACGTCGTCTCACAGTGAATGATAAATGCAATAGTGATCCCTTTTCTGATAAGTATCTGAATCATCGATTATCTATTATGCAGCCCGTGCACCCTGTATATGTTATTGCTGACGCATGAGCTTCTGTACTGAGGATTTATGCGTGCTACTCTTGACTTTTAACAGAGCAAGAGTTCAGAGTATTGCGTCACAGTAACAAGACGCCTTTGATATGCCGACTTGAGCGAATAGCATGATGGGGAAAGATCGGCTGGGGGTCTTGAGGTTCAAAGCTTTGCGGTTGTCGTAGGCAGACGGTTTAATAATGGACGTCTAAACGTAGTAATTACGCTCCTTCTGACATCACGCCTGTTTCATGACGGTGAGCCTTACTTTAACGCAAGAGTTTAAAAGCATTTGAAGACAGAAATGTATACGAGGTTGTTCTCTAACACCGCACATGGTTGTCAGTATACCCGCGTTATGTCAAGCGTTCAATATGACGTTACGTTTCGGTCGGAAGTCATTTGCGGGCACATCGAGTTTGTAATGCAGCGGTTACACTTACAAGCGGTATGTCAATAATTGTTCTGGTTTTGGTTACAAGAGGTACTTGCGTAGCCTATCATTCATGTCGATAAGTATCATTCATGTCGCCAAGATGGTGTTCGCTGCCGTGAAGGTACATACATACATGATACATACATTACCACAGTGACGAAAGCTGCCTCTCTCGTGTTATAAATGTCATTGACGTATAGCTTTGGCTGGTCATGGACCTCTCTTCATACTATGCATTCTTATTGTCTGTGTTGCTATGTGTCATATTTACATTTCGGGTGTTTCTATATAATTGTGTTTGTTAAACATAAGGCAATGTCTCTCGCCGTTTCAACTTGATTCTAGACATCGTATCCCAATTGTGTAGATCGATGCTCAAGCTGTTGATCATTGGATTGTTTGTTCCAGACTCGATTATTTACAGACCGCTGCCATATAGGTGTAATATTGCTGAGTGCGGCGTTACAGAACCAACATGATTCTAGAAGTACTGTCGGTGTGGTTGTCTAACGCCGGAGTATCATAGCTGTATGAGTGAGTGAGTGAGTGGGTTTGGTTTGACGCCGGTTTTTTTTTCAATATTGCAGCGATATCACTGCTGGGGACACCGGAAATTGGCTTCACCATGCGAGGAATCGAACCCAGGTCTTCGGTGTGACGAGTGAACCACTTTAAACACTGGGCTACCCCACCCTCTATGCAGGACACCCGACCAGTTGCTAATTGAAATCATGAGTAACGCCCAACGCAGCCTGTATACGATGACACATCAGCAACCGATTCACCGCGCCTTACCACCCATATAGTCTTCAAGTACGACCAAGGTTGCTTGAGATACGTTTTGCTCTGGAATCCCCATGGAAATAGTGTGACGTTGACACACAAGACAATAGAAATGACTGACTGTGTTCGTTGTGCGTGTCTGGTTCTTAGCATTTAATCATTTTAGTGCGTGTAAATAGCTTAACCTAAATCGAGTGACTGAACACTCCATGTTAGCGTATAAAGCTGCTCAATGAAGTTCTATTTGGAGAAGAACGTTGTGTTATGTTTCGTGAACACTGTTATCAAAACGTCAAGGGGTTTTAATTCAGACATGACTCGTGTTGATGGAATTCAGTATATGGAAATAGATAAATATTTATCCTTGAGGGTAAAAATTGTTATATTTCACGGTGTAAATGGAAAGTATATTTGTGTTGGAGAATTGAAAGGCGTTTGCTTTTCCCGAGGCGTCCAATCGATGAAATTACGCTTCATTGGTGTCGTGAATGTCGTCATGTCCATACATGGACGATGATGGTGTGGGTGTTGGGTTGCGAGGGTTATGATGTGGAGGTTGGGATGGAGATGTTACTCCATTACAGGATGGGAGATGTCTTCCCGGTCAAACTACAATCTCTGTCACGTACTCCAGTTATTCCGAATAGTAAGAAACTAGAAAGCGTTCCAGGCCGTGGTCCAATTTTAGACACGAAGATCCGAGTTAGACTTATCTTCAGTAACCCATGCTTGTCGTAAGAGGCGACTAACGGGATCGGGTGGTCAGACTCGCTGACTTGGTTGACACACATCATTGTATCCCAATTGCGCAGATCGATGCTCATGATGTTGATCACTGGATTGTCTGGTCCAGATTCGATTATTTACAGACTGCCGCCATATAGCTGGAATATTGCTTAGTGCGGCGTAAAATTAAACTCACTCTTGTGGTATAACAAAATAATTGTCAGGTAGATGTAACGTTAACACCTCAACACATTCTGCACACATGTGAGAGACATTACATGCCACATGATATTTTAAAACGTTTACTCCGTAGTCAGCAATGTTCACTGTTGTAAATCGCTAAATAATCAAGCATGAACAGTACAACCCGGTGATTGATATTGTGGACAACCGCGGCACCGATTCCAGATGTTACAAAAATGAGCATGTTTGTTTTGTTCGTTGCATAACGCCTCACTCAGCAATATTCCGGCTATATGACTGCGGTGTGTGAATAATCGAATCTGGACCAGATAATTTAGTGACTGACTTCATGCGCATCATTCTGCGCAAATGGGATATGATGATATGCATCAACCAAGTCAACGAGCTTGACCATCCAATCCGCATCTTGTAAGAAGCATGGGTTGCTGAAGACTACTTCTAACACGGATCTCCACGGGTCAGATGTACCTCTTAGAGGGAGGAAGTGAGTGAATTGGGTTTAACCCGCTCCTAGCACTATTCCAGCAATATCACGGCGCCATCAACAGCAGGAGCATCGATCTACACGGATACGATGTCTAGAATCAAGTTGAAACGGCGAGAGACATTGCCTTATGTTTAACAAACACAATATATAGAAACACCCGAATGGTAAATATGACACATAGCAACACAGACAATAAGAATGCATAGTATGAAGAGAGGTCCATGACCAGCCAAAGCAATACGTCAATGACATTTATAACACGAGAGGGCAGCTTTCGTCACTGTGGCAATGTATGTATCATGTATGTATGTATGTAACATCACGGCAGCGAACACCATCCGATGAATCGAAATCGGATACTTAGCGACATTTATGATAGGCTACGCAAGCACCCCTTGTTAAAACCAAAACCAAAACAAGTGAGTGAGTGAGTATGGTTTTACGCCGCTTTTAGCAATATTCCAGCAATATCACAGCAGACGACACCAGAAATGGGCTTCACACATTGTACCCATGTGGGGAATCGAACCCGGGCCACGGCGTGACGACCGGACACTTTAACCTCAAGGCTACCCCACCGCCGTTGTTTATCACAAACTGATAAGAAAAGACGGTGACAGATCAAGGATTGTGAAGTTGGTAGGTAAGTATGGGAATCGAACACACAATCACTATGGCATCTAATGGACTATGACCATGCTGATTCCATGAGGACAATTAGAGAACAGCACCAATCGACTCCCCCTGCCGGATATATCTGTTTATCACTTTCACCCAAGTCACGCAATACAAAGTCTAGATTTAGACAAGTATCGACTATACTTGAGTGCCGAGTTTGTCTCCAGTCTCCCATAAATTACTTCATGTACTGCAACACACTACTTTGTCCCTCACGGAAGGGAGCGTGCATATATAAAGACTGGTTCTCTTTGCTAACAATATGTATATGTACTGTACTTCTGTACTGATAATTAAACCTATTGATAATTTGAATGGCATTTAGAAGTGATACACATAAGGAAGAGATGTTTTTTTAATGGATGTCAACTTCTTTATCGTGAGGAACAGAATGTTTCGGAGTATATCCATTCATTCACCTGATGAAGGAGTAAGGATATACCCCGAAACGTTGTGTTCCTGATGAAGGAGTATGGATATACTCCGAAACGGTGTGTTCCTGATGAAGGAGTTGTGTTCCTGATGAAGGATATAAACGTTGTGTTATACTGATGAATGAAGGAGTAATGATATGCTCCGAAACGGTGTGTTCCTGATGAAGGAGTAAGGATATACTCCGAAACGTTGTGTTCCTGATGAAGGAGTAAGGATATACTCCGAAACGTTGTGTTCCTGATGAAGGAGTAAGGATATACTCCGAAACGTTGTGTTCCTGATGAAGGAGTAAGGATATACTCCGAGTAAGGATATACGTTGTGTTCTGATGAAAGTAAGTTGTGTTGTGTTCCTGATGAAGGAGTAAGGATATACTCCGAAACGTTGTGTTCCTGATGAAGGAGTAAGGATATACTCCGAAACGTTGTGTTCCTGATGAAGGAGTAATGATATACTCCGAAACGTTGTGTTCCTGATGAAGGAGTAAGGATATACTCCGAAACGTTGTGTTCCTGATGAAGGAGTAAGGATATACTCCGAAACGTTGTGTTCCTGATGAAGGAGTAAGGATATACTCCGAAACGTTGTGTTCCTGATGAAGGAGTAAGGATATACTCCGAAACGTTGTGTTCCTGATGAAGGAGTAAGGATATACTCCGAAACGTTGTGTTCCTGATGAAGGAGTAAGGATATACTCCGAAACGTGATGAAGGAGTAAGGATATACTCCGAAACGTTGTGTTCCTGATGAAGGAGTAAGGATATACTCCGAAACGTTGTGTTCCTCATAATAAAGAAGTTGACATTAAAAATTATTAATAATTTGTCGAGGCAGTTTGGTTAAAATACACTGTCATATTTTCTCAATACTTAACACGTCAGTTATTCAGGTTGCTTGGTAATATTATTGAAATGAGTTCAGAATTCGTTGGTGAGTGAGTGAGTTTGTTTCTTTACTGCAATTTTCGCATCTATACCTCGGAAAGATGTAGAGGAAAGCCCGAAGCGATGCAGGTCTTATTCGTGTACCACTTTAGCGACGAGCATTGTATTTAAACAGCAATTGTAAAGATCTTTAAACACAAAATGTTTGAGTAATGAGTGTATGACCTATTGATAAACTACCAGAAAGGAAATGACTGCTTACCCTCGTTCTGCTCCAGTACAAGGACTTATTGCAACCCTTTCATTTATGTGTGTATATATATAGGTGAGTCCGTTAATTCCGCGCGTCCAGTAATTCTGCGCAATAGCGTACTTCCGTATCGAGGTATACATCGTCTGCTACCACATTTACGCTTGAAATCGGGACATTTCTACAAGGGACTGGCTTTTAATCACTAAAGGTAAAGAAATAACAGTCATTGACAGATAAATTGACAGTTTTATGAAAATTCGTTTTCTTCTGACTTTTAAACCTTTTTCTTCATTATTCATAATTGGACTTAATATGAAACACTCTTCCTTACATTGATGAAGTGATTTTGGAAAAAAATCTGGCCCTAATACGCTTCCATTCTTCGGATCTCCAGCATGATGTTATTATGCGCATCAGTTGATGCGCAGAATTACCCGGACAGCAAGCGATGTCGTCATAACGCCGGTAAGGTCAACCGTATGGCATAATGCAACGTTAGAATCTTATAGTCGTATTTCTAGGTAAATATGATGCATACCAGCATGTTTAGTCACGTAAACCACAAAAAATAAGAGACGTTAGTTGCCGTGTTGCGATCGATGTACTTAGGTGCGCGGAATTACCGGATGGCATTGTACTATATATTTGCGCCATGTAATCGTCATCATCACCTTCGTCAGCCACTGCTAGAAATCAAAGGTAACTCCTTATATCAATAGAGCACTATGGTCTTTAGTATTATCCTACACTTCATACTGCATACATATCGTGTTCATAATCGTGCTGAACTTGCTCATAGTATCTATATTTTTCTTTTTGAGAAATGTTTGCACTTCCTCATGTGTCTCAGTATAGTAAATGAGTGATTATGGTTTTACGCCGCTTTTAGCAATATTCCAGCAATATCACGGCGGAGAACACAAGAAATGGGCTTCGCACATTGTACCCATGTGGGGAATCGAACACAGGTCGTCAGCGTGCAGAGCGGACGCTTTAACCACTAGGCTACCCAACCGCCGCTGTCTCTAGTATAAGTAATAAAAACAACATTGTACTAACCTTGGGGTGTTTGACTGACTTGGGTTCAATGACACTTTGATCAGTGCTCCAGTTATATCATCGAGTGCCAGCTTCATGGGGGAGAAAGACCCGAAGTATACTTTTACCACTTGGCGGAACCAACAAGCAAGTGTTGGTTGTTTAACGGCGCGCTCAACAATATTCCATCCATATGGCGGCGGGGTTTAAAAAAGTCGAGTCTGGACCAGACAATCCAGTGATCAACAGCATGAGCATCGATCTGCGTAATTATGATACAATGACATGTATCAACCAAGTCAGCGAGCCTGACCACCCGATCCCATTAGTCGCATCTTACGACAAGCTTGGGTTACTGAAGAGCAATTCTAACCCGGATCTTCACGGGCCTCAAGTGTTTGGTGCTGACAAAACAAGAGAACTATTCAAGGCCGACTGGGACTCGAACCCATGATTACAGTTTTCTGATGTCAACTTCATAAATCAATGTCAGAATCAATAATGCTTCATTATTCTCGGCTAAGATATCTCGACTAAGATGTGTATATGTTACAGGGAATGTGTGCACCCTAAAAGAGTCAGTTATTTCGGGAAATCACTGTGACCCCCAGGGAGTTCATGTATTCCCTAAAATTTCATGGAATTTTATGAAATTACTAAAATATTGGCTCAGGTATTTCATGAAACCCCTACCAGACTTTACTGAAATAGAGAACCAAATTTATATTTCCAATATTCCACTGACATGAACCTGCCCTATTTGTGCGAGATAGGGGTTTTTATCCAATAAATGAGATTTCTTTCCCACAATACTGGAGAAATGTGACATCTACCTTCATCGTCTTTCTTCATCATAGTTGCCAACTTAGCATCCAATTTTTGTGTGCGATTTCTGAGCTTTGAATCAATACATTTCCCAGTTTATGTGATTATGATACCGAGAGATATAATTCCAGTCACATAATCGTCAGTAAAACCATCCGACCCTCTTCACAACTAAGGCTCGTATCTAAAATCGGACGTTGACATTACTTTGATCTCGGATATTGCTACAAAAACAAGGTTTACTTTGAAATGTTTTAAAACTCAGACCGACAAACAACACCGAATGTCCATATTGATAGACATTCCCCAAATATCAAACAAACTGCTTCTATAACTTGCACTGAAATCATATTTATGAGTATATGGAACGGAGGGTCCCATCAATTCTTTTTTACTAAGTGTTTTCTTTCCCCTGTTCGGTCCACAATGTCTGGGCTCTGGAACAGAAAAGGGTTTGAGTGCCCTCAATCACGCTGCGAACCTCAAAGGCGCTCTATCGCTACCAGCCATGAGGAGACCCCCTCAGTCCGCCGTGGTTGTCGTCGTAATAGAAAGAACGTAGACGTTCACAGCCGGACAGAAGCCTCAAACATACTAGTTTCAGCAGCCATCGATTGCAGGCACAGAACGCGTTATGCCATCCGAGATGCTCAGAAAGGAATGCATAGTTTTATATTTCAGACTGAAAGGCTTTGGTTTATTGAATTCTCCGAAAGGTGTCAATACTGCATTGAGACTGATGTGCTCCAAAGTTATTGGATAAAAGTAGATTGGGAAAGTGTCATTTACAATCCAGAAGACGGTTCCACTATCTGTCGTTGTTCGGAGACTCCGGGCAAGAATCGAACCTGTCTTTAAAAGTTTCCTTGAAAGCTGCAAACGATGTTTTGGCAGATAGCCACGATGAGTGCCTCAGTACTTCTATGTTGGACTCAAAGTAGTATCTAACGATTAACACAGTCTGTTATTTGTCCTTTTTTCAAGAAGGGAAAAACGCCTTAGAAGTTTCGGAAAATATTTCCGTCCGTGTGTGTTTTGGTAAATTGTTTACAAAATACTGTATCCGTATCCGTCTAAATGTCTAGCTCTACACCAACGCCTATTAGGGATTTCTTTGTAATTCATTTCAGCTTTAAAAATATTATCTGATGCAACAATCATAAAAAATAATATTTCCTTTTTGAAAGTCTTAAATACGAGTGCGTCGTAAAAACGGCTGGTACAATTTCGAAGGACAACTTCCAGAACAATGAAATCCTCCGAAACTGGAAACTAATAGCATTCATAAAATGCCTCGACAAAAGTATTATTAAGGCAAGGATTTTGTTTAACAAATAGTCTAACATGCATTACGTATCGTGATTCAAAACGCTTGTATATTCAAGATTGTATATCAAAGATTTCAGCATCCAATGAATGTGTTCCAAATTTAGTGTAATTATCCGTAGGCGGATTGCAGAGCTGTAGTAATTACGAATTTGTCTCTGCCTTAAATTTCAATTAATGAGAGTAAGGTTCCCTGAGCGGCCTTCCCTGCCACTCAATGTGGTCTTAGGGCTGTGTAGGACACAATCAGACAGGACACTTTGCACTCTAGTCCTCACCGTGAATTCACGTGGTTCATATTGATCTAAAACACACACTTGAGAGAATTCAGTTCCACTGATTACAAAGTGGAACGGCAGATTATTTTACAGTGTTTTGAAATGCAATTGAAACTGAAATTAATTGTGATATGGTTAGAGTCGATTTCTCGTAAATTTCATTAAACGCCTTGCTAAATGTGTCATTGCAGAAGGGCGAAGTCGGTCGACGAACGTATTGTATCTAGTGAAAGAATTGAAGTACGTTATACTTCATGGTAATGTTCAACTAGTTTAATTCTCACGGTGATAAAAGCAAGTGAACTGTGTGGCAAGAACCGTTTACGGACCTGGCTAGCTATTCTCGAAATGTTCGTAGCCCTACGAACTTCTTAAGCCCATTCTTAAGACATTGGCTACGATCAAAGTTAAGAATTCTTAAGGCTACGAACGTTTCGAGAATAAGGGCCCAGGATATGTGTGTTTATGTGTGTGTGTGTGTGTGTGTGTGTGTGTGTGTGTGTGTGTGTGTGTGTGTGTGTGTTTGTGTGTGTGTCAGTGCGTGCGTGCATGTGTGTAGAACATCCGTGCAGTACATTTGGAAGATGTCGTTCGTGGAATGCGGTGATTCTGAGTTGGTGCTTAACCCTTTCCACTGTAGACAGTGTCATAACATTTAATACTAATATTTGTCTCTTTATTCTTGATCTTGTTAACAGTGAAAGCGGTAAGATGTTTGTTGTTTACTATAAGTAGTAAGTATTATTAAATATTATAAGTATTTCTTTACTAAAAGACCTGTGAAAGTCAGGGTTAGAATATTTATTTTCAGTAACCCATGCTTGTCGTAAGAGGCGACTAACGGGAGCGGGTGGTCAGGCTCGCTGACTTGGTTGACACATGTCATCGGTTCCCACTTGCGCAGATCGATGCTCATGCTGTTTATCACTGGATTGTCTGGTCCAGACTCGATTATTTACAGACTGCCGCCATATAGCTAGAAGATTGCTGAGTGCAGCGTAAAACTAAACTCACTCACTAACTCTCACTCTTTACTAAAATGCATTTCAGTTATTTCAGTGTGGGGGATTAATTTGAGACAGTAACATGAAGGTCGTACAAAAAACGTTCACATGCGTGGTTAATCACACAAACTTATTACTGACAAGGGAGAGAACCGGTGCTACTGTGACACTGAAATCCTGGTGCAACAAAGGGACACAACTGCACAGACAATTACGTCTCGTTATTTGGTCTTGTCGTAATCAAACGCGAATACGACATCTTGTATCTTGATACTGTTTTAAACTCCATGTACATCGGCTGTGATATTGTTTGGATTCCTGCACATGCTGGTGTAGCTGGAAACGAAGTAGTTGACAAACTTGCTAAGATGGCTTGCAACAGACCATAGCAAGATATTCAATCAGTTAAGCCAATTCCAAGAGATTACTGGTTTGTCATTTCATCTTCAATAACTGCATCTTGGCAAAATAAATGGGACAATGAAACTACAGGTAGACACATGTACTCTACTTGTCCTGTAATAAACAAACATTTTAAAATTCGTCGGCGTTGTCGCAGAGATGAAGTTGTTTTAACTGGCCTCAGGCTAGGATATTGTGGATTAAAGGCATATAGAAGTATTTTAGATAAAGACTATCTCCTCTGTGTGAAAGCTGTAACTTACACTGCCCAGAAACAGTTCAGCACTACCTCATTGAATGTCCAGCTCATGAAAATCAACGTAAGGCTCTTAAAGAAACTGTGCTTAACAAAACCAAAAATACTTTTACAATGAACGCAATATTTGGCGATGATTTAATGTATGGTTGCATACAAAGAGCTGTATTAGTCTTTCTCGTTTTAACAGAACAAAAATATAACAATTTGTTAAGTGTTGGGCGCATATAGGCCTATTAAGGCAGAAGGTCGCCCTAAAACCTTAAATACCTACCTACCTACGTCTCGTTGTGCAGCTGGGCTACTCGTGTCCACACGGGGTTATATCAGTAAGGTGAAAACGTTTACCTTGCACGTCTTACCAACTTATCATAATCGGACCTTACTCTTCCGTGATACAAAGAAAACAACATGACATTCGGAGAGGAATGTATGAATCAGCAGAAAATACAATTATAAGCCAGCTGTGAACTATACAATAGAGTGTTCATCAACACACGACTGCTGAGGGAATGCAGCAGGAAATGATTTCGTCCATATTATGTTATGTTTCGGGCTGTAAATCGTTTTCTAGCAGACGCATTTCTCAATTTGCTATCTAAACAAGTACACATGACAAACCGGGTCAATATTCCACATGATTCATCATGTAAATATTATACTGATAATTATGGACAATACAAAATCGATTCATTGTCAGAACGGAAAAGGCGCATTGCCTGGTAATAGGAGAAAATAAAAGTGTGTCTTTTTAAGGATGCTTTTCAGTATCTGCGATTAGGGTTGACTCGATTTTCAAAACAAACATTTCAACGAAGTTAACGACTCCGGAATGTAGAAAAACTCTAAATATTGTTAGTGGAAGTATTCATTCGTTTGCGTCGCATGGGGAAACAGTTTTTTAGCAGGTCATTACAGAACGAGTTCACGGGAATACAGTAGAGAGGATGCTTGCAATACGCTTGGGCTGATTCTCGGCGCGCATCACAATTTGTCTTAACCCAAGTTGATTTTATCGCATCTCTGTAACCACGTAAAGTATTTAACTCGAAGGACGGGACAAAGAAGTTTGGCGGAATAAAAGTAATCGTTTCCTTAACGCCACAGAATTCACGTTTCCAGTACACGTGATTGGAATACGTCAAGGGGCCATTTTACATGAACTGTGTTGAAAGGTAAATAATGCGCCTGTTGTCTATACATGTCATATGTGACAAATTTGATTTACTGTCCGACTGAGATAAAGGTTTTGTATATACTTGTTGAAAACGTCGGTTCCGTTTACGTAAGCCAGGAAATAGGTATCATCAATTTTATAAAGAAATAATCAATGATACCTCATAATCTCACTGGAATCCAGTGTCGTTTCGATGTGTTTACCCTTAGTGAGTGAGTGAGTGAGTGAGTGAGTAAGTATGATTTTAGGCCGCTTTTAGCAATATTCCAGCAATACTGGCTTCACACATTGTGCCCATATGGGGAATCGAACCCGGGTCTTCAGCGTGACGAGCGGACGCTTTAACCAGCAGGCTACCCCCACCGCCCGTTTACGCTTAGCATCACATAGTGTGAGATGGGATGAGTGAGTATGGCTTCACGCTGCTTTTAGCAATATTCCAGCGATATCAGGATTTCAATAATCCAGGAATGAGGTTCACTAATTATATCCACGTGAGGAATCGAACCCGGGTCTTCGGTGTGACGAGCGAACGTTTCAACCAATGCGCTACCCAACCGCCTATGGGTGAATAGAGATTAACCCATGCACCGAGAGCGAAACATGTCGAAAACTGGACATTACCACGCCGACAACAAATGGTATTTATGTATCCGCGCACCAATACTGGTTGGTATGAACCAATTCCGGGCCCTGTTTGTTGTCGGCACCGGCATGCACACTAGGCAGTGAGAAACCGGAAACTGGTATTCTGAGATTGTGCTTGCTGTGGTATCATTGTAATGCATTTTTTATATACTTTGAACAGAGAGGCTTCCAAATCTGCCATGAACTTAAAACCAAAATGTTGTGAACATTATTTTTTATAAGACAGACAGTGTACTGTATTATCAAGTTTATAATACCTAAGGCGTCTCAATAAAACCACATTCGCTTTGGTTCCCTGTTGGCATTCCATGTGAGTATATAATCAATTTTGATGTGAAGATATTTATATTGTTAAACTAAATCAATATTTTCTAAATCAATAACAACAGGAAGAATTTCTGTCTTTTTGGTTCCTAAATCTAAACAAATCACTTCCTTTGAAAACATTTGGAGTGAAGAATTATTGTTGCACCATTGGACAAATTTTTAAAATTTAGTCAGATAATCAATACCAGACTGCTTTATGAATACCGCTAGCGCTGCGTCATCTGCAAAATGGGTAAACATGTGTTAAATTCACTGATACAGTCACTTGTACACAAAAGAAATAACACAAGAGAAAGCACACAACCTTGAGGGGCACCCATTGGCAGTTTCAATCTGTGTTTGGTTTATCAGAAAAGATTCTACCCATGTAATAAGTGCTGAATCAACAGATATGATAGATATTTTTGCATACGCAGGCACTACGATGTTACCAGCCGATAAGTAAACAAACACGATACGCACAAATGATTGTTGGTTTGTTGTTTTACGCACAATCAGCAATATTCTAGCTACATGTCGGTGGTCTGTAAATAATCGAGTCTGGAGCAGACAATCCAGTGATCAACATAATGAACATCGTTCTACACTATGGGGATACGATAGCATGTGCCACCCAATCCGTGAACCTGATCACCCGATCCCGTTAGTCGCCTCTTACGACAAGCGTGGGTTACTGAAAACCAATTCTAGCCCAGATCTTCACTGGTCTCGTCACAAATGAAATGGATGTGGATATTTTTAAACAGTGTAATCGTGGCATCCTCTACTCCGTTACGGGCTCTGTGGGTCCACTGAAGTGGGTCAAGTGAATGTTCAGTTTGTATTAAAGTATTGTTTAATATAATGTTCAAAGCATTTCATAGTCATGGGTATCAAAAGCAACTGGAAGTAATGACATTAGAGTCAACAGGAACTTGAATTATTCTTTGAAAATATGACAGATTTGATCATGACATTCTATCAACACCAATACCGCATAGATTTTCTGAACCAGTGGTTTTTGTGGCCATCGATTTCGGAAGAAAAGATTGTACACATGAATGGTAACGTTTCACAAGTTCATAGTGTCCAATCACGCATAGAACATATTCAGCTTTTTGGCACAGTTCAAACTATCTGCACAATCTATTTCTGTTCGTTTCTTTTCTGTCCCAAATAGTTTTTTTACGCCTTTCAAGTCCGTCACAATCAGCAAACTATGTCTTTCTATGTATGCTTGAACTGAAGTTCATTTCTGTTTCTTTTTTAACGTCTTGTGTCTGTTCAACTTGTCCCCTGCTCGGACTGGAGCATATTTTGCCCAGGGATTATTGTTTGAATAGGTCTGCATTGTTTCTGTGGTCACAATGCTGTCAACAGACGTTTGTGTGATGAGCGACAGCATCAAGCAGCTCGTGAAATTACGCGAATTCTCGAACACGTTCCATCAGTATAACTAAAGTACCCATTCAACTGGTTCAGAGAATGAAGTGTCCATCAATTTACAAATAAACGTCTTTTCAGATTTTCTGGTGTAATTCGGCATGTGGTTTGCTGGTGTAATTATGGCTTACCCAAATGTTTCTATGTCCGGACATCGATTGATTGCACAACAATGCCCTCAAACATATATTGATATTAAAAAAGGCAATTGTTACCAGTGCATTTCCGTAGCCCTCTTACCCGAACTTTCACTTGAGAACCACCATATCGATGACCTACGCATCCATGTATATACCGAAGGATTCTAATAAAGCCTTAGAAGACTCTTAGTGAACGCTATCGTCGCCCGGCTTCAAAGCATCACAAGAGGTCTCAGGCTACCTCAAATGCACTGTTGGTTTGGCTTCGAAATGAGTGACGTCATATGTCTCATTATAATTACTTTACCAAGTCTGGGTGGCAAAATTTGGCAAAAAACAGCGAAATCTATTTTTCCAAGTTAATATACAATTAAATAACATTAGGAAGCCACTGGTATATATATATTTCAAATTGGGAATGGAGAAAGAAAATATTTTATCAAGTGAAAAATCAATACAATATTTCTGAGACCCAATGCCATTTAAGAACCTTCAAAAACCATTCACAATTGCAGCACACTCTGTGTACAATTGTATGTACATTGCCATTTTAACTATTTAGTGGACGTAGGACCCACAAGGTATTGGACGAGAGCATCGCTCGGTTGTCCCGTTATCGTTTTTAGTAGTACAAGGTATGAATGAAAGGATTATAGTACAACCTTAAGCACGTATTAAGCACAATTATGTAGTCTATGACTACAGGTTGTACATGATCCAATTATACAACCAAGCAGAATATTTAGGGGTATCGACGTTACTTGGTATTCTCTCCTGATTAAACTAGATCTAATTGACCAAGGTGCTTTCACCATGAGCAATGTATCTCAACCTGAAGTGTCTCCAATATTTAGTTATTATGGTGTCATGGTGGTAACTATAGGGAATGTCTTCTTTCGCTACTGTTCCAAGGTCCTGATCAGAAATTATCCAGGTGATCCATATCTCATGAGAATATCTTTGGAGCAGATACATCATATTTTGTTGAGCTATGTACAAACATGTATGGACCATGGGCTCACCCTATCAGCAGGAGTCTAACACAAAGCTGGTAACTGCAGTGGAATCTGAAGGAGAAGGAAATCTGTGCGATCAAAAGGAACTGAACTATCAAGCGAAAGGTCAAATAACTTATGACCAGTGTCATGGTCATGTGCTTCGGCGACTGCGGGGGAATACTCAGAGCAATATGTCATGGAAACCTCATGAGAGGTGTCTTGTTTTGCAAGGACAATGTACCTGTCCATATCTGTCGTCGCCATGGCTGCAATGAATTAATATGGCTTTGAACTTATTGAACATCGTCCATATTCACCAGATTTGGCAACCTGATAATTCAACCTCTCCAACGTTCCAAATAAGAGGAATTGCCTTGAAGTTGTCATCCATGAAGATGTATGTTTCATTTTCGACTCACCAAATTCTAAATGCTGATGAAACAATTAGATCTAAGCACTGTATACCAAGGAAAATGGCCGTAGTATCGCATCTATGACGTTACAGCTCGACTTCGCCAGAAGCTGGGATTACAATATGCATACGGGATTGCTAATCGTATTTAGGCAGTTATTTGTTATTTTTTTAGAATAGAATGAAAGCAAAAATGTCTTTTTGTATGTATGTGTGAATGTATACTTTGTTTGATCCTTTAGAACTGCGACTAACGGGATCGGGTGGTCAGACTCGCTGACTTGGTTGACACATGTCATCGGTTCCCAATTGCGCAGATCGATGCTCATGATGTTGATCACTGGATTGTCTGGTCCAGGCTCGATTATTTACAGACCGCCGCCATTTAGCTGGAATATTGCTGAGTGCGGCGTAAAACTAAACTCACTCACTCCACTCCTTTAGAACTTATTTCAAACAGTGACTCAGTATATCTCCTTTAAGCAAATGACGACGAATTCAGTTCAGCTGTGGAATACGTTTTAGAGCGTCAGAAGGCGGCCTTCCAAGCATCCTCAGTTGCAGTGTCAGCAACCAACTCCGATTACAGAACTAAATACCACAATGCATCTCTGTCGAGCCTTACAGAGAGCAAGCTTCAATTAAAGAATGTGTACCTGGTTTTGATATGATGTCGAATTCTCAAACGATTGGAAACGTAACTTAACAATATCGCACCATTATCCGTTATTACTGTGGGTTCGAATCTGTTTTGGGAAGCGCCATATCTGTGTTCAGCGGTTTAAACCATATCGTGAACCTCATGGAAATATTGAAAAAATGACTTACATAAACGAGACACGCACGTTGGTTCATCTGTTTAGTATTTCGAGCTCTGGTCAATTCAAATTCAGAGTGTCTACAACAGTTACCTATTAAAAATTCAGTTTGACTACTAACCATTATAAAGCTCTCCAAAAGACATGTCTCCATTGTGTCGAGTAATTATTGTGTACATTCTCGAGTAAGATCTAGAATGGTCATGTGTGACCTACGACTCTTGCTCCAAACATATTTGATCAGGGCCTTATAATCAGTGAAGTTTTCAAACTTCTTTGGGTGGCATTTTCAGAAGTTGGAGAGTCAGATAAGTACCAACTTTATGGATGAACAACTTCCTTATTCAGGTGATGCGATGTTTCGATACAGATTCTTGTAACGCTTTGAAACGTTTTATGGCAGGCGCGTGGAGGTATCATAACTGTTTGGTAGTCATTCACGAGTTTTATTGTGTATGTTTTTCAAAGTTATACATCGGACTCTGCTTTTGGCGGAATGTTTTATAATTATAGGAGAGGTTGTTTCCATTTCATTGGAAACTGTTACGTAACTCTGCTGTTATTTAAGTGTAAAATGGTATGCTATGGTATAAATAAATGCCTATTTGGACCTGCAGAACGTTTATCTTTGCTATCTGGATGACACATGATTCAAAACTGTAGCACTTCCTACGCACGTTTCTAACTGTGTGGGGGTGGTGGGATAGCCTAGTGGTTAAAGCGTTCGCTCACGCCGAAGGCCCGGGTTGGGTACAATGTGTGAAGCCAATTAATGGTATTCCCGGGCGTAAACTGGTGGGAAATGTATAAAAGCGGCATAAAACCATACTCATTCACGTTGAATGTGTGGCATCTGCGCTCTTTAAAGCTATCATGCGGATACCTGGCTCCCGTTATCTGTTTGGAAGTTATTCAGTGTTATGGATGTTTCATACTCTGTTTGAAATTTCGAACAATCAGTCAGTTTCAAGAGCCAGTGCCTACCGTGTTAACATGACACAACACGCGCAGAAACAAGCATACTGATTTAAACAGCTGTCGCCAAACCCTTCACTGTCGACTATGGGCGCTTATAAATATAATGATAGACTAAGGTGAGGAGCTAAATCCTCCATCATTACATCTGCAGGCTAGCATGCGCGGTACAGATTTCCAATACATTTTCGGTTTGAAGGAGACATTCAGCAGCGTAATGATAATCAATACCGGGAGAGTATTTGTGTTCCTGTTAGTGTCAGCATGTGCCCAGTCAACACCTTTTCACCATGGTGTTTGATAACATATGTATGCTTGATACTATATGTTATGTTAGCGATTTGTTTTCAAAATGTTACTGAATGGTGGGATAGTGGTTAATGCGTTCGCGCAGCACACTGAAGACGCGGTTTCGATTTTCTTTGTTTTGAGGGGAGGTGAGGTGAAATTGGGTTTAACGTCGTGCTTGAGAATATTTCGCTCATATGACGGCGTGCATGCGTGTGTGTGTATGTGCGGCTGCTTGTACTAGCCCAGACTTAAGCTGGTTTTATAGTGCTAGCCCACTGAGATACCATGCCGCAGTGAAGCATGAATACCCCACTCAGACACATTATACTGACTCCGAGCCGACCAGTCCTTGTTGTAGCCATTAATGCCGAGCGCCAGGCAACGACCAACAAGTACCATATTTTAAGGTCTTTTGGTATGACGCGGTCGGGGATCGAACCCGCGACCTTCCGCTCTCCGGAAGGCGGTCTCTTTGTTTAGAGGGGTGGTGGGGTAGCCTAGTGGTTAAAGCGTTTGCTCGTCACGCCGAAGGCCTGGGTTCGATTCCCCACATGGGTATAATGTGTGAAGACGATGTCTGGTGTCCTCCGCCGTAATATTGCTGGAATATTGCTAAGAGCATACTCACTCACTCTTTATTGGGACGATGTGCGAAACCTATTTCGGGTGCTTCCCACATCCTATTCCTGGAATACATCTAAAAGCGGCGTACAACCATACTCACTCACTCAAGATGAAACTCTGGTATAGCATATTTTGCGTAAGTGATGCGATCTGTTTATTTTGGACAATGTTATAAAACGGATTCTGATTTCTGAAAGATTTCAAACTTTTCTCCTTATATAAAGATTTTTCTTTATAATGCTTTTGTTCCCAATCACCAGTTTGAAACAAAATGACTAGGCGATTCGGCTTGCCGAAATGAAATATCAAATTAATCAAATCTTCATTTTTCATAAATATGTTTGTAACTCTCCCGCTGAAGTTCAAACTGTCTTATAACACTAGCAATAGGCTCAGTTACACAGTGGTTATAACCAAAGCCCGCTTGCAATGCATGTACTGTTTCACTGACAATTAATGAAAACACGCATTGCGTGTGGAGGAGATAGATTACTGGGAGGATCTAACACTCTTGATCCCAGCAACCCTGTTATTAGCCTGACGTCACATGGCAATGTTTCGCTTATGTATATTGCAACAAAATAGTGGTGAAGGGGCCTGTTCCTTAAAGCGATCTTAGCGCAACGGCAGTCGGAAGTCTGTGTTAAAAATTGATCACCATATCACTGTGTTAGCCTTGTCAAAGGGACTCTGAATTCTAAAGATAGGCAGTTGCATGGTATATAAATACGTGTCACCTTTTGACATGTTTGACGTATTATTCCGTTAAATTCAATTAGATTATGCTGTGGATCGTGTAGATGTGTCTTGTTTCACACGACAACGATTTTTAAATGTTATTAATATAATGCTATTATGAATTTTAAATAATTATATGACTGTTTTCCTACGGGAAGTGATAGATAAAATACTAAATTCGCTCCTGTGTAGTAACAATTTCATGAACAAGTGAATAGTTCTGGCATCGGACGAACCGAGCGAGGAGCTCGTATTCTGTTCTATATTAGAGCGTCTTGTTTCCAATGAAAATAACTTAGATACATTTCCATGTCGATAGGCTGGAGGTGGTGTAGTTTAGGTTATGTTACTGAATGTTACAGGCCAACAAACATTAATAATGCCAACGGTCCAAAATCTAATTTGAAACAGATGAAAAACAACATTTGAAAATACATAATTTTGAAATATCAAATATGCAACATGTTTATTAAATTCAGGAGATGGAACTTGATTGTACGTGTATTGTTTGCATAGTTCATCTTAATTCGATATTTGTGGCCATATAAACGGATGCCCCTCTGTACAATTGGAAATTTATATGCTGATGAACATGATGCTAAATTTTTAAACAAAACATCCACTAGTGCTATATTTTTACTGTTAATGTTTTATACCTCGGTATATTATTTACGTTTCTTCTCGATTGCGGAAGATCAGACGATGGTTCATAATTACAATCCGTTGACATAACTGTATAGATTTGGTGTCAATGCTTCATCAAAGAATGAGATAATAGCTGAAATATTTTGATCAGAATTGTTGTTAAGCTCACCGAAATCTATATGTTCGATAACCCAATCCACACCACCATCCACTGCACCCATACAGATTCCGGGTTAAAATAGGTCCCATATAGATCAGGGGTCCTGTCACGAAGCAGCCTCTACCAAGGTTAACCTTAAGTCCCATTCTTTAACATTGCACTAAGGTTACCTCAGCTATAGTGACGTACGATCACCTTATTGCTTTGTGAAAGGAGGCCCAGGTCTTCAGGCACGTGTGAGGTGTTATTGTCTCATCGCGGCGACATGGAACCTCCCATGATATTAAAATAGGTTTGTCTGGTCAAGTATGAAATGTTTACAGGTCGACGCCTTACAGCTGGAGTACTCCCGAGCGCCGAGTTAAACTACACACAGGAAACCATGGGTGTACTTGAATGTCCAGTTTCAAGCCACACAGGACCAGTTCTGTATTCAAGGACTGATACATGGCAATACAGACCAAGGAGTAACAGTAATTATACATCCTGTCTCTGCACCTGCACGTGTCCATCTGCATCAGGCGCTCATTTAAAGACAATGAACGTTACACCCGTCCCTTGTAAACGTCTGTAATATCCCATCATTGCCCGGGCTAGCATACTAAAGCACAAGCACGCTGAAATTAACTGGAATTAGTCTACACCTTGTAAGAGTTAACCAATGTCCAAATTTGATTACATCCCACGTACAAGCAGATTAATTCTACCTTACGGCCATCCACGTGGATCAGATGATTCTACACATATTGCAAGGATGCGGACACGAAGTTGTGGCCTATGGATTACTGAGCGTAATAGAATTACAAGAGCAATAGATGAAGGCTGAACTGAGGGCAGACAACTCTTCAAGGCGTCATTAGTAGGCAATTGACGTTGTAATAACCCATCACGTTTTCTTTTAGTTTTGTGTACAATATGTTAATCAACAGCGAGAAGAAGATTAAATGTGAAATTGAGTGGTTTGACGCAAGTGATCCCACACTTTTGACGTTTTAAACGATCATCTGCGCATAACTGAAATGCATTTTTTATAAAATATGTGCAGCAGAAAACGGTATAGTTAATGCGTGTCTTTCAAGCTTTCAAGAAGAAAAGTTTAGTTTCCTTCAAATGTTGACACTAAACTGACTATAATAGGTTTCATTGTGTATGGAAATTATTCAGGTAAATATGGTAAAAATGTCCAGCAACAATGCTACCTTTATAGGCAAGAATATTCCCATAAATTCAGAAATGTTAACCTGCTTTTTGGAAGCGATCTCACCACTTGACGTACCACTGCCCGATTACTGAAACCCCAATTGAATTTGAACTGCCATTCGATGCCAACATTTATATTTCTAACCTTAAAAACTTAATACTTTCTACAAACATGTATGCTGTCAGTAAATAAAAAAGACGACTTCGAAGAGCATTCGTACAATGACACCTTTTCTTTTTTAATAATGAAAACACGAACATCGTCATTGTAAAAGGTTTATTTTTTACCATGAACATGATGCTATATATGCGGTGACGATTCTCGCTGTTCAAAATGACCCACTCCACATGGTCAAATATTCTCCCATTTATTAATATATACTTTACATGAGTGTATATATAACTAAATATATACTCTCGGCATACTAATAACATTGCAAATAAACAACTGTACAATATGATATTACAGGTAAAATGAGTTTGTAGGCGAAGGTTTAACATACAAAGTCAAACTTTTACTTAACTTAACCTTTTACTTTTTCAATACGGTGGAGTCAAATTGTTTCTCCGTGACATGACTATTATGTAATCTTGACAGAATAGTCACTGTCTTAAATTGTCACTAAACTAAGCGGACCAAGGGAATTACATTTTACCTTTGAATCGTTCCTCGTATACTTACTACGTTTTGTCTATACACTGTAAGAACACGTAAATTCATCGAAAAGACATACAAATATCAATTAATGTACCAATAGGGTGACTGAGGTCCGACTTGTGGTGATGGTGTAATCATAAATCTTTTCATCAAGAATGTTTTCAGGACTGTGCCTCCATTTCCAAACACCTTTTAAGCATAAATTGTCTGTAACCATTAACAACATAACCAATCTAGTGAACAGAGTCAGTATGGAAGGAGCACGGTATAAACCATGCCCATAAAAAACAAACTTCAAAATAGGACAAATATGACCATATGTCTGTACGGAAAGTGATGCGCACAATATCGTACACAGCTGTTGGCCATAGTCCCTAATACTTGTACTGGTTCCTGTGTATAGCAGTGTATTGCTACTATGAATATATTACATACATCTGTTTCATGAAATTGATTCAAAATACTCCACTGTGTACAGGAACCCTTTCAAAGGAGGTGATCACTGTGAATAACCAACGTCATTTTCAAATTTGTTTACGATTAAAACTTCAACACGGTGTGGAAATGTTATAGAGACCAACACGGTGTTGAACATGTTATGCAGACCAAAGGTATAATGAATATGAAGCAATCAGACTTTGAGGATCATATTACCAAACGGAATCTTGATTTTAAAACAATTACTCATACTTTATCCAACGTATAGCATACTATCAGATATCCAAGCAATGGCATATGACAGGTTTGTGTACCTTTGATAAAGGCTTTGGAGATAAAATATAAACGTGATATTTTGTATAACAGATTTTCTAGTTTTCAAACACAACATAAATTGGCTCATAAACCTGTACATGTATTGCATTGTTGGAAACACAAAATATCGGTACAGATACAAAACTGTAGAAAAGCACTACTGTGTTCGGCTGAGCTCTCTATGTACAATGATGGCAAACCTCAGTGTAAGCCATTACAAATGTGACTTTGTTAGCACTTTTGTGAAAAAAAACCTATAATAATTATTGCAAAATATCTTGAAAATGAAAACATGGCATAAAATCATTGATCATATTTGCACTAATTGTGATTGTGATGACTACAGTGCAGGTCGATATGTATACTCATGTTCAGGTCAGTCACACAATAAGCTCATACAGTGCAGTCTCACAAACCATGTATTCCAACATGTGTAGCACCAGACAATAACAATCTGCCGGTGTCTTACAAAGTTGTTATATAAAACTGATTGCTTTAAATTTGTGTTTTAACACCGCAACTGCAAAAACTAACTGCCTCATTTCTCAAAGGGCGTCATCGACAGTGGATGTCTCCGGTAGATTACTCAACTTTAATATGTAGAAGGGTCAAACGCCTCATAAACGTGAGAGTGATCGCCCTTTCATCATGGACATGTCAAGTGACCTTCAACTTTCCTGACTGTATCCTTGACAACTCGGTGGGAAGACTTTGGTCATGTGACCTTCAATGTGCACCATGGCAACAACTAAATTGGGCCAATGGCAAGACGTTATAAAACCAGAGTGACTTCTTGTTTTGTTTCATCTTGGAATGAACTTCGTGGCGTGGATGGGTGCGATCATCATTTGATGAATGGAGCCTCGTTTTGGAACACACCGGCATGTAAGGATCTTCCAAAACGCTCGGCGAAAGTTGACGTTACATAGAGCGTAACACAGTGGGTTGATGGTGCTGTTTATATAACACAACCAGTAACCTGTGGAATGAAAACAGAACTCATTAATAATCATTATAATTTATGAAATCACAACATGATTTCCAAATCTGAGGAAAAAAATACAAACAAGAAGCAAGAGAAACTCTTTAATCTCCACTGTGACTTAAAACCCAACGAAGTTACGTGAGATGAGTTGGAAAACATATTTCACCTATGTTTTTATTATTTTAAACAATATATATATGAATGGTTGACTGATGAAATGACCGTAGGTATGTCCTGTAAATGACGTTTTTAATATGGGCAACGAATTATTTCATAACCTTCATAATTGCATGAAGCAAAAATAATGATTCTGGAATTTTATATTTTGATAATACCACACCACATCTTTATCCCTATTAACTCTCGATCTCGTTTTCTCTTGACATATATATTAAGATGGGTATTGCATGCTCACTACATTGTCCTCGTATTTACCAATACAGTATGTTCATCATAATATAACATAAATATATATTGCATATCAATCCCTATACTACTGATAACGGATACATGGTCATATTGGCAGATTCCGGCAGAATCAACATGGGAACCTCAAGGAGGCCAATGTAAACCGATAGATGTCTCAATTGGTTTCAGAGTTTCTGTTATCGACTGGAGAAGGTAATTACACGGTCATTGGGTTTGGGATTGCGTACAAACATCCAGAACAGGAGGCGATAGTTGAGGGCGCTTCGATATTTGGCGGGGTGATTAGCGTCTATAACGGCTGGGGTACACAAAGGGAACCTAGTATTTGTCAAGTCCAATATTTAACAAGTATCTTGTCAGGTTAATGTTGCCTCATTTATCAGGGATGCAAATATCAACATTCATACGACTACATGTTTACGATATCATGTGGCCTTTTCTTTATATATTTTTCGTATGTTGTTACGACTTCTGCAGGTATTTGTTAACGTTGTGGACTCGCACAGGAGTGGATGAAAGCTGGTTAACGTCTAAATCAATATGACGTTTCTCTAAGATTGACAGTCAAACTAGTCATTACATGTGAAAGAGCTTCTTCAGACGTGGGAACGTCCATGTCAGGTTTGAAGACAAATTCGATACCCCAGATCGTTCTAAATATGCCCCCGCAAAAGTAAGTGATTTGCTTAGGGCAGTGGACATTTTCCACTGTGTAACACGGACCTACACATGTATCACTTCATATCAAAATAAATATAACTGCAATGTATCGCAATGGAAATATTTAAAATAGCTTCCTTGATGTTGACTAGAAATACATGGGCCTGAAGAGCGACCATTCTCTGTGAAGAGTTGCATCAGTCCCTTAGGCAGGATCGTAGGTTTGACTCCTAAGATATCCCATGATAATGTTCCCTGCAGGTTTGCTACCAGTGGTCCTGATTCACCGCCAGTAAATGTCCAAGAAGGTCTGCATTACTTCGGATTCCATTTAAAGCTTATATGATCGTAAAGACAGTATGCAGACTCACTCATATTTTTCTTCTCCCATCATTCTGACCTTTCGATTCCCACTTTTGTTGTCGCCTAAACATCTAATGTAATGAAGCCCGTTTCTTTAGGTGCCTAATACAGGTATAAATTAACAAATTAGCAACTCCAGTGTCCTCCAACACCAAGACCGTTATCTAACATTCATTTGTTTGTTTGTTAATTAACACCTCACTCAGCAATATTCTCGTTAAACGACGGAGGATTGTACATAGTTGTGTCTGGAAGTGACAATCCAGTGAATGACATCATGATCGTCGATGTACGCAAATTGGGTATGCGTAGATATGCATCAAGCTCGTCCACGATCCTGACCACACGACCCCGTTAGTCGCCTCCTATCACAAGCATTGGCTGTTGAAGATCAATTCTAACCCAGATCATTCACTCTACGTTGGCCGGAAATGATATTCTAACATTCCATGGCTTTCAAACTGATTAATTCATCGCTTAATTATTTTTTTTACTTCCAATGGCCTTAAAATGATGTCATTTTTCAAAGAAATGCATAGATTAAATACACGACGCTGTTGTATCGACTGCCTCAGATTATCATTTTCGTAGACACTGGCAATGTCCTCGAATTCATATTTCTGTTCAAAGCCTTCCGTAACTGCCGCCTTCAGTCAATACACGACATCGCATTGCCACAACGGACACGCAAAACAGCATGTTTTATCCACAAGCCCATCTTCAGAAAAACACAATCCTTAGAGGAACGTGATTCATCTACCATCTGAAACCGTAACTGCGTCTGAAACAGCCATATTATTCTTTAACTAGCAATTAGATTTCAAGATGCAAGGGACAATTGTCGTGCCCTAGTGCACTCTATAGACTGTTTATGACTATCATTTGCACTATAAAATCATTTTGCACGTTGTGAGAGTTCAATATACCAAGTACAGCTCAATCAATAGCTTGCTGCAGTGTTCTGTTGCAGGAGTTGCTTGCCAGTGATGTTCTCACAACATCTGTACTTGTCGCCATGTGGTATATTCGGCGTGCTGCCGTTGCCGGTGAAATAAGTGCTTATTGAACGTGTTTCGTGCTGGTATTATCAATGAAAATACACCATAAACATGTACTCATTGTCTTGATATTGACGTTATGTTTTATAACGCAATCCTCGTGACAAGGGTATAGACAAGATGATAGTATGAGAGACGCTTAAAGTCTAAAATTGATAAGTTGTATCTACAGGTGGATGTTTTAAAGACAAAACATATTGTGATAAAGGGTATCGAGCTTTTGTTGTTTCGTTGTTTTCGTACAAGGGAACTGTGATGGAATGAAATCACATTGTAAATATTTTGCAGTCATTCTTAGTGTCCATATCTAGAAAACAACTTTTCTATTGATATATTTATCTTGTGATGTTTCTAATGGCACCCACACGTCATTCGTGAAATACACCTAGGTGATGGATTCATCTCTTATCCTGTAGCCTGAAATGACAATTCCTAAACATTTAGGCATTTCCCTTCAAAGTAGAAAATCCAAATCAGTGAAATTATTAGAAATGCTTGTTGAATGATCAACTGCTTTAGGAGCGTTAGGAAGAGGCTACTAATACATACGTTTGATGTTGTGTATACATCTATTATCATGCCTACGAACAATAATAATCACTCGAGAATGTGCATTTGAACGCACTGAGAACTTATAATGAAGCAGCTCGTGTTACTAGTCATACCAAAAGGTAAGAAAGAAGACACCGCTCCAAACGTAATACATTTCACAAACTGAGAAGTTGTATATCATCTAAACATCTCAACGGTTTCATAACAACTTATAATCTTAGAATTCTAACTTACAAACGATCACATATAGAATCCAGTCCCATGCCAAGTCATTTCTTCCTGATACGATTAAACTTTGGAACAATCTAATTCACGAAATATCTAATGCTAATTGAAAGAATTTAAATCCTTAATGTAGCGTCCTGATACAATCGTGAAAACAATTGTGGTTTCAGGTTTTGCCACGATAATATCAGAATGATGTAATTTTAGAATGTATGGGTGCGATCTAAACATGGCAGTCGTTCCGTCAGTAATAGTTCAATGAACATGGTCATCCAGTCTGTTCACGACTTCACTTTAGTGTCGAAAGCAATATTTTTGAAATTGGAAAACTGTACCATTACATTTCACAGACACCAGTGTCAGCAATGAATCGGTTCGTGCTCTTCATCGGTGTACTTTCCTACATTATGTTGAGCACAGTCTTGCGTAAAACCAGCCGTTGTTAAAGTAAGATGAGGAGGAGCATTAATATAAGCACGTGTGGTTTGTTTACTTATCCAGGTATGTTTAAACCATAGCTGCTTCCTGACAATCTTACACATAACACATCTGGCAATGTCGGAGATGAGATACCCGTAGACAATGGACGTTCAACACATGCTGTTCCACCAAACGTCGTACATGAGTTACATATAGAAAATAGATTCATTTTATTCTATTTTCCGAAATGGTTTGACCTTATTATACCCTCACCCTGGGTGTTTTATATGGGATAAAGAGCTACAGCCCATTGCGTTTTGTGGTTATAGTTTGTCAGACTTAAGCGGAGATTACAGAAGGATGCTTCTCGAGTGAACAGGGCTCTATAAGATGGATGATAGGTAAATACTTTTAAGATGACCGACATACAGAAAAGTTACATGTTGCGTGGAAACTATCTTTGATATATCGGTGTTAGTGACGTCGAGTGTATAAACTATTTGTACTGGTCACGCCATCAGTGTAAAGGGAACATGATCAAGTTTGTTGCGTCATTTGCAGAATTTCCATCATAATGGCAACAGGTTTAGAAACAAGAACACCGGAAAAACACCGTACACTAATGTTGTTGTGAAAACGACATTCCAACCACAATCAACAAGGTCATCACGACTTATAACTGTAACCTTTCAAGAACTACTGGCAGGCACGTTGAAGCAAATAAGTTAGGTTTACGTGACAATGAAGACGATGATCTGCTTCGAGATGTGAAAACCTGGTAGAGTGTACTGGCCAGTCTGTACCGATCTACATAGCTGCCCAGTACTTCCATCTGATGTAGAGGTTAATGTTACACCATCCTACACTCAAGCCTCTGCTGGTGGACATTTTCTCCTACACCAAGATGGTAAGATGCTCATCAACCATCGACAACCCGAGACATCTATCCATGTCCGATAAGTACTTCAGCAACGGTACCTTTGCCACCTGCCCAGAAATCTGCAAACACGTATATACCATCCTGCCGTCATCAACGACACTTGTTACCATTAGTCCACGAGCGTCTTCCTGACAAACTGGAGGCAACGAAACAGAAACTATTCTAAACCGTGAAGCAGAAAGCTCTTGAGATCAACATTCATCTGGCACCGATGACGACGTTTACTGCGAGAAAACTGCCCAGAATGCCGCCCAAAATGTATTTCAGCGCCAGCTAAAGGAATGTTAATACATTGTAAGTGAACCAATGCCTCCAACACTACAAGCCATTTTATACATTTCGATTTCAGAATATAAGTTTCAAAATATATGTGTCTGAAGATACATGTAGGCGTTAATCTTGTAATGCAAAACAATGCGTAGTCAATTGAAATAATTACTTCCAATACAATATCCATCTTAATATGTTTCTTGGTATGTATCTTATTGAATGTATCTTTACCCACTGTGAGGTGTACCAACACATGCTCCAACACACACACCGGACCGGCATATATTAATTACATGTATTCCAGGAAACGTCAAATGTGTTGACATGTACGGAGATACTGAATTCATCATGAGTTATATTGTCACATGTCATCCACGAATAGCATAAAACCGGAAGATTTCCTCTTATGTTCTGTCCCAAAACGTAATATTTGTTGAGTTGAGGTTTTTTCTCATTTGTTTTTCCGACACGTCACATGAAATTTATGTATTCAGTTAATCGATATTATGTTATTTCAGTAAACATCATTCACATAATACACGTTACGTATTGATTCATCTTATGCAATTTCCGTAACTGCCATTGATGGGATACAAGACAATGGACTTTCATATGATGCTAAAGTTGCGTCCTCAAGGAAAGCCGGAAACCTGTATGATTGGGCGTTCTAATCGCGCCCTCCCGTGTAACCGATTCATCCTTCGTCTTATGGTCTTATATTACCTACAGCTTGATAGATTAATGACATAAACGGTTTTAAGTCTAATGCTATTTCCTAAAACTGTAAGACGAAATCTACGCAGAGAATAGATTCAAATGTTCCATTTCCAAAATCATCATACTTGTTGAAATATACACGAAAAGGATTCATTTATATTATTTCCAACGTAAACCAAGTTCCATGGAAAGTCAATGTCTTCACTGCAATGAATGCGACGTTTCGGTTTAGATACTAACAGCGATATCAAGCTTGTTAGTGTCTACACTTGCCGAGCTGCAGCTGTTGGACTGATGTTGGGAATCTATCCATGACATTGACGAGCGAATGTGTTAACGTATACGATACACAGTCGGGTGTGTCTGTAAATAGTATTAGTGAACCAAGTACCATATACAGGCATACAGAAACTAGGCTACCTTACCCAAAATAGTCATAAGGTACCCGAATGATGACGCTATTCCAAGGAACTATGTTACCTAGTCTTAATTTGTTTATGTTATACAAATGGACAACCCTATACCACCTTAGGAAACTAGGTAGACTAACGACTAGTCTCTGAAATGAACATATTTTACAGAAAAAAGGCTCGTAGTGAAAAACACATAATATAATAAAAAGGAGCCCTGAGACTTTCTTCAAGCTGTGGAAATCTAGACGTGCCACATTTTCTAGACTTGCGTGGGATTTCTTGGATATATTTGCTTCAGGGTCTGTATGGCAGACTAGAAGTTAGGCTACCCAAAGCCAAAATGCCCTGAAGTAACACAAGTGTTGAGGCTACAAAAAATGGAAGCATTGTACCCAACTAGAAATAACCCTAAGTAATACAAACTATTAATCTTACGCCACATAAAGTACTTCGGGTACCCCGCCCATAATAGACAGAAGTAGCATTAATGATGAAACCTGCACTCGAATACCTCCAGGTGACACGTACGTAAACAGTTGTACATGTTCAATGCATCAATTATAATGTTTAAAAAATTAGAAACTAATTTCATCATCTATACCATGCCATATACAGAGAGTGAGTAAAAAATAAAGATTTATTTGCCTAAAGGGCTGCGTCAAACCATTTGCCTGAACAACCACAACGCAAGCTGCGTGTAAGCTTAATGATCGAAGTGCCGAGACGTGTCTAGCAATGGAAATAGGTAATCCAATATTTGTATTAATAATTAAGCTTAAGCGGCACTTCACACGCACAGGATATATCTATATAGGAGCTTAGCTATAACCCAGGACACCCTGCTCCTACTTATAGTCTATCATCACAACATATGTATTATTTACATACAGGATCGATATTATTGATCTCACTGTCACCTGGTAAGACATAACAAGACTCCAGACAGAGACCGACAGGTGTTACTCAAATATCGCTCCCGGGTGTGCATGGTACAGCCAGGGATATAGTAAATCGAAAACTTAAAGGTATATCATACATCCTGCTTGTAAAGCCAAAACAGCAATATCAGAGTAGAAGACTACAAACATTCATTATATACTTATCTGCATTAAAAACGTAACGCTTTGACATTTTTTTCAAAACACCCGTTACCAATTCCATGTGTCATGTAACACGAATGTTATGTAATATTGAGAGACTTTAGTTTCCTGAGTGAGAAATGGGTTTTAAATAGTTCATCAATGATGGGAATCAAACCCGGTCCGGCGTAAAGAGACAACTGTTTATAGACAAATAAGGAGTTGTAATGTAGAGTATTTACATTGATAGTGATATAACAGTCGCAAATATCTGTGCATGGTTTATACACCCTTAGAAGTATCAAAATGTTGCGAAAGAAGGCTTGTTTTTTTGTCTGACACCGCAATATTCCAGCTGTATGTCGACGGTCTGTAAAAAATCGAGTCTTAGTAATTGTTTGTCTGGCTCTCGGCAGGGTTCATAAAACACTATCCAATGATACCTTTGAAATATTTGAACCTAAGAACCACGAACTTCGAAACGCTTTGAATACAAAAGAACCATCCCAAGTGTACCGCTTTCATTCCTTAGGCTTGACCCTCTCCTCTACTCTTTCAAAATACTTGGATTGACCACCAACTAAACTAGGTCTCTTTTACTACCATACCTTGGAGACATATCAGAATAAGTATCACCTTTGAGTATTATGCAATCAACTCAGAACACCGTGGACATCAACAACAGTATGATTGCCACTGTTACTCCTGCTGTCTAAGTCGTGACTTTCACATCAAAAGCGGACCAGGCTTGCTTGGGGATTATACCCAAAATAGGCGTAATCAAATGTTTCCTGAAACTATTTGCCTCCTGGAGTTAGTTGCTGCAAAGGCAACGTTAATCCTCCTGCAAGGGATGAAAGAGTTCTTGTGAGAAGGTACAAGTAGATCGTTGACAGGTGTTTGGACTGACAGCTAAATCGCAATTTCACTTCCGCATTATAATCAATTTCTTTAGATGTATAATATTTTTATTTGTTGTATTTTATAGTTATCCAAATGCCGCCTATGACGCACGTTTCGCGCGTTGATCTTGCTCTTGTTCTTGAGGGAGGTCAACGTATGTACACAAATACATGTCATGAAATTCCTTAACATCGGTACAAGAATGAAAAGATGTGTGTAAACTTTTATCTTGATTCTCGTACGAATGTGGATAATATTCAGTGATCAAACTCAGCTAGCTCTCTGAATCAAATATCAAATATTTCTGATAAGATATCTCATCGTTACACAAATCTAAACCTTAATTTAATATTTTATCACATAGGTGTTATAAATTTTATTATTCACCGTGACAATTATTCAATACTTCATGTGTATGTGTATGATAAACTATCTGTTGACAACAGTAACAAAGGGACGCGAACTTGCTGATAAAATAGTCCATTACTTATTGCTCGTGTCACTCTGTCCCCTAAGTAAGTTCGTGTCTACGCCGGCACTTTTAATTAAAGTCCAAACGATAAGATTGATTAAAGCTATTTTCAACCTGCCTGACCTAAATAGACTCATGGTAGATGCTTCATGACAAATTACCGTAAAGCAGTATTCCCATGAGGAAGGAGCCACGTTCATCACAGCCTGGAACCTAAGTCCCCACTGGAACACTGTCACTTAGGTACACTGTCCATTGCATTCAAAATATTAAATTGGTGTGTTTTTAAATTATATTCAGCTCTGTTATACAAGTATCTGTGTTTCTATGTATTATCCTTGAACATCTACTGACATAATTATATAAACGCACATGTGTGTGCTTGCGAAAATGGATATACGTTAATATTCGATTTTGGAATAGGAATTCTAGATCGAATATGTGCTGTTTCAGGATAGTTAACACCTGACAAGTGGGTTTTACAAGCTTAATAACATTTAAGATTTGAATCATTTCAGGCATTCCTCCATTACAATGCTGACACGTTGTTACGCAATACTGTCCAAGGTGACATTAAACCAGACACACTTACTCACTCACTCCAAATATCTGCTGAATAGGTTGCAGGCTGTATTGTATGGCTATCAAACTCCACTTTCACACTTGTTTATATTAAAATATTTTATTTTTTATATCACCCCAGAAAATATCATTTTTTCGTTCCTTTTGACTTCTTCTAACCTTTTCTCCCACTTCTAAGAATTTCCCTTAAATGTGCTTTCTTTAAAATGCTCACAGACCTTATCGCAAACAATATATTCACCGGCTCTTGTAAGCGCAAATCTTACCGAAATCCTTTGCACAAATTTCATATTCTCAAAAACTCAGGGATATTTTATTGCACAGGAGGATCGTTTATCATCTGACACGGAGCCACGCTTGGTGAGTCATACGTTCTTGAAAAAAAATACAATCTTAAAGCCAAAGCTAAATTGTTTTCAATAATAGTTATACAGAGAAAGCCGTCTCAACCAATCAGGAAACGAAATCAGATTTCTCATTTTGAAGCATTTACTGTTTAAAGGTAGGTGAAGTAAATTATATCTATTCATTGTTCTCGTTGCACTTGAAAAATAAACCACCACAGCGATCATCATGACTTCCAAGTCATGGCCTGAGTTGAACAGTTACTTGATAAAAGCAGGTTACAAAATACTTCCTTTTGAGGTGGACTTTGAATCGCTCTACATGCTGCTGCTTATGTTTGGTGTAGGTATTTTTGAAAGGGACTACCTCACTACCTCTTCGAGTGATTGCTCGTTTTAGAAAGTGGTGTTTGAGGATTTTCATCAAACTTACGCCTGTCAATGCATTTAGCCATGTTATTGTTTTATACATGCTCGGTATATTATGATGCTTCGGTAGAGCTTCTGACTGCAAATATTTGTGAACTGTCAGTATGGTTAAGTTAGATTTGAGCTTATAACTGCCCTGGCGTATAATTCATTTGACTCAACCGTAATGTAGTTTGCATAATTATTGCAAGCTCAATGTGACATTTGATAATGATTACCTATTTGTCACTAATTAACCAGCCAAAGCAAGTTCATATGATTACAATGCCGTGTCGAATCAAGGAAAGCAATAATTTATTGCTATACTGACGTACAAAAGAAAGTACACATCTGATGCTTTGGTAAAATGTTTTCCTGAAAACAGCATAATATTTCGAAAAGTGTTTTGATTGCGACTCACAAGTCACAAACATTGTGTACGTGTTGCAATAACACCATAGATATCGTACCCAATTGGGTACATTGTTAGCAAAATATTTACGTTGTTTAATAGTCTCAAAGCTTTCTTTTGTACATCAGTATAGTTGAACTGGAGGTAAATCACTGGTCATTGCAAGGGAATAAAAAACATGTTACACTTTACCCATCTTGGTAATAATAGAATGTGCTTCATCAGATGAGTAGTGTACAGAGGATGCGCGTAATATCAGATACAAGAATAGGTGATATATAGAATGTGTTACATGTAGAAGGTTAATATGGGGAATTTGTTTTGTTTTGATGGGTTATTTAGGGACGTGACATTAACTATATGTAATATGTAGATTGATGATATGGGGAATTTGTTTTGTATTGATGGATTATATAGGGACGTGTCTTATTCAGATAGTAAATATAAGGAATGCATTCTATTCAGATGTGTTATATAAGGAATTGGTTTAATCCAGCTAGGTAATAGTTATGGGAATACGTTCTATCAAGAAATGTGCCATAAGTAATGCATTTTATCAAGTTGGGTAATAATATAAAATGACTTTTAAGCAGCTTGGTAATATACGAAAATAATTTTATGCAGATGGGTTATTAATTAAGTGAGCGTTCTCCAACTGGAATATATAAGAAATGTACTCTCTCCACTTGGGTTAATTGTGGAATGTACTATTACAATACCTACATTGTTGGGAATGAACTCCAGCTTCTCAATCTGGTTGCAGTTACAGCTGCCACATGACATAATGACTATCCCATGATGGCATACAGATGGTTTTCATATGGCAGATATGACACGAAGATATCTTACACATGAGACAAGACGAAAAATGAATCTAATTGACAGCGTCAATCAAATCCAAAGCAATGACGCAAACATTAAATGTTATCAATGGAACCGTATATATGTTACTGTATTCATAAACGGTAACATAATGACCGCACTAAATCAAAGATACAACGATGATTCCAATAACTATAAACGGGACAGTGTTCATACAAGTGCATGAAATGTAAAAGAAATATTAATTCCAGATTTGAAGGTGGTATTATATGATCGCTAATGTCAAAGGACAATCTGGACCAAAATGGTATTTTGAAATGAGACCAACCCAACCCAAAGTGTTACCTACTCGCCACCTTGAGTTTCAAATTATCACTTCCATGTGAATTATGGTGTCAGTCCCTGCCCCGGGCTAGGCACTTACTCTTCCAAAGGACAGACGACATACGAGCAACACAACGTAGTTAAGGGATAATCTTCTGCACTGAGAATTGAGCGACGTGTCTGCGGTAAGACTGGCCGCAGCAACTAACTAGAAGCAGATGCTGCCTTGATATCAAGAATAAGATAACTTAAGTTCCACAAAACAACCGTGAAGGTATCTAAACTTTGGAGGTGTGACGATACGGAAATGTCACGATACGATACGTATCGCGATATCTTGGAACGATACGATTCGATTCGATTCGATGCAAATCACGATATGCTATCTTTAGTTATTTTCTTTAAAAATTTAAAAGGTATATTCTGATTGCAAGTAACAGTGTAAATTTTTACATAACCGTCAATTTCTAGTAAACATTAACATCTTTTAGGTCAACGATACATATCACGATACGAACAAAAGTATCGATATACATATCGTCAGATAAAGTTGAACGATTATCGATACTACGATATATCATCACAGCTCTACTAAAATTGAGTTTAAAATATACATATGATCAGGTCTTACAAGCAATTCAGCACATTGAGTGAGTCTTGTTTAACGTCCCCTGGAACAGTATTGCAGTTAGTCACAATGTGTTAGCATGATGATGGAGGAAAGCACGATGCAGATATAAGACATTTCCCACTTGCTGACTAACCTAGAAACACAATCGGGACGAATCAGGAATCTAATCCACAGTGCTCGGGTTAATCAATGTGTAATTTGTTTTAGGGGAGTACACACATGCACGTGTAATTAGTATCAATAACGTTAATCAAAGCTACCTTTGTTGCATTGTTTTGCGAACGATAAAGTCAGAAATGTACCTCAACGAACTCGCAATATACAATGACCAAATGAGCCAATCTTCTCCATATTTTTATGTAGACAAACTCGATACCGTGGCTGAACTTGTTTTACATTTGTGAAATACAGCGAATGAAAGCCGACGAAGCATATGCAAATATGGTCACTTATATAGTCGTAGTAACTGACGTTAAATGGTATTAGGGTCGCTTAAGTACAAAGAATGTCTATTGCTGCAGCAAACAAAATCTATCAGTAAATTCATCAGGACAGTAAGGTAGGAGATTATGCAAACGAGTCACGGTACGAAATGGTTTACCGAGTCACGGTTACCGGTTTATAACTGGTAACAGAATGCGGTGTGGGGGTAGGTTTTGGTCTGGTTACCGAAGATATGCTTGTACAACTTCTACCCTTTCACTTTAACATGCGTAACAGTTACATATAGAGCGTACCTTAAGCAAACAATTCTTCGTGAACAGAACACTCATGTTAACATTCCAGCACACGTTTTACCTTATCATCTGTTCCTTCGTTGTAACCGTTGCGGTTTAGCTTCATAGATTTAGATTTCATTTGAAATACGCATCAGAGATAAGGCAACTGCAGATCCTGACATGGCTACGGTTCTTACGAGTATCCAAATAGGCAGTGTTACCAAGATGTAGATTAGGGCCTATTTGGCAGCTTTCATTACATCCTGGAACACGGTGTTACTATGCACCGAACACGCATACAGGGCAGAATGAAAGGGCTACAACTTGACACTGATTTAAACAAGATCGTATCTGCTTCTCTGGATAATCAGGAGCTCTATTGCCATTGTGTTTATGTGTTAGAACCAATATAACACAGTTAATTATGATTGTGGCTTATCCATCTGGTTTAACTCAAATATTAGACCTCAGTATAACTCTACCAGAAACGAATACCAGAAGATAAGAAGGAAATTTAAGATGGTTATCAATATGTTCAGATAAAACAGTTGAGAACAAAGGATAATTAAAAATCACATTGCATTCGGCAATGTATGCTTTGTTGTGGTGGAAAATGAACAGAAAAGAATGATATATATATAATTCAAACAACGAATGAGGTGTATAAAACGATGTCATATATGATCTGGTAATATATTTACAACTGGCTGAATACACGTCGCTGAAAGTACTGTTACTTCAATCACTATCAACAATCAAATAGTTTATGGCAAGTTCTAAGCTTCATTTAACCATGAAAAGTCTGTCTTCAATGCTCACAATGGTGACTGGTGCTTCGTATCGTCTTTATGATGACCACAAAACCATATCGAGGAGGTGCTTTAGGCAGTGGCTTGTAGTAAAGCTCCTCCTCAAAGCCCAGTTTGCTTTGATCATATGTAATACACCATACACATATGCTACAAATGTAGTTTCAGATTACTCAGCTTTTCCAATTATTTAATATGGTCAAATGTTAAAGATATTAATCGACGACTTATAATGTATGTACAAAGTGCTTAAGCAATGAGCTGCGAATATCAAATAAGACGAAATGGTTTACTGACGGCGCTCTCGGGCAGGGGCGCTGATTAAATTTCATTATCCGATAAGATAAGTAAACAATTGAATTCCTTGTAGTTCATAGTCATAACACGTTCCCTGTATGTATTAAAACACCACTTAAAAGTTTGTAATCACATATTATCATCTATGTAGCTGTACATACAATGACTAATGAATAAACCTTCCAATGTCTAGGAAAATTAAATGCTTTCATCTTGTTTTTTGATTGGGTGGTGCTGCCAAACATGGACCTGTTACATAGAATGGATGGATCGCATACCTATAGAAGCGTATTAGTGCCACAATATAAACAAAATTAGCATCTACGTACATGACACTTGACGTACATGACGTACAATAAACTTTCATCTACAAAAAGATTCTTTCATCTACGTAGATGAAAGTTTCATTTACAGACTGTGGCATTAATACGCTTCCAGAGAATTAACAACTTAGATACCTATTTAACGATTTTACAACACAGAAATGTATTTCGCAATTTGTGCTAAAAACCTCTTGAGAACGACCCATATATGATAGATGAAGTTTAAAGGTATTCTCGAAAACCTTTCATTTCAGAAATGTCCTTTAACAAAACCAAAGAATATCTTATACCTGGAGGAAAATATAAATCAATCTTACCAATGGCATATAGAGTCTCATCTATACATCCATTGCAGAAAACCATGGTGACGGCAAAGATGTTATAGGGTGTCCACGTTACTATGAAAGCCAACAAAATGGCCGTCAGCGTTTTCGCCGCTTTTTGATCCTGTCTCCGTTCGTGGCGCTTTGAATGCATTTTGTGTCGTGCTCGTTGCTTCCGAACTTTGTTGGCTACTTTCATTGCCATGCGTTGCTGCATGGCATGTCTATTCTGGTCATTGCTTTGAGCCCGCCTTCCCAAGGCAGGGGTTCCTTTTGGTGGTGGAAGGGGAGGTAATCCCCTGTCTCGGTCAAGGTCGTCGGAGTTGTCCGCTTGGCTGCCGTCACTAGAATCACTGTCAATGTGGCGTGGAACAGAAGGCGTCAACTCACAAATACTATCTGCATCGCTATCGGGTATCATTCGTATAGACGGTTTGTTTTCCGAATCCGTCGAATCGTCCCGTGGAAGTTTTATCAGGACAGTGTACATTGTCTCCTTTCTGTTGTCTGATGCACAGTCTTCATAAAGAGGAGGGGGCGCAGACGGCGCTTTGTTTTGGCGGGAAAATGATGTAGTGATGTCGTAAGGAGGCGGAGGGCCAGGTGAAGGGAACGGAGAGGGCGTCTCCACCGGAAGTAAGGGAATCATTGATCCACTGCAGCTCACACCGTCTGTTTTAGGGGTCCGGTTTAAAGCTAAACTATTGCCAGCACTATTTTGTCGGAACCGTGACGGAAAATTGGCCCGTAGAATACTTTGACCAGCACTGGTGGTTGATGTTGTCACCACGTTAGAATTCCCCGGCGAGGCTGGAGGGTCACTTGTACTGGATTCCTCTATGTAATCCGAGTCTCTATCAATTTTGAGACACGACAACAATTTACTCCTACACGAAGTTCTTTCAGACCTCCGAGAATACTCCTCGATGTCTTGAAGTTCTGGGGAGGAATGACTTCGTTTTTCACTGACGCTTGAGTAACCCTCCTCGTCGCTGGATATGGTGGACTTTTTGCTGCCGTAATATCTCTTAACAGCCTGGAGCTTAGGAAGATCCTTCTGTCGTTTCTGGGTTTCAAGAAAAATCCTATAATAAAGAATCACCATGATGGACACGGGAATATAAAAAGCCAGTGCTGCAGTTATGATCGTGAGGTATTTATTTGTTTTCAAAAACTGAATATAACAGTCATTATACTTAACGGTCCTCCGCCCCTCGATATAGGGCCAAGCAAATATCCATGGGGTCCACATCATTGCTGATATGACCCAAGCACAGAAGATCATTGTCAAGGCCTTCCTGGAGGTCCTGTTGGCGCGATAGGTGAGAGGCCTTGTCACGGAAAGATACCTGTCAAAACTGATGATGATGAGATTGGCCACGGAGGCATTGCTCATGGTATAGTCGAGAGACAACCATATGTCACACAGCTCAGGACCCAGAGGCCAGTATCCCATCACAAGATAGACAGTATAAAAAGGCATGGAGACGACACCGATGGTAAAGTCTGCCACAGCCAAACTTAATAGGAAATAATTACTGACAGTTTGTAGTTGTTTCTCCACCTTAAAAGCTATGATGACAAGCAGGTTACCTCCCGCCGTCAACACACACAACACTGACACCACGATAGAGATCACAACCACCTCTAGGGTGCTAAACAACGGCCCTGTTGCTGTCGAGTTTGATGGATCGGTGAAATTAGTTGAATTATAGTAATCAAACGTGAGGTTGTCACTTATGGAAGTGGCTGTCGTATTCCATTGCGTAAAAGATTCCGTGAAGTTAAGAAACTCCGACACGGTACTGGTTTCCAGAGGGGCACTTGTGTTAACATACGCATCCAAACTTTGAAAAACTTTTGTCGCATTGTAAAACTCCGTACTAAGAGAAATCTCGCTGACCGGCACCTCAGTAGTGACCGATAAATCCGTCGTATAGCTGCTTTCCGTTCTTCCGTTATGGCTACTGCCAGAATTCCTACCTGACATGGATGACACATCGTAGGTAGTACTGTTAGAGTGTTCCATTGTCCGCACATTGCTATCACTCGATGCCGGACAGAGAGCGAGGCACTAGTTCCGAGGAGTTGATTCCCTCCGAGTAGAGCATGAACGCTGGAACATCGAGCTGTTGGTTGGTCGGCCTACAGTCTTGCGGGCACAGCCGATAATCTCGCTACTCGGTCGACAGAGCAAGTCCCCTACTGCACTGGGCGATGGGCTCTCATTTACTGCTGACTGCCGGCGTTCGGATGACATACGGAATCTGCAATCCAGAAATTAATCAAGATCGATTATTCATTACCACATCATATTTTCCTGTCTAATTTTGCACTAAAGCTGTCATGTTATAATACAGTGTTATTCGACTATCAGAAATGTTGCAAGCAATAACAATAAATTGATTTTCTATCCTTTTTCGATAATGTTTATCCCATATTTCAATGTTTACTTTTGTACTGAAAAATCATAAACAAGTCATATGTAAATATGAAGAGTGCTCAGTTTGGATGAAGTTCCCATCACAAAACACAGTCAGCTCACATGATTGTTCAAATAGTTTTCATATACCAGTCGTCTTATCCTAATACTCCAAATACTCCATAGCCAGATCATTGACCTATACCTCTATATAGTTTGTGTGCAATAACCTAATGTTCCAATGTCAATGAGTAACTTGTGGGCATTGGCACTTCATTAGGGTAATTGCAGTTGTACCAAAGTAATGCTGTTGACCGATTGACCCCGGTATCGTTTAACGAAGACCCAAATCATATTACCTCTTTTAATACACCTGCATTATCCTGTATATAATACATAACCTCGTGAGTTTCAATTGAAAATTGTTGTGTGATAAATATACGACACGCTTAACCTTCTTTCGCTAATTTCGATCTATTTGCCTAAAGCATATGCTTACAGACTCTTTGGCGCAAGGGAGATGAAATTATCTAAGCTTCACGGACAGAAAGGTCCTACTTTGGGTAAAATCTACAAAGGTTCATGTAATGCAAAGGTAGTAATTTTCAGTTGGTCTTCCGCACCATTTCAGCATCTTGTCGGAGTGGAGATGAAATGTACTGATTTTCAGAAGGAACTATTTTCAATCATCGCCTGAGTAGCTGAAACGTGAACGGTGTAGATTAATGACATTTCATACCACGAGATATCGATTTATATTAATCAAAGCAGGCATAATCATTTTGACATGTGACGTTTACAACGAACTTTCAGATAAACCTTATCTGTCCCTGGCCTTTTGAAGGTGAGGCAGTTTTTGCAAAACAAACCCCATACAAGACCTTCATGCATGATCAGAATTCAGGACTCAGCGGGTTATTTACACATAAGTAGCTATTACCTTGAACATACAGGTTCCTTTGATGGGACTAACGAAGAGGCGCTCCCGGCAATCTTGTACAGTTTCTAAGACTTGTCAAAGACATATTGTAACAAGATTACATGACGCGAGGGACATTCAACGCTTACAAGTCTGCAGCTGACGAAGCATAAGGTCGATATTCATAGTCACATGTATGACACGTTTCATAGAGGGAGTGAAAGTACATTGGTTTAACACCTCTCCTTGTGAAGCATTTCAGTTTTACACCGCCTGTATGCTGACTTTGGAATGAAGATCTCAGACCTTTACCAATTTGTAAAGTGAGTGCGTTTAGTTTTAAGTCGCACCCAGCAATATACCAACTGTATTGCGGCGGTCTGTAAATAATCGAGACTGGACCAGACAATCCAGTGATCAACAGCATGAGCATCGATCTACGTAATTGGGACTCGATGACATGTGCCAACCATGCCAGCGAGTCTGACCACCCGATCCCGTTAGTTGCCTCTTACGACAAGCATGGGTTTCTGAAGATCAATTCTAACCCGAATCTTCACGGCTATACCAATTAGTAAATGTAAAATATATATGACGTCATTATGCCACAAACTGATATTTGAAACATAACACACGTTTACAAGACCATATAACTGGTTCATTTTCTTGTTTTATTGTTGTTTAAACAACATAAATTGCATCGTCACTAAGGAGTGGCGATTAATTTTCATATAATCTTCTCCGGATGAACACTTGTTTATAAATTGATAATTACATATCCTAAGTATAAGACGCTCTAAAAACAATGTATTGATAAAACTCCTAACAATAACTAAATGTGTGTGGTATTTAATAACATGAGCGTTGGTCTTATCCAGTGTAACCATTTGTGTTCTCAAACAGGATCTCGCTAATATCTCGCGGCCTCACTAAATGATAACAGTTTAGAAGCGTTGTTAATATTATCAGTTTCTTACTGCCATTACCCGAGGGGAGAAAACAAACCTTGAGCGAGATAATACCGAACATATGTTACACTAAGTTACGCATCCCTACAGCATACACACTGAGAAAGATCATGTGTCGTAATATCATAGTGAATTTGAATTGCTTGTCTTGAGGGTCTCAGGTGGCCAAGTCGTCTTAGCTGGTCGCTATATTTGTAAAGCAGCCGTCGTTAAATAGCAGACCTTGAGGCCATTCGTTAAAGGCGACGCAAACCACCGAGCAAAGTTGAGTCTCTAAGGAGTCCCAGGCACCAATGACAATGGGTTCGAATCCCGGACAGATTATGTTTCCAGGTTTGGCGGCACCAATCCCGTGATTGTAGTGTTCATCCAACTGGGAATACAGACTCTCGTGTACAATCATCAAACTAGGAATGCAGACTCTCGTGTACAATCATCAAACTGGGAATGCAGACTAGTGTACAATCATCAAACTGGGAATGCAGACTCTCGTGTACAATCATCAAACTGGGAATGCAGACTCTCGTGTACAATCATCAAACTGGGAATGCAGACACTCGTGTACAAATGACGAATCGCGTAATCATGTATTGTCCACGAGAGACTTGGGAACTTATCACAAAACAAATGATCCGAATTAAGTACAGGATGATTTCCTACGTTTATATTGCCACAGCTGTAAAATTCAGAATTATTCTGGGCTCCAATGGGATTTTATGTTCTATATGGAGTGCATATATATATATATATATATATATATATATATATATATATATATATAAACGCTGCAACAACTCGCATTATTCAATTTTTCCGGGATTAAGGCAATGCGACATAATCCGCATCGGAGATCCACACAAACGCCGACAAAGACGCTCACTGATTTGAGTAATCACTATTTCTGAATGTATCTCGTACATACATAACCCTATCTGATTCATCAGATATACAGAATTAGTTTCAATCAGTTTCAACAAGCTCATTGGGGCTGACATTACTGACTCGTGACCAAACCATCTTTAGTTGTCAGCAAATCTTAGTAGAAACACAAAAACGTGGACAGGGAGTATATGAATGGCTTTGGTCAAATGACGCATAGATAAAGTATTTTAGTTATTTGTGGCGTATCAGCTTAATGTGGGAGAAAAACCCGAAGTAATGCAAGTCTCAGACGTTTACCGCCAGCGCAGATATGATGCTGAAAACCTTGAAACATAATCATGACATGATTCGAATGGGTGAGCGAGTGAATTTAGTTTTACGCCGCACTCAGCAATATTCCACCTATATGGCGGCGGTCTGCAAGTACTCGACACTCGACCAAACAATCCAGTGATCAACATCATTCTACACAACTGGGATACGATGACATGTATCAACCAAGTCAGCGAGTCTGACAAAACGATCCCGTCAGTCGCGACCCAATGATGATAGGTTCCTGACGTGCCTAAGGGACGTCACCCTGCACAGTTAATGGCATGCCTTAGACGACTGTGCCACACTTTGTAAATGTAGACAAAGTATAGCTGTATACATGTGTACAATAACAGTTCATGAGTTTGTTTGTTGTAGCGCCGCGTAAGAGACTGTAAAAGACTGCCTTATCAGAAGTCAAAGCTGGATCAGACTAACCAGTGATTGAGAAGACATTCTCGATGACCAGAATCCCAATATATGTTGGTTTCACAGTATTTCTGTATCAGAGGGAGTCGCTCTGACACAACTGTAACTGAAATTAATTACCCCTCAGGACAATAGAAGCTGATCATGGGTGTAATTAAAATTGTCTAGCCCGCTGCTGTACATAAGGTGGCACCAAGGGGGTTTATCGTTCCTCCAGTTCTTTCAGGGAGATGAGAAGTTGGCCAAGGACTATCGTCCACGAAGGATACATTTTCAGTGGCACGCTGGGACTGTGGCGTAAATCAAGTAATGTTTCCTACATTAGTAGCTTGGAGATGTACCGTGTGCTTGAAAATATCTTCCCACATAATTCTAGCGTTGTATGTTATAGATCGATATATTATCCTCAAGTTCATCTCAATCATTAGTCAATTTTCTGTTAGCGCGGGCTTGAGGCTTGGCCTACATCCCGAACAATGGGAAATTCAAAATTGACTGTAAAATCAGTGTCATAAAATTTTGAACGTAAACGATCCCACACGGGCTCTCTATAAACTGGGACTAAATATCTGAGATATTTCAGAATGAAAGTAACAATTCCGGACCTCGCATTTTCAGTAAAGGATTAATTTATAAGGAACGAATCTGGCATTTCTTTCAAAGCATTCCAACACTGATCATGCAAAATGGAGTACATAAAAGGAAAAGTAATTTCACAATCTATCTTTTATCTCGCGTCAAGTGTGCCTCAGTTTGCAAAATGAGTGTTGACGAAGGGATTCGAAATTTGTGCGCATACGACTATGCAAAAAAGATCATTGTCAAAACGGATGATTGCAGCCCTCGTGGATACAATTTCGGAAGCTCATTCTCAGCGGCCCACTCTGTGATTCAGATTTGATAAGAGTGAGTAAGGTTTTACGCCGTTTTAGCAATAATCCAGCAATATCACGGCGGGTTACATCCGGAAAGGGCTTCACGCATTGTACCCATGTGGGGAATCGAACCCGGATATTCGGCGTGACGAGCGAACGCTTTAACCACTAGGCTACCCCACCTGAAGACCAAAAAGCAGTTTAAAACTATGAGTTAACTCACTCGCGTTTAAGAAAACTATATCTAGCTTCGTCAGTTTTCAATCTTCCTAACTAGCACCAATACGTGAACGACTACCATAGCCATTCATTCAAGCCCCTTATACACGACAAATACATATGTCCAATACAGCAATGAGATTAACGCTAGGCAGTTTGATGAACGTCATTGGGTAAGAATTGAACCATCTTATCTTGATCGCTAACGTGTTTCTATCATTTGTACAAATGTATTCTTTGAGGATGTATGCTATCTGTTAAACGGTTGATAACATGTTTTCTACTTTATTTCGAAATATGTTTGGTGGGGTACGCACTTGCGTACCTTCAGGACAGTTTCAGAGGGAACAGTTTGAGTCAGTTCCTGAGTAGAAACTAGATGAAATAGGACACGCACACTTAATCTAGTATGTGTATTGTCGCCATTAATAGAACAAGTTTTGTGTATCTAACAAGAGTTAGCAAACACAACCAAAAATCATTTATCAGAAAAACAGATCATTGATACAAGAGGAAACTGAATCATTCTCCTAGATAATACGTTGAACATATCAGATATCGGTCCAAGGGATTATTAGGGAAACAATTGCTTTAATGAAGCATGATTTTATCAAATAACATTCTCCCCATTATTCCCATGGGGGCATACAGTATTTAAGAGAAGCAGATATGCTTTTGTTCAAGTTTTACGGGAGTTTAAGTGTATGTGGAGGAAGAATGATCAGTTATGCGTAGAAATATAACGTTCGGTGGGAATGGGGTATCTTAACAAAGCTGACATGATATATATGTCCATCGTTTCAATAAAACCATGCAGATTCGGGGAGAGTCTACATGACAGGGCTGTAAGAAATACGTACCCATCGGCTAAGTCTTCATTAGGAAACATGATGTAGATGTAATGGATCTGAGGGGAATTCCCTTAGTAGATAACCAATTATGCTTTTGTGTGTAATGGTCTTATTTATTTATCAGACAAATGACCACGAACAGGTCATAAACAGACATGACCATCAGAGTGATCAAGTGCCGAATAAAGAGTTTGTTGTCACTGTTAATAATCGGCAAAACAACATTTACGATAAAAGTGAGTGAGTGAGTGAGTGAGTGAGTGAGAGAGTATGGTTTTACGCCGCTTTATCAATATTCCAGCAACATCACTGCGGGGGACACCAAAAATGGGCTTCACACATTGTACCCATTACGATGTAGGAATGAACTTTAAATATAAACATGAGGAGAAATTAACCTTATGACCTAAACTGAATGTTTATAAGCCTGATATATGTAATGTTGTGCACTACACCATGTTTTCTGCGTTCATTCAGCGTTTCACCTCGTTCACATTAATTTCAAAATTGAAAGTAATTCATCATATCTCTTGAAAACCACTTCATATCAGTAGCAGTAGTTATCTTTAAAACTCTGCAGTCATTTCAAGTTCCATGAAAACATGCTGAAAATCCAATGAGGGTTTTGTGTAATTACGTGACTAGCATGTGATTGTTGAGTTGTTTCTAAATTGCGGACTGTATCGTTCAAGATGGACACTGTAACATGAGCTGTATCGTGTGTGATTGCGATCCCTGTGAGTAAAAATGCATATTCAAATAAATATACATGAAATCTACATATTGTTTTCTTTCATAGTGATATGTGATGATATGCCCTGGTCGGATGTCTCGAAGTTCGGATAACTCGATATCTTTTCTTGGTCCCATGAATATCGAGACAACGGTGCTTGACGGCATTTCGACAGATACACAGTTAATCAAAACAACAGTTGTCCCGTTGTTAAACCAAGCGCCAGTGTCCCTGTAAGATCTAAACAACGAGCGTTTTATGTGCAATTCTAACATGGGACCTGCATGATACTAAAATAAAATAATCTTTTACAAAGTTAATACGATTTACACAATACCATACGTGTTTATTAGTCAAAACCATCATCAACAATACCATCACATCGACAAAATCAAGAACCCATTATCTCCAACAATCCATACACGACTGAGATACTGATTAGAAAGGATCTAAGGTGTACTTTAGAGGTCTAGAAACCGTCTCTAATCGAATATAAATATGACCATGCGGCCTAGCTGGTTAATTCTCTCAGAGCCCAAACTGGCAATATCAGTCACAGATTTCTACATAGGAATTGAAAATTGGTCGTTTTTTGTCGCTTCTGTTGGGTCGACTTCGATTTGCAGACGTCATACAGCGGACAGATCGTGTTACATCCCCTGAACAAACATTGTCATTATATGAGGTAAGGACACAACACAGTCTTGCTGGTGTGGGTATTGACTCAAGGTGCTCGTGTGGCAGTTCATAGTCACTGGCCTACATAAAGTACTTGTGGAAATAATCCTGCCCCACTGAAGTGCTAGCAGATAAAGGAAAGAATGGACAGGGTTGGCACAGTTGTTACAACTGGGCACTGAGCATCAAATCCATGTTCCATAGCATTCTTAAATATGATTAAATATTATAGCAGCCATGGACAACTTCGGCTCAGGCGTAATGCAGTGTATTGATCTTGGGCAAGGAAACTGCCTTTTAAGACAAAGTAAAATACATTTTACAGTTAATATGTATAAAACATCTCCCGCGTCGCCACAGTCTGGATTGACCTTGCAAGATACGATAAATTACCTAGCGATACAATCCATGCAATCTTATAGATTCCTAGTTTATGAATGGACAGGCCGACCACAAACAGTAACAAATGATGCTTATAAAATTAATGTAAAGATCATGCAGTCATCACAGATTGTATTCTATCTCATTGTTTATGTAATTAATACAGGAATAGAAAGTTGTTTAAAGTAGCTATGGTTCCAGGAATAGACGGCGTACTTTATCTTGTCAATGGAAGCCCTGCCAGCGAAACCTTGTTAATTCAAAGACCACAGGAAGCCGACTCACAACTGCAGGTTTGCCAATATAATCTTCTCTAATAAATTCATCCTTGTTATTGTGGTCGTTGTCCTGACATGGGCATGTGGCCTGTGGCCTTGTCTATAGACATGCTTGGGAACAAGGATCCCTGGCATAATTCTTGACAAGCTCCATTGAGGAAGTGATGTATTAGAAACGCCGAGTCTAGCCAGCCAGGAAGTTATTTGGAAAAGCTTTACAGGACACGAACCGGAACGGAGCAGGCTTTTAACCAAATCCCAGGAACATTCATACTGAATATGTTACCCAGATTGAATGTTTTGTCACTGAGATATATTGCCAATGGAACACATGAAGATGTTTGGCGTCGCTGGCAAACTTTGCTGCTTTTCCAAGGTCCTTAAAACTCCTCGAAGGGCCAATAAAAATAATTTGATAGAACAGTTACTTAATTTTGATGCAAATGATTAAAGCATAAAAAGTCTGGAAAGTTTGTGGTTTCCAGTATTGTATGAGAAGCTGGCGTGTACGTGAGGAGGCATTCTTGTTTGGCTGGGGCATGCATCAGTAACGATAAGACACACATTGCCGAAACATACAAATGGGAAGGTTCGTGTGATGTTCTTATGTCCGTGGTATTAGAACATCAAACTCTAGCGATAAATTTTCCGCGAAATGCTTTATTTGTGGGTGTGAGTTTGATGCCACATCAATGCATTATTGTTGGATATCAAAGATATTATCAACGAAAAAACAAACTCCTTCTAATAGGATTGTTCCTCATTGGGATTCAAAGCAGACCAGTAGCTAGGCAGAGAGCAGGCGGTTCTTCTCTGGGCACAAATAGGCCAGTGTTCCAGGGTGACAAGCACGATCCTGCTATGGATGTTTTCTTTGTTCCTGATTTTCCTGGGACCCCTCAATTAAATCCTATGAAATAAGCTTCGTTAGCAGATCCTACGAAATTGACTAAGTGAGTATTTGCAAATTCTACCCCCTTTGATTTGACGGATTATCTGATTTGGCAGAGTACACGGAAAAATCATTAATTAACTGAGATCATTCAAAGCTCTCGCCGCCAGTCACAGCAAGAATCAAATGTGCATTCACCTAGACTCGGGGCCCCGAGGGAGGAGAGGGGGGGTGCACAACTGACGGGCAATGACAGAGGAGGAAGGGAAGGGGATCGACCGGGGCAAGGAGTCAGATCCTGGTGTAGCTCCTTTGTTGACAAACACACATGGACCTCTGGGTAAGTCTTGTCAAGATGCAATTAGAAAGGTTCCGTCAGTAGAAAGTCCGACTAGAAGGCCTTGAGTGTTTGCTTTCGCGCTAAGTATTGAAGACGTATGCCAGGAAAGCGTATATTGCAGCCAACTTTAGAGCAGGTCCTTTATTCACTCTGCGGCCATATATTGAATTGTGCTTGTCGATGTGGAAACGGTTTCCAATAAATCGGGTTTCGGAGATATAACTTATATCACATTATTTATCAGGTTAGTATTCTATATTTCCTCTCAATTTAAAGGACCAGGATGTTTAAAATGACATGATAATAAAACGTATAATTTCGTGATCTATAGATTGAGTATTTCGGGGTGTAAAATCGGATAGATTCATCAGTGTCCCTTAAATTGTTGTTCCAAGGGATGAAATGCTCACTCAGCACAAAAAAGAGTCATTAACAAGAGTGAGTGAGTCTGGTCTAACGCCCAGTAAATAACCTTTCTGCTGAAGATTATTATTGTTCCTAGTGTTAAGACGCACGCCGACTGTGTTTCCTCTCTTCATATGGCATTGTTCGAATCCATAATCTGTATTAAATGGACGGTTCTGTCATACCAACTTTCCTACTGTTAACTTAACGCTTAAGGTCGTGATGTGATTTCACATAAGGCTCAAGACCGGGATGCCAAATGCCTAAATCTTACAGGAAACCCTTAGGTGTCAGACACATTCGACACATCACCAAGAGATGGCACCATCACAGATTATATTTTTTCCATTCTTAAATCCCATAGTGTACTTGTCGACATCGCATGTAATGTCTTTCGATTACTTAATTGGCAATACATTCAACACCATCTGAAACTTTCAAGTGATGCTTGTCACCGTTGACACCTTTACATACAAATGATCTACTGATATTCGTATATGCTGTAAAATGAGGATATTTTGTGTTTCGGGAAATGTGTACTTATATGCCTTCACCTAATTTCCCTTTCTCTTGCGACCGGTAATTACGTTGCTGACGTTATTTGACGTTGAAGACGAAATTAAAATTGAAATTTTGTAGGAATCAATACTTTCCCCAACTTTATATTGATTTACATAGCCACTTTCATTATAAACATAACGAAAGTTCCTACATAATTATTCACCGCTGACATCCTCACCCGGAAGTGTGTATTTGCATCGCTTTATTTAATAAAGCATCAATATGGTCATGACCTCTGACCAAGTCTGCTTTCCTTCAATTAAATTCAGAGACGCTGTAAGAACAGAAATCGGCCGCTCCAAATCCCTTTCTCGTAGTCACAGAGGGTATTGTTCATGGTACCAGAAGGACCGAGCAGAGAGAATCCCCCTTGCCACGATTGTTTTGTCCCTAGCATCGATCACACCAAACTGCGGACTGATATTCCTCTGGCCTGGGGTCGCTGTCTTCCATAAGGAACTTCATTGATTCACATCGTCAATATTGGCCACTACCTTATGCTAGTTGGACTGATATGAGGTATAGGGTTTTTCTGCAATGCTGACTATCCTCTGGCTAGTGCGCGAGAATTACAAGTCTGAGATTCTTTTTATGATGCAAAAAACGGGAATGCATTATCGGTGCCGTGAGAAAATTGACAGAGTATTTTTTCGATTATAAAATGCATTAAATATTTTCGATTTTAAGTCCGTGTTTTTTTGCCATCTTTTTATGCTTTAGCATCTCTATCAAACAGGCCTAGATGAAGCGAGGCAACGTGTATTTGATCTTGCGCAATAACAGCCCATTATTGGTAAGAAAAACCTGAAACAGATCAAATCTTTCATACTCCAGCATCGTTGCTTAAGCTTGGGGCTCCGTGGTCCTGTCATCCAAGAAGAACTCTGAATGTTTTAGATTTTTTGCTGTATTCTTAGAGATAATTATATTTCAAAGAGCGCCTATTACAACCTGACACGTGTTTTAATAGGGTATGACAGATGACTTATTAAGACTGATTCAAGACTGATTCAAGATCTCAGCCATATTAGTTCGTTTCTTCTTATCAACCAGCATGTCCTTATTTCTTTGTGGCTTCAACATTTTTATGTTTAAAATTTAAATTTCAAAAGGTGACATTTTTAAATATGTCATATAACGATGAGAAAGCCGAGGACGTAGCATGTACAATCAGCAATGTCTTGTATCTACAAGAATTATCTGACTTTTTCACTATTATGTACTTGAATGTTTCCACCTACCAGGAAAGATCAGCTCAAGGCTGATTGGTTGGTTTGTTGTTTAACACCGCACTCAGCAATATCCCAGCTATATGGCGACGGTCTGTAAATAATCGAGTCTGGACCAGACAATACAGTGATCAACATCATGAACATCGCTCCATCCATTGGGATACGATGGTATGTGTTAACCAAGTCAGTAAGCCTGACCTCCCGATTCACCTAGTCGCCTCGTACGACAAGCATGGGTTACTGAAGATTAATTCTAACCCCTGATCTTTACGGGTATCAGCTCAAGGTTGTATCTAGTCAATACCATTTGAATTATGCATTGAACTGAATTAATATAAAAATATAGTTTCGTGCCAAAATATTAATAATAAACGGAAGCACCTGTTTTGAGTCCTTCCTCTGAGATTAAATAAATCATAGTTCGTACTAACAGGTATGTAATACAACAACGACATGACTTCTCGACCACGAGGTTTAGAGTTGGTCTTCAGCAAACCATGCTTGTAGTTAGATGCAATAATGTGTGGTCAGGGTCTCTGACTCGGTTGATGCATTTTAAAGTAAACCAACTCATGATGTCAATCTCTAGTTTTCTAGACTAGACTGGCGTTATACAGCTTTAAATTTATTCAAACCAATATTCAGTAATTTCGAGGCCGTTTTCCCCTGGGAACTGTGAAGCTTTAACCTGTGTTAACGCTATAACACAAGATCGTGGAAAACAGGAAAATCACGATCGTATATATGATTAATAAATTCTGACTGTACTATAGCTTCGTGCCCATATGTCATATCACGTAACAAAACCTAACGTAACGTGTAGATGTGGTCAGTTTCGATGGCACACGTACCTACGATGTTCGTTATTAAATCGTTCCTCTTCGCAAAGACTCTACAGAATCTTCGCACATCACAAGAGAGTTCTCTAACCAAACTAAATTTAGATACACATTCGAACGTGATCAATATTTAAAAAGTACAATTACAAAGTTAACAATTACCACTGCCAGTCTTTCAATCAAATCGGAATCCGTAGCAGATGGACAAACGAGTGCCAAATATCAATTACCAGTCTAACACACGGGCGGTTAGCTAATCTGTGTCGATGAGCTTACGGGAACCGTCCGCACAACGCCGGTTGTAAACTGAAGCCAGATAAAGCAAAGTGCCATCACCCTGTTGTTTATCTTGCCGGCTATCTGAGCTACCTGTAACGGAATACATCTCAAGTGTGTATACATGTGTTTCTTCACTTCCGGCCATGTGGATCCAGAGCGCTTGCCATGCCTAACACTAATATCACGAAGCGAGGATTCTGCTGATGAAGAAATATTCGGGAGAGAGTTCGGCGATGATTTGCGAAACTATTGTAGTTTCAAATGTGTGCCTTGAACGATCTCTGGTCTGGAAACGCGCCGAACGTTAACGTGCATGGATTTAATTTGAGGGTTCTGCATCTGTGTCATTTATTGAATATGTGTGAAGAATTAGAATTTATCGTGCTCCAAACATTGTCCATCTTGCAGAATCTGTCCAAGCGTAATATTGTATTGTGTTGTAATATGGTATTCGTCAATGAGAAGTAGTCCATATTAACAATTCATGTTTGGGTCGGTAAGACCTGATCGTGGATTGGTCGGCACACGTTACTTTCCTACCTGTATCCCTACTGCTTAATGCTTCTATTTTGTATCATAAACTGACTTATAGACCTGGTCTTGGATGCATACAGGAATTAATCAGCTACTGCATACAAGTTCTCCCCTGCTGAAAATGGGCTCGTCTAACTCATACTCATAACTCATGTGTTTCACGTGCCAGGATCAGTTGGTCACTAACTTTATTTCATGATATTGGTTAGATTCTGGGTTACAATACTTGGTCTCAATACGGGTTTTACAATACTTGGTTTCAATACTGGGTTTACAATACCTGGTTACAATACTGGGTTTACAATACTTGGTTACAATAATGGGTTTACAATACTTGGTTGTTGTGAACTGTGTATACGCGTGTTTGCCCAACAGTTTTTACAATACTTGGTTACAATACTGGGTTTTCAATACTTGGTTACAATACTGGGTTTTCAGTACCATACATGAAATATATGGTTTCAGGTTCGACTCACGTCATGGGTTCTTAAGATGAAAAAATATGCACTGTCAACCAGACAAAAATCAACATAAGATCTGAATAAACTGATGTAGATCAAACGTAAAACATCAAAGCAGGTTTTATTTATAAATCAATGCAAAACATTTGATCTTACGTGAAAGAAGTGAAACGTCAAGACAGGTATTACATGAACGCAAGCAAGCCTCTCTACATAATTTAAAGTGGGCCCCGGCTTTCATCCTGATTGAGTCCATTTTTTATGAAGAAGAAATTCCCGATGGGATGACGTAACTGGAGGTCTATAAGTAATGAATAAAGATGGATCTGAAATGTGTATGAAATATCGTCCAACTGTAGGTTTAAAATATTACAGGCTACATTTTTATTATGTCTTTCAGTGGCATTTATGTCCAAGATATTTTTTATGGATTAAACTTCTTTTTTAATTTCTCTCACAACGTTTCGAGACCATTCCAGGTCCCTTCATCAGGTGAACTGGCAGTTAGGACTATGACGTCATAACTGAGTTACATTTTTATTGTATACATCACTGATACGTAACATCATATGTGAACAATAAGTTAAAAACTTGCTTGAACAATCTCTTCCACTACACGAAATAAAACTTATTGTCATTTTCTATTTCTTAAGACAAACTGCCTCATAGTTCATTACATCATTTGGATGGCCAGGGAATCAGGTGCGTCGCAATTTAATGTGCAGAGTTGCGTCCCTTATGAACGCCAGGAACATATGACTAGGTCGAATCCCGTTTCACCTGATTATGTTTCAAGGTTTGCCAGCACCTGACCCATGACAAATCAATGTGGTAAACATCTGAGACTGCATGACTTCGGGTTTTCATCCCCCATTAAACAGTCACGCATTCGTACAACTGGGATACTATTTCCCGTCCTTATACCAAACCACTCACTTCACATGATGGGAAACATAGAAACAGTATTGACCAGCACCTCAATCATAGCAATCAGGAGCATAAGTACATTAATTAACTTATGTGAATATTTGATGAATTGTTTGATTACTGTCCAATGACCAGGCTTAAATATATCAATTATCACCACATACATACTTCATTTATTGATGTTGTTCGTGCGAGTGAATAGAAAGCCCAATAATTACTTTGTCTAAATGCCATATAGGGGAATTTTTTTGTATAATTGATGACATAGAGATAACGACGAAAGCTTAGAAATTCTCTGACAACGAATCACCATCATACTTTATAACACCCGTGAAGATCCGGATTAGAATTGATCTTCAATAACCCATTCTTGTCGTAAGAGGCGACTAACGGGACCGGGTGGTCAGGCTCGCTGACTTGGTTGACACGTGTCATCGTGTCCCACTTGAGTAGATCGATACACATGTTGTTGATCACTAGATTGTCTGGTCCAGACTCGATTATTTGCAGACCGCCGCCATATAGCTGGAATATTGCTGAGTGCGGCGTAAACCTAAACTCACTCACCCACTCATAGTTTATAAACTAATATCAAATGTTTACATATATTTCCAGGGTTAGATTAAAAAGACATGAATGAGAGCCAGTGTTATAGATATTGTCAATATTCTACTTATGTTCATATCGACATATTCACTGTGACATTCAACCTTCTTCACCAAAATAAGATGTTAGTTAATGTATTATCATCAAATAACCAAACTGAATTGTAACCAAATATATACTTCAGCAATAACCGAAAATATTAGCGGATCCTTGTCCGCACCAGTCAGTGGCAGTCACAGAATGACAGGTTGCTGGAATAAATGCCCACCTTGTGCAATTTCGCGCTGTGAGAGATTTGAATATTGTGCAAAGGCCAAGGGGGATACGACTTTATGATCGGCCTCTTACGCAAACGACCCTATTCATCAGTAAGAAGATAATGCCAAAGCTTTGCACGGTCATGGCAGAACATCGTTACGAAGATGCAACTATTGATCTTGCAGGTCAGTAGTTTAATACATGACATAACCTGGACATCCCTCGGACATTTGAGAGAAATGGAAGAGGCAATATGACAGCCACACATCTACTTCTGTTCCATGGTGTTTCTGTCAATTTGTTGTAGTTTGAATCCTGCCCCTTCTGGGAAGGTTCATTCAGTTGCTGGTTTTGTTTCTGGTCGGGAAAGACTATAACATATTCTTCTTGGTCAAACAGCTCCCTGATGCCTGATGACTGTTAAAGGGTTTCTGTCTAGCCACAGTCTAGATTGAATTTCAATGTTTCTATTGTCACAAGCCAAAAAGTAAGCAGAATTTCAGGGAAATAGAGGAGTCTTGGTTCCTAGCCCTTTAGTTCACCCTACAATCAATGGTTAATTTATCCTCTGTATTGAACAGTATGGAGATGTGACGAATCCTTCGATTTTTACACCGTAAGCCAGAAATCTGAAACCAAGCACGAGGCTTTGGGGTCGATTGGGCACTTTGTTGACATTACAATGTCTTTTCGCCATTTTGATCCTTGTCGATATGACCCAGAGGATCCACAAACAGGCGGTAGACCGCTTGCAGATTGATGACTAAGTTTGGGAGGCTCAAGCAAGTGTATCAAAGTAGTTCGTGTCTTGCGGGTGAGTTCGCCATTGTGGTGATGATAATTGAAATTTCTGTTGGGTGTTTTTGTTTGTTTAAACTGCATAGGGCCAAAAACGAAATCGTCTTGAACTGAATGAAGTGAGCTTCATATTCAGTCTGACAGTCTGTTAAAAAGTTACGAAGATTTGATATTTTCCACTGTTGTCGAATTAGAGCGTCCGCCCCGACCGCGTCATACCAAAAGACGTTAAAATATGGTACTTGTTGGTCCCTGCCTGGCGCTTGGCATTAATGTGTACATCAAGGACTGGTCGGCTCGGAGTCAGTATAATGTGTCTGAGTGGGGTATTCATGCTTCACTGCGGCATGGTATCTCAGTTGGCTAGCACTATAAAACCAGCTTCAGTCTGGGCTAGTACAAGCAGCCGCACATACACATACACACGCATGCACGTCGTCATATGAGCGACATATTCTCAAGCACGACGTTAAACCCAATTTCACCTCACCTCACCACTGTTGTCGAATGTCTAAATATTGAATAAAAATCCCTTTCTCACATAAATCAGTACTTCAACATTTATAAATGATTTCTAATTGTTCCAAAATGAAATTCTTCAAAATAATGTTTCATGTATATTTTGTTTTTACATGACGGAAATGCATATTTTACAACAGAAATTATAACAAAGAACGGTATTTGCCACTGGCATTTTTCAGAAATGAAGCAACAAGAGTGAATCCAAAGTCTCTATTTGGAACCCTCGGCCCTCTCTACAGTACAGTCCCGAATCAGGCAAAATGTAGTCGTGAGGAGTACTGGGATTGTTAGGCTTGTTCTGAGCTCCTACCCAACATCGAAAATAGGTTAGATCTGGTGTATCCTCATGCAAGTGCAATGTGATCCATTTGCACAGTAGCAATTTGGTACCCTGTCGGATGAGAAAGGTCAACATTCAGCTGGCGTATCGTCTCCAGCGGGTTGATCATGAGGTGACATCTAAAATGACCGGGTTGGTTTTTATATGAAGTCGTGGGCATTCATTTTGTTAATCGAAATGGACATAACCGTCATCATCATCATCATCAGCAGCAGCAGCAGCAGCAGCAGCAGAAACTTCATCATCATGCTAATGACATGGTTCAAAGCGTACCATCGCTCCCGACGGCGTGCATTCCTGGTCAAAACTATTAGCCACCTTGTATAGCTTAAATATTGGTGAGTGTGGTGATAAAACACAGACATAGACACCGGGTTTCCCTTTACCTCCACGTTAAACCGACGCCCCGAGACACTGTTGAAAACGGCATTAAACAACGATCTGACGCACTCTCTCAAGTACATGTACCTGTTCACCTGGACCCGACGATCACAAACCTTCTCCTTGTTAGATTTGCTTGTTTATCCTAGTGCTCATAGCGTGTGGGTTATAAGTAGAAACTAACACACGGCCAGGTGGTGAAAGTCTGACCGCCTCGACCCAGCGATTCACAGGGGGCAAATGAATCTGATCAGGAACACGTGTGTACAATTCTATTGCCACAATGGTACCAGATTCCAGCAAAGGCTCACAGGCAGTGCTTTTATTCGCTTAATTCGCTAGAAGATACCGCAAATGAAAAACTAACAGGATCTAAATGTCAGATGTTGTATGAACGTTATGTACGAAGTCCGCTAACGTTAAATATAGTGTTCGTGTCTTATGACAGAACGTAGAACCTCGTCTTGTACAACAATATCATAAATATCAATAGGCGTAAAGTATAAGTAGTTATGATTTTTACTGTTAAGTTTGACTCAGATTTTGTGCCGATAATTTAATTAAGATAATGTAGGAGTACATTTTTTTCCTTGTTCAGTTACCGTCTTAAAGTTATGCAGTGCCTACAAATGCAACATTTAAGTAGAAAGGAACCACCATGATTAAACAATGAAGACATTTACTGCATTCTTGTGCAGGTTCCTGAAAAAGTACATGAAATGAATCCTTCTCCTAGATTGATTCCCGTGCACTGTCCCTGAACCAACATACTCCAGGTTGTTTCTTCCTTATACAACATACCTCTTCCCAGATCAAATAGCGACATCCACAATAAAGGAGGGAAGGTATGGCATATTTCCCCACAATATATATATCAACATAACAGATTTGGCATTCCAGTTCAAGGTTTGCCGGTAAGGTGAAAATGGATAATACTGATACCTTTCTTTACAATTATATAGGGGACGGTGGGGTAGCCTAGTGGTGAAAGCATTCGCTTGTCACGCCGAAGAGCCGGGTTCGATTCCCCACATGGGTACAATGTGTTAAGCCCATTTCTGGTGTGCCCCGCCGTGATATTGCTGGAATATTGCTAAAAGCGGCGTTAAAGTATACTCACTCACTCATTCACTCACTAGAATTATGTAGACGATTTGATGAATATTTCACAGTAATATATGAATAATTATAGAAACACAAAATGTAATTATTTCATGTTTTATATGTCACATTTACATTGATGTAATGTTGAGTTCGCATTGATGATGGTGTACAGTAATTAATGCCAGCAGTCCAGAGAAGGTACAATATTGGCCCGGCAACACATGATAAAGAGAGATTAGCAGTGGGTTTGGGGACGATAAATACAAGGTCTTGTTACCGAGCCTTGACGAACAAATATATAACCCCTTTATAAAATGTTGACAACCCGAAAACACGCAAGTAGGATTACATCTTCGTCACATAATGTCAGCTTAAACCTCAGGAATATCAATGATCTGACACCATGCAGCGTCATTCAAATAGCCAATTCCCTCCCACAGATTAAGCCACCGGAACTAGAAACATATGATACCAGTAGACTCGCCTCTTTTGATTCATACATAGAGACAAACATGTCCTATGCAATGCACTGCTTTGACTTGCATCATATGTTTCCGTGTCTATTTCTTCAAATGAGCAATTGACACGCCTTTGCGTGTGTTTATGACGAGTAAAACCAGTGGTGCAGGATACGCTCACCTTTGACGAACAAATAGTATCATCACAATATTAAATTCATTCGTAAACCTATATTTATGGTATAGTCGGATTCGTATAACGGACAATGGCTAATGTAAAAGATTGATAATTGTTCATGGAACATTTGTGTGTCGCTTGTTCACTTATACCAATAGGTGATTGGGAAAAAAGTAACAGGAAAAAAAGAAACGGAAACACTTTTTCTTCTGCTCTTTAGCTGGCAACAGTGTACATGTGACCATCATGGCACAGATTCTTTCCTCTCTTGGAGGAACAACAACTTAATTAAGATGATCAAAGCTCACCCTAATCCTAATTAAGTGTTTTATAAGTATATATATATAAACTGTTACTTTTTTCCTGTTACTCTTTTCTTGTTACATATTTTCAGTTACTTTTTTTCCTGTTTCGATTTTTTTCTGTTACTTTTTATCCTACATTCATATCAATACCCTCATGAAGGATATGTCGTAAATAGTGTAGCACCTATTTCATCATATGATTACCAACACATTACATGTTCCTCAAGCCACTTTCACTGTTAACATATTTGCATTTTTTATGATATATCCCAGCATCCTTTGAAAGGTGGAACAAAAAAAGCGTAGAGATACTGCATTCGAAGTGTGCACATCATTCATTCGTGAAAAACTCATACATAAACACTATCTTACACGTTAAACTGGATTGTAATTAATGAGCAACTACGCTATTAACTACTTACACGTTTCCTGGTCATCAATTTCAAACAGACATTTTAATTAACGTATTCATTTAAATGTGGCGTGGCTTATGTAGTAACTGATGCACTTTTCAAATAAGCATTAACTGGCCAATATCGACGTAATGTGACATCCGGATGCATCTGGTGCACATGCACATCATGTTGCATCCTAGTTAACACATAACCTTGCAAGGGATTTACATTTAGGTCGCACTGGTAAAACTGACACTATCATGTATCGTATAACATGTCATACTCTACAACATGCAGCCGCCTCCGTGGTGTAGTGGTAAGAGCATCCGCCCGGAGAACGGTAGGTCGCGGGTTCGATCCCCGGCCGCGTCATGCCAAAAGACGTTAAAATATGGTACTTGTTGCTCCAACAAGGAGTTGTCGCCTCGCAGTCAGTATACTGTGTCTGAGTGGGGTATTCATGCTTAACTGCGGCATGGTATCTCAGTGAGCTAGCACTATAAATCCAGACTATGTCTGGGCTAGTACAAGCAGCCACACATACACACGCATGCACGTCGTCATATGAGCGAAATATTCCTAAGTACGACGTTAAACCCCATGTCACCTCACCTCACTTCTACAGTGTGCTTAAAGGGTTCATTGCACTCAGTGTTCACTAGAAAAAGAATACTATATGTATGACTCATATCAGCCCCCTGTAACAACGATATTTTAACAAAGGCATTGCTATAGCAATGTGATTGCAAAATAAGTTCTCTTCAATTCATATACTCTTTAATTTATTATTAATATTATTTTGGTTATGGCTGAATGTGACGATCAATATTATCGGTGTTGACATATTAATGTGTCTAGCGTTACCCCGACACGGAGAACATGCCTTTGTGTGGACGATAAACGTATTAACGTAACGTACTAAACGTTGTAGTGATGAATGCAATGCAACACATAATGATCACATTCCTGTAACGATGCAATATTTTCCTTCAGTTAACAGTTATTTCATTATAAAGAAGAAACATATTGCCTACAATATATATTTACAACTGCATGTTTAAAGACAGCGACCCCACATATATGGATACATTAATGTAATTACAGTATTGGTCGGTATTTCAAAGCAGATACTTCTCAAAGAAAATTAAAGCAACTTACGTTTCAATATATCATATGTAGGCATTGCACAGCCCTAATCCATAAGTCCATGTTCGACAGTTTAACCTATATGATAGGCGTTCGTTGGAAACTAATATTTGGCCGTATGTCTGCCAAAGGTCATAGACAGTTAATCCGAACAGCATTGTCACTTCCTGCCCGCAGACCGTGTTTGTCGCTATTAGAATAGACGACTTCAATTAAATGAAATCATTTTTCAGTAGTCAGCGTATAGGATTAGCCTATTTTGTCCTTGTGCTAGTTCATTCCCTGTATAGTAAAAGCTAGGGCAACAGCTATTCCAGGAAGATATGTAACCTTGAAGTGTTGCCTTTATAAGATGAAGGACATGGCGGAACGTAAAGACACATATTTCAAACAAAGCAATCAATAACATTATCTACAAACATACATTTGTTTCATATATAAGTTTGTTTGATCCACGAATGACTCAGTGACACGAATGATGGTCTTTACTGATGATATTTCAGAAACTTTGCATGTCAATAGGCAATTGTTTACTCATAAGACCCTGTATACCTGTACACCATGATATCGATAAAATCTGCATTAGTGACATACATCATTTCTTAACCATTTTGAAAGTTTAATAGGAGGGTTGTGTCTTCAGAGGCGATGCTATCTTTCATGTCGTTCGGAAGCAAGGCGATAGTGACATTTAAAACGTAAATCTCCTCCGATTTTGATTGAGACTGTCAATCACCTGCCAATAAATGTTGATAGCATGTCGGTATCTGGGGACGCTTGAACGTAATCGGACATCACCGGAACAGATGCATTAAAATTGAAAGCGATCGAAACGAGGTTGGAACGAGCGTGACAAGGCAGTAACTGAAGAAAGTATGGACTGAGCAAGTACGTCTTTTATTCGACCACATCAGGGGCTGCTAGTCATTCCACCATTTTCATTTTAGTAGAAGGGAAACTGGATCTGTCTGATGTCGAGCAATTTGTATCAGTTAAGGTTACACTGGCCTGACAACATCTATTGATACAAGACAAGATTGCTCTCTGTCGTGTTTTATCGTGGACAGACAGATAGTTTTTATTTCAGTATATAAGGCCATGGCCCACATTACAGAATAATTTTACATTTTATTTGATGCTGGTAAACCAGTAACAGTCATACTTTATTGCCTTTGTAAACTATGGAAACATTTTTGCACAATGTACAGGCATAATATACCCTTCTATAATAACATGTGGATCTTATGTAAGCTTTTATCAGAAAACCTAGTAATACTTATCAAAACATTATCCTTACATGACACAAGTCTAACAAAACTATCCTTACACGGGTTACCAATATATAGATATGGTGGAAAACATTCATTCTTATGCATCTTTTAAACATTGACAATTAAATGGTATTTATCTTCAACTACTGATATGCCTTTGCAATACCAATATTAACAGAGTCTATTACAGTACAGTGTAACAGTTGGAGGTTGGAAGCTATTATATCTGGACTAGCTTAAAACATGTTTATAATACTGTAGAATATATCTAAGGAAATATATCTTTCAATTTGCACAAGTGTCATAAAGTGACAGTATGTTGTAACAATCATACAAGTTTGCTTTGTAAAGTGTCTGACATTTTTGCACAGTGTTTAGGCATAATATATCAAAGAAATAACATATGGATCTTAATGTGTAGAATATTGACTGAAATTTATGCATTTCTAATTTTACGAGCCTTCATCAGAAACTTAGCAATACTTATCAAACCATTTTCATCCTTACATGACATAAGTCTTGCAAAACTTTCCCTACACGGGTTCCTAATATAGGCATGGTGGATCGTGTATCGGGCAATATCTTAAACTAACTTTGGAATTTCATAACCGTTGTGGGATCATAACCATAGGTGTTTATATAATTTTATAAATCATTGTACAGGAGTTCATGTTCAAAGTACATATTTATCCCATGGCTAGTACGTGTTACAGACAAACATATTTGTGTTCATTTATATGTCACAACTAAACCTATTTGTGTTGACTTAAGCGACACAACTTAACCGATTTGTATCCGTTTAAGTATCACAACTGAACCTATTGTGGTCATTTAAACATTACAACTGAACCTAGTTGTGTTCATTTAAGTGCTACATCTAAATTGATTTCTGTTCATGAACCTATTGTGGTCATTTAAACATAAAAATTGAACCTATTTGAGTTCGTTTAACTATCACTACTGAACCTGTTTGTGTTACAACTAAATTTACTTCGGTTCATGTAAGTGTCACAAATAATCGTATTTGTGTTCAATTAAGTATCACATCTAACACATATTTAAGTGTCAAAGCTAAAGCTAAATCTATTTCTGTTCATATAAACATCACAACTTAGCCAATTTGAGTTCGTTCATGTGTCACGTACAAAAAAATAAAACTAAATTTCCATAGTAGGGCATTTCCACAATTTTTCAAATGTATATTGCTTTGAATGTATGTGCTGACTTTATCCCCATTTCATTGACCTTATCCCGATTCCGTTGACCTTATGCCCATTATACATCATTAAAGGTTAGAGTCAAATGCATCGCAGCAGGCATGAAAATGGTTCCGAATGTCCGGTCTGGTTACATGCATCCTCTGAAGGAGCGTCCATAGTACACCCACTGCTGTGTCTGGACTAGATATTGTTTAATGCAGCGTTAAACAAACAAACAAACAAACAAAAAGTCCATCCAGACTGTCCCTCATACCGATACGGGCCGGTGGGGTAGCCTAGTAGTTAAAGCGTTGGCTCGTCACGTCGAAGCCCCGGGTTCGATTCCCCACATGGGTACAATGTGTGAAGCCCATTTCTGGTGTCCCCCCGCCATGATATTGCTGGAATATTGCTAAAAGCGGCGTAAAACCATACTCCCCTACTCACTCACTCACTCATGCCGATGCACCCATTTACAACAGCTCATCAACCCTTCCCACCATAACCTTCAGAGGAAAAACCAAACACGTGAACAATCGATCGGGAACCGTTCACAACTGTCACTCAAACATAATTCGGATTTGCCTAAATCTTTTGAACCATCCTCGTGTAGTTTGAATAAACAACATCCTGGTAAAAACGTCTTGACTACAAACATGAGACGTCCGAGCTGACAGGGAAAATCTCACCACAGCAGATTACTGGTGGTAAGTAAAATCTTCTTCACGATCCATCACGTAATTAACTCACTCACTAAAGCGCAAATGGCAAGGAGAGGGCCTATGAAGGAGCGAAATATAATGCAGCTCACCCCCCAACCTTTGTCAGGCTTTATCTAGCTAATTTCTCTGACTTGACAATCTCCGTATCCCCTTGTCTGAGACCTCCATCAATCAATACCACTATCACTGGCGGTATATAGCAATATGTCACTTGTTCATTCCGCTCCATTAGATAATGAATTAAATGTCTGCTTGTGTTCAGAGGATAATAAACTTGATTTAATAAACAATGGTTAACATTTATTGCCCTACTTGGGGATCCTGTTTCAAGATGAAATCGTAAACGAATAAGGCGCTTTGATAGTAATCTTAGAAGTCCTACTTCTGTTTGCTTCGTGTTGGTACTAAATCTGCTTAAGGGCTTCGAGTTTACTGTACAAACCAGATAAATTCTTTTGATGTTCCATTTTCTTAAAATTGGACTGAAAAGGGTGAACACATAATACTAGGCTTGCATTATAACGTCCACAACTTATAGTCATCCTGGGAGGCACTTCTTTCACGTCAACGTGAACAACGACATAGTGTCACAATCAGCGTGCTACACGGGTTGCAACATCAGTGTAGTTACATGTTTCTTTGTCATGGGATCAAAGGTCGACAAGACTTCATCTTCATCGTTTAAAAATTGTGCTTATAGTCTGATCTCGATGACTGCACTTTTACTTTACACGTTCGAGCAAGTGCCCCTGTATATATATAATTAAATTGTCGTTTCTGTATCGAACGGATATCAATCGAATGGTTCATATACATTCATTCAAAGTAATATATGCTGCCACTCTTACTCTGTGAAATTGGATCATGCAGACTCACCAGAGATTGGCTAAAAACGGTGTTCTTTAAGCGTGAGAAAACCGTCGAAGGAATTATAACCCCTTGTAACATGATCTTGTGTTTGAACAGTGTCACGGAAATACACCAAAAGGGTAGATCCGTGTTCTATAATTTGAAAATTAATTTCTACTTGTCATCAATGTTAAAATTTACACGAAACAAAATGTACTCTTAAGTATGCACATTAAATCGGTATGGTCACCGATCTTATAAATACGTCAACCACGCATCTTGGGAACACAATACTTATTGTTTTAATTAGTTTCCCCGATCCCTTAACGATGATTCGACGTATATAATGACAAAAATTAAAACCGACATTCTAACGACGATCAATTATTTGCTGCTGATGTGTTCAATGCTGGAAACGATACCATCATTTTTGGGTGAGTCAGCCATTGATGGAGATGATATTTCCATGTGTCTTTACTTGTTATGGAACAAACGTCTGCGTAATTACAGAGTATCCAACACTTTTATTATCCCCTCTTCCATCCAACTATAGTTGTCATCGTTTGAAGATGCCATGATATGTTATCCTTGGAATGCAGTGTTGCTGTTGAGATCATCCTGATTAGGAAGAATCAGCAGAAAGCCATTATGGTCTGGTGTATCCACGATAATCGACAGCACGTAATCAGCATCCTTATATCCTAATCTAAAACCACGTTATGTAACGAAGGTTGTGCATTGCCCAAACATATGTTTCCCCTCAAATATATATATTTTTACAATAATTATCAGAAACCAAATCGTCATATGTTTATTATATGGCTGTATCATTGAACATTCTAGGTGATTAACTCACGGCTTCTTTCTTTGACAACATCAGATGTTATGTAGCTTCTACGGAGTTTGAAACATAAACGAGAAACATAAGCACCGGGGCTTCTGAGATATTATCTAGACCTTGCTATTTTGCAGTTAAGGTAGTGAGTATGGCTTAACGCCTTTGACTAATATACCGACAGGAAAAATGACGCTGTACCCATGTAGAGAATCGAACTTTGGTCAGCAGTCTAGCGAGGACATTTACTACTTCGCTAACCTATTTCCGTCTGTTACTTCAACAGTAGTTTTTTTCAACATCTGAGACAATATATACAATATAAACGACTATCATATATATTGGTTTATTGTGTGTATGTGTAGATGTAAGTACATATATATATACACAATGTGCTACAAACCACAGTATATAAAAATAGAATTATCTTGATCTGTAAGTATGTATAAAAGTACATAGTAAAATGTGTTGTATCAATGTCTCTGCAATGAATCAGTTGCCCGCTGTGAACACGAGTTACCCCTTGATAACCTGATATTGCTTGCGTTACGACCCTTCTAAATCGGGTTTTATGCATTAATGCATTTTGAATGTGTTAATGCACCTTTAATGTTGATTGAACGGACAACGAATCCAGGTAACACATTCTTAACACATTCACAACGGATATATATCAGTTCTTGACACATTCACAACGCTTTCTTAATGCACAATAGTTTATCGAGGGTTCATATATAGCTGAAATGCAATATGTACACACAAAGACTGCATTTAACCCCGTTCATGGAACGTATCGCATTCATAAATGTTTTATATGCATAACTTTTTCGATTTGATGAAAATATGTCTAAGTTATCCCTTCAAATATTAAGCGACGTGACTGGTAATAATAAATTAATGAATTCAGTTATAAGATCTTTTTTCTATATACCCTACTAAATATCGCCCCAAGAAAACCTTTGCCAAGGAAACTAATCATAAACCGATGGCATCCAACATTCGATATTTTAATGAAATAAAACGGACAGATCCATATATAAAGTATATACTTTCAAGACGATGTTCATACAAGTAACCGTCTTCTTTAATGATGTGGACCAATGATCCCTCTTGATTAAAAACTGTATTTCAAATCGTTTTTTCCATCATTGTCCCTCCATCACCACTCGATGGATGCTTCCCCGAAGGGTGCCCTCGTGCCAGTAATGTACAACCTAGTATCTCCTTCTAGTGGAACGCCCCTGCAATAGGTCGCTTCAATCATGCCGATATGCTAGGATTCAAGAGCACTTCACTCTCTACAGCCAACAAAATGAAAGCCTACTTCACAATGTAATGAAAGGAAATCGGTGTTGATTTTCACGCCCACTGTGTGAATGAAAGTTTCATTTGCTTATGTGTGCATATCTGCACGGGAACGTTACCAGCTCTGCTTGGAATTCGATAGATGAATGATTAAAAAACTTTGGTAACTGATCTAATCTGGAAGCTCCTGAGGCACCGAATTGTAATATTTACTTTCATTTCTGTATTCTAAATCCATACCCGTACTTGAATTTAGTTCGTTCAGTTGGGAATCTCGTGAAGATCCGAGTTAGAATTGGTCTACAGAAGCCCATGTGTCGGAAAAGGCGACTAACGGGATCATGTGGTTAGGCTCGCTGACTTGGTTGACACGTGTTATCATATCCCAACTGTCTGGTCTGTAGATGGCAGTCAGATGACGTCAATCCTCTAGTAATCCTATATGTCACTACAAACGTGTAGGGGAGGTGGGGTAGTCTAACGGTTGAAGCGTTCTCTCATTACGTTCTCTCATGGGTACAATGTGTGAAGCCCATTTCCTGTGTCTCCCGCCATGATATTGCTGGAATACTGATGAAAGCGGCGTAAAACCGTACTTACTCACTCACTCACAAACGTGTAACCCTTCTCTCAGTTCGATAATAAGTCCAAGCTGTTTTTGTTCGTGTCTGTGTGCAACAACAAACCTTTCAAATGTGTAAAGGTATTTCGTATATTTCCAATAATGTGTCTTATTATAACTAATTAACCGCTGTATTCCTTTATCTAAACCAAACACGTTTTAAAAGATTAAAAGACGTTATTCTTGTTTGCAAACTACATAAAAACAGCTTTTGTGAAAAATCATTCGTTACTCAAATCAATCTTCCTCTTTTTCCTTGTTTGACGTCAGAGAAACCGAAGAAAGGTGGTCCCAAAGTATACCATAACAAGAGCCTGTCCCATTTAGCTTGTTTATAGCTGCGGACATTTATACACTTGAGACCTCAAGAGACCTTACATATTTTGAAAGAACAGACAGTTACATATGTTTCTCCATATAAGTAAGAACAATATCCTGCCAGGCAGCCACACAGTCAACTGACGTCTCCTGCTTGAGGTTTCGCTGTATGGTAATACAGACAATAGAAATCTCCTTAATACATTCACGAGAGTTACTCACTTGATGTCGAGATGTTTAGCTACCGTCAGATCCTCGAGGTGCCACTTACAGCTTAGGCCAGACAAAGACATCCAAGCTAATGCATTGCTGCTATTAAGACCAATCCCCTGGGCAATGTTGACCACTGGAAGATATACCCGAAACGACCACTCTTCGGCACTCTTGATCTCACCTAGAGATACATTAACTGACCAGCTGCTGCACCGTTGACGCAAACGAATGGAAAACGAACTGATCATCCCATCTAGCGATGTAAAATGCATCCACTATCCAGCTGATCCCATTTAGCCATATATAAACAGACCACTCCTCTGCACTGTTGATCCCATCTAGCCAAATATAAACAGACCACTCCTCTGCACTGTTGATCCCATCTAGCGATACATATACATACCACTCCTCTGCACTGTTGATCCCATCTAGCGATACATATACATACCACTCCTCTGCACTGTTGATCCCATCTGGCCATACATATACATACCACTCCTCTGCACTGTTGATCCCATCTGGCCATACATATACATACCACTCCTCTGCACTGTTGATCCCATCTGGCCATACATATACATACCACTCCTCTGCACTGTTGATCCCATCTGGCCATACATATACATACCACTGCTCTGCATTGATGATCCCATCTAGCCATATATAAACATACCACTCCTCTGCACTGTTGATCCCATCTAGCCATACATATACACACCACTCCTCTGCACTGTTGATCCCATCTAGCCATACATATACATACCACTGCTCTGCATTGTTGATCCCATCTAGCCATACATATACATACCACTGCTCTGCATTGATGATCCCATCTAGCCATACATATACATACCACTGCTCTTCACTGTTGATCCCATCTGGCCATACATATACATACCACTCCTCTGCACTGTTGATCCCATCTAGCCATACATATACACACCACTCCTCTGCACTTTTGATCCCATCTAGTCATACTTATACATAACATTCCTCTGCACTGTTGATCCCATCTAGCCATACATATACATGGCGCTCCTCTGCACTTTTGATCCCATCTAGTCATACTTATACATACCACTCCTCTGCACTGTTGATCCCATCTAGCTACTACTTCTCTGCACTGTTGATCCCATCTAGCCATGCATATACATACCACTCCTCTGCACTGTTGATCCCATCTAGCTACCACTTGTCTGCACTGTTGATCCCATCTAGTTATACTTATACATACCACTCCTCTGCACTTTTGATCCCATTTAGCCATACATATACATACCAGCCTTATGCAATGTTGACCTTCCAAATATACCCGCACTGACCACTCCTCTGGTGTCCCTGCCAAGTATACCCTGCACTGACCACACCTCCTCTAGAGTCCCTGCCAAATATATCCTGCACTGACCACTCCCTTGTAGAGTCCCTGCCAAATATACCCTACACTGACCACACCTCCTCTAGAGTCCCTGCCAAATAGGCCATGCACTGACCACACCTCCTCTAGAGTCCCTGCCAAATAGGCCATGCACTGACCACACCTCCTCTAGAGTCCCTGCCAAATAGGCCATGCACTGACCACACCTCCTCTAGAGTCCCTACCAAATAGGCCATGCACTGACCACACCTCCTCTAGAGTCCCTGCCAAATAGGCCATGCACTGACCACACCTCCTCTAGAGTCCCGGCCAAATATACCATGCACTGACCACTCCCTTGTTGAGTCCCGGCTAAATATACCCTACATTGACCACACCTCCTCTAGAGTCCCTGCCAAATATACCCTACACTGACCACATCTCCTTTAGAGTCCCTGCCAAATATACCATGCACTGACCACTCCCTTGTAGAGTCCCGGCTAAATATACCCTGGTCTGACTTGTCCTCCTGGGGTGCCCCTTTCAAATATAACCTGCACTGACCACTCCTCCTGTGGAGTCCCTGCAACTATACCCTGGACTGAACACTCCTTCGGGAGTCTCTGCCAAACATATCCTGCAATGACTTCTCTTTCGCTGAGGAGATAGATATCGTGTGACGAGCGCACATATTTTCTTTGTTGACTCCTGCTTGAAATACAGTTTCCAAAGTAGGAAACCATCACTTAACTTCTGACTATACCTACAGTTGTTGCCTATAGAAACAGTGACGATACGTTAGGCTGGAAATCTGTCCATACGTTATTAAATCATTAATTTATTCCTAAACGGGGTGATCATTTGAGAAGGTTGCATGCGTAGGAGATCCACCATTAATTAATCAAACGCAACAATATCAGGCACTCCAGTCTAAATTCGCTATGCATGGATCATCTGGATTACGACCTGCAGTTCCTTTATTGATCTCTATAGCTGACGCACTGTCCAGGTCATCCCGTATCCATTTTGGAAAAAAAGGAAACGTATTTGAACTCACAAAAACACAGCTAGGAACAGCTTGGTGTATAAGCACATCCAGTTATCACCTAATTCTGCCTGCGTGATTTTTCGTGATTTTTTTGTAAAAACATGGACATAATTCCTGAATGGCATGGTTCATTATTTTTACTGCAATATTCTTTTGCAACCGTTTTATGATAAGCACGTTTTAAAACTCCTTCACACAGTATGATGGCCATATCAAACACAATCCAACGTGTAATTATGTATCACTGAGATTCGATTTTGATAAGGCAAAATCAAAACTGTGTCCTTGGGAATGTATACACAACCTCATCAAAAGTTAATATTATATTGAATAAATGACAAGGCTGGTCATTAGAACTACAATTGTCTGTACAAGTATTCTTTGCATCATATTTACACAGTAGATACACATTCAAACCTCAAAATTGTCTCCACATCCATCAACCCTGATATAATACAGCGGACAGCTCAATGGCATAAACAATTCCATTCTGTCATCCAGCCAACACGTTTTTGCCTTACAAGGGACGAGGTAACTCTCGACTTACCAAATCAGATGCTCTTTTATTTCATGACCAGACCTAGTCACGCGGTAAACTAGCAAGTGAAGCCAAAGTGAAACCTGGTAGTTTCTTCCCCATGTTATTACCGACATCACAATACAAGCAGCTTCGCATGACAACCTTTTGTTGGCAATCTGGGCCAATTTGTAGCAAACAAACACGAAGCATAACCATCTGCCCCTCGGGAAAGGTCGAAACGAAGAAGCCTTTTCAACACCAGAAAGCTCAGAATACATCTCACAAGCGTCAAGAATGAATCCAGAAAGAAATGAGATGGCAACGTTGCCGTGTAAACTGGCGGCAGACTCGGCTGTTTCGTTGAGACTGACGTAAAGAGACGGGGCCCTAGTCGCTTCATTGCCACACACCTTGCATTACAGTCCAGGACTTGATGGTGGAGCAGGATATCCGAACTAATTAACTGGCTCGGAAATAGACATTGGGGAAATTAAGGCGCTTAAGCCAGTGTTAAATGTGAGTGTGTGTGTTTTGATTAAATGCAAAAGTAACTTGGTGAACGGTGTGTTCAGCCATTGTACGTTCAACGAATATACGCTAATTAAAGTTTTGGAAACGCGACATATATTCTCCAATTTTCAATGAAGAAATCCATTATTTTAAGGATTCTATACGAAAGGAAATGGTCGTTTTAACTGAAACACAAGTATACGTGTAATTCTCAGCTCCCTTCGGAGTATACAGCTCAAGCTTCAATGTCAGGCGGGAGAAGTTAACAAACATTACCATCTCATCCAACCGGGTTTGTATCTATTTGTATTGATAGTGGAACAAAGGAGTGAGTGAGTTTAGTTTTACGCCGCCCTCAGTAATATTCCAGCCGCGACGGCGGTCTGTAAATAAGCGAGTCTGGACCAGACAATCCAGTGATCAACAGCATAAGCATCGGTGTACGCAATTGGGATACCATGACATGTGTCAACCAAGTCAGCGAGCCTGACCACCCGATCCCGTTAGTCGCCTCTTACAACAAGCATGGGTTGTTCAAGACCAATTCTGACCGGATCTTCACGGGTTGGAACAAAGGCATGCATAGAATAATGTCACTTTCCTGAAGAGACACCGCAACAGTGGGGTACAGAAGTTGAACACACGGATTCATTCAAATAGCAATTGGGCTGTTTTGACTGATGCCTTCTTTCCATGTTAAAAATATACGCAAATTTACAATTTTCTATTCCAATCAAGCATATTTGACTGAATACAATGTCTCAATCATTCCAATTCAAGACATGCATAAAATACGTATCACCTTCATTTAGAAAGTACAATCGATTGGTCTGATATTAGCGGCCCAATATAGAAATGCATTCTGTTTTTGATACAGGCATCATGTCAAAATTACATATAGTTATCTTCAAGAGAACTGTCAGTAAACAGTTCCACAAGGTAATGGATCTATGATCAATAAATATTTTTAAAGACAACATGAAAATTATATCTTACAGTAGAAACTCTAAGCGTAGAATACATATTACATCAGAAATCAATGTTTCTTATGTCATGATCGTGTATGAAATAAATTATGTTATTTTCTGCTGTTATGCACAGCATCGGCAAACTGGTTGCTCGGTAATTCCAGGCGCCGTAATTGTGGAGAGTTGCGTCCCGTAGGTATGCCGCTGGACTTTGCTTAACTTCAACTGATTTGTTACCTGAGCTCTATACGCAGGACCACACACCACAATTAGGGTAAAAGTACAACTAAGGCTGCATTAGAGTTACTAGTAGAGATGAGTGAAATATTTTGCGCCAGATTACAGCTTTAAACAATCCGATTTCTACTCGTAAAGAGGGGTTGAGGTGATTTTGAGCAACCACTTCTTGTTACAAAAGGCAAATCATGGGATCGGCTCAGGCTCGGGATGGTACCCCAGGTGGGTAGACCAGTACTCATGAGATCAATCACTGGTTTGTCTTATCCAGACTCGAAGCTTTACTTACCGCCATCACGCAGACACAATATTGCTCAGTGCAGCTTTAAACAAACAAACAAACAAACCATTCGACCTCATGTTTGTGGTGTTTACCAGCATTCGAAGCGATGGCTAGGTTTGTAGGTAATGCGTTTGCTCGTCACGCCGGAAGGCCCGGATTCGATTCCCCACGAGCATAGGCACACGTCCATTCCTTCCGCCGTTATAGTCCTCGAACATTGCTAAAAGCGCTCAGTCACCTCAGAGTCCTATTTTACTCTAAAATCCCTACAAAGAATTTAGACTATACATGGTTTAAATGCATTCTCAGTATAATCACACTTTCTACTTGTTGTTATGTGCTAAAACAATTAACATCATTTCTTGTGGCACCATACGTGTTATTGATGGCAAATTACCACGAGTGACACAAAACGCACTTACGCACTCACGTACTCACGTACCGTCAAGGTGATGACTTACCAGCCTCCCAAGTGATCGTATCAATATCATTGGCCTACACTTTATATATACACGTCCAGCATGCAGTGTAATATGTATTGAAGAAGCTAAATGCTATTCGATTCTGATGATCAGGGCGTGATTCAAATGAGCTTGTAATGAGCTTTTGACCAATGGCACCGGAACTCCATAGCTTGGTAGAAAGACAATATTAGGAATTTTGCTTAAAATTATTCATTAACATAGCTTTGCACTGATCCGGTTAGGGTTCTGTCAAAAGTTTATCCATGTTAAAAAGGGTCGGGATTTGTGCAAACCAACACCGAGCAATCGTTAAGATGAGAACGTGAGGTACAGCGTATATTTCCGCATTGAACGCATGATAAAATGGCCTTGCGAAGCTTCTCTAAGATTGTAGAGAATCAATGAATGTCTACAATGTCTCAACGGTCAGTATTCCACATATTGGAAATGTCTACAACTGAAAATTGACTTGTTGAAAAACATTTACTGAAGGTCCTAAAATGAAAACAAATACTAGTACCATCCACAAATTTTGAGTAACGAATCACGAACGTACAACTAATTACCAATTAAACCTCTAGATATAACGTGCTACAATTTCGTCATCAATAATAATCTAATCGTGCTAGAAGACTTGTGTGTTGGTTCAATTTCGAAAACTGTCTTGGGAAATATGCAGAAATTCACATATGTGAATCACGAAAAACTTCTTCGTGTCATATTCACTTGAGATACTTTATTCAGTTCAATAAGACCTTGTCATCAGGATATTGGTACAGAAATATGTCTCTGATTCTGATAACGTTCCTGACATTCCTTACCTTACCGTTCTCGGAATATGGTAAACTGTTTACAGAATCTGTTAATTCCAATGTTGAAGATAGCCAGGCGTAAAAACCCGCTGTCGATGTGCATGAAACAAGATATTTCTTAAATTGATTTTCATTATTGATGCAATGGAAAACACATAATGATGGTTACATCCGCTAAGAACTGAATTATTGACTGGAAAAGAATTTTTTTGCCTCTGACGCAATTTTCGTCCTATCATTATCAAGTCATAGTTCTCGTTTGCAAGGATTATCGGGGTAATATTGATGAATATTTTTACTCGGAAATGAACACTGGAATCCTGATTCTGTAAAACAGACGTGTTATCTGATTTTGGTTCACACTACTTTCACTCCGTTAAGAAGACTGCTAAACTTTCGAAACAGATCCTTATTATCATAGTTCAGAGCAATTAAATCAGAATTACCCGTTAATGTATTTTGCTCTGTCTCACTCTCTCTCTCTCTCTCTCTCTCTCTCTCTCTCTCTCTCTCTCTCTCTCCTCCCCTCTCTCTCTCTCTTTATTTCCCTCCATCAACAGTTTAATCGCAATAATTTGTAAGTTTTAATTGCTGGCTAGCTTTGCGTACAACCGCTAACAGCAGAAAGTAAGTATTTAAGTATTGTACGTCCCTAACTTTGGTTGCCGGCGATCTATAGCCCGATTTTGTACTGTGTTGTTGAAAAATGATTTAGCATTTAAAATGAAACTAGTTTTAAATAAATAAAATAATCTGTAATGATCTAGTTGTCATAGTGTCTTTCGCTGACAGTATTTTAAAAAGTATAAATATATCAATTCTCAGTGTATGATCGTCGCCACGATCTGGCCGAATTATAGTGAGGTAAAATGTATTACTCACTCACTCAATCGCGCTCAATCTTCCTCTCCCCCAGTCTTTCAGTCTCACGCCCTTTGTGACTCCCCCACTCATATGTACATCTACCCGTGAAGGTCCGGGTTAGAATATTTATCTTCAGTAACCCATGCTTGTCGTAGGAGGCGACTAAAGGGATCGGATGGTCAGGCTCGCTGATTTGGTTGACACATGTCATCGGTTCGAATTGCGCAGATCGATGCTCATGATGTTGATCACTGGATTGTCTGGTCCAGACTCGATTATTTACAGACCGCCGCCATATAGCTGGAATATTGCTGAGTGCGTCGTAAAACTAAACTCACTCACTCACATATGTATATCTTTGTGACTTCTCTCTCCCTGCATGTATGTCTGTGTGTGTATGTATGTATGTATGTATGTATGTATGTATGTATGTATGTATGTATGTATGTATGTATGTATGTATGCATGCATGCGTGTGTATGTATGTATGTATGTATGTATGTATGTATGTATGTATGTATGTGTGTGTGTATATGTATGTATGTGTGTATATGTGTGTATATGTATGTATGTATATTTGTATATGTATTTATGACAGTATTTATACACCACTGACCGTCACAATTGTTATGAAATGTATAACTGCGTATCACATAAAATCAGTGATGACACCGGGTGCTCGTCCTACTTGTAACACCAACCACTCACACACTGGCACCAAGTTTCCATTGCCAGGATTCGCTCAGCAGCACTCCTGCAATATTAGACGGTGTCCTATGAACAAATCAGACAATCAAATGATCGATGGACCAGAAAATCCATCGAGACATGTCGCGTCTACACCAACACCCCCGAACCTGAAAGATCGAGTGAATGTTGCCTATCTCCACAGTCGGCACTGTTCCAGCCATATCTGAGCAGCGCGTATGTACTTAACCGATGCTTCGTCAGACAGGCCAGTGGTGAATAATTATACACCCGAGTCCCAAGCCGAGGTGTATGAAGATACGAAGACACAAACAAGGCGCCGAGTCTGACCACTCGATCCCATTGCCCCCAAGGGAAGTCCGTCACGAAATCTGGAGAAGTGAGAAGGGCTGCAGATTTCCAAATCATACAATTACATATGTCGTAACTTTGTTAAACTCTTAGATGTTTTATACTATGTATCCAATGTATTTTGATTGTATATATGTTATATGTATATGGGCATGTGGCCTTCATGCACATTAAAGATCTTTGACTTTGACTTCACAAACAAAAGAGACAAAACTCTTTCCATATCCATCTGCTGGAAGCAGATTTGAACAATTCCGACTATATCATGGTCATGTGTTTATGATCACTTTTCAAATACTACAATTATTTTATATATCGCCCATTTAAGTATTCTTTAGGTCTACTTTCAGAGAAGCCAGGCATGAATCTTTCAATCAACATCACGGCAAATGTAGATCCCATTTGAAAGAATTACACTACAAGAACGAAACGTGTATTAAATTGGACCATTAATAGGGTTCGTTTTGCCTTGCAAAGTAGGAAACATCCAGTCAGCTTGCCGATATCAAAATGATCTTTCGCTTCCAAAAAAATGTAGGTCCGATCCCAAAGGGCCATTCAGGTATGGGTGTTAGAGCATGTGTCACTAATACAAAATCCATAAGATTTTCCTGAAAGAATTAAGGACCGAGAATCTATGTACAATGTTAACGACAAGGAGAAAAGAGTCATTTAAGCCTGTAATATATTGGCACTGCATAGATTATCGAAAACTGGTCAGGTTTCATTACTACTGAATCGAAGTTGCTGCGTTTATAGTACATTAACGTGGGTACGTTATGGCAATTGGGAAAACCAGGAATGTCACACACACACACACACACACACACACACACACACACACACACACACACACACACACACACTCTCTCTCGCTCTCTCTCTCTCTCTCTCTCTCTCTCTCTCTCTCACACACTCTCTCTCTTTCTCCCTGTCTCTCAAATTCTCTTTCTTCTTCTCCCTCTCTCGCTCTCTCTCTGTATCTCTCTCTCCTCCGGATTCAATTTAGCTAGACAGGCTTTGACCTAAACGCACACAACCACCGTTTTCCATGCTTCGTAAATGATGTTTTCGAGACGTATATGACCGAGTTCTAATAAGACCTGAACCGTATTCTAACAATTAATCCCTACAGTAAAATGTACCCGTCCCCATACCGCACTCCACTGCCATGTTCCTCCAATAATGAGCAATGTTTAAAGATGCGCTCACTGACGTGTACATGCGTAGGGAAGAAAGAGAACAAGTTGTAATTGAGTTACACGCCTTTTCACAGGACATATTAAAAAATCGAGATCAGAATTAAAGTAGACAGATTCATTATTCGCTCTAAACAAGAAAATATTGGCTCTGTACGGCCATTTTCATCAGCTACTCGTTTCGCTGAACATTTCCGCCTTCCGAGGGTTTTCTTTGCCAAAATATTAACTTATACCACACACAAACGTAATATGAAATTATTATTCGACATCAAAGACCATATTCATCAGATGTATGGTTGGTTGAAGTAGGCCTGAAGTCATATGGAAGATATATGGGCTGAAAGTGACCTTCCCTTAGCGAAGAATAATTTTAGAATTTAATAAAAACACCAAATATCAATATAGAAAACCCAAAGCTGTTTTCCAATGTACGGGCTCAGTGACCTGTTCTAGACAAGTCCTTGTTGCGATGACATGATATTTGTCTTGTTTGTCTTTGAGGACTAAAGTAATTTAGTTCAATATTTGAAATGATAGGCATGTTTCTGGAATGTCCTTTATGAGAATATGAGAATAGTTTGCGCAGCTAGGTCGTGATTTAGAACGTCTCAAAGTAATGACCCAGAGCCACGCAGACTTGGTGCCTTCCTGAGGGCAACAGAAAACTGTCGTTACAAGACTTACACAATTATTGTCTTTGTGCTTTCGAAAAGAAAGTTTGAAACAATAAAATGAATATTACATTCCCGATACCCGTTGAACCATGAACAGAATTCCCCCTTCTGAGACCGTGAAGATCCGGGTTAGAATTGGTCTTCATCATCCCATACCAGTCGTAAGATGGATCGGGTGGTCAGGCTAGCTGACCCATGTCATTGTAGATCGATGTTCATGCAGTTGATCGCTGGAATGTCTGGTACAGACTCGATTATTTATATACCGTTGTACGGGTTGAAACAACAAACAAACCTAAGCAAACCAAATCCTTTTGGAAAACAAACAGGGTGGCGATGTTTGACATGAAATAATGAAGAGAGCCGACGAAACTCTGACGGGTATAGGTACATACTATCTGGAGAACAATACCCCTTGTCCAAGCCCTTCCCCCAGTGCATTACACCTTACAGTACCACTATTAAATCTGTCTGAGTTCAGGAAACTTTCTCCTTGTTCAACAATCCAATTCATTTCATATATATACATTTTACACAGAATACATTCAGCACATGTTTTCTTCTTGAACATAACACATCAACGAAACCTTTGAGAGGACAATTTAACTAAAACTGTAAAACATAGTTAATCAAATCTAAGTAAATCTGCAGTTTCTATCTTTTCCCTTTATGTGAACTTATCTGAATAAACAATCTAGCACAGAGACACGAGCGTTCCTGCTATTTTACCTTGAGTATCATGAACAACAGTGTTCATCAAAGCTAAAATCTAACATTTCAGATCAAACATAGTACCTGTAATTATTTTCCTGTGACCAAAATGACGAACTCATGCAACACTGGACAAAATTAATCGCGTAAAAATGAAAGATGATTATGGATTCTTTGATTGTCATGCTTAAAAAATGCATTGTGCAGATGAAAAAGTACATCCTGAACTGGAATTAATTCTGCAACCACACTCCTTTGACTGTTAATGCCATCTGTACATGCAGATGTTTGATACTGCCGTATGTACATCCTCCAAAAAGACATCAATTACTCTCTTTGCGAGATTTCATGAAATGCTGAAATTACATTTCCTAAAAAACACAGCAATGCTTCAGAAGAAATGGATTTATAAGACAGTAATTAGTTGTGTAAGCGGCCTTTTGATGATTCACTTGTGTGATATGTGTATCAAAAGTGTTTCTGACACAGAAACTTGTTCAAATTAGCGTCTGTTTGTTAACAAAGAACTACGTTTTATGCATAGCCTGCCTTTGCCATGACTTGTTCTGTACTGAAGCTCCTGAGATCAGTCTGACAAATTGGCTGTTTTATGTTTCTTCAAACAATAGCTATTGTACATAATTTTGTATGTTTGGCACTTGATTTTATATACCTAGACATATCTTCAACAATCAAACAACCATCTTCAAGATAAACGGTCATGTACATCGCGAATCCAATGGATACGACATGATGTCAAGCCAGGAAAGGAATCTCACTCAGAGTGTGAACCATATACTTTCAGCGTATCGAAGGAGACGGAGGAAAAAGGGATTGCGGTTACCTGTCATCATGGCATTTTGGTTGCTGATGCCAGAGTCTGCAGTGATGAACTTGGTCTGTTGCTGATTACGGCATATATGTTTTTATTACGTCGTTACGGTAAGGACATATTACGTCCGTGCTATTTGCTTGTTTACTGATATCGCAATGGCTTTGTACGACGTAGTGTCTTGGCCAAGCAAACCAGAGACTTATATTGATGTTGTTATCGGAGTATCAAACTCAATCAACCAAGTCACGGAGACTGACAAGGATCCCCAGGTGGCCATAGGATGGGCCTACAATATCTACCTAGCGTTATATACGAGGGGACCGTTGCAGATCCGGGTTAGAATCAGTCCTAAGCAACGTATGCTTGTAAGAGGCGACTAACGGGATCGGGTGGTCAGGCTCCCTGACTTGGTTGACACGTGTCATCGTATCCCATTTGTGTAAATCGAAACGCATCATGTTCATCACTGGATTGTCTGGTCCAGACTGAATTATCTACAGATCGCCGCCATATAGGTGGAATATTGCTAAGTGTGGCGTTAAACAACAAACAAACTAAACGAGGGGTCAGGATGCTAATAATGGATGAAAGTTACATTTACAACTTTGAAGAGTGCAGGTCTCCTGAATCTCCAACAATTTAATACACTGGGTGTTTTCTTGTCATGTATTACACGTGCATGGACTAAACCAATGGTTGGATTTAAGGTGCGTTTTGGATCGTTTTTTTCATCATTTCAATCTTGAACATTTCATTGAGTTTAAAAATCGTTGTCAATTTTCCAAGTTTCATAGAAGCATCAAAACGTTGTGACACGCATACACAACATTGTCTTTAACAGCTACTTACTTATGGACATTCAGACCTTTGTAGCTTGATTAATCCATTACAGACTCGGTAACCATCAGTGGAATGTGCATGGGACGACATGGACACAGTAGACATGACCTTTGTAGATGGTCAAATGGCCCGCCCTTCATACCATGGTTACACTTTAATGACGGTGAGTATATAACTGACCATATAAGGACGCATGACGTCAGAGCTCATCAGGTGACCTCTGTTCGTCAAGTAATGCGATGAATACATCGTGCTTTGATCAATTAACCCAGTGTGTTGAATGTTGATCACTGACCTCCTGATAGCCAACTGGCTGTTTCAGTTGTGTCTAATGATTGTTTTACCTTTGACGATGATCATGAAGTCATGATCCTGTGCTATTCAGTCCCGTGTTTGATTTGCAAGCGTTTTATGGTGCGTTTATTCATGTATAATAATTACTATAAGTTATTTCATTGAGTGCGATCATTTGAGATGCGTGGAACTCCTTAGGGAAACTTTGGTTTTAAATCTCCTGTTAAAATCAAATCTTCCAGCCACGTGCATTGTTTACAGATGGAAAAGATTCAGATTACTAGTAGTATTTAACAAAAAGTAGCACATTTCTTACTTATTCATTTACACCCCTTCTGCAACACATGGTTAAGCAATGCATGCACGGGAACAATTAAACACGTGAGTATTCTCGTCATTTAAGGTGTGTTCTAAACGTGTCTGTTACCTGTGCGGGGTTTGGATAAAGAACGATAGCGATAGCGACAACGCACTATGTTGTACCTACATCGTTGTTAACGTCAAGCAGTTAAGAAACGTAATCTTATTACGAAGTAAATACACTCAGTTCAGAGAGTTGTAACTTGGATTATAATTAATCTACCTGCTACTATTCCCGTTGCACTCGCAGTGAAATAAAAATACGAGGAGAATTTCTGAACCAATGCTCCGACTTGCCCCAGCTGTGTCGAAACACTTGTGAGATCTTCAGTTAAGGAGTCCCAAATGTTGAGAGGGTCTCTTCAAACGGAGACGGGAACCTGTTAACATGACCACGTGACCTAGACCAAACTAGTTCTACTTTCGACCCCATACTTGGAAGAATCAAATTATTCCGAAGAATAGCGAGGGTTACTTGATTAAAGATAAAGGCGAAAAATTTCCTATTTGTTGAGTGAGGTTTGCGACATCTCCGAATGAATGGACGCTGGGATCAATGGCGGTCAATTTCTACACAGTACTAAGCTCCTTCCATGTCGTCCCTTGCACATTCCACTGATGGCTACCGAGTCTGTAATGGATTAATCAAGGTGCATCGATCGTGAACAGACGCTTGTGTTCAACCACAGATAATGAACTGATTAAACATACGACAGAGGAACACGGAAACTAACACTGACCTTGTAAGGAGACCACTGATGGTGTTCTCCTCGTTCAGGGAGAATGGACATTTCAACTTAGCCATTCTGAGAGGAAACCATATGGAGAGTTTATCCAATGTGTATTAATGTCTGCAATACTTTATATACTCAGACAAGTATCTAGCTTATTTAAGGGAGCTATATTTTCGCTATCCCTTTTAATCTTTCTTTGTTGTTCTTGACTTTCCTTTCTCAGACGGACTAAATTGACGTGATTACCATAGTTCTGTACCAAGAACATTGTGTTTTTATACATCTTTGCTCTTGATCTTTGGGGAGAGTTTCCTTTCATTCCATTCACGATTCATTCACAAAGCTAACATCTAATTGAATTATCACACTCTTCTGCGATCTGACCTTTTATTTCTTTTAAACACTATAGCCCTGACTCTCTAGGAAATCTATATATATCTAAATCGGATACGGCGTATAATTTGCAGCCCAAGTGTCACCTCCAGGAGAGTAAGATCTCTTCACTGCTCTGATTTCACTTCTGATATCAATAACCTGAAAGACTTCAAGTCCCTTGGAGTTGGACATTCAGCTCGTTTGCCCGGTGAAGATGGACGAATGTAAGATATCAAGTCTTGGTATCGCGGCAGGGCCCTGTTTTCACTGTTCCAGTACGCTTCAATAAACTGCACACGACATGGGTCAAGTTTACCAACTGATGAAATATTTATTATCATTTATTGTCTGTCTTTGTCAGCGAAGTGGGAAACACGGGCATTTCGGAATACAGTGTCGTTGTTGATGTGCAGATAGTTATGATTACAACATCATGGGATACTCAGTTCACCATAGTACAAGGTTTTCATATTGGTATATGATGATACGTCTTAAGAACTGATGATAATGTCTGTTGATAAACGGGAAATGGGGTAGTGTAGTGGTTGGAACGCTCGCTCATTATCACGATGGCCCGGTTCGATTCCAAACACAAAGTGTCTCAGCCACTTGGTTTAAATTGATGGACATATAATAATACTAATAATGATTAATTTTTATAGCCCCTAGTATCCATCTGTGTAGTTGCTCGTTGGCGCATATGTAGGAGTCAGTAGAGTGGGAAATGTCAACTATTGTAAGCAGTTTTGAACAGAAGGGTTAAAACGGCGTAAAAAAACTATTCACTCAGTTACTTATATGATAGTGCCATTTTTGTTAGCCTCAAGCTTCCTTCAATAATAACAGACATTTTGACAGTAGCCTCTGACCCAATACTTAACGTTCATCTGCCTATCCTTCAGAAGCTACATCCACAGTAGTAGGTCCTATTCCCAACGACCGTTCATCAATCAACGCCTAGACAAATAAATATTTTAAATTCCACACGCATTGATAGTCCATGCGATATACAGCAGATTGGATATTCCAGGCGAGGATATTTCCAGCTGCACTATAAGTGGTATAAACGTCAAGTTTAGTATTTCCAGTAAACATTGTCGTGTATCTGATAGTCTTCATATGGGAATCTGCAGGCATAAAGAACACCGTAAAGGCTCGCCACATACCATCAGATAGTATCCTTTACGGAGTACACTTACAGTAGAACACAGTTTACAATGAGGGGGTGATCCTCTCGTATTTACTTGAGATATATAAGTTCAACTCACTTGCTCATATATACAAACACGAGAGGAATTTAATATAAGAGATTCCACACTGGAAGGATGTTCCTTAAGTGAATACTGAATATTGAAGTCAGCGGTCGTGCTCATGCTTTGGGGACTAATGTCTATAAGATTCAATACTCGTGTGATTCTGTTTACCAGGTGATGTACTGATATGTTGGAGAATAATGAAGTGATGTGTGTCACTTGGTGTAATCATCTCTTTCAAAACGTGATATATACTCTTAAAAAAAGTAGGGGAACTTCATTTTTAATTTACGGTTGAACAAATTGGGAGATATATCGGAGTCAATCAATGTTGATATGATAATAATGAATGTTTCGAAATAGCATCACCACTTGCAGCTATCTTCCTTATGACCAGAGTCGTTTGTACAGTAATCGCTCGTAAAAGATCATTGGTGTATGACGTGAAATTTGCATGTGTACTATTTTCATTTTCAAACAAAACAAAACCGGCTAGAAACAAACACTAACAAATGTGTGATGCAAGATGATTGTCAAAATTAATGGTCGACAGTGATTTCTCGACCTTCTTGAAAACCGTCAAAATCAAGAAGGGCAGCCCATCCATGCATGTGTATGGGGCGACTACGTCGTGTACGTTCATCCCATGTGTTGTGTTTAGGGGATAAAGAGAAATGGTGGTGGGTTCACCAGATGTCTGTCTTTGAAAAGTTTGTTAACGCTTATACTTCCTATTCAAATTGAAAGTTTAGGTTCCCCTACGTTTTTAAAGAGTATATATGGGATGTTGTAGTTGTAAGAGTATGGGTGGTAACGTCATATTGTACGGTATACTTTTATGCCTAATGAAATCATATCTACAGACATATGTACAACTTCGTCGAAGGGTGATATCGCGATACATGTAGGCTGGTGTATGCATGTGTTTGGAAGCATTAAAGTAATATCCGAAGACTGGTTGGCGGTAAAATGTGATTTCTCTGTGCTAATTGATGTGGGAAAATCAAGTGCTTATTGTGATTGTTGTATTAGTAGTGGGCGCTGCCATGTTGCATTTTGTGTCCAACGGAATCTGTTTCGTCAGATCATTAGGACTAATAGTTGTTTGGCGTTGACGTCATATTTATCTATAAGCTGATGTGTTTCTGGCCAGATTGGTAATGTCGTTCTGGGTTCAAAGGATGTCCTCATCATGAGATGTTTATTGGCTGCTGAACTTACGTATCAGGATGCAATGGACTGAATTTCTGTTTCATGGGTTGACTTAGGGTGAACACATGTAAGTGATGCTTGGTTTGGGTTGTTCGTTTACGCCGCACTCAGCAATATTCCAGTTATAGGGCGACGGTCTGTAAATAATCGAATCTGGACCAGACAATCAAGTGATCAACAGCATGAGCATCAATCTAAGGCAATTGGGATACGATGACATGTGTCAACGAGCCTGACCACCCGATCCCGTTAGTCGCCTATTACGACAAGCTTGGGTTAGTGAAGATCAATTCTAACCCGGATATTCACGGGTATGTAAGTGATGTAGACACTGGGAAGAACGGTGCAGTGATAAGTTTGCTTTTTATCAAGAATGGAGATACAAAGTGCATCACTTTCTGATGTCGCTTTACAGTTCATCAGCTTGTGCCAAAATGTCTCAACTCCAGACTTTCGAGTCTACGTTTTTCATCTTTTCAGGTACAATATTCAAGGTCAGAATGACCCATTCAATAATGCTTTGGTAGACATGCTTCGGTGACCAAGTGATGTCCGATGGAATTCTTTATGTTGGATTGTACCAAATGTTCCCTTCTTTTTGTTCCAGATGTCTTTGCATGTGTTTACGCTGACCATTTAGAGAACACCTGGTGTCATCACTAGTCAGCACATGCTCCTCGTGATATGGTGAGAATAGTACCATGGGCTCTTTTAGCAGAGTTTTCTTATGATTTTGAAAACAACTGTTGTAGCTTATATGTATGACGTGGTTGAGTGCTTAAGTGAAGTGTGTCAAGATGGCGGCATGCTGTGTGTCAAGATGGCGGCATGCTGTCATTGGACTGAAAACGTGGGCGTTGTTTTATGTCTGCGTGGATGATTTAGCGACAGCGGCATTAGATCTGAAATAACGGCGTACACTTAATGGTCCTCAGACGTCTACAGTCGTGTGTATGGTACCCAGTCAGTGGTGTTATGACATGCTGGTACTATGGTCGACATAACGTTAGCCTTATCTTGGAAACCTGAACAGCCAAATTGAGGGCACGTGGTGCCGGTTCAAAGAAGGGATAATCAGCTAATCTCCCAGGGACGGGTTTATTGTGTAGCTGCCTATCTTATATGACGAAGTTGGTGTGCGTTAGACGCATATAATACCTGCAATAAAGCATGTTTACACACGGACCGTTATACCTATAATCTGAGAAGGATACATCTGAAGACTAGGCTCCTCATTGTCTGCATCATGTCTGAGCCTTTTGCAGACATCTTATTAATTCAGTTCAAAACATCAAAGAAACTCTATTATATTGAAGCAGCTTGTGCGATCGCTGAGACATGGCAATAACACATAATATCATTGTCCCGGATAATGTCGCGGCCACACTCTTTGTCATGAGGTAAAGTGGCAAATTAATAAATTCACTTGTAAATCTCTTCAACATTGTCAGTAGGATTTAACCTACAGATTGAAGAGGGCGTGATTGTGTGTCTATTGGCACCAGTGGTCAATGTTAAAGTGCCAGTGTTGTGTTGGTACCTGTGGTCAATGTTATAGCATAAGTGTTATGTTGGTACCTGTGGTCAATGTTATAGCATAAGTGTTGTGTTGCCATCAGTGGTTACTATTAAAGCATCATTCTTGCGTTGTCACCAGTGGTCAATGTTAAAGCATAAGTGTTGTGTTGGTACCTGTGGTCAATGTTAAAGCATAAGTGTTGTGTTGGTACCTGTGGTCAATGTTAAAGCATAAGTGTTGTGTTGGTACCTGTGGTCAATGTTAAAGCATAAGTGTTGTGTTGGTACCTGTGGTCAATGTTAAAGCATAAGTGTTGTGTTGGTACCTGTGGTCAATGTTAAAGCATAAGTGTTGTGTTGGTACCTGTGGTCAATGATATAGCATAAGTGTTGTGTTGGTACCTGTGGTCAATGATATAGCATAAGTGTTGGGTTGGTACCTGTGGTCAATGTTAAAGCATAAGTGTTGGGTTGGTACCTGTGGTCAATGTTATAGCATAAGTGTTGGGTTGGTACCTGTGGTCAATGATATAGCATAAGTGTTGGGTTGGTACCTGTGGTCAATGATATAGCATAAGTGTTTGGTTGGTACCTGTGGTCAATGTTATAGCATAAGTGTTGGGTTGGTACCTGTGGTCAATGATATAGCATAAGTGTTGGGTTGGTACCTGTGGTCAATGATATAGCATAAGTGTTGGGTTGGTACCTGTGGTCAATGTTATAGCATAAGTGTTGGGTTTGTACCTGTGGTCAATGTTAAAGCATAAGTGTTGGGTTGGTACCTGTGGTCAATTTTATAGCATAAGTGTTGGGTTGGTACCTGTGGTCAATGTTATAGCATAAGTGTTGTGTTGGTACCTGTGGTCAATGTTAAAGCATAAGTGTTGTGTTGGTACCTGTGGTCAATGTTATAGCATAAGTGTTGTGTTGGTACCTGTGGTCAATGATATAGCATAAGTGTTGTGTTGGTACCTGTGGTCAATGATATAGCATAAGTGTTGGGTTGGTACCTGTGGTCAATGTTATAGCATAAGTGTTGTGTTGGTACCTGTGGTCAATGATATAGCATAAGTGTTGTGTTGGTACTTGTGGTCAATGATATAGCATAAGTGTTGTGTTGGTACCTGTGGTCAATGATATAGCATAAGTGTTGGGTTGGTACCTGTGGTCAATGTTATAGCATAAGTGTTGTAGCAATAGATCGGTCAGTGTTATCAAATATTTCATTTCATTCCGTGTATATTAAAATGGTTTTCATGTGGCGCAAGAATTAATTTATATGTTTTAATGTTTGATTTTATCATGCGCTTTTTGTAGTGGTACCTTTCCTTAACAGACTGCAATGTTAATGAATAATGAGATTAGTTTGTCGTTTACGTCAAAAGACTGCAGAAATGTTTGGTTCAAACTGTTCATAATGTATTACCATTGGTCCGACACATTGGCTGCAAAATGTAATGCAATGTAAACTTCCCCACGTGTGGCACTTTTACTTGGATTTATGAACTAATAGAATCAATCTTCATCTACTACATCGCCTAATAATCCCATCGTCGCGTGTACTGATCACTGTTTTGATTGATAGATATTGAGTTGTACATCATTAGACTGAGAAATTCTTCATTAATAAACGATGGCATTTCGTGTTTGCAGGAGCGGAAGAAAAACCGCCAAACCAGTGATACATATTCAAAGTGATACGGAGAATAACTAACAAAAAGCGTTCGGTGGGAAAATACAGAATTGATTTATTCTTACTATAAATCCTTACTCTCTGACAGATCGTGAAATCTATCTGAATGGTGAAATTAAATTTCCTTTTTCAAATTGGTTACTCCTTGCGTGCAATAAGGAATACATCCCAGTGACGCCAATTGATAACTCTTTAGGCTTATTTGACATTACCTTCTGTCTCAGCAGCGCTTTGTAAGTCTGAAGTCTTGATGATTTATTGTCGGGGCATTGAAATGTCGATATGTGTTATAACAGAGCATTTAACTGCAAAATCATTATCTACAGAAAGTTTGCTTTAGTTTTTGAATACGAAACACCACTTTATCCCTGTGTCATTCCATGGACGTTATGTAGCTTTGATTTATGTTCTTGGTCATCAACTGAAATACCATAAACAAAATATGAGAAAAGAAGAATCCTTGAGGTGTAAACACAAGGCTTAAAGAATTCTCTTTAAAGCAATAAATCAATTCCATATAATTTTTTGTACAAAAATGCAAGAGATTCTATAAGAAGGCTCCAATGGAGCATGAGTGAAAGAACACATATACAATCTAGGCGGATTCAGACTCATCATAAATTCCAGAACGCATGAAGCAGAAACATTTGTTCAGTTGTTGAAAGGAAAATAGCGAACAGAATTAAATACAATATTGACCTGTTTTATACTTCGGAAGGGTTATATCACAGCCATTTATCAACGTTAAGGAATCTTCTCAGTGTAGATTTGCGGTTCTGGGATGTCAGTATTAGCCTAGAGCTGCTCTGTTCAGTGATCTTCTGAGCATAAAATTGTACCAAAACTGCAAGCCCTCCTGTTCTCCTAATGTCTTCCTCTTGTTTCATTATACAAATGCAACATCCCAAGTTGATCATAGAGACAAGGGACTTGTGGGCCCCGGAGGACGGGCGCTAATAACAGCGACTGTTAAAATAGATCCGACAAAGTCCCTTCTGAAAATCTACACTATAAGTATTTAATAAGTCTGTTACCATAGATGCAAACTGGCTTATATGTTTGAATTGTCAACACGTGTTTGAGTTATGTTCAGTAGTTCTATGACGCATCATGAAAGTCAGTAACATAAACCTTTTGGAAAAAAAAATCACATTTCTCTTCTGTATTTGATGATATTACGTTAAGTCCGATATATGCAAGTGTAACAGTTGACATGAAAGAGATACATTTCTTCATCATGAGAACACTTCTGAAAATTTAAACATTTAAAAAGTATTTCTTTTTAAATTTTAACGTAAGCAAACCAAAAGGGATTGTGGTCGTATCTTGTGCCTTTAATGGCGTGTATTTTTTTCGATGTCATGTACAGCCAGGCCGCGGTAATCCGGTCCTCGTTAATCCGAATCCACCGACTTCCGAACGCTACTCACTGGGCACCAAATCATCTCCCTATATATTGTATATAATTGACACCTCGTTAATCCGATGATTCAGTTTCCGCCTCCGAACGCTGGTCAGTCGGAACGGATTGGACTAATAACGTTGTAAACAGCTGCGTTAATCCGAACGATTGAAGTTGACCGCGCTGCTGACTGGTCCACCCAAAGTGACACTTTACGTATAGGTAGCGATTTCTTGCTTAATATGTTCAAAATAGCATTATTTTACCCAAAATTCGTCTAAATCTAAAAGTTTTCGTTTACGAGGACGGTATCCATTGCCGTAATATGATTGGCTGCCTTAGGTCACGTGTCTGATTTTGACCAATCACGACCCTTATAGCAAACTGTAGTAAAAAAAGCGTCATTAGAAACCAATTTGTATCCAATAAAATCGCTTCTTACAACTGTGAAAATACTCTCGGCAAGGGTTCAGTGATGTTGTTGATGTTCAGAGCTTTCGAACGATACCCGACATCAAACGATTCGCCTCCCTAGTATGGCTTATATGTTGTTAGGTGTTGACGTCAATAAAGTGATCTTATGAAACTGTTTACACAGATGTGACCATTCGCACTTTAAAACCACACCATCAGTAACTGTCCATAGAGGCATACACAAAACTAACCAGATGAATAACCATTGCTTCATCATGACAGGCCGCGAGTCCGAACCAACGTGATATCTATATGTAGGAATGCTCTCAGTGTATTTTGAAACCTTCCAGTGGAGTTGAAAGGACTAAAAATTCAACGATACTTTTACTTATTACCAGGCCTTCGTTCCATAATTGTAATTGCAGCTGTCTTTAATTCATCAATGAAGCGTTATCATAATTGCCTTTACGTACCCATGTAACCCTGAATTAGTTTCCAATGATGTCATGCTGCTAACTGTTAGTTGTTTGACGTAAGCAATACTGGGCTGGGACAGGCGCGTAGCACTGTGACGCAAGTTGAAACACTTCTCCAAACCTTTCACCTTTTTATATTCAAACCTTTTTCCCAGAAACCAGCCTGTATGGAATTAGATCTCCTGAAAATATTAACAAGGTTTTAATATGTAGATTAGAGTTTACTCATTTTGCAAAATTATGACGGTTGTTTCTCTCGAAGGAAATAAAAATGAATACGGCAGTTGTTTGACATTTCACAGATGGAGGTAGGCAGATGTTACAATAAAGCAGTAGGAAGAGTGTTCATGGGAACCTGATCTATGTTTAAAGGAGTTAACTCCTGAACAGTCATGTCACGTAATGTAGGCTAATGGATAGGGATCCTAAAGAGACGAATGCCGTGACCACTTACAGATGCTGACAGAATGCAAGAATTATAATCGAGTGAAGAAAGAATTCAAACCTGCCATCAGTAGATTCTAGCCACGTGACGTATATGACTGTTGGACACATGTCTACTAAGTCCCTGCTGAAGAACATGCATTTGCCTGTACACACAGATCATGAAGTCAGAATCAAGAACAGGACATGGAACAAACGTGTGAGCATCACTTCTCGTATGCCAGTAATTCCTTCCTTATTTATTTAGGGTACTCCTGTTGTAGTTGCATGCATACTCAATGTGAATACGTTCTACTCAGTGCAATGTATCTAATGCATTTGCAGTAAGGATTTACACTTGCTATACTCAAAGTACAAAGTTCAGACATGGTTCTATATCGCCGTCCAGATGTGTTTCCTCTTTGATGATAATTGATAGCATGAAATGTTTGGAGAGATGTACCCACATAAAACCTTTTCGACCTTAGCTGAGCACCGCCATTCACATACATCTATGTGCTAAATTACATGTATTGTGTAGTCTAACAGTCCATCTTACACGCACCCTTTTCCTAACAAATCTCATTTTTGCATGGCATACATACGGACGTTTTGCCTTCTTGCTACCTTTGTTATGCATGATTTTGTTGCATGTATGCCGCGGGGGCTTGGGAGCTCAACTCGGGTGACAAATGCATTTATTAATCCGCGGAGGAATTTCCATTCGGCACGATTCCTAAAACGATTGACAACACAATGCCAAAGACGCCATGACCGTTGACTTCAGAGATGTACATGATCACATATATTTCCCCAATTTGTTTGAGGTTTATGTTGGGCGTTCAATGTGAGAGCCGACATACGTCGATTTTCCTTGTTGTCTTTTTAAAAGCTGTATTAAAACCTTTTTACAATTAAATGAACTGCTCAATCCTGAACGATTTCTTTTCCAGTTTCAGTGTGTTGAACTTATGTTCTTCATTTTCAGAATATTACTGTTTTGTGACTATGCGCGAGAGCTTTGGTACTGCCAAGACACTATTGAAAAACCGAAAATTAATTAGAAAATCACGTAAGCGTATGCTACATTCATTCTATAAGTGAACAAACCTTTTAAGTAATCTGCAGCACATAAGGCAAACTAATTCATTTTCAACATCAACCCCGAACATGTATATATGGAGGTGTGTGGTCCTGTGCATTGTGCTCAGGTCGCGAGAATCAGTTAAAGTTAAGCAACACTGAGCGCAAAGATTCCATGGATAGGTGACCGTGTTTGGCAGCTTGACTCCTGAGAGTTTCTAGGACTTCTAGTTTCGAAGCACATGTGGTCTCACGTTAGGCAAGTGAGTTTGTTCAAACTTGCCTCTTTTCACCCAGCAGACAATGGGTACCCGGAGGGCTTAGTAACCCGACTATAACCTTCTAGCGCTTCACAGGCAGCTAGGGTTATCCGGGACAATGATAGTTCAGATTGTGATTGTGCTGTTTGAGCATGCTTAGGCGTGGATATATGCGCGGTACAATTATGCTGTTATATTCATTTCACTGCATATCGCAGCAGGAAGCAACGTGACAAACCGCAACATAATCAACATAATTTAGCTTTCACAACAGACACAGCTGTTGGACGCATCAATCAACATATGTACGCTTACAGCATGCAACATGATGATTGTACTGTACAACAGACACGATTGCTGGAAGCATCGATCAACACTGGCTCTGTTACAGACTGCAACATGATGATTGTACTGTACAACAGACAAGATTGCTGGAAGCATCGATCAACACTGGCTCTGCTGCAGCTTCCAACATGATGATTGTACTGTACAACAAACAATATTGCTGGAAGCATCGATCAACATTGGCTCTGTTGCAGGCTGCAACATGATGATTGTACTGTACAACAGACAAGATTGCTGGAAGCATCGATCAACACTGGCTCTGTTACAGACTGCAACATGATGATTGTACTATACAACAGACAATATTGGTGGAAGCACTTATCAACATTGACTCTGTTGCAGCTTACAACATGATGATTGTACTGTACAACAGACAAGATTGCTGGAAGCACTGATCAACACTGACTCTGTTGTAGCTTGCAACATGATGATTGTACTGTACAACAGACAAGATTGCTGGAAGAATCGATCAACACTGGTTCTGTTGCAGCTTACAACATGATGATTGTACTGTACAACAAAAAAATATTGCTGGAAGCATCGATCAACATTGGCTCTGTTACAGACTGCAACATGATGATTGTACTGTACAACAGACAAGATTGCTGGAAGCATCGATCAACATTGGCTTTGTTGCAGCTTCCAAAATGATGATTGTACTGTACAACAAACAAGATTGCTGGAAGCATCGATCAACACTGGCTCTGTTACAACATGCAACATGATGATTGTACTGTACAACAGACAAGATTGCTGGAAGCATCGATCAACACTGGCTCTGTTACAGACTGCAACATGATGATTGTACTGTACAACAGACAAGATTGCTGGAAGCATCGATCAACATTGGCTCTGTTACAGACTGAAACATGATGATTGTACTGTACAACAAACAATATTGCTGGAAGCATCGATCAACACTGGCTCTGTTACTACCTGCAACATGATGATTGTACTGTACAACAGACAATATTGCTGGAAGCATCGATCAACATTGCCTCTGTTGCAGCTTACAACATGACAAGATTGCTGGAAGCACTGATCAACACTGACTCTGTACAACAGACAAGATTGCTGGAAGCACTGATCAACACTGACTCTGTTGTAGCTTGCAACATGATGATTGTACTGTACAACAGACAAGATTGCTGGAAGAATCGATCAACACTGGCTCTGTTGCAGCTTACAACATGATGATTGTACTGTACAACAAAAAAATATTGCTGGAAGCATCGATCAACATTGGCTCTGTTACAGACTGCAACATGATGATTGTACTGTACAACAAACAAGATTGCTGGAAGCACTCATCAACACTTACTCTGTTGTAGCTTGCAACATGAAGATTGTACTGTACAACAGACACGATTGCTGGAAGCATCGATCAACACTGGCTCTGTTACAGACTGCAACATGATGATTGTACTATACAACAGACAATATTGCTGGAAGCACTTATCAACATTGACTCTGTTGCAGCTTACAACATGATGATTGTACTGTACAACAGACAAGATTGCTGGAAGCACTGATCAACACTGACTCTGTTGCAACAGACTTGCTGGAAGCATCGATCAACACATGATGATTGTACTGTACAACAAACAAGATTGCTGGAAGCACTGATCAACACTGACTCTGTTGTAGCTTGCAACATGATGATTGTACTGTACAACAGACAAGATTGCTGGAAGCATCGATCAACACTGGCTCTGTTACAGACTGCAACATGATGATTGTACTGTACAACAGACAAGATTGCTGGAAGCATCGATCAACACTGGCTCTGTTACAGCCTGCAACATGATGATTGTACTGTACAACAGACAAGATTGCTGGAAGCATCGATCAACATTGACTCTGTTGCAGCTTACAACATGATGATTGTACTGTACAACAAACAAGATTGCTGGAAGCACTGATCAACACTGACTCTGTTGTAGCTTGCAACATGATGATTGTACTGTACAACAGACACGATTGCTGGAAGCATCGATCAACACTGCTTCTGTTACAGACTGCAACATGATGATTGTACTATACAACAGACAAGATTGCTGGAAGCATCGATCAACATTGACTCTGTTGCAGCTTGCAACATGATGATTGTACTGTACAACAGACAAGATTGCTGGAAGCATCGATCAACATTGACTCTGTTGCAGCTTACAACATGATGATTGTACTGTACAACAGACAAGATTGCTGGAAGCATCGATCAACACTGGCTCTGTTGCAGCTTGCAACATGATGATTGTACTGTACAACAGACAAGATTGCTGGAAGCATCGATCAACACTGGCTCTGTTACAGACTGCAACATGATGATTGTACTGTACAACAGACAAGATTGCTGGAAGCATCGATCAACACTGGCTCTGTTACAGCTGCAACATGATGATTGTACTGTACAACAGACAAGATTGCTGGAAGCATCGATCAACACTGGCTCTGTTACAACTTGCAACATGATGATTGTACTGTACAACAGACAAGATTGCTGGAAGCATCGATCAACATTGACTCTGTTGCAGCTTGCAACATGATAATTGTACTGTACAACAGACAAGATTGCTGGAAGCATCGATCAACACTGGCTCTGTTACAGACTGCAACATGATGATTGTACTGTACAACAGACAAGATTGCTGGAAGCATCGATCAACATTGGCTCTGTTACAGACTGCAACATGATGATTGTACTGTACAACAAACAAGATTGCTGGAAGCATCGATCAACACTGGCTCTGTTACAACATGCAACATGATGATTGTACTGTACAACAGACAAGATTGCTGGAAGCACATATCAACATTGACTCTGTTGCAGCTTACAACATGATGATTGTACTGTACAACAGACAAGATTGCTGGAAGCATCGAACAACATTGACTCTGTTGCAGCTTGCATCATGATGATTGTACTATACAACAGACAAGATTGCTGGAAGCATCGATCAACACTGGCTGTTTTGCAGCTTTCGACATGATGATTGTACTGTACAACAGACAAGATTGCTGGAAGTACTTATCAACATTGGCTCTGTTGCAGCCTGCAACATGATGATTGTACTGTACAACAGACAAGATTGCTGGAAGCACTTATCAACATTGACTCTGTAGCAGCTTGCATCATGATGACTGTATTGTACTACAGACAAGATTGCTGGAAGCATCGATCAACATTGGCTCTGTTGCAGACTGCAACATGATGATTGTACTGTACAACAGACAAGATTGCTGTAAGCACTGATCAACATTGAGTCTTTTGCAGCTTGCATCATGATGACTGTACTGTACAACAGACAAGGTTGCTGGAAGCATCGATCAATACTGGCTCTGTTACAGACTGCAACATGATGATTGTACTGTACAACAGACAAGATTGCTGGAAGCATCGATCAACATTGGCTCTGTTGCAGACTGCAACATGATGATTGTACTGTACAACAGACAAGATTGCTGGAAGCATCGATCAACACTGGCTCTGTTACAACATGCAACATGATGATTGTACTGTACAACAGACAAGATTGCTGGAAGCACTTATCAACATTGACTCTGTTGCAGCTTACAACATGATGATTGTACTGTACAACAGACAAGATTGCTGGAAGCATCGATCAACACTGGCTCTATTACAACCTGCAACATGGTGATTGTACTGTACAACAGACAAGATTGCTGGAAGCATCGATCAACTTTGCCTCTGTTGCAGCTTGCAACATGATGATGGTACTATACAATAGACAGGATTGCTGGAAGCATCGATCAACACTGGCTCTGTTGCAGCTTCCAACATGATGATTGTACTGTACAACAGACAAGATTGCTGGAAGCATCGATCAACACTGGCTCTTTTGCAGCTTGCGACATGATGATTGTACTGTACAACAGACAAGATTGCTGGAAGCATCGATCAACATTGGCTCTGTTGCAGCCTGCCACATGATGATTGTACTGTACAACAGACAAGATTGCTGGAAGCATCTATCAACATTGACTCTGTTGCAGCTTGCATCATGATGACTGTACTGTACAACAGACAAGATTGCTGGAAGCATCTATCAACACTGGCTCTTTTGTAGCTTGCGACATGATGATTGTACTGTACAACAGACAAGATTGCTGGAAGCATCGAACAACATTGACTCTGTTGCAGCTTGCATCATGATGACTGTACTGTACAACAGACAAGATTGCTGGAAGCATCGATCAACATTGGCTCTGTTGCAGCCTGCAACATGATGATTGTACTGTACAACAGACAAGATTGCTGGAAGCATCGATGAACACTGGCTCTGTTGCAGCTTGCATCATGATGACTGTATTGTACAACAGACAAGATTGCTGGAAGCATCGATGAACATTGGCTCTGTTGCAGGCTGCAACATGATGATTGTACTGTACAACAGACAAGATTGCTGGAAGCATCGATCAACACTGGCTCTGTTACAGACTGCAACATGATGATTGTACTATACAACAGACAAGATGTGCTGGAAGCATCGATGAACATTGACTCTTTTACAACCTGCAACGTGATAATTGCACTAACTGTATAACAGATACGACAGTTGGAAGCATCGATCAACACATGCTCTCTGGCGTCCCTAAAATATTGCAATCATCTTCAACACATGTACATGCTTAGTGCGAATAGTGTTCACCCTACTGGTGACTTCATGAGAAGACACCATACCAGAGCCTTCCGTTCTATATTATACCTTTATGCACTTGACTGTATTGAACGAAATGCAAGTTAACAACCCGTTACTCCTGAACATCTCATGCTGTAAATATCATACAGATTAGCATGAAATAGTTGCACTAATCAAGTCCCGGTCTCAGGGGTGTCACAGCGGTTTGTGTCACTCAAAATCCATTATCTAATATTGACGCAAGAGCTAGTACTGATCTCAAAAATAGTTTTATTCAAATTCTTGTCTTGACATGATACCTATTGTGAGAGCAAGTGCGCCGGCAAGGCTTTCGGAAGCACAGTCTCCCCTATCCTAATTGCCAGGCTAATTATACTACATCGATCCCCCCTCTCTGACGGAAACCCCTTCATTAGGTACCAGCCAATATCATGATTACCTACAAGAAAACGTTAGACAGTTCAATAATTTACACATTCATGCGGAGAGAAAGAAATCTAAAATAGGACAGATGAGCGTAGCATTATGTTGCCCTAGACATGTCCGGGATGCTTTGAAGAAAAATGATCTTATCGGTCCTTATGTTCAGATCGACGTATTTGTCTGAACTTTGTTTCATGTATTATTTGTCAAATACAAATTGCATAATATCAACTAATTCTACATCTTAATAAACAGCCGCGATATAGCTGGAATACTGTTGAGTGTGGCGTCAAACAACAAGAAACAAACATGATAAATAGGTACGTTAAAAAAGTGAGAGAGTAATGTTTCCTATTTCAGTAATCAAAGATTTCCTAATCGAAAATGAAACACACTTCAGATAAATTGGGGTTTGGTGCGAGGGCAGCTTAGAGTCCCCTGTTCCCACCGCAGATATGTTGTAATGTTCATGTGTAACCGGTATTACTGCAGCTGCGGCATAAAACCGTACTCACTCATTCCTCCGTATAAAATGAGTGCAATGCGTTTTACGCAGCCTTGAATTATGCATTCAGTTTGATGATGTTTTTTTCAGCTTAATGTGGAAAGACAAGAACGTTGGAGGTAACACTCGTTTGCACCTTCAGGGAAATCCAAGACCATGGATTTGACACCCACATTCCGAGGGTTGCGGAACTTGTGGCACTGGGCTGTGAGATGTGAGTCAGACTAAACCAATTTTGCAGTCTCATCTTAGCTTAGAAATGAGTGAAGTTAACAATGGGTGAATGTTTTAATATAGCCGTGTTGCGCATAATATATTATATATTGTCGGACAGCCTGATCATGCACTGGCGTCACCCTTTACGACCCCTGGTCTTGGAATTGCTACGGGCGAGGTTAGTAAACCTAAGGTACAAATATGTGAACCCGTGAAGGTCCGGGTTAGAATATTGATCTTCAGTAGCCCATTCTTGTCGTAAGAGGCGACTAACGGGATCGGGTGGTCAGGCTCGCTGACTTGGTTGACACATGGCATCGGTTCCCCATTGCGCAGATCGATGTTCATGCTGTTGATCACTGGATTGTCTGGTCTATACTCTATTATTTACAGACCGCCACCATATAGCTGGAAATTGCTGATTGCGGCGTAAAACTAAACTAACTCACTCACAAATATGTGAGCACAACAATGTTTGTTCTTAACACCAACCTCCGAGCATTCTTTCAGCTATATGAGCATTCTGTTCAGCGTCTGTGAGTGACATTTTCTGGATCAGGCAATCAAAGGACTGACAACATAGTGACATGCGACCAAGGTCAAAATGTCGCTATCACACAAGTCAACGAGCCTTTCCACTCAGCTGTATAACAGCGGTCTGTAAATAATCGAGACTACCCCATGTGTAATTATGAAAATGGTAAGCATCGGTCGTACGACAAACATATATTGGTCGAGGGGACGTGATAAAGCAGAAACGCAAAAGGAGATCATGAGATGTGTTCGTTAACTTCTGAAGACATTTTACAGCAATTTGTGTGTGAATAAACGAAATGTCATAGGCAGGAAAGAAGAGCAGAATACAAGTGCAGATTTTGACACTAATACATTAATTTGACAATGGCCATAAAGGTTCAAACGTCAGTCAACATTTTGTCATACGTTTGTCGACCTGCTGTTAACGCACTGTCGCTATAGGACGTTGGAGAGCCCTAGTCTGCAGCTGCACGTCATTCCAACGCATACCAGAGCCATGGCTTTCCAGATCTCTCCGGTTCTGAACCAAATGGAGCATTTGCTGAATGAACTCGCTAGACGTGTACAAACGTCAGCATATGCCACGGACACTAGCACAAGAATGGAGGAGAATTCCCCAGGACAGAGTCCATCCGAAGGCACGTTCAGTCTGTGCCGAGCAGGTGTTGAGCGGAGGTAACACAAGATGTACAGACTAGGTACTGATCAGAACGCCCCCTTCGTGGACGTACGTGTCTTGTGATGTCTAGAGCAATACTTATTGCCATTATGTCTACAGGACAAGTGTCATACCAGTTTCAACAACGTTAAGTCACATAAGCACTTGTCATTGAAGACATTAAACATTTTCACAGTTAGCCTACGCGTTTCTGTTCTCTCTTTCTCCCAGCTTCATTAAGACTCTGTGAATATAAACATCTGTATACAATCTGACAGTGCGAGTCGATAATACTCAGCATACAATACAATTAGAAGTCGTTTCATTGCCACTAATGACAACGTCATGTGTTCTACTCCGCGCAAACAGCCAACATGTGTTATGTAAAACAAACGTTTCCTACTTATTGACTTATCCAAAAATATCGTCTTTATTACATCCACCCATTATTTGCTTGTGATGACAAATACGCTCCGGTCGGCTTGTTTACAAGTGTGGCTGTCTGGATTCAAAGAATAGTGTACATTTCTCTATTAATATGCATTACTCGCTGGAAATAGACAATGATCAATAGTTCCCATTCTTCTCAACAGAAGCATTTGTCTGATTGTATTGTATCCTTAATACAGAGTAGGACACTCGAACCCAGTCGAGTTTTGTCGAGACATCTTGAAATCTGTGAAACACCCCATCTTTTTTCTCTCCATATATATCCTGAACTATGTTTTGGAAACACAACCGATGTGACTAAATCTTCACTCATTCACTAACTTTCACATGGCATTGATTTGTTGTCTATTGCCGCACTCAAATATATTCCAGTCTAATCTAGACTTCCAAGTGATTAACATTATGAGCATTGATCTACGCATCTTCGATAAGATGACATGCATCAACCCAGTCAGTGAGTCTGCCCATTCGATCATTCGGTCGCCTTGTACGAGAAGCATGGGTTCTGAAGACCACATATAACCCGGATCTTCACTTGGGGATTTTAATATAGCGATAAATATCTGCAATACCATCGATGCCTAATTGGTATTGATTGTACAAGTAACAAATCAGCGAAATCAATATTTTTCAAAAAGGGTAGTCAGATTCTCAGAAGTGAACAGTCATTATAAAACATCGATCGATTTTCGTGTATGTACATGCATTTTAATAGACCCGTGAAGATCCGAGTTAGATATTCAGCAACCCATGCTTGTTGTCAGAGGCGACTAACGGGATCGGGTGGTCAGGCTCGCTGACTTGGTTGACACATGTCACCGTGTCCCAATTGTGTAGACCGATGCTCATGCTGTTGATCATTGCATTGTCTGGTCCAGACTCGATAATTTACAGACCGTCGACATATATCTGGAATATTACTGAGTGCGGCGTAAAACTAAACTCACTCACTGCATTTAAATACGGATCTCCCTAAATACCTTCAGTCCAGAAATTAATGCATAATGCAATTTCAAAATCTAGGAACTCTACATTACGTTACGCTTAGCTTTGCTCCAGGCATGAATATAATTTGCATATTTCAAATCTTTCCCAACTTGTCTGCCAAGACAAAGGAAAAAACGGCATTATATCTCGTAGTCAGCTTCCACGCATGTGTGGGAGTCACGTCTTCCCCCTCCTTAAGAAGCCGGCCTAATGACTCAAGTGTCCACTGACAGGTTATGACATAGAATCGTTGTAGATGTGTTGTATTTCAGCCTTCTGAAGACGACTTAAAGTCTTAAATCAAAGGCCATGATGCCTGGCTCAGACCCCGAGGGAGTTCTTGAAATACCAGAGTTCACATTGTAGTGTTTCAAAGCCGAGTTTTAAAATCAAAACAGATTTCCAGTCTGAGACATACATGTTGTTGTTTTGTTTTGTTTTTTATCTGAAAAACCCACAGTCGATCACATGCAAATATATAGTCACGCATGCACAAAAGGGTTCTATATTCTGTGACAAACACGTTAGGAAAATGTCAAAAGGTTATTTTAGCAGTATCTCAGTTATGTGTCCGTGACTGAATAGTGGAAACCCGAAATAGACTTTTGCCACTTAGCGAACTGTGTCTAAGACACCATTGCCTTTAAAGTTATGGAGAACGGTTGAAGGAAAACTGGCAAAACGAACGGTCCACATTTGTCAAATTGAAAAGCTTCTTTAAATATGCATAATCAAACATTTGTATACAAAACAGTATGTTGTCTCACATTCATATACAAATAGGTCAACAAACAACCCACTTCACACGATGATGATACCCTTTCTATTTCGTTTATCTTACATGTTGTTGTTCTTAAAAACATTATAAGTTTTCCATTTCCAAACATTGTAAAAGTGTTTCTGTTTCCATAAATACTTGTAAGGTGTTGTTGAGCTAGAGGGATGAAAAATACGCAACAGAAAGTTCGTTGATGAACCGTTCAAAACTACCATTTTCCGTTATTCATGTCTCTGTTGTCTTATGCAATCAGGATGAAGGACACTGGAAATCAAAACATATTACCGGAAAGTAGACGAGTATGTTTATGGCGTTTCGTCAGCAAATTTAAAATGAGTGTTCTTGAAGACTGTGTGTTGGTGACATGGAGAGATTGAGTTTGAGGCACTCGACGTTACGCAATATCTGAAGAGTCCAATCAGAAGGCCACTTTTTCGTTATTAAATCCAATTAAACCTCCCGAAGTGGCGCCTGTACAAATCATTGCTGCCATATGGATAATATGTATCAAGGAGAGAGATGTATATCTTCTGTATAATAATCTTTCTGCATTAATATGAGATGGCATGTTAATGTGAAAACATACCCGGTATAATCCCATGCTCCACTGAACTAAGCTGAGCCCAAACTAACTTCGCGTTATGACTATTACAATTAAACCTTAATAAAAATCCTCTAGCCAAACGCTCGATCCGTGTCCAATAAGATGTTCGCGTACGTCACGTTGTACGGCCATATTTTCACGGTTAGTTTGGATGCTTTAGTCGTGTGATTACTTTTCCGAGAGTGAAACCGCCTCATATGTTTTCAATACTTTCTCTTGATGTCAAGCAATAGTACCAGCGTTCCAGCCTTTGGTGCCTGTATTTCACAACTCTTGAGGTAGAAGCAAGCACGATGTTTTTATGAAGATTTCAAAGAGCGTCATGAGACGCTTTCCTCAAAAGTTGTTTGAACATGGTAACAGCATCCAGGGCCAGTGCAACCTTTCAAAGTTTCAAAAGGGTTCACATTAGATACATTTGAAATTACAGTGACCAAAATGATGCCCGGTGCAGTTCCCTATTTGGACTTGAACCACATGTCTGTTCAGGTAAACGGTTGACTTGTCTTTGCATGTGTTTGTGCTTGGTGTGCCGATGGCACGGGACACGCTCACTTCTTCGCGAACAACTAGTGAGATCATTCTTTGATGGTGATTCATAAACATATGATAATAAAATAGTTGGATTCGTACATTGGACTCGAAGCCCTCCCTATGAAGATTCTGTATACAAAAATCCCCAACTGCATGTCGTGTGACGCGAATAAATGAATTTGTTGGAACGATTCATTGGCACGGTTGACTGCGAGCCTTACCCCGACAGTGTGGGGAAGTGTTCATAATATCAACCACTGGTTTTAGAACAATATTTGACCGTTGTGTGCTATCACTTTACAGCCAATGATCCCGGATCATGAAAGCAATCCTTAAGATTGTTACTTTCATGTACGTAATTAAATAAATAGTTTATTACGGCTTCAAGGAGACGTCTTTACATATTCCGAGGTTTCAGCGATGCTCTCTGAGGGATGTATATACATTAATTGTTTACCATTAGGGGATATCAGGGTGTGACCTGGTCCCATCACCCTTATCGAATAGAGGGGACCGTTAACCACAACTGTCTCAGCACTAAGGTGATATTAACTCTCACACTGTTACATGGACCTAAATCAACAATTACGAAGTGATAAGTCATATATTAATTTTGTTTTAGAAAGCATTTCATGGCATTTTGGGATGACTGAATAGTTTATTTCGCGTAGCATGACTTTATTATTATTATTATTATTATTATTATTTCATTGTCAGTAGTATCCCCCGTTGATGTAATAGGTAGACCCTGCAAGATCCTTGGCCAGGAAATAGCGCCCTCATAAGTAATATGATAGTGTTTTTGAACTAAAATTCACCTGCGTTTGAAACCATTCCAACTGACCAGAAAGTAATGTCATATTGACATTCAAAGTGATGATTATTTTTTCAAGTCTGACACAATGAAACACTGCGATTCCAGATCATTTTAACAAAGTTCAAGCAATACAAGGATTTTTCTGTCCTGTTGTGGGAGGGGATGGAATAGGATTTTAGAAATACTGGAACTGAAAAAAACATATACTACTCATCAAAAGCTTAGACTCACTAGTGTAAATGTAGTCACTTACTTCAGTCAACTGTTCTAAACTAGATTTTTCAAAATATTCCATACTTTTTAAAAGTACTGTTTACACATGAAATGGCGTATTGTAAAACAAATTTGTAACGCTGAATAGATTATTGTCAGGAGTTCAATAAATGATGAAACTCAGTGAAAATTGACGAATTCTTAGAAAACTTTACACCAAAACGCAGCTGTTCACATGCATGATATTTGCACATGCTTTTCAGCAATTTGATGCATGATCCTCGTTCTTTTCATCTGCATAGGGTTTGCAGTTGGTTTCCCCATGTTAGTGGAGAAATTCATCTTCGATGTAACCATACATCTATACATTTCATATAGTGAGTGCTTAAAGTGAGTCTAAACTTTCAACGAAGGCAGTAAACTTTATATATATACATGTATTACTGAAAGGGTACACAGTTGCCAGACAGTATACAAATACTGTAAACATGTAACACTGCATGAACATACTAACTTAAATGGACCTTGTGATACAAATATTCATGGTATTCAGGTAATATCAACAATATGACTTCCTCGAAAGGTGATGTTCACGCCGAAGATCCGGGTTCGATTCCCCACATGGGTACAATGTGTGAAGCCCATTTCTGGTGTCCCCCGCAGTGATATTGCTGGAATATTGCTAAAAGTGGCATAAAACTAAACTCACTCACTCACTCACTCGACAGGTGAGGTTCCAACTATAATATACTGCACCCTGGTCGCTGCAGTGATGCCTCATGCAAATATAAATCGATCTGGAGGTTTATATTGAATTTATGCTGGTTTACTGACTGAGAGTAATACATTATTCAAGATATCTACATTGTCTATGACTCGGTCTTGGAATATAATCCATACGACATATGCATAATATGTATCTATACATTGTGGACCTACGACTCAAATATTGATTTTGGGAATTGCTACTGTTCACACACAAATGCATATAACACTTAAAAACACTAGGTCTTTTCTTATTTTATGTACTGATTCAGCTGTAATATGAAATCTATTTCAAAGACAATGGTCTGCATGTGGTCAACTAATCTGGGAGTTCGTTTCTAAAAGAAACTTAAAATACTGATACAGAAATAACGTTAAAGTGGCATCACAAATAGAATTGCGGAATCGATGAAGTTTGAGAAGTGATGTCGAAAGGTGCTCACCTGAAGAAACGCATACTCATACGGTTAATTTAAACAATGCCAACCAGGTCCGTGTAAATACCGGAGAACTCCAGCATCTCCAGCGAAGTACGAACTTCCTAAGATGATTATAAAATAATATGTGTCACTGTTCATCAATACGTTTTATTTAAGACCATATGTTTATCCGGCAAGATGTTTTTTGTTTGACGGCTTCGCCGTAAAAAAATCAAGTGTTAGAGTTCTTAAGAAGTCGGCCCTTCACTTACATGTACAGCTGTGCAACGTTACGGAGGAAATACGTGAAATGACGTTCGGCCGAGTGAAGCTGGAGGTGTAGATTCGGAATTATGCCATTAATATGAATTATTCTGATCAAGTCAACTTAAGATAAGTCCTCAGAACCCAAGAGAGGAATATCTCAGGGCGATTCGCTTAGTCCTTTGCTGTTCTCTCTGTTATGAAATCCTTTGCTTAATAAAGAGGATGGTTATCATCCAGGACCTCCTACACATATATTCTCAAAACCTGACACTCAGAGCCTTTATATGGATGACCTTGAAATTATTGCCAGGTGAGAATCCACGCCGGAAAAAGATACTCTCCTTGTCCAGCCATGGCTATACGTCATTAGCGATGCAGATTCTAAATTAACTACAGGATACTCATATATAGGTTAAACTTTGTGCAGAATACAAATGTAGACGCAAGATACTCTCTAATAATAACAAAGTATAAAAGCCACAAATAATTACGCTGAGCACGTCCTTTGGACGAAACAGGAAAACCTGTGTATTGACAACCTCAAAAAAAGAATCTTGTTAGAAAATAAATGACGATCTGATGATTTTCATGTGAGTTAAATCAAAATTGATGGTGACAAGGCATTCCACAGCTTCTGTAAACGAAGCAAGGATGATGGACACAATCTGAATGTCAATGTTGATTTTGTTGACGGTTTTGTACTGCTGGACAGTACAGAATTTAGTGTCGACCAGATGAAGTGCCATATCAAATCAGCACAGAGTCAGGTTTTCAATGAAATGCTCTCTGAACAACCACTGCACCGAGAAGAGCAATCTCGCTGGGACCTTTGCTTGGATGACGTTGGCTGGCCAAAAAAGTGAAACAGAAAGTTTTCCGTTTGCTTCTTAAGAGGCACTTCCCATTCGTAACCGCCAATGCATCACTTTGCATCAAAATGTAAATATGAAAAGCAGATGATGTAATGAATGAAACGAAACTGTCCAACACCTTGTCAATGAATGGACAGGGTTGGCACAAACATTATACCTTAAGCGTCCATGGGTAAAGGGCTCAGTCCCTCCATTAGCGTCCTTGGCCTGCGTGTAGGACTCAGAGGTCCATCCACAACAATGACAAATCAATTGCAAATGCTTTAGAACAAGCCCGTATAGAGCCTCAGACGTTTCCAAACCAACAAGCAAGATCATGTCATTTTTGATAAGATGAATAAACTTATTGAATTTTGTGTCTCTTTAGACACACAGTTGCTTGAGAAGAGTTAGGAAAAACATGGCACATATGCGGACCTGGCTTACAAACTGTCAGCTCGCATCACTAGTTCCAAGTTGTCCGGCTCCCCTTTGCCTAACGTCCGTTACTTAGACATTGGGAGAACTGGCTTGAACACATCCCTTTTTGCACTCGGGGTAATGCAGAAGGCTGCAGTGTTGGGAAGTCCATATATTATCCAGTTCTAGTTGGGTTCGACAAGACATCACTTCCTGGGAGAAGCTGTTGATGAGCTGTGCTATGAGTGCCAGGATCACGCGAACTGTCTCTGCTGTATGTATTTATTTTAATCTGTAAAATATTAAAAATAATAAAGAAACAGATGTGTTCATCTCAATGAGATCCAGAAACTGGCTATTTCCAAATTTTGATTTAAACCATCACTATAGTTTGGCATGACATGCATGTGGACCCTGTTTTTTGTAAATATCTCTTCATCCAATGACCCAGTCGATCTCAAACTGTGCAAGTGGATGTTTTGTCAGACAACCTAATCACAACAACCAGAAACAAAACCTTGTAAATCACCGATGTTATGCATTTGTATTTAAAACACTGCCGCTGTTATTATCAATCCTGTCTATGTAACTAGTCAACAAAATAAACAGCAGAACGCAGACGGCTTGCAGAGGGAGGACGTAGCCAATGACCTGTAACAGCGGTCCTGAAAACATCACCAACAACACGGTCTTTGAACACAACTATAAACATCTGTTTAGAAAGGCAGGTACCACAGTTGCACAACGGGCTGTTTAATTCTGTTGAATGGGAGACAGCTGAAACGGCCGGCTGATGACACTTCACCGCTGTACCGCGTACTCGATGTCAATGAGTGCAGACAGTAAAACCGATGTGGGCCTTTTTGGTTACCTTTGTGTTTACAAATGAGCAGTTCCAGATGCTACCATGGGAGACAGCTGAAACGGCCGGCTGTCGATAAACATCATGTGTTGGCCAATGCCGATTCCGGGAATTCATTTGGAACCGACGGCGTTAGCCATAGGTATCAAATGAAATATTCCCCTGCTTCAAACACTCAATAACACCCGGATACTGGCCAACACATGATGTTTATCTCCTAATGCTAGCACGACATTGTGTGATACTCGATTCTGATTGGCTGAGAGCTCATCAAAACCGTACTTAAATGGCAGTTTAAGACCGCTAATTAAAGTGACCAATTCACCGCGTATGAATACAACGAACTCGTTGACCCTATTGTTTGTAAACAAACATGTCGGACATCGGCAATTTCTACCTCGGCAGCATCTTTGGTGTTTTTGAAGTAAAAAGCGATTGGTTTAAAGAAGAATTTCTTGACCCTAATCCCAGTGAAGAAACTACGAAGCTGGAAAATCCGTCAGCAGCGCAAAAGCGGCAGTATATTCAAACCGGGTCCAGATCTAGCGGGCATGACGTCAACAACACACGTCGGCCCACACTTCTAATCTTAACCTGACCGCTTCCACCCGGCCGTAATGCCTAGTCCTTCCACTTCCACTGTCCATGTATCCCACATAAAACGTGGCATGTCAGGTCTTTTCCAAAGGACAAGGTATGATAAAGGCTCTTTTTGGCCCACAAAATTTCATGATATTCAAAGTTCTATAACATGATAATTTTAGCATACAAAATGCTAAATAAATTGTTGAAATTACCTCCATATGGTTTTTTTATACGTTTTAGTGCTGTTTTTGTCCTCTTTGAAGACCTCAAAGTTAACCTATTTTACAATATCTTCGAAAAACCTGCATTTTCATATTTTCAGAGTGATAAAAAAGTGTGAGCAAAAGCTTGACCCATCCCAATTTTTTCACCACACATGAAGAGAGTAAATTAGAATGCACTCCTAAAAAATTGTGGTGGGTCACGCTTTTGCTCATATCAAAATGTTTAAAAAAGTACATTTTTTCTGTTGTATGAAATTGCCCCATACAACATCTCAAAAATAAACAGTGGCGTAAAGTAATATCTCTGAAAACTATTCGCCACATTTACACAACTATACCATGATTCATTACTATTTTGAATGTTTTAGAGCACTAAAATGAACTTATCAAACATGTTTATTAACAAATTTCAATATCGTAAGGGACTCTCAAGGCTGATTACTTTGAGGTAAACAAGGATAGTTTTTGGAGACCCTGTTGATCACTGCTGGAAAAATAAGAAGACATCAGAAGATTTTTCAAAATATGATCAGGCAGCATTCTAAAGGTGAGAATCTTTGTAATTATGCTAGAATTTTATCATATTTGTTCTATCATCTGTTTAGCAAACCCCTCTGTGTCACCTGTCACTGTCAAATAACACTGGCATTCCACTGGATGTAACTGTGTATAAACATACACATTTTAACAAAAATAATGTACCTTGATGTTTTTTTGATATATCAGGCTACATTTAATATTGTTAGAATAAGAACATTGTATCAAGGTCTAGCAGATTATGAAAAGCAAGCAGACGTCAAGTGACACATGGTTGCAAAGTGTAATATATAAGCTTAAAGTGACAAAGAGTAACAGTAGAATCTGTAGCCTAGTGGTTACAGTGATGGCCTCTCAGTTTTTTTCTGTTATCAGACATTCAGGTTCAAATCCTAATGTTTTTTTTCTTTTCATCTTTTTTTTTCTTCAAAAGTTAACTTAAACATTGTAAATTGGCTGACAAAACTTGTCCACATGAAATACAAATTTTGTAAAAAAATTTCTTAAGTTTGGTAATGTAAGTTACACTGTTCAAACAAACTTGAATTAACATCATGTAAATCTTGTTTAAGCCTGAAGACACTGACTTTTCCACTTTGTTCCCACACAATAAAGAACCTGTAGAAGGTAAGCATTGTTTCAAAATGATAGTATGGTAATTTCTTTAAGTAAATATTTACAAACTGTCCGGAGCTGTTAATTAGTGGTGCACTGATCAAACAAATAATTAGTTTATGGATATTTTGTGGGCTGCCAGTCAATTACCGATAACCAAATCACATAATCAATTAAAGCGTTCACTCTTTCTTCTTAAAAATATGTTTACAGAATCAATGACTATTGGTTTCAATTGTCATATTAAAACTGAGGACTGATTACCTTTGTTTTCATGTGCTCTAATAGTTGTATTTATCTTATATCTATAATTGATCAAAAAGTGGCCTCAACAATTGATTATGCTTTTGGAGGTCAATTCCCTTCCCTATATAACTATACTATTGACATGTTTAGCATTAGAAAAATTAGAAAGCACCAATTTCTTGAACATAATGATAATTCTTTTATGATTTCAAATATTTGTTTTCAGATAAGAGAAATTTGCTTGGACTGATTTCAGGAGTGTCATTTCATGAAGATGACAACTTAAAACTTGAGGTGGAAGGTAAGCATAATATGAGTGCTAAAAATAAACAATATTTTTTCTTCAATTTTCTAATTTAATGTGACAGAATTTCAGAAATACTGATGTCTCAGTGGTGATTAAATCTGCATAAGCCTTCAAGGCCAGATTACTGACATTTGAAAATAAAAAAGTAATGTTACCCTTGAATAGATTTATAATATCAAAGTTTTAAAATAGAATTTTCTTTTGATATAGTCATCTGTTTTTCAGTTGAGAGAAGATCTGGGTATGGCAGACACCAAAACAATATGCCAGTTTCCAGCAACTCTAGTGATACACGGTTGAATGCTGCAGTTCTTGACAGTGATTCAGAAACTGATTCAGAGATTGATGACCATGTGGATGAAGAGTGAAAGTGGATGTTTTATATATCTTTGCTGTGAATGAGTTGTGAATAATTACTTTTTGAAGATTTTTGAATACTGACTTTTAACACTTACTTGGTGTTAAATCAAGCTGTGCCAAGAATGTAATTTCACCTGGAATAGGCCCCTTTGAGGTCAAGACCTGTGCTTTTTAGTGCAACATGATTGGTTATTATAACAACATGTTGAGAATGAGATGTTTACTGTATATATTTGCAAGAATGTTGTAAATACTGACTTTTAACACTTACATGGTGTTAAATCAAGCTGTGCCAAGAATGTAATTTCACCTGAAATAGGCCCCTTTGAGGTCAAGACCTGTGATTTTTAGTGCAACATGATTGGTTATTATAACAACATGTTGTGAATGAGATGTTTACTGTATATATTTGCAAGAATGTTGTGAATACTGACTTTTAACACTTACATGGTGTTAAAATCAAGCTGTGCCGAGAATGTAATTTCACCTGAAATAGGCCCCTTTGAGGTCAGGACCTGTGATTTTTAGTGCAACATGATTGGTTATTATAACAACATGTTGAGAATGAGATGTTTACTGTATATATTTGCAAGAATGTTGTGAATACTGACTTTTAACACTTACATGGTGTTAAAATCAAGCTGTGCCGAGAATGTAATTTCACCTGAAATAGGCCCCTTTGAGGTCAAGACCTGTGATTTTTAGTGCAACATGATTGGTTATTGTAATAACATGTTGTGAATGAGATGTTTACTGTATATTTGCTAAAACCGGTTGTGAATACTGACTTTTAACACTTACTTGTTAAAATCAAGCTGTGCCCAAAATGTAATTAGACCTAAAATGGGCCCCCTGTGATTTTTCGTGGGACATGATTGGTTATCGTAAGTACATGTTGTAAAATTGACCTATAGTTTATGTTTGCAAAGAAAGTTGTGAATAATGAGCTTTTTTGTAATCAATTGGCAAGTAATTGAATTACTGTCCACAATGTATTGCAACCCTAATTGGGCCCCTTGACGTTAAAACCTTGTGATTGATGTTGACATGTTTCTTCATCATGAATACCTGTTGCAAAACTGATACTGTTTGTATGTAAATAAACTGATAGTTGTATATAAGTCATTATGGCACACTGATATTTCAGATTTCTTGTTATTTTTTCATGGGAACTGATAAAACCCATTTTTGGCCCCTCTACATTGAAATTATGGCCTCAGATCATTTAAAAAATAGCTTTTTTATGCAAAACCATCTTGTCTCTAAACAAATAACATGTGTTCAGCCAATTCTGTTTGTGGGCCAAAAACCACCCTTATCATACCTTGTCCTTTGGAATAGAAGGGTGGTTATCAACAATTATTTCCGTGAATAAAATTGGCGGCGACTAAACTTAGCGAGTTCACGGCTTGAATTGGGGCGAGTCGATTGTCATACAGTAGGGGAGAACAATAATTCGCTTGAAAAAAATCAAATAATTGTACTTGGTCACAGTATAAACTGTACTTTTTTATATTTATGTATGCTACTTGCTACAAATACAAGCATACTGGTTCCTGAAATAAAGCTTTTATGTTGTTGAAAATGTCTTATTTTGTTCATTACACAACCTGTCCCTCATCGGGACGATTCTAAGCGATTTCCAGGCAAAAGGCCCCTTCACGCCTTGTGTTCTTGCGTACCAAACAGTTCGGTTTTAGAGCGCTTATCAGTCGTGTTAGAATGAAGACAAACGCGTTCGGTTTTTAAATTACATTTAGCGGTCTTAAATCAACGATAAAGGACCGCAAAATTGAAAACAGAGTAGCTTTATCTTCTAATTATCACCTAGGCGTCCTGATAATAGAGTTTGCAATTGTGAAACCAATGGTTGAAATCATGAAGAAAGGTTCATTATGTATACCCCCTTTAAGCTAGGTCACACATTGAAAGCTGCCGGTTCTCATGACCGGGATTGGATATTGGTTATCTCACTGCGCCAAAACTCCATCAGGTTTGAAGCTCTAGACAAATGTTTTTCATGCTTTTCACGTGTATCACGTCCTTTTAGTTACACAATGTGCCACACTTAAAGAATGAAATAACGTAAAAATACAATTAATGTAACAGTTCGTCTTGCAATGTGTGCAATGTTTGGTCTTTACTCTTGCGTACCTTCAATCCAAAGTGACCTACATGCACGAAATTGCAATATGCAATAATTTGTAAAATCCCAACTATGTAATTGCATATATTTCCGAACACCCAGCCTTGATGTTTATCAGAACAACATTTTTGTACTAATCGGATTCATCTGCGTGGAAAGATTAATATTAATTTGTTTATGTCTATTACACATGGCAGACTAACTTCGCCGACTATATATTGTATGTAACATCTTTTATTGTTTGATGTTTTCCATCTCGTACAGCGGGGAGTGTTTGAACAGCACGAGTATAAGACGGGCATATTCTGGATGCACTAACGGCTTATTTGATCATGGGCAGTGTTTGTAATAAAAGCAGTAAATCCCTTAGACGCACGGTGAGGGTGTTTTACGTACGCAGGTGGATGCCTCAATGTGTTTACTCCTGTTGCTTGTTCTTCGGATTGCTTCGGTTTTTGTTACGAATGTCAAACCTTTGGATAAGACCGAGAAAAACTAAGCCAAGGCTGTTGCCAGATCGCATGTTCTGCTGTAGATCAATACATTCATGGGGGCATCGATGCAAATTATGGAGCCTAAATGAATTCAAGGCGTATCACATGTATTGATTCAGAAATATTCTATTCATTGGATTTTATCCGTAATCTGTTTTTTCCAGAGAATATTACTTATCGTTATTGACTGTCTTCTTGGAAACTATTGTTTTTATCACTCCTAGTACTTTTGAGAGACTAGTAAAAGCACGTTTATATGGTAACCTTTCTTACTGGTTCAAGAATAGACACAGGTAACATACTCGATACTGATGGTTTGGCTGCTGCCAGGCGTTTTATGACTAAGTGGAAGAATGAGAAAGTGTCACTCGGCAGTCACATCGAGATTTTTGTCTTTCCGAATACGTGAATAAAGACAGATCACATGTCAGAGCTTTGTCTTTCATTATGTTGATGTGGGGACACCTAGATTATATAATTTAGGTAAATAATTTCGATTCTGTCAGATTCGATTCGATAGACTGTCAGTTCACCTGTTAGGGACCTGGAATGGTCCCGAAACGTCGTGAGGGAAATAAACAAAACCAAAAAAACAAAAGAAGTTTAATCCATAAAAATATCTTGGACATCTATGTAGAACTTCTAAATGCCACTGAAAGACATCAATTTCGAGCCTTGGTTTTCAGGAAGTTTGTAGTATTTGGTAAACACTGGATATATCAATTACGTCACACAGAGTCAGTCGGTTACCTGCGACCATCCAGTTACGTCTTACTTGTTTTATCATTGATGTATCCACAAGGTTAACTGAGGCCATCCTCACATGGATACTATATATCAGACATGCTTGACATTCTGACAAGCATCCACAACTACAGTCTTATATTTTTCCTCTGAATTGTGGTGATGACACTTTATATCCGAGTACATTCTAATCGCACCGTCATAAGCTGATTTGCTCATGAGAACATTCAATGTCTTACAAGCCCAACTCCAACCCCATTCCATCCATGTTACGGCGGGTTTTATAAAAGTGATATTAGGACAAACGAGTGGTTGATAATATGAGCAACATCATTGAATAATTATGAACTATGTGATCAAAATATCATTAACACTTGTAATATCTTTAGAGAAACATTGTTTACTGTTTTAAACTACACATTGAGACATGTATATAACTAAAATATTCAAAGCAACCCTCCCTTTTCGCTTGATTTGTCGGTAACGTGTAGTCTGTGTTGAGTCCAATACAGGAGTGAATGAGTGAAACGCCCACCACAAGCAACCGTGAGCAACCGTTTCATTAATCATTTAATCCATTGTGTTATTCATTGGCATTTCAAACTTGTGAGTTTTTTATTCACCGCCAAAGCTGTTGATCCAGTTCAACTGGTTGCCTACACCTATAAGTAATCAATCAGGTTGAAAGGAAATATGATATGTGGAGCAGATTGTGCACACTTTCCATTGTGACTTGTGTATGAGGCGGTATGATTAATTGAATCGTTTGATGCAGATTTATTTACAATGTACACATGATATTATCAATATGAAATGTAACACTTATCAAATGTGCATGTTTGAGTAAGTGTCATTTACGCCGCTTTGAGCTACGTTCTAGAAGTATCACGTTGAAGGCAACACATCACGTTGAGTGCAACACATCAAGTTGGGGGTAACACACCACGTTGGGGGCAACACATCACATTGGGCGTTGGGGGCAACATATATATACGTTGGGGGCGGGCGGGGGTGCAATACATCGGGCTGGGTGCAAAACAGCACGTTAGGGCAACATATAACGCTGGGGCAACATATCACGTGGGGAGCAATACATCACGTTGGGGGTAACATATCACGTTCGGGGCAACGCATCACGCGTTGTACCAGGCCGGGCATCAAACCGGAACCACCAGGGGAACGAACGAACGTTTTGATAGGTAGACTACCCAATTGCATCAATGATTGAAGAGTGAGCGTAAGACCAACATGGTTATATTATATCGTAGAATGCAAAACTAATACAGATTCATTACCCACAACGGAAACATGAATCTAATCATGTGCAGGTGTTGGTCTGATGTTTCCAATCAGATATGATATTGAACAGTCATGCAATAACCACATGCATACTCATTGCTTTAAACCTTGTACAGTACATCTGGTTCAGTTTCCACTGAAACCGTCAGAGGTAATATCACCAAAATATGTCAGTTTGTATGTCTAGAAACATTGCATTCAATTATCGTTTCTAATTTACTATTTCAGGATTAACCAGATTCGGGCTAGTGAAACGCAAAATGTCGATACAATAGTGAGTGGGTGAGTGTGTTTAACGCCGCTTTGATCCGTATTCGAGTTTAATCAGGGCGTCAGTTAGACGTCACGCCGAGTAACGGTAGTTGCGCTGACATGCCTAGAAACGTAACGGGGGTGAACCGGGATTCAAACCCATGATCAGCGGTTCCTGGTGTACCCAAGGGCGATAACTGATACAATACGTGTATGTGGTTGTCTCAATGCGAGTCTTGTAGCACAATAGGCAATAACATACACTGTACTTACTGTGCTGTATGCAAATGTCCATAACAATATCATATCAAATGACAACATAAAAATACATGATCAGTGGTTTCTGGTGTGCCCAAGGGCGATAACTGATACAATATGTTTACGTGGTTGTGTCAATGGGATACTTGTAGCACAGGCGGCAATAAACACACCCTGTACACACTGTCTTGGATGCAGATGTACATAATATTATCACATCAAATGATAATATATTGGAAAAGTAGCTGAGGCAAACACATTCTGGAAGACCGTAGCGCGAATCAATGTAATACTGAAACTGGACTATACGTAATGCTGTTTCATTCAGATCTGGGAAGAACACCAAGTACACTGTAATTCTAATACAATAATATAATCTTTCAAACTGTAACAGTGTTCCACGCAACTATTTGCTTGCCTCAGATAAGGAAACACGAATAGTTTCGACGTGTTATATATTTCCCTTTACAAAGGCAACTTCAACATGTCTTGATGTCCTATATGGTCCTATCGAGTCTAGTCCTATGTTTACTATCCATCTCAAGTAGTTGTCCTAGAAACTGTTTCATCAACCTTGGGGAAAGTGGTAAATTGTCATTGATTATAAGAAAAGAGGCAACCCAATCCTGTAGAGTTTGGGAAAACTAATTTATGTCTTAATTACAATCGAAACCGACATGAAGTCAGATGAAATGCATACCACTTACCACTGAAGAGACGACGGGTCTTCATCGCGCCAATCATAACAGCCTCTATCGCCAATCAATGCGATACATCCAAGTTGTCCCTCATAAAATCCATATGCTTAATTTTGTCATTTGATGCTGCAGACATTGTCTGTAAGGCAGTAACTCACTCCGCTGCAGGTAACACCACGATGGACAAAAAGACACACCAATCGATGAATCTGGATCTCTGAAAGATAAATAAAAGTGAAGTGAATACGGGCGTCTGGACGGAGACCGTCTCAATATGACATCGATGACTTTCCCGAAAGTCTTCAAACAAATCAATTTCACGTGCACTTCACGATGTCATGTGTCAACATTCTTTACAACTTATGCAATTCTTTGGTAGTACCATGCGGAAGGTTTTCTCCTTCTTGGCGGTTGTTCGAGGAACTGCCTATGCCGCCGAGAAATTCCGATCGTTATCGCTCCGATTGGCTGCCCACAGCAATGAATACCTGACAGCGACGAAGCCTCCGCTTGACTACCAGTGTAGCCGAAGTATTGCAGGTGTGTTTGATAAGCTTGGAGGCGTCGGATTGCAAACTGGTCGCACGCGTAATAAGGAGCATGTGTTGAAAAAATACCACGTGATCAGCTCGATCACTTCCGTGTGAATGGAGTTGAAAATGATAGAAAATTTGGCTTATGGATGGAATTACCGATCTGATAGAATTATTTTAAAAAGTAATAATGAGATGCCTAACGCATGGATATGTAAGGATGAATGCAACTTTGTCTGAGGTTTATGAGATAGAATGGCGTGCTGGAGTATACTACTGATCCCATTGGCATTTAAATTTTATTTACGTGTGAACTACGAACAGCTTATAACGAACTTATGGATGTGACTAATTGCTCTTTAGTCCCAACCACTTAATGAATAGTCCCAACCACTTAATGAATAGTCCCAACCACTTAATGAATATTTAATCTAAGTGTATATAACGAACTTTGGTTATAACGAATTACATTTCTCGTCATAACCTTAGTTTACTGTGTTTTTCTCTACGTTAGACCTGTTTATTCGTCTTACGATGCGACAAAGTGAATCGGGTGGTTAACATGGCGGATTAAGTTTCATTGCACCCGAGGGGACTGTGGGGTAGTCAAGTGGTTAAAGCGTTCGCTCGTCAGGCCGAAGACTCGGGTTCGACTTTCCACATGGATACAATGTGCGAAGTCCGTTTGCTGTGTACCCCGCAGTGATATTGCCGGAATATTGCTGAACAACCAAACTCACTGGACCCTAACGGCTTTTGAAATTCACAATGCTCATAATGTCAGTCACGGGGTCGTCTACAGTCGAATTATTTATCCGCACTATTTAAACAACACCTGAAAGCAAAATATATATGTGTTGTTTCAGGAAAGAATTGAGTTAAAACATCAATGAAGGTGTCTATTCGTTCATTTTATTATCCTTATTGTATACGTTATATTAATGCTGCATATAGACTACATGGGGTTTGGCTGAAAAGTTCTGAAGGTAATAGGTTTTCATGTGTTTAGTTGAATAGATTCCTTCCTTACAGCCTGCATTTAACCAAGTGTGCAACAGGGTAACATATGTCTCCAGTCTTCAAACTGACAAGGTATTTTCTTTCAATGTAAACTAAAGATGAAATTGGTGGTGTCATAATAAAAATAAGTCATCTTCTATAGCGCACAGTCTCCAAACACCAAGTTGATTATTATTACCCCGGATAACCCAAGCTGCCCGTTCGGTGCTAGAAGGAACGTTATAGTCACGTGAGTTTTTCCAACCGTGTACCCATTATCTGCTGGGTGAACAGAGGCAATTTTGAACAAACTCACTAGCCTAAGGTGAGACCACATGTATCACATGTGCTTCGTTGTAGGGCAGGACCGAAGTCTTAGAAACTCGCAGGAGTCAAGCTATCAAACACGGTCACCCATCTAAGGACCCTCCGAGCTCGACGTTGCTCAACATCAACGGATTCGTGACCTGAGCTTTACGCACAGGACCAAACACCGCCACTCGCGTCATCAAGCATTTCCAACAATCGCCATCCACGCAGACATGGTGTTGAAGGGTTGACTCTGTTTCTACCTATGCAACTGTAAGAGATGGGTAGCGGGGTTCACAGTGCCAGTTTGACAAACAGATGAACGGGAGCCCCTTGAGTAATTAAGTTGGAGGTCGAATGAAGGCTATACTAGTAATATGTACATGGTCAAGGCCGGTATTGTAATTGGACGAGAGAGTATATTTCTGTTACTGAGTGACCCCCATGGCGGACACGCTGCGTTTTTAAAGTGGTACGAGGGTTATCCAAAAGTCGGCGTTAGTACGTTTGCATAAATATTGTTTTTCCCAAGCTTAACAGGCTGCATTTGAACCGAAACTGGGGCAGCATTGCAGTCTATTTCTGCAGGCATCACAGTGACAAAATATTCTCTGTTCATGAAAAGGGACATAGTTACTGCGCTATTATCACGTACAATTTACCTCAGACTGAAATTGCCCCAACAGCCATCATGGAATCAACTTCATGGAATGATACCCCATTTGTGCCACTGAAAAGAGATGGGCAGCGGAGTTCTACAGAGGAAGAGAGAGCCGCGAAGATCCAAGGTCAGAAAAAACAAAACTGCCACAAATAAGGAAAATACATGATATTCTTACTGATTATCGACGACTCACGTGACACATAGCCATCACAGGAGGCACCTCTCATTTGAGAGATTTGAAGAGATTTGAAGATTCCCCGTAATGAACAAGGCATGGACGCATGCTGGGGGGCTCTGACTCCAGATCAGAAACGCTCCAGGTCTATGATCCCTTCTGGGAATTTACGTCGTGTTGAAGCAGACCCAGCGAAGAGTAACCATAGAGGTGTCTCGGTTCAACACTATAAACCACAGACGACACAACAAAGGATTTGTGGAACATCTAACGGCTCCTCTTCGGAAAGAAAGCAGTGTCTGTTCCATCAGCTGTCCAAATGACTGCTTCGGGTTTCTGGTATTCAAAGACCCTTGTGGTTTACTATGAGACGACTAAGCATTAATGGTCAAATATGATATGAAATTGATAAGCAAGCGTATGTGATCGAGGATTAAGGTCGTATGTTTGTTTCACCGGGACAATGCCCTGTGTAAAAGCAATGGAAGACTCATTCATTGAACACACTCGGTATCTACAAGACATGGTACAGTTAGATTTCCACCTCTTCCCATAAAAAAAGAAAGAACTGTCTGATAGTCGCTATGCAAATGACGATGGCGTCAATTTAGTTGTAGGGAATTCTTCACGGTATTCAAAGCCAGAGAGATCAAGACTCTCCAGCATCATTTGCAAGCGCATGTTGAAGGCTGTATGTTGAACAATAGCCTCACGTTGAGTCCATCATCCATTTTTTAGATATATATCATACACCCGTTTGTTCATTATAACAAACACCGCCGTGTAATCATTATACTAAGTAATGAAATATCGATTCGTACATGTGTGGCGTATTATGCACATTTTACATCACTCTTTAGGCAGTACGCTTGGATGGCGGCCTATTTACATATTCATATATGTACTTTGGCTCTTGTGTGACATTCAGTGAGAGAAAATTACTTATCACAGACAGAATGATTACAGAGAGAGAGAGAGAGAGAGAGAGAGAGAGAGAGAGAGAGAGAGAGAGAGCGAAGATAGAGCTGTTTGAAGTAGTCCGCCTTCCTGCCATTTCTGTAATGCTTTCTCACTGAGATATCATGTCGGCTTTATTACCTGGATACCCCATTCAGTCACATCATGTAGGAGTGTCCTACCACCTCTTGGGGCCGGACCACCGCCGTGATATTGCTGGAATATTGCTAAAAGCGGCGTAAATCCATACTCACTCACTCTCTCTTGGGGACAGTGGGTTAGCCTAATGGTTGAAGCAGTTTCAGCAATATCACTGCGGGGGACACCAGAAATGAGTTTCACACATTGTACCCATGTTGGAAATCGAACCCGGGTCTTCAGCGTGACGAGCGAACGCTTTAAACCTAGGTTACCCCATCGCCCCTTTGGAATAAGTAACCTGTATTTGGAATAAGTATTATTTACCAAGCGAACACAGTTATTATTTGTTTTTTTCCTAATATAATTGCATATTTACATTGTTTACGACTTTGAAGGTCCTCATCCGTGCAAATTACAAACACAGATTTTCTGTTACGTAGATTAGTATTTTAAAATTGATAACACTTATCGTAAATTTTGACTGATTTAACCACACATGACCCTATCTGATTCAGTTGGCTATGTATCACCGAAAACGTCTCTGTCAAATATGCACATTGAAATGTCAACACGAATTTGCAGGCATTACTGTACTGAGTACATTACACGTACATCATCTTGGGACTGCTGGGATAGCCTAGTGGTTAAAGAGTTCGCACGTCACACCAAAGACCCGGGTTCGATTCCCCACATGGGAAGAATGTGTGAAGCCCATTTCTGGTGTCCGCCGACGTAATAATGCTCACTGTAGCCATGGTTATGTGTCCCAAAATATCAGCATTATACAACACTTGGAAGTGTTGTTTTCACGCACTGTAGCCATGGTTATGTGTCCCAAAATATCAGCATTATACAATACTTGTGTAATAAACATCAGAAAACCTAGTTCTCACATGTCGGATATCATTCACACTAATATTTCAAAATAGTCAGCAACCTAAGTATTTGACGTTTAAGGTGCGTCCAAAAAGACAAGTACTTAACTCGTACTTTCTCATCAACATTCTAACGACAGAGGAACGTTTGTCGTAACACATGTCGTACAAATCAATGTCTACACTTGGACCTTATCGTGATTATATTCTCACCAGACTAGCGTGTGTATATACATTGTACACACCTGGCTTTCAATGCTTACACTAATCAATATTAACATCTGTTTTCTCTCAAGTTTGTTAAACAACGTCCAAACCAAAAACCAAGTGGGGTAACTGCTGTGTAGTGAGGTGAGGTGAAATTGGGTTTAACGTCGTGCTTGAGAATGTTTCGCTCATATGACGACGTGCATGCGTGTGTATGTGTATGTGCGGCTGCTTGTACTAGCCCAGACTGAAGCTGGTTTTATAGTGCTAGCCCACTGAGATACCACGCCGCAGTGAAGCATGGATACCCCACTCAGACACATTATACTGACTCCGAGCCGACCAGTCCTTGTTGTACCCATTAATGCTGGGCGCCAGACAGGGACCAACAAGTACCATATTTTAACGTCCATGACGCGGTCGGGGATCGAACCCACTACCTTCCGCTCTCCGGGCGGACGCTCTAACCACTACACCACGGAGGCGGTCTTGCTGTGTAGTAACGTGGGGCCTTGTATTCATCTGATCTCGGGAAAGTCCTGAAGATCACATTACATTTCATCTTGGCCTCGTGGGTATTTCACCAACTCCACCGCCCATCAAAACCACTATGCATGTACAGCGCCTTGAGCATGCACTAGTGTGTGGATATGTGCTCTATATAAATATCCAATAATAATAATAATAAATAGCAAATAAAATAAAAAATACTTTCAAGTTCACCACCGCCTAATGATCTACCCACTCACCCTTGAACACGCTCAGCTACCCACCCACCTACACGCAAGCCCATCTATCCACATGCCCAGCTACCCACCCACCTACACGCAAGCCCATCTATCCACATGCCCAGCTACCCACCCACCTACACGCAAGCCCATCTATCCACATGCCCAGCTACCCACCCACCTACACGCAAGCCCATCTTTCCACATGCCCAGCTACCCACCCACCTACACGCAAGCCCATCTATCCACATGCCCAGCTACCCACCCACCTACACGCAAGCCCATCTATCCACATGCCCAGCTACCCACCCACCTACACGCAAGCCCATCTATCCATGCCCCAGCTACCCACCCACCTACACGCAAGCCCATCTATCCACATGCCCAGCTACCCACCCACCTACACGCAAGCCCATCTATCCACATGCCCAGCTACCCATCCACCTACACGCAAGCCCATCTATCCACATGCCCAGCTACCCACCCACCTACACGCAAGCCCATCTATCCACATGCCCAGCTACCCACCCACCTACACGCAAGCCCATCTATCCACATGCCCAGCTACCCATCCACCTACACGCAAGCCCATCTATCCACATGCCCAGCTACCCACCCACCTACACGCAAGCCCATCTATCCACATGCCCAGCTACCCATCCACCTACACGCAAGCCCGTCTATCCACATGCCCAGCTACCCACCCACCTACACGCTAGCCCATCTATCCACATGCCCAGCTACCCATCCACCTACACGCAAGCCCATCTATCCACATGCCCAGCTACCCATCCACCTACACACTCGCCAAAGTATGTTTTGATCCAGCCACTCATCTACCAACACGCCCTCTGACCTATTCATAGGTTCATCTACCCATCCACCTACACGCAAGCCCAGCTATGTATAGGCCCATCTACCCACCCATCTACACTTCCGCCCACCTATGCACATTCCCATCTGCCCATCCACCTACACGCCAGCCACCTATGTATAGGCCCATCCGCCAATACACCAATACACGCTTGCCCACCTATGTATAGGTCCATCTGCCCATCCACCTACACGGCAGCACAGCTATGTATAGGCCCATCTACCCACCCACCTACACGCCAGCCCTTCTATGTATGGGCCCATCTATCCATCCACCTACACGCCCGCCCACCTATGCACATGTCCATCTGCCCATCCACCTTCACGCCCGCCCACCTATTTATAGGCCCATCTGCTGATCCACCTACACGCTCGCCCACCTATTTATAGGCCCATCTGCCCATCCACCTTCACGCCCGACCACCTATTTATAGGCCCATCCGCTGATCCACCTACACGTCAGCCCACCTATGTATAAGTCCACCTACCCATCCGACCGCCTCCGTTGTGTAGTGGTTAGAGTTAAGTTAAAATATAGTACTTGTTGGTCACTGCCATGCGCTTGGCATTAATGGGTACAACAAGGAGTCGGCTCGGAGTCAGTATAATGGCTCGCTGACTTGGTTGACACATGTCATTGGTTCCCTATTGCGCAGATCGATGAACATGCTGTTTATCACTGGCTTGTCTGGTCCAGACTCGATTATTTACAGACCGCCGCCATATATCTGGAATATCGCCGAGTGCGTAAAACAAAACTCACTCAGTCACGATTCACCTATTAACTTACTCATCCACCCTATCCCTGTTTACCTATTTACCGATCCCACCAAAACATTAACCATCTGTCTAGGAATTCCCACCCATCTACCCGCACACCTTCCTACCCACGCATCTATCTTCCCTCCTCCCTAACCCACCTCTTATTCAATCCACCTACAATTGATCCACCTGGTACTGGTTACCAGGCGGTACACATTCGTATCTGACCATAAATAGTAGAGCAGTAGTTAACAAAAAAACATTATCCTTGACGTATATTGCAGTAATTGATCAGAGTAACGTGTAGACACACAGGTCAAAGCTTGATTCAAATTGGACATACCTATGAAAGATAGAACTTTGTATTCTTGCCGGGAGTACATTTATCACAGAAATGGACAATGCTTCACAGAACGATGACAAAGCATTAATCAGCATTATACAAATATCTACTGTCCACCTTTGATCCTCGTCGTACAAAAACTGCTAGGTTCTCAAAGTGCAGCTTAAAGCTATACGTAAACGTCGGTGTAATCGAATTGAAGCAACAGAACTCATGTTCGCAGTGTCGAGCGGAGAAGAGGAAGCGCTTGTCAGTCACGGGTACCTGAGGCTAGCTGTATAGTCGACAGGATCAAACGTTACTTGATCGAGCCTTCTGTGAGGGCAGTTTGTCCACTCTGGTGGTCAATAGAGTCTAGACAGCAGTCGAAGGCTCCGTATATTCTTTGTCAAGACGCTTTATGTCATTACTTCCACTGTAGAGGCAAATCTATGCCGTTGTCTGAAGAGAGGACAGCTACAAGAAAAAGTTAGATGATTCGAAAGTGACACGATTTATCTTGTTTCGGTTCTCAAATCTTCGTGTTTATGTAATGGTTACTTGCGCCAAGGGCATTCGGTTTGGAAATTCATTTGCATTTCTGTGCGACTCGTCGCAGGTTCTCAGATCTGTGCCCGAAACGATTCGGCTCTCTAGAAAAGGAGGAATACACTGTGTAATCATACTTGCTTAAACTGCGGTATATCTGTTAACAAACTCACACCGCGGGTTACTTATTGTTGCAGTACGTTTACCTACAAACCAGGGACCCGTTTCACAAAGCTATGGTAGAGCTACTACTCTCGTAGCTCTATACTTTAACATAGATGTACGACAGTCGTAGCGCTAGGATCGCATTGTGAAACAATCGCTAAACGAATGATTTAAAATTGTTGAATAGAATTCAGAACATATATGCTCCTTTAGATCCGGTTATTAATATATTGTAAATCATTGTATATGGGGACGTTGTTTGTTTGTTGTTTAATGCCACACTCAGAAATATTCCAGCAATATGGCGGTGGTATGTAAATATCGTCTGGAGCAGACGGTACAGTGATCAACAGCATGAGCATCATTCTACGAAGTTGGGATACGATGGCATGTGCGAACCAAGTCAGCGAACCTGACCACCCAATGCCGTTAGAAATTGACGACAAGCATGGCTTGACGAAGACCAATTCTAACCCGGATCTTCACGGGTGTACATGGTAATGACTTACTCAAAGGATCAGCATGGTAAAATATATAACTCTTAGAGTGTGCCACGGCTTGAATGACGTTATATGGGTATGACAAACGACGTGTATGACGTTGTACTTAGTTGTCCATGTTTGCCTGAAGTTTGCCAGTCTCTCACAGATGTGAACGGTGCCATAGTTCTGAGTTCAACGTAAATCATTTGAAGCAATCTTCTGGGAGATAATATAATTGCAATACATCCAAAATCGGGCAACAATTAAATTCCAGGCTGAGTAGAAGTTTTATTCAAAGGGGGAGACTAAAGGGGGCCATTCACTGAGAAGTCGTTCAATTTCGTTGTCCATAGTTGCGTCCCTTGGTCGTACAGGATGCTATGCTGGTGGGTTCGAATCCCGCTTTGCCTGATTTGTGTCATACGTCATCCTGATGGATGGATGGATTTCACCAATGCCGTTAAGGTCTAAAACTGCTTCACTTCTGTCTCGTTTAAAACATCAAGTTAACTCTAGACATATCTGTTTAAACAGTTGAACTAAACCCGCGCTCTGACCGCGCCCAAAAAGCCTAATCACAATACATATAAAGTTGGAGTTTATTAAAGTTTTAAGTGTATTACTATTCCATCATTCTTGGTGCTTTCTTTGGCCTTCAAACTTGGAGTGAGTGAGTGAGTGAGTTAATATTTAACGTCACATCGGCTATATGGCGGCTATATCGTGACGAAAACAATTTATACAATAAAAAGTGAAATGAGAACATTTGACATTGAAATGGAATATATGTACGTTATAAAAAACTGTCGACGAAGGACAGTAAAACAACTAGAATATCACAATCACAACTAAAACTAGTATGGAGAGTTAAAACTGATAGCACTATTTGGACAATACAATATAAAAACAAGCTATAGATCGCCAACACCAGAAGGTAGATCACCATACCAGGGACCATGGGGACTTACAGTACCTTGGCTACCTGCATGGACCCTAGTTGGATTTACACCATCCCTTCAGCTGCTGGCGATTGTAAGAAATGTTAGCCAAAATCAAAATGACAAGAATGCTACGTTTAAAAATCCTGGCAAGTTTAAATTGACTTTGAACATTTTGGGACTTACGTACCCTCTCAGGAGGACAATAATTTTACACTACTTCAACTCCCTTTGAGGGTACAGCCACTAACAATCTCAGTTACTAATCTAAACTACCAATAATAAAATATGTATCTATTTACAAATGTATGCAATAATTAAATGAGAACTTAGATTACTAAAAAGACCCTTCATAGTTTGTGATTTGAAATAGATATCCCTTGTGATGGAATATTCAACACAGTCAAACAGGACATGCTTGATCGTGATTCTTTCATCACAAGGGATACAAAACGGAGGATCCTCACCTTTTAATAGCTACTCATGAGTATATCTTGTGTGGCCAATACGACATCGTCGTATGATGACCTCTTCAAATCTGGACTGACAACCCAAGTAGGTGTAACCAATAGTTGGTTTTATTGCATGTAATTTATTGATACCTACTTGGCTGTCCCACATCTTTTGCATCAGATCACGGATATACATCATATAGCAGCTTTGTAATCAGAGTATGGGATCAGAAGTGGTGTCACAGATTTGTTGAGTGCTGCCTTATAATTAGCAGCAAGATCAGCCATAGTGTTACCAGAAATGCCAACGTGGCTGGGTAACCAACAAAAGACGATGTCGCATTGGCCAGTAGCAAGCTCATTATACAATTCAATAATTTCTAATAAAAGTGGATGTTTACAAGAAATATTTTTAATAGCCTGAAGACACGAAAGAGAATCGGAAAAGATTATGTATTGTTTATATTTACGGTGTTTATTAATATATTTAAGAGCTGTTAATATGGCGTTAGCTTCTGCTGTGAAAATAGAGCTGTTATTTGTTAGCCGAGAAGATATTGTTCGGGATCCAATGGCAGTGGCACATGCCACCGCGCCACCATCCTTGGACCCATCTGGAAATAAGGTTTTCTATGTATTATATTTATTTTTTAATTGATTATATTCTTGTTTATATTGTAATTCATTAGTTACAGATTTCTTAAACTTTGTCAGAGTTAGGTCAACTTCAGGCCTCACCAGTTGCCAAGGAGGAGAAGAAAGAAGACGTGAAGGAGATATATTTTCCAGCTCAATGCCGGCAGCAGAAATGAATTGTTTAATTCTCAAACGAAGAGGCGGAACAAGAGAAGGCTTTTTGTTGTACAGATCCTCATAAAGAGAATTAAAAACACAGTTAAATGCAGGATTTGACTCATTAGAATATAGTTTTGTTACATACTGCAAGGATAATTTTATACGGCGTTGTGTAAGAGATGGCTCATCGGCCTCGACGTAGAGACTGTCAACTGGAGAAGTTCAAATGATCCAAGACAAAGTCTGGGACCTTGGTGGTGGACAGAATCAAGTAGTTTAAGGTTGCTTTTGCAGGCTCCGCCATATACGATCGAGCCATAATCAAGTTTAGATCGCACCAATGATCTATATAAGTGAAGGAGGGTAGTTTGATCCCCTCCCCACTTTGAACTGGAGACAATCTTTAACAAATCGAGTGCCTTCAGGCATTTAGCTTTAAGGGATTTAATATGTGGCAGGAATGTTAAATGGGAATCGAAAACATTAGGCCCAAGAATTTGGCCTCCTTTACAACTTTGATGGGAGTGCCATTTAAAGATAGTTCTGGGTCCTTATAAGGCTTACATTTACGGCAGAAATGTATACAATTAGTTTTTGATTTAGAAAATTTAAAGCCGTTTTCAAGACACCATTTGTTTATTTTGTTTAAACGCAACTGCAGTTGCCGTTCAATAGTATGCATATTTTTACCACGACAAGAAATATTGAAATCATCCACAATTAATGATCCATCAACTGAATCATTTAAAACCGTTGATAAGCTATTGATCTTGATGCTTAACAGTGTGACAGACAAAATACTGCCTCTTGGGACACCCTGATCCTGATTATAATGATCAGACAGGGTTGAACCCACTCGGACTTGAAATTGCCTGTCTTTTAAAAACTGTGATATAAAAACAGGCAAACGGCCTCTCAAACCAAAATCATGTAAATCATTCAAAATGCCGTGCTTCCAGGTCGTATCATAAGCTTTCTCAAGATCAAAGAAAATTGGTACAGCATGTTGTTTATTTACTATAGCATTTTTAACAAAGGATTCTAAACGTACCAAATGATCAATGGTACTACGATTTTTCCTGAAACCACATTGAATATTTGTTATAAGGTTATTGGTTTCAAGATACCAAGTTAATCTATTATTCACCATACGTTCCATGGTTTTACAGACACAGCTAGTTAGAGATATCGGTCTGTAATTCGACGCATCTGTATGATCCCTGCCAGGTTTTGGTATTGGGACTACAATAACATTACGCCACGAAGGAGGAAATTCTCCAGACGTCCATATTTGGTCAAATATATCTAAAAGTGTCATCAGACATGGTTCAGGTAAGTGTTTCAGTAGCTGGTAATGGATATTATCATCACCCGCTGCAGTGTCATGAGCTTGCTCAAGAGCAGTATGTAGCTCATGTAATGAAAACACTTCGTTATAATCTTCACCGTTATTTGATTCGAAATTAAGTTTTGTCTTTTCCTGTTGTTTCTGATATCTCTGAAACTCAGGGACATAATTTGCCGATGATGAATTTTTGGCAAGAGTTTCGCCAATTTTATTTGCAATTTTAGACTTGTCAGTAATTAAATTATCACCATCTTTAAGATGGTTAACAGGAGATTTTGAACCTTTGCCTTCAATTCTTTGAACCATGTTCTATACCTTAGACATTGGCGTGCGTGAATTTATTTTTAAGACATAATTTCTCCAATATTGTCGTTTGTTTTGTTTAAAGGTACGACGCGCCTTTGCATTGAGTATTTTAAATTTATTTAAGTTATGGACAGTTGGATGATGGCGGAAATAACGCTCGGCCTTTTTCCTCGCTTTTCTGGCTTGTCTACAATCTGTATTAAACCATGGTTTTCGTACATGTGGAGTCGTAGAGGACTTTGATATACACTCATCAGCTATTTCATTTAAAACGTCAGCAAAAGTTTGAATGGGATCAGTTATATCACTGAAACATTCAGGTCGCAGTTTCGATTTACATATAGTTTGATATAAAGACCAGTTAGCCTTCGAAAAGTTCCATCTTGTATACGATGGAGAATCAGATGGAGTTATTTCTGAAAGGATAGTTGGGAAGTGGTCACTTCCACAAAGGTCATTATGAACAGACCAATCAAATTCATTCAGGAGGTTAGAATCTGCAAGAGACAAATCCAGAGAAGAATAAGTGCCTGTTGCAGGATGCAGATAGGTGCTTAAATCATCATTAAATATGCACAGGTCATTATTGGAAATGAAATCTTCAAGTATTTTGCCTTTAGTATTAGTGTTAGTACTGCCCCAGAGTGGGTTGTGACCGTTTAGGTCACCCATAATAACACATGGCTTTGGGAGTTGATCATAGAGTGATTGAAGATCAGTCAGCTGAAGGTTCGATGAAGGCGGAATATACAGAGAGCATAACGTAAATGCTACACCCAGAGTAAGTCGCACTGCAACAGCTTGGAGATTAGTGTTAAGTGTAACAGGGCTGTGAATAACATCCTGTCGTATAAGGATAGTAGAACCTCCAGTGGCTCTATCACCTGGAGGGGAAAAATAATGATACGTTTCAAACTGACGTAAGTTAAAATGATCTGTCTGTTTCAGATACGTCTCTTGCAGACAGAACGCTGATGGTGTTAAATCCTGGATTAATAGCTGTATTTCATTAAAATTTGTCCGGTGTCCTCTACAGTTCCACTGCACGATATTGTTAGATAGACCTATCTTTTAGGCGGATTAATTGGGGATAACCCGCACCGTTTTGGAGGGCGACAAGCTATGTGCCTTAGAATGGACGTTTTCGGACACGTCCATGTCCTTAAGTGATCCGTATTTGTTATATAATTTGACTTTATCATCGGAACCTTTTGGGGCTCTGCCACTTTGTTTTTTCAAAGAATCTTGCTTCGGTTTGCCTTTGCTTTTGACGATTGGTTGAACGTTACTGCTAGACTGAGACATTTGAGACGCCTGAGAAGATGTATCACGATCATAAGTTGCTTCTGAGTGGGTTTGGGGCGTGCAAGGAAGTGGTTCCACAGTTTGTGTAGACATACATGATTCCGAAGTATGTGTAGAACGCACGGATGTGACAATTTCTGGCTTGTTCGTTTTGACCCAAGTCAAATCTGTTTGGCAGGTTACCGACGATGTGGATACTGGCGATGTATTTACCTTTGGCCTGATTTCAGAGGGTGTCTTAGCGACAGATGCATATGTATCATTTGGCAATGTAGATTCAACCAGTTTTTTTGCATCAGCAAAGCTAATGTTTTGTGTGAATTTAATTCTGTTAATGTCCATTTGTTTTTTCCACATTTTGCAGTCTTTTGAAAAAGAAGAATGGCTACCTGAACAGTTTGTGCACTTTTTAAAGTCACTGTCACAGTCTTCCGTGAAATGAGACGTCTCGCTACAATGACCACATGTTACTGGCTTTGTGCAAGTGTTTGCGCCATGACCATATTTTTGGCATCTATAACACCTTAACGGATTTGGAATATAGATATCTACTGCAATATTACAATATCCTGCCTTTATTGACTGCGGGGGATTCGGGGTTGAGAATGAAAAAGATAGGTGTTAGTTGGAATAGTCTCATTGTTTTTGCGGGTAGTGAACCTTTTGACATAGGTAACTCCTTGGTCCTTCATTTCAGACACAATATCTAGTTCCGTCATGTCAGTCAACAAGCGTTCCCTGTCTCTGATTATGCCTTTGCTGGTATTCAGTGTTCTGTGTGCAGACACTGAGACAGGGACGCCCACAAATGATTCAATTGACATTAGGGTTGATGCTTGTTGCCTTTTGCTACATTCAATTAGCAATGCACCTGAACGTAAACGTTTAATGTTTTTGACGTCTCCCGCAATGCCATGTATACCCTTTGATACAGCAAATGGGTTTAATTTCAGGGGCGTTTTATCAGGACTTTCCAGCACCAGGAAACGTGGCCAGTAATCGATAGATTTTGAAGGTCGTCGTTGTCTAGTGAACGTTTGGGTTTTTTTAGGGGTTTGGTACTCCATGGTTGTTTATATAATGGTTCATCATCCGAGCTCCCCACCCGCCACGGAGTGTCATAAAGACAGTGCTAATAACAAGTGGATCTCCGACTTGCAGCACCAGGGATACCCGGATGATATACTCCAGCAGAAAAATTAAAGAATTAATTAATCTACCAGATTGGCCCATGAGCCACCGCCTTCTGGGTATATGACTCTAGGCAAATAACAAAATTAATGAAGATGCACTTGAAATTCAAGTGATAGATAATTTGGCCAAGACTTTTATCAAAACAAGTTAAAAAGTTGAAGTATTTTGTGAAATACAATAATACTCAGGGCTTGGCATGACCAGCCGATTGGTTGAACCGGGCCCATTTAACCACCCGTCTAGGTGAAATAAGGGGCGAAGCGGTGTGTTGGGCAAAGGAACGCTGTTCCTGGAACCAGTGCCCTCCACCACCAGACTCCCGTCCTCCACCGACACAGGGGCGCAACCCACGGCCAACAGGTTGGTGGACCAAATATACCCCCGGGTCCACAACGGGGGGTCGAAGAGCGCTTAGCATTACCCAGCACCCACCACGAGGAGGTGGCTCTTCATGGGTGCCTTCCAACTTGGAACCGTGAAGCTACAAGATTACATGATTTACAGTGTTAAGAAAGGAACAGACGGTTATGGTTCATTTGATAACAATTACACTACTGTCTAAAAGTTAATTCCCCTTGAACGCGTCCAGAACGCGTGTAATACGTATGTGACACGGGTGTGCAACGCGTTTGAGTCCCGTATCACATGGGTGTGAAACGGGTATGCAACGCGTTTGGGTCCCGTGTCACACGCGTTTGCAACGAGACTCACACGCGTGTACCATGCGTGTAACACGGGGCCAAGTATCAGTTGAATTTGACGAAAAGCGTTATGGTTGCATACTTAAAATTGTAAGAATTTTTAATTTGGAAATATGTAAGAAGTGATCGTGAGCAGCCTAGTCTTGGCCCGCAGCAAGCCCTGGTCAACTGCTATATATCAAACCTTAAAGGTCACGTGCAACTTAAAACACAACTTTTCAGATTCTGATACCTTTTGGTATGGACTTACAGTAACAAATGATCAAAAATGCAAATTCAACTTATAAAGTTGAATAATAACGCGATGAAAAAAAACCTGCGAAATCGGAGTTCAAACGATTCATAAATTCACCCCAGCTGGGGTGAAAAGCGGTTCAACAGCTGTGCTGCGCTGCGTGGCACTGCACTGCACTGCGCTCATGGCGCATGCGCAATGAATAGGTTCGCGCAGCTTGGGAGCAGGATGTGACCTTTAACATCAACGTCATTATTTAGCATTGTCAGAATTTCTTCCTGTGATATAGAGATTGCCTGGCAAAAGTCCCGCAGGACCAAAGCCCCACAGACAAAAGCCCCAGACATCTCAGACAAAAGCCCTATATGATAATATATACGAAAACAATTCAGATTTAACAAGATTTATTAACATTCTAATATCAAAAATCAACATAGCATTTGAGCACATAGTTTCTGAGCAAAACTACTTGTCACATCAAACCACAAACAATCAGCATTGCCCTATCAAATCTGAGAATATTTTCTTTTGTCTCATTTGTTATTTTTGCTAAGGGGCTTTTGTCCAAAAGGGCTTTTGTCCTAGGGGCTTCGGTCCTGCGGGGCTTTTGTCTATCCACCGATATAGATATGTCTCTGTCACAGACAAAATTCAATGTCTGTTTTATTGACACCTATGTGTCTGCCTGCTTGTCTGCAACTGACAATAGGCAATACACAACTTCGATCATTGACCACATGCAATTTGAACTTAACACCTATCAGGCTATACACCATAAAAAAATCGCATTGATTTATGGCCCGTGCACCCGAGTTCGGTCTCTGTCACATTATGTAATTACACAGACAGGCAGGTGTCTGTTGATTGCAAAATGTTATACACAAAAAATGAGCATGTATTTACAAAACCCAACATCTCTATACACACATAAAGAGTGTATCTGCAAATGAACCAGCCAATGAAATACTTCGTTACACTTCAGTGCACTCCCACCCGCTCTGACTGGGTTTGGTATTCCAGGTGCTTTGTTTGGAGGGAAGTAAACCCAAGTACAACATATTGCACTTTTGATTTGCGAGTGTACGCTTACAATTTTGTTTTTGTGTGGTTTTGGGTTTGTTTTTTTCATAAAAAGCAATGTATATTATACGTCATGAATAAGAGATAATTGTGTTTTATTTATGTTTGTTTGTTTTTGGTTGCATGTGCCGTTTAATGCATCAATTTATCATTGTATCATATGAGTAGGCAAAGATAAGTGCGAAAGTACAAAAATTAAGAGAGTCAAACCATCCAACACCCTTTGCGTCTTTTGTTTTGGTATGATCCAATGTTTTAATAACTAATTAATAGCTAAGATCCTCCAGCAGTAATCGACGCTCATTAATTAAATGCTGCTCTTCCCAGCGTCACGGCCATGGAGCTGACACAAAATGACCGTATACGTAGCCACCATAAAGTAATTAAGATCCAAGATACACCGGCGAACCTTATGCATAAACTCACTGGAATCATGCCGAGTTTGTTTAATGCGAATTTACACAAACCTTTCTATGACAAGGACACAATGTCAAAACATGTTGAAACAAAAAAAGGTCATATATACCATTAAAAAAGTAGGGGATATTCCATTTTGCCAGCATTCCACTAGCCAATGCTAATGCATACGAGACAAAATAATATGTATCCATACAGATGAAACATTTCCAAAGGAATGGAATAAATTGTCACTTTTTCCCGTAATTTCTCTTCATCATCTCTTTCCTTCTTGGCTTCATCATTTACTTATTATTAATCTTGTAAATCCAATATCCCCTACATTTTTTAATGGTATATATAAGATGGGTCTGACTGATCAAATCACTCTTATTTTCCTGCAAGATCACATCTAAAAAGACTTCATTACATAATTTTAAATTGATCTCTCTGTTACGACCTCTAATTTTAGGTTAACATGGGTCCTCCCTTAGACAAAAATTTGTTCCCTCCGAAATGCGTGTGTCACGGGTTGCACATGAGTGACCAACGAGACTCACACCCGCGTACAACGCGTGTCACGCGGGTCCCACACGCGTGACCAACGGGTTCCACATGTGTGACCAACGCGGCTCACACGGGTTGCGTCACGCGTTCCCCCGCGTGTATGGGGAATGAACTTTTAGGCAGTAGTGTACTCTATAATTTTGAAAATGGTAGAGGACTTTCGCAGATAAATACCAGTGAGGGCTTTACTTTGCAAAAGACAAAGGTTATCATCTTAATTGTCTGAATAATACCGTTTGTGAATCTTCACAAGACCAATGCTTTCTGGACGTTATACGGGAATTAGAGAGATCACCAGGCACAAATTCAACCACCACACTACATAAGGGCACGAAGCCATAAACCCATTATCGTTCTTCGTGACATCCCGGTAATGTTTTTCCTCAACGTATGACAAAACCAGTCGAGCCAGTGAAAGGTCTTATAAAAAGCAGTTCCAGAAATATAGTGCGGAAAGAACACGTCTGGCTTAAATGACCACTTTGCAGGAATAACTTGGCTCAATATCCCAACATCAGTTTTGACGACATACTATTGATCCGTTTAACGATCAGTAAGCAATCCCCATCCGTTTCATTATTGCAATTCCAACCTTTGTAAACACGAGTCTTGAAAATTCCAGCGTTGTGAAAGGCTTACACTATTTCCAAGTAACCAATTGCACGTGAAAAACAGATCAACGTGAAACGGCGGTGAATTGACGTAGAGAGTCCTCAAGCGATGAGTGGTGTCGATGGTTGCCAAACAATCGCCCTAGCGGGTTGCCATATTTTGAAATTTTGCAATAGACAGATGGACACTTGAATTGGGTGTAAATTAGACAGGCACTTCACACGTGCAACGTGATTTGGATATGTTTATGAGATACTCTCGTTCCAGGGTCTGTTTTTAATCAACCGCTATTCTTGGCGTTTTTGTAACGAGAGTAGGAAGACGCGTTGAGTTTCTAATGATAAATGAAGATAGATTTTACTTTACAGGTAATGACTACGTTTATGTTAAATGATGCATTTCTATGTCTGCGTATCATGAAATTTATCTTTGCAATTCAGGAAACATTATAGCAACATAATTGTGCATGAGTACCGCAGATTTTATCACCGATATGGCGTTACTGTAATATTGCAGATCTAACGTTGAACATTTGATATACATTAACGACTCGCGATATATTTAATCTGCATCATGATAGTAATAAACCTGTATAAACGTTAACTGGGTTTGACTGTATGCAGTACCAATGTAAACCCAACGCCCACGGAATTCCGAGTGCACAGCAAGAGTTCAGTATCTCACATAAGCATATTGATTTTCATACTTACATAATGTTACTTTCCAATATCAGTTTTACTTCGACAGTAAAGGGGTTTAGGATCGGGGCGGGTGGCAGTAACAAAGTTTCGTTCAGTTTATGGTCATATCAAACCCTCTTGTGTGTCATTTACAACATGTTTAGTGTATAAACAATAATTTGCGAGACTTTATCCTAGCTTTACTCGTGGCAATGATTAGATCGTCTAGACAAAGTGCTGGATATGGGATCACATGCGGTTCTAGTAGGGTGGTGGGTGGTTGTGGGTGGGAGGGACGAAGCTTGTATAACATCCCCTATGAAAGATGAACTGTATAAACATAGTTGATGCACTATGTTCATAATACATCTTGGTTTCAATTTACAATATAACGAGTGTTTATGAGTATTTTGTAACACAGTGCAGATCAATATTTCAATATATGGAGAAGATATAAGTGTTAATTATAGATACTCGTAACCGATCAGTAAGTAAACTAAAAATGAGCACACGAGCGTTCAGCTCTTCTCCACACATGTATACACTATATCAATAAATGGAATCCCAATTGGATGTGGCTTGATACACATGCACTGTAGTCATCTCAGGTGCTTCTCAACCAATTTACTCTGATGTAATCAAGGGAATTTAATATGCACCGTTTTATGAGTCCAACATCATTTTGCTGATAATCAGAATAAGCAATGAATATAAATTGACAATTAGGCGAATAAAAACAAAACACCCAATAAATATTATTTGGGCAGCCCTTTGAAGGGAGTCTGTAATTCTAAAAAGAACTTGTGTGCAAAGTTCATTATATGAAACAATAATAATTTGTTATGTCAGAGGGGCCGTGGAGCAGCTTAGTGGTTAAAGCGTTCGTTTGTCACGCCGAAGACCCGGGTTCGATTCCCCACATGGGTACAATATGTTAAGCTCATTTCTGGTGTCCCCCGCTGTGATATTGCTGGAATATTGCTGAAAGTGGAGTAAAACGATACTCGCTGTTATGTCAGAGTACCTTGCGTCATCATGCATCATGGACAGAAGAAACACAGTATCTATTAATTAATTCCATTCTTTGATTACTGTACGTGATTTCTGGCCATACCTACTCTTACCTACTGACTTGACTCCCATCCTCGGCTAAATGAACAGACAACTATTACCTTGCTGGTCGCGACTGGCTGCGTGATCTGACTCTGTGATCGCCGGAATTGTCTGGGCAGAATCGTGCCCTGTGGTTTCATGTCCTATGTACGTCCTGGTGGTGAGTGGTTGTCGTGGTGAACGTCTTCGACCTGAGATGTTCACATTGTCAATCACTGGTTTGAAAAATGTCAAGTGCTGGCGAAATTTTCTGGAATTATCAGAGTCATCAAAATGCATCTGTCTATAATAACCTATATTTGGCGAATTCTATTTTAAAATAAGCTGAAATCTGCCTTGATCACGTTGAATACGATCTTTCCGATGAGAGGATGAAGGTCTTGTGCCATTTCAAATTGCTGCACCAATCAAACGATAATATCAGTGTCGTAGTATCGCAGTGTATATATAATTAATATGCCCAATAATATAAAAAAAAATTCAATATGACTTACTTCTCGCCAAGGAATAGCCCATGGTGTGTTCACATATCAAAGAAAACAAGCTGCAATACATCAGTGATGAAGGACATAACACGGTTAGCCATCAAACACTGTCAACCACCGATGCCATACAACATCAGTGAAGACCCTGCAAGCCTAAGATTATTCTCTAACAGAAGAACAGAGGGGATGTTTCAACATAAAATGTCTGTGAATATCTCTTTGCCAAGACAATTGGCTTTGCTTCATTACAAGTTTGTACATTCTTTTATGTAACAGTCACCAGACAAAAGGGAGAAAAAATAAGTACGGCGGTTATGGCGGTACTTCCAAGACATCCAAAAATACAGGAACATTGACAACTCTTGTTTGTAGAGATCTGTTATGTTGGGTATTTACTTCAACCAGGAAAGGCATTGCCATTATATGACATCACATTATCATTTTGCCGATTTAATGAGATGCATAATACAATGAAGAAAATTAAATCATTGAATCACATCTATTTTTAGCTGTGTAGTTATTTGGATTTCAATCAGTTAGCTATTGATTCGACATGTTTAGTAACCACTAGGGATTAATTAGTGATTGATTATTTCCTTCTGTTGGAGATGGGCTTGGCTTCGCTCTAAAGTGAGAGAAAATCTGAACTTTTTCATTATAGATCATTCACGCTCAAGGGGTGATATTGGCTACGAAACCGGGCAGATGGCAGTACTTCAAAGTAAGGGGAATTACGCGTCCTTTATAAGATAACGGTACATAGCATGACCGGTTAAGTTAACTTTAAATATGTGGCATGAGTGTATTCTATTTGCTGTTGTTGTGTGCCTGTATTAGTCGGTATATTACCAGAAGCACCACAGAATCAAACTGGAATGTTAATGTAACGCACGTACTTCAAACAATATCTCAAAAGCTATGTGTGTCATGTTCACGTACTGGGAAGCCGCCAAACACACTAGGGCATTGATATTTATTTATTTGTGTTTTATTCCAGAAGTCATTTGCTTTTAAAGAAATATGAGTCGATAGTTGTACAAAATGCATAACTGATCGTTTGCTATTTGACCGGGGAGATCCTGGCATCGTATTGCGAAACACAATTTTTCAAATAATACTTTTATACTTCATGTTGGAAAAATTGTTTCTCGCCTAATGTGTTTTATATTACTTACACTTTGCTAAGGATCACAAACTTAAACGTAGATTCATAATTTGAAACTGTATCCATTTAAAACTGGATAAATAATAATATGGTTACCCCTCTTTAGACAAACAGTCACTTTAATCTAACCTTATGCACTTGATACATGAGTAGCCATAAATCATAACCAATCAACCATTTTGCAAATCATGGAACGAGTCATTGACAAGTACACAACACCTGTCAGTAGCAGGTATTGGTTCCACAAGATGAAAGGACAAACTGAAACCAAGCATCCATGCTAGCAATAAGCTTAGATATTTAAACCAAATTTGACCCCACATCATAGTTTCCTGTTGAATCCATGATTTGATCCTTAGCAAAGTGTGAATAGTATATTTCCGATCTTAACACCTATGGTTTTAATTAGACAATTATGTGATAGACGAATGGGGTTTATGTTAAACCTGGCCATTGTGGGACTGATGTTGGCATGCTTCTTGTGTTGCACGTTCAGCAATGGACTGATATTTGAAATAGCTGGCAACAGGGATATGTAATTGATGCCAAACTCCACAAAGTTTATTGTGACTTTGAGAAGTTAATGTCTCCAGTTCAATATACTGCACACGTTTGATGTGTACTTACAGGTTCCGTTCACATTTTAGTTCCGACCTCAATGTGCAATGAATGAATCGCAAAAACCGTTGTCATAATCCCATACATGACTTTTGCAATCAAAGGGTTCGTTTGCAAATATTTTCCAAACAACCAGTGTAACCTTAGGAACCAAATCAAATTATATATTCTTCTCTATGCGAAGAGTCGCTACATCGCTGTGGGGGAGATCTGGGAACAGAGTGTCGAGCGGTTACGTTGCTTTAATCAAACAAAGCAAATTCTGTTCAGTGGCGTGGAATGAAGGAAAGCAGATGCAGGGGTACTGGAGCATTCTGCCACACTGAACAGATGTGACCGACCTTGGCTGACACGGTCTTCAATCAAAGTCAAGAAAAAATGGCAGAGTTCAGTTTGTGAAACTAGATCTTCCGTTTGCCATTGTTTCTCAGTTAGTAGCAAACCGTAGTTGTTTCACACAAACGTATGAACCTGCTGAACCAGATATTTGTAAATTACGTCCTAAGACACAGGGAAAGTTGAAATCTGTTAGTTGTGAACTGGCAGCGTAGGCTGGTCTTCAGATCTGATCTATGATGTAGTGATTTTGGTATATGGTGTTTATCATGCATTTGTCAAATGGAACAGATAGAATGTCTTTTTCGAATTCATAGGATTAACATTTCCAGGATGTGAGTAGTCTTTTACTCTGTTTTCGTATTCATTGTGAAAATGTGGGTCAATGGAGAATAGCCAGCAGCATATCTTTCTCGTTGGGTCGGGTCAGTAAGGGATTTTGTAAGAACGCACAAACTGAGAAAGTGGAGACCCATAAACTTTTAAACTGGAATAAGCAATCCAACAAAAAGAAAAAGTCTGACTGCCAGACATGTAACGTTTGCGGCTGTTCTCTTTGACAAGGGCTCATATATCAAAACCATGATATGTGAGCATAACTTCCCCTTATGTGTATGATCAAAGCTCTTAGTCTATGTGGCATATCAAAACACAACCATAATGTTAACTGAGTAAAATATCTGAGAAAAACACGCACCTGTTCTATCAACATTTGGCAAGCCTAAAGACATGTGCAATACATTTTTATACAATATCGATTCACAAATGTCACACAATGGGCTGTAATGCTGGGTCCAGGCAATGAATCACCAAACACATGTCGTAATCACAATCCTTAATACAATAAGGAAGAACTTTTCTTATATTTACAGAAAATATTTGTGAATTCGATTTTATACCTTGTTTATTCTCGGAAATTCTAAAGATTTGATTTAATCTTTGCAATCTCAGAAAACAGCAAATCTATGTTAATGTTTTTTCAAAATAATGCACCATTATGCCAGTTGACGAGCACATTGGAAACTTTTTCAGTCATTGATCCAAGGAGCACTATTTACTAAACGTATTGACATAGGTATAGATACACCTCAGGTTCAGGATTAGTTGTCAAAACGTGAAAGCAACGCACTCTGAAGTTTGATGCTGAAACAATATGAACATCGATGCAGTTAAATAGGGAAATATCAGTCCTTTGTCGAAAAGGCAAGCAGGTGCTGGAGCATGGGTTCACTATTTGATACCTTCTGGATACCGAGACATAACAATATCACCCGGATGAGGGCAAGACCCGTCTCGTTAATTCCTTGTAGTACCCGGATGTGGCTCATCACAGTGTGTGACCCAATGCTGCTCCGACATTTAATAATGCTTCAAAGTTAGATAAATTCATGGGACCAGTAAAGTAGTTAACCGAAATTCACTTTCATTCCACGTTCCAAAATCTGTGTCTGGTCTATGACAATACAGCATTGAAGTACATGTATCTGAAACAGATAGAAGACATGAACTGAAGCTGATTTTATTCGATTAGGATTTTTTCTGGACAGTCCTTGACTTTAACTGTCGTAATTAAATGATACCTCGAGGCTAAGACTGCCTCTCGTCCTACACTGCGGATATTGTCCACTAGATGAGAGCTTCAACATCACCTATTGTCAACATGATGTATCTTTATAAACGTCTTGACTGTAACGTGTGATGACAAATAGTCTGGCATCGGCTCCTGAGGCAGTTGCATCCGTCTTCAATGTAGAAAAATGTATCCTTGATTCCACATTCAAAACCAGGATTGCAAACGAGCCTTCCTAGCGGAATTGAAGTATGGGGTCAAATATTTGCTTCACTTGCTAAATGGTTTGAATTTTAACTGGTGTCCTCATAGGAATACGATAATGTTTACAAGTTTTGTATGACTGGGAGTGAGTTCAATGAGAGTTCATCAGATTCAACGGTTGGTTAGTGTGCGTCACATGTTGTATATATAGAAGTTAAGTACAACAATGTATGTGTTCCTGAAATATACAGTGAGCAATTAAGATAAAAAAAAATGAATGCTTTTTTTTCAAACTATGTTATTTGGGGGATTTAGGGATAAGTGGAAGCCAAGTGAATACATTTACAATATTACAGCTACACCATGGTGGCAGATGCATGAAACACTGATGCAGATATTGCATTAAATGAGAGACGATCTCACTCAATCGATATCTGTTGCAAAATCCATTTCTATATGTTAACTTGCACACCTTGGCGGAAAACGACATTCACTCGCAATCACATTATGTACTTCAGAAATTTAAATCAATTCCGTTCATTTCAAGATTAAAATAAAACAAAAACAATTCTTATTGGAATCTTAATCACTCTTTCTGCTGATTCATCCACATGTAGTTAAGAATGATGAACATTACACCACACCTAAAAATACCAGCAACGGACCATTCATAGATGGTATTGGGATGTGGGCATGGGTGGTTGAGACATAGGGATGAGCAACGGGTGTTTTTTCTCCAGATAGGAGAGAAGATATATTTTTCCAATTGAAATTTTACTTGTGAAAGGAATGTTGAATTTTTTGTTCACGACATGATCGAGTTCTTCCATTTGAAATTGAACCTGAAGAATGAATATTGCAATTTTCTCACTAAACATGGAAGTGTTTTAATGCGGGTGGTTTATTTTAAGAATTTGTCTGTGTGTGTATGTTTGTTTGTGTGTGCGTGTGCGCGCTTGCGTCTTGTCTTGTACTTTGACTTTCTCATCTTGTTTTCTCTTCTCACACGGTCGCTTACTCGTTTCATGCTATCTCATTTTCGTCTCTCGCGATCTTGAAGTCAAGAAAGCGATGTTCCCTCAGAGTTACCATACATATAAATCAGTGTTCAATATTCCTTTTCATTTATTTTAATGATACGAGATACAGGTAGAAGATGTTAATAAATTAAGGGTGTTTAATATGAAATTTACTGCCACAATCAATTTTAGAAGCACATGTTATATGAATACAAACATAGGCACCACAAAGAACGTTAACATGTGTTTCATTTAAATGTTTCTGTTGTTTAATAGGTTAACTTGTTGAAATACACATACTTAAATGAAGGCATCTTTATTAGTATTCAAATATGAAGAATACAACTTTATGGACGACAACTTGTTTTTGCACAGAGCGACGGTTCGATGTAGATTCTTACACCGTTATCAAGTTACAAGTTTTAGCACTTATAGCTTGTCACGTGTCAAGAACATAACTTTCTTATTTGGTAACATGAAGAACTGTAACAAACCCCGAACGTAAGCAAATCTATTTTTTCTTCTAAAACCACCAAGGTATTTGAAAATTAGATAGAATGTTGCTGCCATGCCACGTCTTGCTAATTGTGGAGATTTCAGATTTTGAAAGAAAATGATTTAACTGGTTCCTGTTTCGTCTCGGTCAGTCTGTCTCTTAACTATCTAAATATCTTAGTGGTGCATATTCTATTATTAGCTCAATTTTTGAAAACTGCTCAAATTCACACATGAGACAATATATTGATGCTTCAAGTATTTGAAGAGTTTAAACAACCAATGTCATTGTTACTTTTGTACACATATATGTACTCGGCTTTTTGTAAGTACGTACATTTTTTCAACATAAGGTCTGTTTTGAATTACATAAACAGTGACCCGTGAAGGTCCGGGTTAGAATATTGATCTTCAGCAACCCATGCTTGTCGTAGGAGGCGACTAACGGGATCGGGTGGTCAGGCTCGCTGACTTGGTTGACACATGTCATCGGTTCCCAATTGCGCAGATCGATACTCATGCTGTTGATCACTGGATTGTCTGGTCCAGACTCAATTATTTACAGACTGCCGTCACATAGCTGGGATATTGCTGAGTGCAGCGTAAAACTAAACTCGCTCACTCACAAAAACAATTTTACATATAAAAGGCCAAGAATGAGTGAGTGAATATTTAACGTCACATTGGCAATATATCAGCCATATCGTGACGAAAACAATTTAAATAATTCAAAAATGAAAACATTGTGAAGAGTTAAACCTGTCGACGATGGACAGTTAAATACTAGAGTATCACAGATATGAACATAAAGCTAGCATGTAAAACTAAAATAGTGTAATGAAAGAAGACAATACAATATAAAACATGGGCTATAGATCGCCAGCATCTGAAGGTAGATCACCATACTAGGAACCATGGGGACTTACATTACTTTTGCTACCTGCATGGAGCCTAGCTGGATTTACACCATCCCTTCAGTCGCTGGCGATTGTAGGATAATTAAGCCGAAATTTAAAAGAACAAAAATACTACGTTTAAAAAGTTGGTACGTGAAAATTTTACTTTGAAAGTTTTTGGAACTTACGTACCCTCTCAGGAGGACAATATTTTTACGCTACTTCAACCCCCTTTGAGGATACAGCCACTAACAATCTAAGTTGATAATCTGAACTACCAATTATAAAACTCATTTAACAAATCTATCTCTTTTCAAAAATCAATGATTAAATGATAATTAACTTTATTAAAAAGATCCTTTACTGTTTTGATGTTAAAATATTTATCCTTTATGATGGGGAATTCAACACAGTCAAGCAGGACATGCTTGACCGTAGTTCTGATGACCTCTTCAAATCTGGACTGACAACCCAAGTAAGTGTAACCGATATAGGGCTTTATAGCATGTACTTTATTGATACCTACTTGGGTGTCCCACTTCTTCTGCATCAGATCACGGATGTAGGTTCTAATGCTAGCTTTGTAATCAGAGTATGGGATAAGAAGTGGCGTCACAGATTTGTTAAGTGCTGCCTTGGCAGCAAGATCGGCCATTGTATTCCCAGAAATGCCAACGTGGCTGGGTAACCAACAAAAGACGATGTCGCATTGGCCAGTAGCAAGCTCATTATACAATTCAATAATTTCCAATAAAAGTGGATGTTTACACGAAATATTTTTAATAGCCTGAAGACATGAAAGAGAATCGGAAAAGATTATGTATTGTGTATATTTACGGTGTTTATTAATATATTTAAGTGCTGTTAATATGGCGTTAGCTTCTGCTGTGAAAATAGAGCTGTTATTTGGTAGTCGAGAAGATATTGTTCGGGATCCAATGACAGTGGCACAAGCAGATGCGCCACCATCCTTGGACCCATCTGTAAACAAGGATTTGTATGTATTATATTTAGTTTTTAATTGATTAAATTCTTGTTTATATTGTAGTTCATTAGTTTCTGGTTGTTTAAATATGGTTAATGTTAGGTCAACTTGTGGCCTATCGAACTGCCAAGGAGGAGAAGAAAGAAGACGGGAAGGAGATATATTTTCCAGCTCAATGCCGGCAGCAGAAAGGAATGGTTTAATTCTTAGACCAAGAGGTTGAACAAGAGAAGACTTCCTGTTGTATAGATCCTCATAAAGAGGATTAAAACACAATTAAATGCAGGATTTGACTCGTTTGAATATAGTTTTGTTACATATGCAAAGATAATTTTATACGGCGTTGGTTAAGAGATGGCTCATCGGCCTCAACATAGAGACTGTCAAAAGGAGAAGTTCGAAAAGACCCAAGACAAAGTCTTAAGCCTTGGTGGTGGACAGAATCTAAAAGTGTTAGGTTGCTTTTGCAGGCTCCACCATATACGATGGAGCTATAATCAAGTTTAGATCGCACTAATGATCTATATAAGTGAAGGAGGGTAGTTTGATCCCCTCCCCATTTAGAATTAGAAACAACCTTTAGCAAATCGAGAGCCTAAAAGGCCAAGACCAAACATAGCATATATACTAAGGATGTCTTTTACGGTATTCTTAAATGCAAGGGTTCAAGAATTATTTACAGACCGCTGCCATGAAACTGGAATATTGCTGAGTGTGGCGTAAAACTAAACTCACTCACTCACTCACTCACATGAGACCAAGACCAAACATATTATACATATGAAGGATGTCGTTTACTGTGTTCTTAAATGCAGGAGAAAAGTTCAAAACGTTCAATACCTCAAACTGGAAAGTTTGCTAAGTTTATTGTTCAACAAAACGATAATACATGTTTTGTACTATTACGAAATGTAATCCTGCAGCAAATTTAAGTCGATTATTGCACAAATATTACAAAACATGACAATGGAAATGCTTCATATTAAATGGTAACTCAAAATACCATTATTTCAGTCACGTGAATAACTTAATTACGGCTTCAGTTGATGCGGAATTCTGAAATTCCAAACTTCACTCACCAAACTAAAGTTTGAACAATGAGGTATCCCTCTACACGGTGATTCAGACTTTAGTTTCGATTACTTCATGCAAACTGTCTTTCCTCTTTAATTCCCGTTCCACGCTCAATCGTCCCCTTCTCAGATCCGACATCTCGTAAAACCTCTTGCACTATGCCCAGGGTTCCAGACATGGTTTAAAATGCAATCAATCAAGATCGGTTTCAATATTTTCGAACCGAAAATCTATGAGCAGTTCAATACGGTTCCACTAATATCAATGTTGTCTTTGTGTATTTTCTATTTCAAGCCATGGCTTGATGATGGCCAAAGTAGTCTGATGACTAAAAGGCACGATGTCATGTCTCTTAAAACAGATTCAGTCCAGTTATTTTGAGTTATTCTTGATGGCACCACCTTTGCGGAGGTATCCGATTTCTCCTTGAACTTTGATTCACAATTAAACCCAAGTGGGACTTTCCTTAAGACCACTACTTCAGGAAAAAATGCATTAACAAAGATAATTTCGTCCAGGATGTATACGTTTGCTATCATTCCTCGGTGCTTCATAATTTGCTAAAACGAAAATGAATAGCCATTCATCGCAGTCTTAGCCATCGAAGAAAGCACTGTTAGCCACCATCGTATGCAATCGTTATAAGACTTAACCTGGAATCAGCGTACTTGGTCGTTTGGGCGCCGCTAAGATAATTAGCAGCTTTAAACTGTTTCGAGTGTATTTTCTTCCAAAAAATATTGAATATTTGCTCTGTCATAGCATTTTATATACTAGGCGTCATTAATAAATGGTCAAATGATATAAAGCACATGTAAAGAAAAGTTTCTCAGAAATAATAGAACTAAGAGTGTCATCATAATGTTTAATGTGTTGACGAACGTGACACATCGGGGCATACAGACAAAAAGTTCAAAAAGAACTAGCAAACATCAGATTTATAGACCAAACCCCAAAAATGAAAATGACAACCATGAAGCACTCGGTCATTCAATGTCTTGTGTACCCTCTTCGCGCGTCCAAACACAGGAGCACCTTGTTCTCATGCTCCTCGTCAAGTGCACAGAGAAAACTTGCTGAATCGCCTTCCTTTCCTCTACTAGAGCTCTGCAGAGTCTTGGGAGATCCACTGGTGCTGGGTGACGTGTGTACGCACGTCGACCGAGTTCATCCTAGGCATGCTCAATTGGGTTGAGGTCTGGCAAGCATGCTGGCCGCTTCACCCGCTCTACACCCTGCTGCCTAAGGAATTCCGTGACAATCCTGGCCCTATGAGGCCTAGCGTTGTCGTCTTGCAGTGAAGAGGGTCGACCATAAAAGCCATGCCTATCATCTCATTAATGACGCCGAGTATAAATACAATGTATTTGTGGCTGTTTTTCGTACATATAAGCACAGAGTGGATAAACCATATTCACACATGATGGGTATCTGAACACTTCAAACGCTTTTTTATGAAAATTCAACTTTTAAAGTGGCACGACTGCATTTGAGACGTTTTTGAGAACTGCCCAAATAATTTGAAAACACTCCATCAAAACATTTAGACACCTAAGAATTTTCATCGAGACAAAACTGACCGAGACGAGAGAGCAAACATTTACATGATTTTCTCTCAAAATCTGAAATCTCCACAATTAGCGAGATGGGACATGGCAGTGACATCTTACCCTTGTCATCGTAATGGTAAAACACCTTTGTGGTTTTAGAAGATAAATGTTTTGCTTATTTTCAGGTATTAGTAGAGATCTTCATAAGAAAGTTCGTTTATCGACACACGCATGATCACGTCTCAGTCATATTTTACTTTAATCCACGTCAGACTTCAGGTTTCGGGGTAAAAACAACCATTCTCGTCATAAGAGCCGATCTTATGAATCAGGTGGCCAGGTTGGAAGTCCTCCGTGACTGCATAACAGCTGTCTTTATTTCATGAAGCCCTACTTATGATGCCAGTCACAGGATTGTCTGCTTCAAACTCTATTACAGACTGCACTGCTGGACAAGTGCTGCGTCCAGCCTTAAACAATCAACAAGTATATGTATTTCTTTGACATGACAGCGATGTAATAAATCCGGGCGAAAGCAACTGATAATATTCAGTGAGTGAGTTTAGTTTTATGCCGTACTCAGCAATATTCCAACTGTATGGCGGCAGTCTGTAAATAATCGAGTCTGGACCAGACAAACCAGTGATCAACAGAATGTGCATCAATCTACACAATTGGGACAGGATGCATGTGTCAACCAAGTCAGAGGGCCTGACCACTTGATCCCGTTCGTCGCCTCTTACGATAAGCATGGGTTACTGAAGATCAATTCTAACCCGGATCTTCACGGGGTCAAACTCATTATAGGAAAATAAAACACGCCGCCAAAATACAATGAGACACTATCAGCCATGACCCATGCTAATGACTTCTGATTCCTATTTATGTCCGATCTAAAGACAAACACCCAATATATGTCACGTTATCGTTAGTCCATCCCATCCCATCTACATGCGTGCTCAAATCGCTTTTGATTTTCTCAAATATATACACATAGTAGGACGAGTCATTGGTTGTTTTTAAGGTCACACTATTCAGGGCAAATGTATGCCTACGGGGAATAAAATATATTGTATATGTGTATGTTTTTTCAGCACTCAACCCATTGTCACCGAATTATAAAACAAGGCATTTCACGGTCCAATGAGGGCGCCTTCGCCTCTCTTCACTGTCAGACGGTACAGCTTGGCTCTGCTCGGCCTCATTATGCTTGTTAAGGCTTTAGTAGCATTTTCGTCCATAAATGATATGCTCTGATAGTTTACCCACATACTTTCATCATCTATTATTTTAATATGCCTTATCTCGTATGGATAGTTGGCAATATGAGCAATAATCAACGACGACTTTTTATCCACTTGCTAGTCTGCTCTCAGATTAACTGAATACTAGTGAAATATTTTGGAATAATCAAAAGGTATCAGGAATAATCAGAGGTATCAAATGTATCTGTCTGTAATTGCCTATATCTGGCGAATTGTAATTTAAAATAAACTGAAATCTAATGATCTGGATAATGCAACCATGTGTTGCATACGTTCTTTCCAAAGTAATGACGCCCTTGCGTCATTTCGATTTGCTATACCAATCCAATGATAATATCAGTGTCATACTATTGGAAAATACCGGTATATATACTAGTATTCCATGCCCACCCTCCAGTAAATTCGGAGTAATATAGTGTCTTTTCAATATGTCTGACTTCTCGCCAAGGAATAGCCTAAGGTGTGTTCACATATCAAAGAAAACAAGCTGCAATACATCAGTGATGAAGGACATAACACGGTTAGCCATCAAACACTGTCAACCTCCGATGCCATACAACATCAGTGAAGACCCTGCAAGCCTAAGATGACTCTCTAACAGAAGAACAGAGGGGATGTTTGAACATAAAATGTCTGTGAATATCTCTTTGCCAAGACAATTGGCTTTGCTTCATTACAAGTTTGTACATTCTTTTATGTAACAGTCACCAGACAAAAGGGAGAAAAATAAGTACGGCTGTTATGGCGGTACTTCCAAGATGTTCAAAACACAGGAACATTGACAACTCTTGTTTGTAGGGATCTGTTATGTTGGGTATTTACTTCAGCCATCATTTTGCCGATTTAATTAGATGCATAATACAATGAAGAAAATTAAATCATTAAATCACATCTACTTTTAGCTGTGTAGTTATTTGGATTTCAATCAGTTAGCTATTGATTCGACATGTTTAGTAACCACTAGGGATTAATTAGTGTAAATTATTTCGTTCTGTTGGAGCAAGGCTTGGCTTCGCTCGAAAGTGCGAGAAAATCTGAAATTTCGTGTTTGACCACGTATCATTCAAACTAATGGGGTGATATCGGCAACGAAACTGGCCAGATGGTAAGGCTTTACAGCAAGGAGATAATACTCGTCCTTAATTTATTAACGTAATATAGCATGACCAGTTGAGTTTAGATATGTGACCTCCTTTGTGGATAAGCTACTTAAGCCGCTTGTCATTGATTTCTGATGTGACATGATTGTATAGTGTGTGCTGTTATTGTATGACTGTATTAGTCGGTATCTTGTACGTGAATGTACGTGTATAGCACGAGTTTCACACAATATTTCAAAAGCTGTGGATGACATGTTCACGTACTGGGAAGTCGCAAAGAAAACTGAGGTACTTTGTATTTATTTATTTGTTGTTTTTTTATCCAAAAGCCAATTCCTTTTTAAGAAATATGGGTCGATAATACCCAAACTAAATAACCGACTATTTCATATTTGACCGGGGAGTTCCTGGCATCGTATCGAGAAAAGCAATTCTCATAAAAGAAAAAGTGTTGCATGACGTGTTTCATTTCTAATGTTAGCGCCCGTTGTTTTCATCAACAAATATCTGATATACAGTTCTTAACTACCAGTGGGGTTTATGTTAAACCGGTCATTGTGGTATTGACACTAGCGTTGTGCTGCATTGTTCAGCATTGTTACGATTTGATAATATGTGACTGGTGCCACGCTGCACAAAGTTTATTGTGACTTTGATAGATGAATGTCTCCAGTTCAATATACTGCACACGTTACATCTGTACTTACAGGTTCAGTCCACGATTTCTTTCAAAATGTGTCATGAATGAATCGCCAAAAAAAAAACATACTCATAATCAAAGGGGTCATTTGCAAATATTTTCCAAACAACCAGTGTAGCCTTAGAAACCAAATCAAATATTAAAATTCTTCTCTAAGTGAACAGTCGCTATATCGCCGTGGGAAAGCTCTGGCAACAGAGTGTCGCTTTAAAATGTTGCTTCAATCAAACAATGCAAATTATGTTCAGTGGCGTAGAATGAAGGAAAGCAGGATGCAGGGGTACTGGAGCATTCTGCCACACTGAACAGATGTGACCGACCTTGACTGACACAGTCTTCAATCAAAGTCAAGAAAAAAAGGCAGGGCTCTGTTTGTGGAACTGGATCTTCCATTTGCCACTGTTTCCCAGTTACACTATACCACCAGCATATCTAATTCTTATTAGCAAACTGCAGTTCTTTCACACACAAATACTAACCAGTTGAACTAGATATTTGTTCATTATTTCCTGAAGTGAAGTTGAATTTTGTTAGTCTTGTAGTGTTTAGCTCTGTTCTCATATTCATCGTAAAAAATGGACCAAGGGAGAACAGCCAGTTGAATATCTTTTCGTCGGGGAGAGAATGTGTATTGGGCAAAATGCCCAAAATGGAAAAGCCGAAACAAAACTGGAATTTTACGTGCCAACCAACCATTCAAAAGTCTGACTGTCCTACATGAAACGTTTGTAGTTGTTCCATCAACGTTTGGCTGGACTCTCAAACATTAAGACATGTGCACGGTACCGATTCCAGAGCTTCACAAAAGTCAGTGCACAAGAGGCTGTGATGCTCTGTCCAGAAAATGTACCACCAAATGAATGTTATAATCACAGTCCTTACTACAACAAGGAAGGGCTTGCAGAAAGTATTGTGAAAAATGAAAGCAAAGGCCATCTAAACAGTGCTAAATCAGTATGAACTTGGTCGCACAAAAAAACCACGGTGAAATATCAATCATTTGTTCAACAGCCCAGCACTTGCAGGGCCATGGGTTTACTGCTTGATGCCTTGTAGATACAGAGACGTAACAACATCACCCGGATGATAGCAAGACCCGTCTCACTGATTCCGCGTAGTACCCGGACCATAATCACAATGTAGTGCAGCTCAAGCATTTAATAATGCTTTAAAGTGAGACCAGTAAAGTAGTTGACCGAATTCACTTTCCTTCAATTTGCAATAGCTGTGTCTGTTTCTGTGGCAGTACAGTATTCCAGTGTCTGAAGCCGATAGAACACATATAGAACACATGATCAGGAGCTGATTTTTAGTTAAGTTTTTTTTCTGGGCAGTCCTTGACAGCTGTCGTAATTATATGGTGCCCCGAGGAAATGGCTGTTTCTCGTCCTACACTGCGGATATTGTCCACTAGATGAGAGCTTCAACATCACCTATTGTCAATATGATGTATCTCTGGAAACTTCTTGACTGTAACGTGTGATGACAAATAGTCTGGCATCGGCTCCTGAGGCAGTTGCATCCGTCTTCAGTGTAGAAAAATGTCATCCTTGATTCCACATTGAAAGCCCGGATTGTAAATAAGCCTTCCTAACCAAATTGAAGTATGGGGGTCAAATATTTGCTTCACTTGCTAAATGGTTTGAATATTAACTGGTGTTCTCATAGGATTAAGATAATGTTTACAAGTTTCGTTTCAATGAGATTTCATCAGATGGAAAGGTTGGTTAGTTAACATATGCTGTTTGTACTGAGGTTAAGTGCATCAATGTATGTGTTCCTGGAACATCCAATGAGCAATTATTAAAGGACAACCAAAACAAATGAATACAGTTTTCAACCTATGTTATGTTTGGTCGGGGAGCTGAGAGATGAGCGGAAGCCAAGTGGAAACATTTAGAATATTACAGCTACATCAGAGTGGCTGACACCAGTGTGAATGTTTACTAGTTTGTAAAATTACTCTAGGTTTTCCACGATACGGACACAAGCTTCAACCTTTCTTTCCTCAACAAAATATACAAACATATAAACCTTCATGTACATGTATATGTGCACACATTAAATTTTCCAAAATGGCATTTAACACTTTAAGCAAAGCCTATTTATTTTCGTAAAGTGTTTCGTTTCATTGCTACATTCCAGTAGGCGTATCATTGTGTACTAACCCTTTATGCGAACGAGCTGGTGCATGACACTGGATACAGTTATTGCTTCGTCTGAAATCACTACTTCGTCATGTTGATAAAATCAGAGATATCAGTTGTTCTCACTCAATCGATATCTATTGCAAATGCCATTTTTATATTTTAACTTGCAAACCATTCACTCACAATCACACTATGTACTTCAATCTCACAAGGATTGAATATTTAATATTCAATGAAACACGTAAATATCAATTTCGTTCAATTCAAGATTAAAATAAATCATAAAGCTCTCTTTCTGAAGGTCTATCCGCATATGTTTAGGCAAGACATGCATCTCTCCCTGGTGAAGGACGCCAATGCATGCAGATCACTGCATGTCACTTGATGTCAAGTATGGTCGATACCCTTCATTTGGCGAGAGACTGTTCAGGCTGGCAGCAGCATGCAAACGGTTATTTTAGCCTTCATCCTTCAATCAAGGATAAATTAAAGATCCATTATAAAGGTATACATCATTGTCTTTACCCCTTCCCGCCCTTACAGTGACATTGACGAGGAAGCCATACAACGCTGTAGTGTGTTGTTTTTGTCCTATTTGATTAATGTGGAGATGAGTTGGAATAAAAAGAGATCTGGCTTATTTATTATCTTGATTAAATAGGGCTTCTTCACTGGTTCGAGCGGAGACGTTTGTTTCTAGTTAAGTTGCATGTTAGCAAACCTTTCCATCTTACTTTTGATGGCTGATTTAAACACATGCAAACAAAGGTATTTTACATTATACTGTTGCAGCATGAACTCTGGTTGTTTCTTAAAACCATATTTACACACTTTTGTACGGAAGGGGAAATTGATGCAAATCTATGGCGGCTAAGAGGGGACATCGTTTTCCTTCCTTTAGTTACGGCCTCGAGAAAGCGATAGCACGTAACAAGAGAGATGTCACGAGTGGAGAAAGCGATCAGATAACACGAGGTGAGAAAGCAATATTTCTACATTGCTTTCTGATCCCATGGTATTGCTTTCTCGTGGTAAGGCATTGTCCCCTCTGAGGTTGCACGTATCACGTGTTTCTACTCTAAGAAAAGTACTTACATAAAACAATTGTTGAATAATGTTAAACCACCAGTTTAAATGCGGTTCATTTCCGTGTGTGTGTGTGTGTGTGCGCGCGCGCGCGTGCGTGCGGGCGCGTACGTCTTGTCTCAGGTTATCGCACCTCGTCTCGTGTTATTGATTTGTCGTGGCTGAAACTGAAGGAAAGACAGCGATGTTCCCTCTGAACCACCATAAACGTAAACCAGCGTTCAATATTCCATGCTATTTCCTTTATTTGAATGATATGAGACCCATGTTGAGTATATTAATAAATTAGGGTATTTAATGTCAAATTTACTACCACAATCAATTTTAGAAGCAAATGTTTTATAAACACAAAGATATGCACCACAAAGCACGTAAACATGTTTCATTTAAAGGTTTCTGTTGTTGAATTGGTTTGCGGCAAGTTTTAAGTAGCTTGTTGAAATACACATACTTAATCGAATGCATATTTGTTAATATTGTTTATCTTTTTATGAAGAAGTTTTGTATTTTGATGAGGTAAGCATGATCCTGATGTTTGCATTTATAGCAAGTAATTCTCAAAACATATCGATTCACCAACAAACATGAGCACCATTCATTCATCATGTGTCTCATTTATGAAATTAGGGGTGGTGGGGTAGCCTAGTGGCTAAAGCGTTCGCTTGTCACGCTGAAGACCCGGCTTCGACTCCCCACATGGGTACAATATGTGAAGCCAATTTCTGGTGTCCCCCGCCGTGATATTGCTGGAATATTGCTAAAAGCGGCGTAAAAGTAAAAACTCACTCACTCACTATGAAATTGAAGCAGCTTGTGATTGTAAGTGAATTGCATTTTCCGCCACGGAGTGCAAGATAACATTTAAGAAACTGGCTTCTGCAGGATATGGGGTGAGAACAGGCGATATTTCTCATTTGATCAATACGCCGAGACTACAGACAAGGCAATACTTGTCATGCACCAAGATCGTCTGAGGACGAACACACAATGGTATCCCAATGTATGTACACTACACATACCTGTTTCTTACCTGGTACAACTGTTTATGGTCGGGGGGCGTGTGTGTGTAATTATCCGATGGTTATCCTTCAATAAAGTCTTCATTTGTTAATTAGTTGTATTTCAATGAGCAATTACAGCATCGGCGCTTATTTTTTTATAAGCCTGAACAATACCGACACAAATCATGCAGAAGCGCCGTGAGCTTGGAGTGTGTACGTCCAAGATACTTTCACTTTCGTGATTTTGAATAGTACCAAGAACCATAATAAGGGCGAATCTTGGATTCGAAACCGCCATGGAAATGACGTACGGGAAGGAACTCGTCGTATGCCATCAGCATTGTTGTTTTTTTCTGATCTCTTTTCTGAAATAAAATGTCAGTTTAATCAGTAAAACAGCCGATATGTTTGTCGTTGTTCAGTTGGAAGGATTATTCTTTTGTAGTTCTTGTGTAATTAACATCATAGGAATTACTTTCTTGAAACTTTTTGTGTCAACGTTTATAGAAAGATTAGACTTAGCCGGCGTGCGTAAAGGATATGAACGTCGGGAGAGTAACACATATTTCAACCTATCCTTTCTATTGATCTTTGGTTGTGGACAGTGCACAAAGTAGTGAGCCAACTAATCATAGTTTTTGTCATTGCACATATTTTCTGGAGACTATGATAACAAAGCAGCATGATGCTATTGTACGGCTTTCGCGTCTTTTACTAATCATTTGGTTGCGTAAAACCGTCTTCTGTGTAATACTTAGTGGAGACCTAAATAACACGACCGTATAAATCCAAGGTCTTCTTGATGTCAGTATTTACCTTAAGAGGGATACATAAAGACGTCCATGTCTTCTATTCCTATCCCTTATTGGCATCAACAACTAATAATCCAGGCTTGTACAGATTCATTTTGAATTCTGCGGCCTTGTATTAGATTGTGCCCTGTATCGGCGACCAAACATTTCAGACATGGGCAACAAAGATTTGCTTTTTGTTGAATACTTAACTAGTCTTCTTACATAAGAACGCCTTTCACAAAATATTGAAATATCGTAGCCCTACGTGAAGTCCATATTTATAATAGTGAACTGTTTCTGCAAATTTCCTAAAGTACGTCCCAATATTCATTTAGAACAGCAAAAGCATATGTCACAGAGAGAAACACACACAAAAAAAGAACTAGACATTTACATTTGTAATGACACCATGTGTGATACAACACAATCACAGAGTATTATTCATTTGACAATTGTCACCTAAGTAGTTACACACGAATAGAATCTATACCTAATTCTACACACATGTGGAAAATGATTTATTTGTCTTCGCTTTGAAGAGTACCATCCAGACGTCACGTGATTTTGCGCGTGTCGATAACAAGAACTTTCGTGTCTCCAAGCAGGAAGAACTCTAACAATACCTGATCATAAGCAAACAGACTTGTCTCCTAAAACCATAAATGTATTTGTACATTACGATGACATGGGTAGAATGTCATGCCTCGTCTCGCTAATTGTGGAGATGTCAGATTTTGAAAGAAAACGTTTTAATTGGTTCGTCCATCGTCTTGGTCAATCTTGTCTCAATGAAATTTCCTAACTGTCTAAATGTTATGGTGGAGCGTTTTCTACTATTTGCGCAGGTTTCGAAACATGCCCCAATGCACTTGTGACACTTTAAATGTTGATGTTATAGAAATAAAATATGTTTGAAGAGTTTACACACCCAGTAGGTTTGAGTTATGGTGTATATACACTATCGTTATGAAGACATCACCAATACGGTTGTACAAATAGATGGCATATACCGACAGATATTGCCTGTCTCCGCTACATGTGAGCACCACGGTTATGGCTGTTCACACGTAAGACTTATCATTGCTACACTTTATCGACTTTTAGTAACAACGTAAATTATTCAGCAATACGTCTGTTAGAAATTACATGGACAGTTTTCCATATTCAAGGCAAAAATAGAACACATGAGAAATGTTTAAAACGTTAAATACCCGAAATGGAAAGTCGGCAGATTTCATGTTAAACAAAGACGAACGTGTTTAAAATTCGGAATAAAATTTAAAACGATTATTGCTCAGATATTACAATACATACCCATGGAATTTATTTAGATTAAATGGTCACAAAAATATGATCAATGTTATACAAATAATGTAACATAACAACAAAGAACAAAAGCTACATAATGCAATCTGAACATAATGGGAATGGATATATCTACTTGCAAGGGTGAATGGGAAAGCTTCAAAATTCTGATTATGTGAAAGGAGCCAGATCGAACAATTGCACTTGTTCAGTTTTAAGACTTTGTACCATTATTGTTTATACTGGTGGCCCTTTTCTCTTCCGTAGTAGACATAAGATTGAATTTTGGAATTGGTAATACATATGTATATCTAATATATAAGAGAGAAATGATTAAATTGAAAACGTAAACGGTAAATGATATATTAGACTAACAACTAGTCTCTGAAATGAACATATTTTACTGAAAAAAGTTCATAGTAAAAAAATATATATAATGAAAAGGAGCCCTGAGACTTTCTTCATTTTCAGCTGAGGAAATCTAGACTTGCCACATTTTCTATATATACAGCAAATTCTATTATTACCTAACTGTGTACATAACACCCAAGGGAGGCAACTCAGCACTACAAATTACGGTGCTGTAGGTGATGTATGATCAGGAAGTAAAGAAAGTGTCACGTAAATCAGGTGCTATTTTGCAAGAAAAATAATATTTAATCGATGTCTGCTCAATGTTTAAAACAAATTTCTTAGCAAAATGCCTTTTGCACAATAAATTAGATCTGTAAGATTTCCATAAACAATTTCTTTTAAAACCTGATTATTCTGAGGAAACATATTTTTACAGTAATCTCAACCCCAAAACTCTTAACATATCGATTACAAGGTGACAGCACACCATCATACCAGGCTTTAGCAACAGATACAAGAGGACAAAATCAACAACAAACCAGGCCAGATGCCAGATGACGTCACAGTTGGACAGATACCGTGTGACAGCACCTGGATTTCAACTACCGCATGAGGTTCCAGCATAAGACTAGGCAACCCGTGAAGGTCCGGGTTAGAACTGATCTTCACCAACCCATGCTTGTCGTAAAGGGCGACTAATGGGATCGGGTGGTCAGGCTCTCTGTCATCGGTTCCCAATTGCGCAGATCGATCCTTGTGCTGTTGATCACTGGATTTTCTGGTCCAGACTCGATTACTAGTATTTTCAGATCGCCACCATATAGCTTGAATATTGTGCGCGTTAAACTAAACTCACTCACTCATAAGACGCGACCATCTTGATAGGTGTCAGGTGATACCACAGCTTCAGACCTGAGCCCACAGAACAATCTTACTTACAATGAATCTTAGGCCCTTACAATCACCTTGACCACTATCATACAGTTGTCCTACTCCACTTGCACAAACCGATCTTAGCGCGATCTTAGCTAAGACGGTGGAGGTACGAATTTCTTAACCTCTACTCCTGTCTACAGTTGTCTGCAAGCGCTCACAGCATGCTGCATACAACAAAAGTGGCACAAAACACATACCTCACTCCATAGCAATTTGAAAAACTCACAAATATTTGAAAGAAACGATTACTGGGAATTAAATGAAACCCCGAGAACAAGAAGGGTTGGTTTCTAGGGTAGTCTAAATTAACGCTCATCACGCACCGCACGTGCATTTGTTTCACTGTTCCAACTACAGCGCGTACCCCCTTGTAATACAACCCAATGATAGCGATTTGAAACTATGGTCGTTTGTTAAACAACCTTTATCCTAAGTTGAATAAAATTCTGACATTTAAATGTTCAATTGACAAGGTAACATTATGATGATTCGCAATCTTAATTTCATTTTATCTGATTTACCTTTTTTGTTTAAAGTGAAATTCATCGGTACATTTTCACTGCAAACAGACTATACATAAGATTTGTTCGGACCAGTTGTAAGTTTCGATTATAGTTTACGATCTAAGTCCAAGATCGCGATCTTTAGGATTTACAATAATTCTTATATCAATTACGATAATTGGCCGATTTTCGCCGCCCAGATAATTAGCAGCTTTTAACCGTTTTCAGTTTTTCTTCTAAGGAATACTGACAATTTACACTGCCATCGCATTATAGTATATCGAATATATTCATGGTTCTATTTTTAGCAATTATGCATTTATATTTTGTTGACCTTTGACACTTATTATAATATGTGAGCAATAACCGTTTTGGATTTGTACCCATTTCATTTCGTATCAATATAACACATTTGTTTTGCGTAACAGACCTTTGTTTTTAGAATGCGTTCAATATAGGCAATTTATATGTAAAAATGAATATGTAACTGCATTGCTGCTAAGTGTAAGTTCTTACAATTAGCCGTTTATTTATATGCAATATCACGCCATGGTTTTGTCTCATATGTAGTGAAAACTGAACAGTCCTGCTCCAACAGAAGGAAATAATGAAACACCAATCAATCCCTCGTGATTACTAAAACTTTCGAATAACTGACTGAAATCCAAAACACTACACAATTGATCCAATGACTTAATTTTCTTCATTGTAGTACGCATCTCATTAGTTCGGCAAAATGATAATGCGATGTCATATAATGGCAATGTTATTACCTGATGTTACTTTCTGGTTGAAGAAACCACCAACATAACAGGTCTTACAAACAAGAGCTCTCATATGTTCCTGTATTGTTCTACGTCTTGTATGTACTCTTCTTACCCGCCGTAGTTATTCTTTCTCCCTTTTGTCTGGTGACTGCAACATAAAAGGGTGTACAAACTTGTAATGAAGCAAAGCCAATTGTCTTGTCAAAGAGACATTTTATGTTCAAACATCCCCTCTGTTCTTCTGTTAGAGAGTAATCTTAGGCTTGCAGGGTCTTCACTGATGTTGTATGGCATCGGTGGTTGACAGTGTTTGATGGCTAACCGTGTTATGTCCTTCATCACTGATGTATTGCAGCTTGTTTTCTTTGATATGTGGACACACCTTAGGCTATTCCTCGGAGAAAAGTCAGTGATATTGAAAGGGCATTACGTTACTCCGATTTCACTAGAGGGTGGGCATGATATATATACGGGTATTTTCCAATACTACGACATTGATGTTATCATTGGATTGGTATGGCAATTTGTAATGTCGCACGGGCATCACCACATGAGAAAGAGTGTATGCAACACATGGTTGCATTATCTAGGTCATTAAATTTCAGCTTATTTTAAATAACAATTTGCCAAACAGAGGCTATTACAGACAGTTACATTTGATACCACTGATTATTCCTGATACCTTTTATTCCAAGTATTTGAAATCGTCAAAAGCAGGTGTCAAAGCAGCTTGAGGTGAGGTTGAAGATGCTGTCTATGGTAAGTTTGGTGTCTATGTCGTCGATTTTAGTATGGAGCCTGTTCATTAAAGATATGCGTATACAATGAAGAAAATTTAATCATCGAATAAGCTGTGCAGTTTTTTTCATATTTTAATCAGTTGTTGATTGTTTAGTAATCACGAGGGATTAATTAGTGTTTGGATATTTCCTTCTGTTGGAGCAGGGTGTTTCACTTTATACCAGGCGAGATCATGGCGTGATATTGGCATCGAAATGTTATGTTCTTTGCCTGACGTGTTTTATTTCTAATCACAACCCTGACAGTTTAAAATATAACAAATATCTTATAGCCGCTTCTTAACGACCAGTGTGGTTTGTTAAACCTTGCAATTGGTGTTGTGTTGCTCATTCAGCATCTACATGATTTAATACAGATGGTTACAGATTTATGTTATTGATGGAACGCTGCACAAAGTTTATTGTGAATGTCTCCAGTTGAATGTACAACTCACGTTTGATGTGTACTTTCAGGTTCCGTTTATATTTAAGTTCCACCTCCCTTCTAAATATGTAATGAATAAATCACACAAAAGCGCCCCTCTTACGCCCATACATGACCTCTGCAATCAAAGGGTTCACTTGTAAATATTTTCCAAACAATAAGTATAACTTGGAAACCAAATCAAATAATAAGTTCTTCTCTATGCCAAGCGTCGCTACATCGCCATGAGGAGCCTCTGGGAACAGAGTGTCGAGCGGTTATGTTTCTTAAATCAAACAAAGCAAATTTTGTTCAGTTTCTCAGTTAGACTGTACCACCAGCAAATCTATTTCGTAATAACAAACCGCATTAGTTCCCCCAAAACAAATGAATCCGTTGAACCGGAGTTTTGTAAATTACGACCTAATATGGAAGTGAAGTTGAAATTTTTAAGTCTTGAAATGATAGTGTAGGCTGGTCTTCAGATCTGCATCGATGCCTGTGCACGCAAATCGGGCCATCGTTTTGCTATTTCAAAGTCCTTTTCCCACAAATCAAATGAGGTATCCTGTCATAAAAATGCCCGGAACCTGATAAATAACCTATTGATAGTAAGTAGTGTTTTTTAGTTACATGATGTTCATCAAGCATTTGTCTCATCTGCAACTCAAATGAAACATAAATAAGATGCCTGTCTATTCCGAGTTTATTACTATTTCCAGGATGCGTGTAGTGTTTTACATTGTTTTCATGCTCATTGTATGCGTCCGAAAGAAGCAGAAATACTCTTCAATAAATCATGCTTCAAGTTTTATGGGTCAATCAGTAACATTCTCAAACAGTTCTGCTTGTTTCTGAAATGGCGTTAGTCGACATGAAACTAGATATAAATAGTTAAATCGTAAGTAACTATGTCCGACTAAAAACAGTTTCCAGTTATCTTTCTGAGTGGGTTTGGTCAGTGACTGATTTCGTCATTTGCGGAGTGCACAAACTGAAAAAGGGGAAACAAAAGTGGAATAAACATATCGCATTACGCCTGTTGTAATCAAATAGCTGACTGTCCTATATGAAACGTGTGCAGACGTATCGTTTGACAAAGCATACAATATTAAAATCATGATATGTGAGCATTACTTCTTTAATTGTACGATCAAAGATCGTAGTATAGGTGACATCAAAATATGCCAGAATATTAACTGAGCAAATAAAGGACAGGTTCTATAAGCGTTTGGCTTGATTCTCAAACCTTAAGACATGTTCACGTTTGTACAGTACTGATCCCATACCTCCCAAAAAATCTGTGCACAGTGAACTATTATGCTCGGTCCCGGAAATATACAACGATATATATGTCATAATGATAGGCCTAAATACAATCAAAGAAGAACTCTTTCATATATTCACATAAGTACTTGTGGCCATTTATATTAATATTATGTTAATGTTCGCAAACACTTTGCATACATCATAAAACAACGAGGTTACGTTGACAAATTCTTAAAATTATGCACCTTTAACCCAGTCGACAAGAACATTTACTTAATGTACTGACCATAAATACAGATACACCTCTGTCTTTAAAGTTCAAGATTGTTTGTCGAAAAAAGAAAGCAGAGATAATCTGAAGTTTAATGCAAAAGCAATATGAACATCTTCATACAGATAGTCACAGGGCAATGTCAGTCCATAATCAAAATATGCAGCACTGACAATATCAAGACCCGTCTCGATCATTTCCTCGTAGTACCCGGGTCATAATCACAATGTAAGATCCTGACATTAATAATGCTTTGTTGTAAGATACAATCGTGGGACCAGTAAAGTAGTTTACCGAAATTCACTTTCCTTCCACGTTCCAATTTCTGTGTCTGTTTCTATGGCAATATAGTATTTCAATATCTGAAACCGATAGAACACATGAGCAGGAGCTGATTTTCATTCGTTTAAGATTTTTTCTGGGCAGTCCTTGACTTTAACTGTCGTAATTAAATGATGCCTCGAGGATAAGACTGCCTCTCGTCCTACACTGCGGATATTGTCCACTAGATGAGAGCTTCAACATCACCTATTGTCAACATGATGTATCTTTATAAACGTCTTGACTGTAATGTGTGATGACAAATAGTCTGGCATCGGCTCCTGAGGCAGTTGCATCCGTCTTCAGTGTAGAAAAATGTCATCCTTGATTCCACATTGAAAGACCAGATTGTAAACAAGCCTTCCTGACCAAATTGAAGTATGGGGGTGAGATATTTGCTTCACTTGCGAAATGGTTTGAATATTAACTGGTGTCCTCATAGGAGTAGGATAATATTAACAAGTTTTGTATGACTGGAATTCAGTTCAATGAGATTTCATGAGATGCAGCGGTTGGTTAGTGTGCATCACATGTTGTGGATATAGAAGTTAAGTACAACAATGTATGTGTTCCTGAAATATAAAATGAGCAATCAATATTAAGCAACCAAAGACATGAATATTATTTATAACTATGATATTTTTAATGGTAAGGCCAAGGAATGGAGGGAATGGGTGATAGCCGAGTGGATCAATTTTACTCATAGGTGTGAACAGATATGAGGTTAAGCCGTTCATAGCAATATTACAGCTAGTATGAGACACCACTGTGAATGTGGAATCGAACCTAGGTTTTCGACGAGCTTTAACTTCTCTTTCATCACCAAAATATATACACAAACAAACCTTGACGTACATGGATATGTGCACACGTTTGGCAAAGTAGGCCCAAATCATCTGGAGCATCGATTGTCAAAGATGCAAGGTATAACAGTTTTTGATAAGGTACGAAACTGGACATCTTCGTGTATGCTTCCTGGCTGATTGTTTTCGGTTGATCCTTGACTACGAACCAGCCAGGAGCAACCTTGCCATGAAGTACTTGCATCAAACTTAATCTTTAGTTTGATTTTAAATTGTGTAAGGTGGTGTGGTAATTAAACTGAAATATCACTAAGATGTTCAATATGCACACAGTCTCCCTTTCATGTTAACAGGGAATGATATAAATAACATCATCACAAGCTCCAGTTTTGTCAGTTTTATGACGCGTTTCAATGTGCATTTAACATTACATGCCAACATGGTGGCTTACTTTGGGATGAACCTGAACATTCCTGATACAAATCATGCAAAACCGTCATGAACATCACGTTTGCAGGTCTTAGAGGCTTTTACTTTGATGGTTTTGACCAGAACGAATTTCTAAGGAACCAAGAACCGTGCCGAACCTTGGATTCGAACCTGCGATGTAGATGGCCTACGGAAAGGTACTCGTCATGAGTCACACACCATTAGCGTTGTTGTTTCTTTCTGATGTTTTTCGTTATCGCAATGAATACGCTTAGCTTCCAAAGTAACTTCTAGTCAAACTAATATTTCTATTGTTCCCATGTCAGTAATGACATGTTGCAAATAAAGTACTTTAAAGCAACAACCACAAGTGATTTCCTCAGTTGGAAGGATTATTCATTTGAAGTTCTTGTGTAATTAACATCATAGGAATTACTTTCTTGGAACTTTTTGTGTCAACGTTTGTAGACAGATTAGACTTAGCCGGCGTGCGTAAAGGATATGAACGTTGGGAGAGTGACACATATTTCAACCTATCCTTTCTATTGATCTTTGGTTGTGGACAGTGCACCAAGGAGTGAGCCAACTAATCATAGTTTTTGTCATTGCACATATTTTCTGGAGACTATGATAACAAAGTAGCATGATGCTATTGTACGGCTTTTGCATCTTTTACTAATCATTTGGTTGCGTAAAAACGTCTTCTGTGTAATACTTAGTGGAGACCTAAATAACACGACCGTATAAATCCAAGGTCTTCTTGATGTCAGTATTTACCTTAAGAGGGACACATAAAGACGTCCATGTCTTCTATTCCTATCCCTTATTGGCATCAACAACTAATAATCCAGGCTTGTACAGATTCATTTTGAATTCTGCGGCCTTGTATTAGACTGTGCCCTGTATCGGCGACCAAACATTTCAGATATGGGCAACAAAGATTTGCTTCTTGTTGAATTTTTAACTAGTCTTCTTACATAAGAACGCCTTTCACAAAATATTGAAATATCGTAGTCCTGCGTGAAGTCCATATTTATAATAGTGAACTATTTCTGCAAATTTCCTAAAGTACGTCCCAATATTCATTTAGAACAGCAAAAGCATATGTAACAGAGAGAAACACACACAAAAAAGAACTAGACATTTACATTAGTAACAATTGGTCGTCAACATGCGAGTTTGTAATGACACCATGTGTGATACAACACAATCACAGAGTATTATACATTTGACAATTGTCACCTAAGTAGTTATACACGAATAGAATCTATACCTAATTCTACACACATGTGGAAAATGATTTATTTGTCTTCGCTTTGAAGAGTGCCATCCAGACGTCACGTGATTTTGCGCGTGTCGATAACAAGAACTTTCGTGTCTCCAAGCAGGAAGAACTCTAACAATACCTGATCATAAGCAAACAGTCTTGTCTCCTAAAACCATAAATGTATTTGTTCATTACGATGACAAGGGTAGAATGCCATGCCTCGTCTCGCTAATTGTGGAGATGTCAGATTTTGAAAGAAAACGTTTTAATAGGTTCGTCCATCGTCTTGGTCAATCTTGTCTCAATGAAATTTCCTAACTGTCTAAATGTTATGGTGGAGCGTTTTCTACTATTTGCGCAGGTTTCGAAACATGTCCCAATGCACTTGTGACACTTTAAATGTTGATGTTATAGAAATAAAATATGTTTGAAGAGTTTACACACCCAGTAGGTTTGAGTTATGGTGTATATACACTATCGTTATGAAGACATCACCAATACGGTTGTACAAATAGATAGCATATACCGACAGATATTGCCTGTCTCCGCTACATGTGAGCACCACGGTTATGGCTGTTCACACGTAAGACTTATCATTGCTACACTTTATCGACTTTTAGTAACAACGTAGAGTTATTCTGTTAGAAATTACATGGACAGTTTTCCATATTCAAGGCAAAAATAGAACACATGAGAAATGTTTAAAACGTTAAATACCCGAAATGGAAAGTCGGCAGATTTCATGTTAAACAAAAACGATCGTGTTTAAAATTCGGAATCAAATTTAAAACGATTATTGCTCAGATATTACAATACATACCCATGGAATTTATTTAGATTAAATGGTCACAAAAATATGATCAATGTTATACAAATAATGTAACATAACAACAAAGAACAAAAGCTACATAATGCAATCTGAAAATAATGGGAATGGATATATCTACTTGAAAGGGTGAATGGGAAAGCTTCAAAATTCTGATTATGTGAAAGGAGCCAGATCGAACAATTGCACTTGTTCAGTTTTAAGACTTTGAACCATTATTGTTTATGCTGATGGCCCTTTTCTCTTCCGTAGTAGACATAAGATTGAATTTTGGAATTGATAATACATATCTATATATATAAGAGAGAAATGATTAAATTGAAAACGTAAACGGTAAATGATATATTAGACTAACAACTAGTCTCTGAAATGAACATATTTTACTGAAAAAAGTTCATAGTAAAAAAAATATATCTAATTAAAAGGAGCCCTGAGACTTTCTTCATTATCAGCTGAGGAAATCTAGACTTGCCACATTTTCTAGACTTGCGTGGGCTTTCTTGGATATATTTGCTTCAGGGTTTGTACGACAGACTAATGATATATATATCATATATACAGCAAATTCTATTATTACCTAACGGTGTACATAACACCCAAGGGAGGCAACTCAGCACTACAAATTACGGTGCTGTAGGTGATGTATGATGAGAAAGTAAAGAAAGTGTCACGTAAATCAGGTGCTATTTTGCAAGAAAAATAATATTTAATCGATGTCTGCTCAATGTTTAAAACAAATTCTTAGCAAAATGCCTTTTGCACAATAAATTAGATCTTTAAGATTTCCATAAACAACTTCTTTTAAAACCTGATTATTCTGAGGAAACATATTTTTACAGCAATCTCAACCCCAAAACTCTTAACATATCGATTACAAGGTGACAGCACACCATCATACCAGGCTTTAGCGACAGATACCAGAGGACAAAATCAACAACAAACCAGGCCAGATGCCAGATGACGTCACAGTTGGACAGATACCGTGTGACAGCACCTGGATTTCAACTACCGCATGAGGTTCCAGCAGGTGACAGGTGATACCACAGCTTCAGACCTGAGCCCACAAAACAATCTTACTTACAATGAATCTTAGGCCCTTACAATCACCTTGAACACTACCATACAGTTGTCCTACTCCACTTGCACAAACCGATCTTAGCGCGATCTTAGCTAAGACGGTGGAGGTACGAATTTCTTAACCTCTACTCCTGTCTACAGTTGTCTGCAAGCGCTCACAGCATGCTGCATCCAACAAAAGTGGCACAAAACACATCCCTCACTCCATAGCAATTGAAAAAACCCACAAATGTTTGAAAGAAACGATTACTGGGAATTAAATGAAACCCCGAGAACAAGAAGGGTTGGTTTCTAGGGTAGTCTAAATTAACGCTCATCACGCACCACACGTGCATTTGTTTCACTGTTCCAACTACAGCGCGTACCCCTTGTAATACAAACCAATAATAGCGATTTGAAACCATGGTCGTTTGTTAAACAACCTTTATCCTAAGTTGAATAAAATTCTGACATTTAAATGTTCAATTGACAAGGTAACATTATGAGGATTCGCAATCTTAATTTCACTTTATCTGATTTACTTTTTTTGTTTAATGTGAAATTCATCGGTACGTTTTCACTGCAAACAGACTATACATAAGATTTGTTCGGACCAGTTGTAAGTTTCGATTATAGTTTATGATCTTAGTCCAAGATCGCGATCTTTAGGATTTACAATAATTCTTATATCAATTACAATAATTGGCCGATTTTCGCCGCCCAGATAATTAGCAGCTTTTAACCGTTTTTAGTTTTTCTTCTAAGGAATACTGACAATTTACACTGCCATCGCATTATAGTATATCGAATATATTCATGGTTCTATTTTTAGCAATTATGCATTTATATTTTGTTGACCTTTGACACTTATTATAATATGTGAGCAATAACCGTTTTGGATTTGTACCCATTTCATTTCGTATCAATATATCACATTTGTTTTGCGTAACAGACCTTTGTTTTTAGAATGCGTTCAATATAGGCAATTTATATGCAAAAATGAATATGTAACTGCATTGCTGCTAAGTGTAAGTAATTACAATTAGCCGTTTATATATATGCAATATCACGCCATGGTTTTGTCTCATATGTAGTGAAAACTGAACAGTCCTGCTCCAACAGAAGGAAATAATGAAACACCAATCAATCCCTCGTGATTACTAAAACTTTCCAATCAACAACTAACTGATTGAAATCCAAAACACTACACAGTTGATCCAATGACTTAAGTTTCTTCATTGTATTATGCATCTCATTAGTTCGGCAAAATGATAATGCGATGTCATATAATGGCAATGTTATTACCTGATTACCCAACATTACAGATCTCTACAAACATGAGCTCTCATGTGTTCCTGTATTGTTCTACGTCTTGTATGTACTCTTCTTACCCGCCGTAGTTATTCTTTCTCCCTTTTGTCTGGTGACTGCAACATAAAAGAGTGTACAAACTTGTAATGAAGCAAAGCCAATTGTCCAGTCAAAGAGATATTCACTGACATTTTATGTTCAAACATCCCCTCTGTTCTTCTGTTAGAGAGTAATCTTAGGCTTGCAGGGTCTTCACTGATGTTGTATGGCATCGGTGGTTGACAGTGTTTGATGGCTAACCGTGTTATGTCCTTCATCACTGATGTATTGCAGCTTGTTTTCTTTGATATGTGGACACACCTTAGGCTATTCCTCGGAGAAAAGTCAGTGATATTGAAAGGGCATTACGTTACTCCGATTTCACTAGAGGTTAGGCATGATATATATACGGGTATTTTCCAATACTACGACATTGATGTTATCATTGGATTGGTATGGCAATTTGTAATGTCGCACGGGCATCACCACATGAGAAAAATGGTATGCAACACATGGTTGCATTATCTAGGTCATTAAATTTCAGCTTATTTTAAATTACAATTTACCAAACAGAGGCTATTACAGACAGTTACATTTGATACCACTGATTATTCCTGATACCTTTTATTCCAAATATTTGAAATCGTCAAAAGCAGGTGTCAAAGCAGCTTGAGGTGAGGTTGAAGATGCTGTCTATGGTAAGTTTGGTGTCTATGTCGTCGATTTTAGTATGGAGCCTGTTCATTAAAGATATGCATACTACAATGAAGAAAATTTAATCATTGAATAAGCTGTGCAGTTTTTTTATATTTTACTCAGTTGTTGATTGTTTAGTTATCACGAGGGATTAATTAGTGTTTGATTATTCCCTTCTGTTGGAGCAGGGTTTTTCACTTTATACCAGGCGAGATCATGGCGTGATATTGGCATCGAAATATTATGTTCTTTGCATGACGTGTTTTATTTCTAATCACAACCCTGACAGTTTAAAATATAACAAATATCTTATAGCCGCTTCTTAACGACCAGTGTGGTTTGTTAAACCTTGCAATTAGTGCCGTGTTGCTCATTCAGCATCTACATGATTTGATACAGATGATTGAAGAATTATGTTATTGATGGAACGCTGCACAAAGTCTATCGTGAATGTCTCCAGTTGAATGTACAACTCACGTTTGATGTGTACTTTCAGGTTCCGTTAATATTCTAAATATATAATGAATAAATCACACAAAAAGCGCCCCTTTTACGCCCATACATGACCTCTGCAATCAAAGGGTTCACTTGTAAATATTTTCCAAACAATCAGTATAACTTGGAAACCAAATCAAATAATAAGTTCTTCTCTATGCCAAGCGTCAATACATCGCCATGAGGAACCTCTGGGAACAGAGTGTCGAGAGGTTATGTTGCTTTAATCAAACAAAGCAAATTCTGTTCAGTGGCGTGGAATGAAGGAAAGCAGGATGCAGGGGTACTGGAGCATTCTGCCACATTGACCAGATGTGACCGACCTTGGCTGACACAGTCTTCGATCAAAGTCAAGAAAAAATGGCAGGGTTCTGTTTCTGGGACTGGGTCTTCCATTTGCCAGTGTTTCTCAGTTAGACCTACCACCAGCAAATCTATTTCATAATAACAAACCGCATTAGTTTCCCCAAAACAAATGAATCCGTTGAACCGGAGATTTGTAAATTACGTCCTAAGATGGTAGTGAAGTTGAATTTGTTTAGTCTTGAAATGGTAGTGTAGGTTGGTCTTCAGATCTGCATCGATGCCTGTGCACGCAAATCGGGCCATCGTTTTGCTATTTCAAAGTCCTTTTCCCACAAATCAAATGAGGTATCCTGTCATAAAAATGCCCGGAACCTGATAAATAACCTATTGATAGTAAGTAGTGTTTTTAGTTACATGATGTTCATCAAGCATTTGTCTCATCTGCAATTCAAAGGAAACTTAAATAAGATGCCTGTCTATTTCGAGTTTATTACTATTTCCAGGATGCGTGTAGTGTTTTACATTGATTTCATACTCATTGTATGCGTCCGAAAGAAGCAGAAATACTCTTCAATAAATCATGCTTCAAGTTTTATGGATCAATCAGTAACATTCTCAAACAGTTCTGCTTGTTTCTGAAATGGCGTTAGTCGACATGAAACTATATATAAATAGTTAAATCTTAAGTAACTATGTCCGACTAAAAACAGTTTCCAGTTATCTTTCTGAGTGGGTTTGGTCAGTGACTGATTTCGTCATTTGCGGAGTGCACAAACTGAAAAAGGGGAAACAAAAGTGGAATAAACATATCGCATTACGCCTGTTGTAATCAAATAGCTGACTGTCCTATATGAAACGTGTGCAGACGTATCGTTTGACAAAGCATAAAATATCAAAACCATGATATGTCAGCATTACTTCTTTCATTCTTTAAGTGACATATCAAAATATGCCAGAATATTAACTGAGCAAAAAAGGACCAGTTCTATAAACGTTTGGCTTGATTCTCAAACCTTAAGACATGTTCACTTTTGTACAGTACTGATCCCATACCTCCCAAAAAATCAGTGCACAGTGAACTATTGTGCTCAGTCCAGGAAATATACAAGGACATATATGTCAAAATGATAGGCCTAAATACAATCAAGGAAGAACTCTTTCATATATTCATATAAGTACTTGTGGCCATTTATATTAATATTATGTTAATGTTCGCAAACACTTTGCATACATCATAAAACAACGAGGTTACGTTGACCAATTCTTAAAATTATGCACCTTTAACCCAGTCGACAAGAACATTTACTTAATGTACTGACCTTAAATACAGATACAAGTTTAATGCAAAAGCAATATGAACATCTTCATACAGATGTCAATGTCAGTCCATAATCAAAATATGCAGCACTGACAATATCAAGACCCGTCTCGTTAATTCCTCGTAGTACCCGGGTCATAATCACAATGTAAGATCCTGACATTAATAATGCTTCGTTGTAAGATACAATCGTGGGACCAGTAAAGTAGTTAACCGAAATTCACTTTCCTTCCACGTTCCAATATCTGTGTCTGTTTCTATGGCAATATAGTATTTCAATATCTGAAACCGATAGAACACATGAGCAGGAGCTGATTTTCATTCGTTTAAGATTTTTTTCTGGGCAGTCCTTGACTTTAACTATCGTAATTAAATGATGCCTCGAGGATAAGACTGCCTCTCGTCCCACAATGCGGATATTGTCCACTAGATGAGAGCTTCAACATCACCTATTGTCAACATGATGTATCTCTGGAAACTTCTTGACCGTAACGTGTGATGACAAATAGTCTGGCATCGGCTCCTGAGGCAGTTGCATCCGTCTTCAGTGTAGAAAAATGTCATCCTTGATTCCACATTGAAAGACCAGATTGTAAACAAGCCTTCCTGACCAAATTGAAGTATGGGGGTGAGATATTTGCTTCACTTGCGAAATGGTTTGAATATTAACTGGTGTTCTCATAGGAATAGGATAATGTTTACAAGTTTTGTATGACTGGGAGTCAGTTCAATGAGAGTTCATCAGATACAACGGTTGGTTAGTGTGCATCACATGTTGTATATATAGAAGTTAAGTACAACAATGTATGTGTTCCTGAAATATACAATGAACAATTAATATTCAGCAACCAAAGACATGAATATTATTTATAACTATGTTATTTTTAATGGTAAGGCCAAGGAATGGAGGGGATGGGTGATAGCCGAGTGGATCAATTTTACTCATAACTGTGAATAGATATGAGGTTACGCCGTTCATAGCAATATTACAGCTAGTATGAGACACCACTGTGAATGTAGAATCGAACCTAGGTTTTCGACGAGCTTTAACTTCTCTTTCATCACCAAAATATATACACAAATAAACCTTGACGTACATGGATATGTGCACACGTTTGGCAAAGTAGGCCCGAATAATCTGGAGCATCGATTGTCAAAGGTGCAAGGTATAACAGTTTTTGATAAGGTACGAAACTGGACATCTTCGTGTAGTGTTTCGTTCGTACTAACATTCCTTTTCTCGGTATGCTTCCTGGCTGATTGTTTTCGGTTGATCCTTGACTACGAACCAGCCAGGAGCAACCTTGCCATGAAGTACTTGCATCAATATTAATAATTGGTTTGATTTTAAATGGTGTAAGGTGGTGTGGTAATTTAACTGAAATATCACCAAGATGTTCAATATGCACACAGTCTCCCTTTCATGTCCCTTTCAGGGAATTATATATATAACATCATCATCAGTTTTGTCCGCGTTTTGTCAACATTACATGTGGTTTTTTGGGATGAACCTGAACATTCCTGATACAGATCATGCAAAACCGTCATGAACATCACGTTTGCAGGTCTTAGAGGCTTTTACTTTGATGGTTTTGACCAGAACGAATTTCTAAGGAACCAAGAACCGTGCCGAACCTTGGATTCGAACCTGCGATGTAGATGGCCTACGGAAAGGAACTCGTCATGAGTCACACACCATTAGCGTTGTTGTTTCTTTCTGATGTTTTTCGTTATCGCAATGAATACGCTTAGCTTCGCAAAGTAACTTCTAGTCAAACTAATATTTCTATTGTTCCCATGTCAGTAATGACATGTTGCAAATAAAGTACTTTAAAGCAACAACCACAAGTGATTTCCTCAGTTGGAAGGATTATTCATTTGAAGTTCTTGTGTAATTAACATCATAGGAATTACTTTCTTGGAAGTTTTTGTGTTAACGTTTGTAGAAAGATTAGACTTAGCTGGCGTGCGTAAAGGATATGAACGTTGGGACAGTGACATATATTTCAACCTATCCTTTCTATTGATCTTTGATTGTGGACAGAGCACAAAGTAGAGGGCCAACTAATCATAGTTTTTGTCATTGCACATATTTTCTGGAGACTATGATAACAAAGCAGCATGATGCTATTGTACGGCTTTCGCATCTTTTACTAATCATTTGGTTGCGTAAAAACGTCTTCTGTGTAATACTTAGTGGAGACCTAAATAACACGACCGTATAAATCCAAGGTCTTCTTGATGTCAGTATTTACCTTAAGAAAGGGCACATAAAGACGTCCATGTCTTCTATTCCCATCTTATATAGGCACCAACAACTAATAATCCAGGCTTCTGTAGATTCAGTTTGCATTCTGTGGCCATGTATTAGATTGTGCCCTGTATCGGCGACCAAACATTTCAGACATGGGCAACATTGATTTGTTTCCTGTCATATGGTTGAATGGTCTTACTGGACGAGAAGAACGGAGAAGAAAAATCGTAGTCTGACGTGAGGTATATATTTATAACTGTGAACTATTTCTTCACATTTCCTGAAGTACAACACAGTATTTTGTAACAGCAGGATATGATAACATGTATAACAATACACTTATTACAGTTGATCGCCACATTTATGTTTATGCGTTCAATGCATTTTGAGAATTATCACCAATGACGTTACACACGAATAGAGTTATTCCCCGATTCTCTCTGTGCTGTACACATATGCTGTATACATATGAGAATGATATATTTGACCTCGCTTTGAAGAGTTCCATCAAAGATGTCACGTCATCATGCGAGTGTCGATAATGGGAACCTCCTTATCCTCTAACAGGAAGAAATGTAAAAATACCTAATCATAAGCACACACAATGTGTCTTCTACACCACAAAATTATTTTAACATTACGATGGCAGAGGTAGAATGTCCCTGCCTTACTTTTTCTCGCTTATTGTGGAGAATTCAGATTCAGAGAAAAAGGTTTTAACTTGTTACTCTATCATCTCGGTCAGTCTTGTCTCAAAGAAAAGTCTTAACTGTCAAAATGTTTAAGTGGAGCGTTTCCTATTATTTGTGCAATTCTCGAAAACTACCCAAACGCACACGTGCGACTATATGTTGATGTTTCAGAAAACAGTGTTTGAAGAGCTTAAACACCCAGTAGGTATGCATATGGTTTATCTACACTATGGTAATGTAGACATCACCAATGCAGTTGTACAAATAGATGGCATATACCGACAGTTATCGCCTACATGTGACCACAACTGTTATGGCTGTTCACATGTAAGGCTTTTAACTGTTACTCTTATACACCTAAAAGTACGCCTGTGTATAATTACATGGACAGTTTTATACGTAAATGATCAAGACCGAACACATTCTTCATACAAAGAACCTTTTTATATTATTCTCAAATGTAGGAGAAATTTTCAAAACGTTAAACGGAAAGTCTGGCAGATTTCGAGTTCAACAAAACGATTATGCATGGACATAACAAAAGATTAATTCTGAATTGATAATGAACCGGTACCCACATAATGAACAAATACAGTACGTATCGTGTGAATGATATTATTTCGAGAAACAGAATATTTAACCCATGTCTGATCAAAGGTTAAAGTAAATTCTAAGTTATTTTACACAATAAATATTCTTTTTAAATATATATTTTTAAACCTCATAAATCTGAGGAAGAATATTTACCAATAATTTCAACCCAAGAAGCTCTGAAGACATCAGTTTTGATCCTTGGTCGATTACAAAGTGACAGCGCATCATCATACCAGGCCTTTGAGACAGATACCATTGGACACTATCAGCATTATACCAGGCCATAGGCCATTTAGACAGATGCCATGTGATACCATCACAGCATCAGACCTGGATTTTAAGACAACTACTGGATGACGTCCCAGTCAGGTCAGGCCATTTAGATATATGACATGTGACGTCACGGACCTGGTTTCCAAACAGATACAAAGTGGCATTGCCTCATTAGACCGACCTGGTCTTTAAGACACATAGCACTTAAAAACAAGGTATCAGGACCTTGATCTCTGTTGCTTGCCGGGTTGAGTCGTTTGATGTTGATTGCCCTAAGAGTTTTTTTCTTATCTTGTAATCTGACAGGTTGGCTTCTAGGATGCTGATGTTGTTCAAAAGTATGGTATGGTTCGGATGGGCTTGGGTGTGGTCGGAAATGGATGATTTGGGGTCTTTTTTCTTTACAGATGTTCCTTGATTCGCAGGTTTAGGGGGCAGCACGTTTCTCCTACCCATACCCGCCATGTATATATTTCTCCTTGTGCAAATGTTGGGTATCATTTGCTTGATAACGGTGTTAGGATCTACACCGAAACGTCGCAACTACTACTGCAACAAAGAAGTTGTCTATCCATAAAAAGTGTTCCACTTCATCACACCAGCTTCTAAATGCCACTTAAGGAATCATTTACACTGATTAGTTTAAGTAGGTATAATCGTATCCCTCCCTAAGACTGCTATGCCACAAGGAGACAGTTGTACCTCGATTTCGATAACAAATAACTTAATTACGGCTTCAGTTGATGCGGAATTCTGAAATTCCAAACTTCACTCTCCAAACTAAAGTTTGAACAACGAGGTATCCCTCTACACGGTGGTTCAGACTGTAGTTTCGATTACTTCATGCAAACTGTCTTTCCTCTTTAATTCCCATTCCACGGTCAATCGTCCCTTTCTCAGATCCGACATCTCTTAAAACCTCTTGCACTATGCCCAGGGTTCCAGACATGGTTTAAAATGCGATCAATCAAGATCGGTTTCAATATTTTCCACCGAAAATCTATGGCGCTGAGCAGTTCAATACGATTCCACTAATATCAATGTTGTCTTTGTGTATTTTCTATTTCAAGCCATGGCTTGATGATGGCCAAAGTAGTCTGATGACTAAAAGGCACGATGTCATGTCTCTTAAAACAGATTCAGTCCAGTTATTTTGAGTTATTCTTGATGGCACCACCTTTGCGGAGGTATCCGATTTCTCCTTGAACTTTGATTTACTATCTCCAATTAAACCCAAGTGGGACTTTCCTTAAGACCACTACTTCAGGAAAAATTGCATTAACGAAGATAATTTCGTCCAGGCTGTATACGTTTGCTATCATTCCGCGGTGCTTCATAATATGAAGCGAACGAAAATGAATAGCCATTCATCGCAATGTTAGCTACTATCGTATGCAATAATGAATATAATACCTAGCCTGGAATAAGTATTCCTGATCGGTTGGTCGCCGCTAAGATAATTAGCAGCTTTAAACTTCATCGAATCGACTGAACCATTTACACATCGTAGCATGTCGAATGTTTTCGTGGATTTTATGAGGCAGTTAAGTAATTATATGTTATTACTCTCAATCTCAGAATTAACCATTGACACATACTGTAATACCTGAGCAGTATTTGTTTTGAATTCTTAGGAAATTGTATGTTATGCCTGAGTTCATAGTTTGTATTTGCAGAGCATTTAAGTCTGCACATTTAAATGCATTGCTGATTAACAGTAAGTAGTTACAAAAAGCTGCATACATTTATATGTATACGACTAACAAATCCTAGGTGTCCACAATTATAAAGCTGAATCATTTGCCATATGTAGCGGGTTTAAGCGATATTTGTCACTGTGGATACACGCCATTTATTTCTATTCCTCTTTTTTATATATAACCACATATGGATATAGCATATTCACACATCTTCAAACACACTGTTAATGAAATATCTAAAAAGTCTCATTTAAAAGTCTCACGCGTGCATTTGAATATTTTTCAAGAATTGACCAAGTGATAGGAAACACTCAACCAAAACATTTAGAAAGTTGGGAATATCACTGAGACACGAATGACTGACATTTAAATCGTTTTCTTTTGAAAAATGAAATCTTCACAATTAGCAAAACAAGGCATGACAGCGACATTCTACCCATTTCCATCATAATGTTCAAATACCTTTGTGGTTTTAAAAGACAAACTCTGTTTGCTCATGTTCAGATTTTATTTGAGTTCTTCATGTTAGTAGATAAGACAGGTCCTGATATCGACACGCGCATGATCACGTGACGTCTGGATGGGACTCTTCAAAGCAAAGGCAAATAAATCCTCCTCCATCCCATTCACAGACTGAACATATGTGTACGGCACTGTGGCATTAGTTATGGAATCCGGGATTATATTCGTGTGTGACTATTTTAGTGACAAATTTTCAAAATGATTTCAGACTATGTGCTGGTGTAACATTTTCTTGATTGGGCTTACATCGATAGAGTAAAGTCATCAAGTAATGACCGTTTTTTACAAGAATATATATCGGGCTTTACCTCAGTGACATGTATATTTGCTATTAAAACTGCTTTCCCGTGTTACCCTTCTTGAGACAATTGAGACAATATTTAGTTGTTCCTAATTCTACAAGGGACGAAGGAAGAGCTGATTATTGGTTTGTACTTGTAAAGTTCGGTACTTTCCCATTTGGTAAAAGAAACAATCACAATATTTGGACATTAGGTTGGAGGAAGGTTTAGCCCAGTATAATATAAATGATTAATGTATTGCGGTTTGTTATAATATTACGAAAACATGTTATGCAGCCAAAAGTAGTACCATCAACATTACTGATTTATCATTTTCATTAAATATATATCACATTCAACGTGGGCGAAATACTTGTTAAATCTGAAATTGCAAATAATATCTTTAGGCTTTTAGATGAAGGTTTTAACTGAAAACAGTAAATGAATGAAGTGTGTTTGGAGTGGAGTGTGTTTCTTCTCGTCCAATAAGACCATTCAACCATATGGCAGGAAACAAATTAATGTTTCCCATGTCTGAAATGTTTGGTCGCCGATACAGGGCACAATCTAATACAAGGCCGCAGAATTCAAAATGAATCTGTACAAGCCTGGATTATTAGTTGTTGATGCCAATAAGGGATAGGAATAGAAGACATGGACGTCTTTATGTATCCCTCTTAAGGTAAATACTGACATCAAGAAGACCTTGGATTTATACGGTCGTGTTATTTAGGTCTCCACTAAGTATTACACAGAAGACGTTTTTACACAACCAAATGATTAGTAAAAGACGCGAAAGCCGTACAATAGCATCATGCTGCTTTGTTATCATAGTCTCCAGAAAATATGTGCAATGACAAAAACTATGATTAGTTGGCTCACAACTTTGTGCACTGTCCACAATCAAAGATCAATAGAAAGGATAGGTTGAAATATATGTCACTCTCCCAACGTTCATATCCTTTACGCACGCCAGCTAAGTCTAATCTTTCTACAAACGTTAACACAAAAACTTCCAAGAAAGTAATTCCTATGATGTTAATTACACAAGAACTTCAAATGAATAATCCTTCCAACTGAACAACGAAATACATATCGGCTGTTTTATTGATTAAAGTTTTATTTGTTCTCAGAAAGAGGAGATCGTGGTTTTCTTTTCTGGGAATCACTTCCGGTTGTTGCTTTAAAGTATGTTATTTGCAACATTTGTCATGACAGACATGGGAACAATGTAAACATTGACTAGAATCTGCGCAGATGAAATAACACATCACTAGTCGGTCTGACTAAAACAGACGGATCTGTGAAAAGCATGCGTCAAACTCACGGAGTTCTCACCAAATGTTCAGGCTCATTACACCCTCATTGAAACCCAAATGATTCATTAGTGTAGATTGTATTAAAGGTTTCCCATAAGACCTATACTACCCATCAAAAGTTTAGACTCACTTAAAGCACTCACTATATGTTATGTATATGTATGTGGTTACATCGAAGATGAATTTCTCCACCAACTTGGGGGAACCAACTGAAAACCTTATGCAGATGAATTGCACAAGGATGATGCTTCAAATTGCGAAAGGCATGAGCAAATGTCGTGCATGTGAACAGATGCGTTTTGGTGTAAAGTTTTGTTAAGAATTCGCCAATTTTCACAGATTTTAATCATTTACTGAACTCATGACAATCTTTTCAATGTTACGAATATGTTTTACAATACACCAGTTCATAACTAAACAGTACCTTTAAACAGTATGGAATATTTTGCAAAAAAGCTAGTTTAGAACAGTGGACAAGTAAGTGGCTACATTTACACTAGTGAGTCTAAACTTTTGATGGGTAGTATATTTTAGGTTGCAAAATTGAAATGATAAATCGGCTTTGAGAAGCTTCAACATACATATTCGGTTTCTTTGCGATGATATTCTCATTGTGATTTTGAAGAAAGAATGAGTGAATACATGGTCCACGCCTTTGTTATTTTACACTTTATCCTTCTTCAGGTTTCAGGGTAAAAAGAGTATGTGAAAGGTGACTTAATGGATGGTGGCCAGCCTGGGTGACTTGAATCATTGCATGACAGCTTATCCTGACTGCACGAAGCCCTTGCTCATGACGTCAATCACAGGATTGTCGGATTTTACAAACTGCTGTTGCATAGCCGGCGTTTAACAAGAAACAAATACACAATATTTCATTCGTATAACGGCGATGTAATCAATTCTGGTCAGAGCAAACCATTGCTAGTGTTTGATAGTAGGAACAAACACCCACACAGTTGAGGCACGATAATAGACAATCAACAAGGAACCGTACCCTTAATTCCCGATCCGGAATTATGTCCGTTTTAAAGACAAACATCCGATATATGGGACGTTTTCTGTTGCGACATCCAGAGGCGGTACATTGTAGAACGCGTCGTTGATTGTTTCTAAGGTCACACTATTCAGGCCAAAAGCATGCCTTTTAGGGGAAATTAATACATGTATATACAGTTCCATTTCTTCCATCTCCGTTGTGCAAAACTGTGTTCATTGGCTTTTAAGGTTCTACGTATAGGAACACGAATCCACGATCCGGTAATATTTGGTTTCCAGCACTCAACCCAAATGTCACCGAGTCATACCACAAGGCATTTCGCGGTCCACTGACCGTATCGTCTCTGATCGCTGTCCGACCGCTGGCTCTGCTTGGCTCTGCTCGGCCTCATCGTGTTCGTTGAGGCTGTATTAGCATTCTGTTTAACAGTTTAACCACATACTTTCATCATCTGTTGTTTTGAGATAGGTTATCCGTTATGGACAGGTAGGCTTATCCATGTATTGGGGGTGGTATAGTAACTTCGAGTTTCTGTTTCTATTTATCTCTTTTTTTCTAAAAGAAAATATGTATTCATGTGCATCGTTTGCCACCTAATGAACAGTACAATTCTGATTGTAAATGTTTGTTGATACCGTCAGATCGCTTATTTATAAGGATATTTATGTGGTATTTATATCTACCCTGGTTAGTTTGTACTTAGTTAGCCATTAGTGTTTGCAATATTTTATAAAACGCAATCCTGATCAATTTCTGGGGCTTTGGGGGACCAAAGTCAGTTATTGCCAGATTGTCTTCCCCGACGACGGAATACTGTAAGGGACATTCCGCGTGACAAGTGTATGAACTAAAACTATCACCAGGCATCGCTGGACCTTTACTGGTCGTCTTGCAACTGACTAGGCAATTCGGCAGGTAGGAATGTAAGGGGTAATTTGGCTCTTCTACTGACTTACTTCTGGTGTTACTGAGCTGAACCTATTGGCTAGGGTGTTATTTGTACCTCTTATGTGTAACAATCCGCGAATAAGCAGGTTTCTCGAGATTAAGTAGTTTAGGTCCAGTTCCTTTCATTGTGACTAAAGTTTACTCATTGGCACAAGAACCCGTTTGCTTTCTTTCTCCAGTCCAGGTGACTTTATCCTGTAATACAGGGCTTTTATTTAGGTGCGATAGCCGGGTCTTAATTGTACACAAGAACACAGTGCTAATTCCTCCCTAATTTCCCCAACCCGAAGGTACTCGTCTGTAGAGGGTCGAGTGAATCAAGTGATAAATAAGTGATAACTGGTCACAGGTGACTCAACACAGACCGTCTCTGCATTTTGTAGACTGTCTCGTCAGAGTGTGGCGTTAGCTCATTTCCGTAACTTTTAGGTTCTCATCCGCTTATATTGCGAGCGGTTTGTTGATCAGTGATCACTAATAATGTTTTTGAAATTAAATCACGAATGTTAAATCACGAATGTTACTTTTGGGGAAAACTCATCTAAGGAACGTCTTCTAGATTTTCTCTCCTAATACAATCTGTAACACATCTGGCTATAAATGGATTGCCTGTATTAAGGACACTTTTGACGAAATTGGAATGAGTTATATTTGGACTACACATGCATATCCTGAAACAAATAGTCTTCAAGAGGAGCTATGTATAAAATAGTTTAAAATTCTGAATTGAAATACGAGACCTCTTCTAATTTTATTGCATTATGATAATCGGAGGGCGTTACTATATTTCAGAAACTCAAATCCTTACCTTCCAGTTAAAACAGGACGATAGCTTAAAATACCCTCAAATGAAAGATTATGTACTCTTTGTAATTCAAACAATATTGGAGATTAAATCCACTTTTTATTTATTTACCCTACCATATCCTATCCAATCATACGTCGATTCAACACTCGATCGACTAAAACCGGTGACACTAGTGATTAGTGACAAGGGAATGTTAGCAGTATTACACATCATCTGTATTACTGATATGGCTCCCACTTTCAATGATTTCCAATGACCGATGAACCTTCATTCATTCTTTGAAAAGTTTAATTTAGTAACTCAGACAGTTAGTGGATGTATCCTCAAAGGGGTTAAAGTACTGTAAAAGTATTGTGCTCCTGAGAGGGTACGTAAGTCCACAAACATTTAAAGTAAATTAAAACTCTCCACTATTTTTAATCGTAGAATATGTGTGTTTTTAAATGTATGGCTAGATTTGTCTACGTTGCTAACGGCTGAAGGGATGGTGTAAACCCGGCTAGGGTCCATGCAGGAAGCAAATGTATTGTAAGTCCCCATGGTTCCTAGTATGGTGATCTACCTTTAGTTGTTGGCAATCTATAACCTGTTTTTACATTGTCTTGTCATTTGTAGTTAGAATGTTTTAGAATTAATTACTAGTTTTAAATGGATATATGTGATACACTAGTAGTTTTACTGTTCTTCGTCAACAGGCATTTATTTTTTAATTTTATTGATCTCCAATATAATTATTTATTGTTCTCGTCACGATATGGCTGAAATATTGCCGATGTGACGATAAATATTAATTCACTCACTCACACATTCTTTGAAAAATTGCGGTGGTCATTTTTTGTCCCATATGAAACCTGTATGACTGATAATTTCCGTTTGCAAGTTCTTATGCCACGGTTACGGTTGACCTGCGTGAAAGTGGGCAGAATGGCAAATTGTGAAGTTGGAATAAAATGCGGCATTATATCACCATTTTACATACCATTTAACACGAAGTTACTGTATTATTGACAATAAAGTTTTACAGTATACTCAAAAGGGAAATCAGAAGGTTATGTTAACTCTGCGACCTTGTACCAAAGAAGGAAATAAACAACTCGTAAATATTTTGAGTCAACTCGTACATATTTGTCAGGATACCTTAATGGACTTGAAGCCCATTTCTGGTATCCCTTGTAGTGATATTGCTGGAATATTGCTAAAAGCGGAGTAAAACCATACTCACTCTCTCACTTACTTAGTTAATGTGTACATCAGTGTCAGAATCCTGCACACCGGTCTACACTCGGACCATCAATACAGGATATTCCTGAGTACTGAACCTAGAACACAAAGTATGTTTCGACGCAACAAAGTCCAGATATTGTTATAAAAGATTATTTTTAAACTGATTTCATTCGGTCACTCAATTTTCATCACATCACGCTTTGAGGGACCTGATATCTCTGTAGGCGTTCATGGCAAATGAATATAAATCGATAAGTTATATTTAATGCCAGCAGTTGAACATGACTTATATGGAACGCAAGGTAAATTCATGCGTGTGACGAACTTGTTTGTTGTTCTGTTGTTCTCAACAATATTCCAGCGGTACACGGGTACTGTAAATAATTGCATTTGGACCAAACAATCCGGTGATTGGCATCACAAGACATCATTATGACAACGAGCATGACCAACCGATCGAGGTGGCCACTCCTTATGAGAAGCATCAGTTTGCTGCAGACCTATTCTAACTTGGATCTTCACGGCTGTTTGACGATCTTGACAGGTTTTATATGGTGAAAAAATTCGGCGGTCGTGTTTATCCAATCAAACGAATAACACGACGACAACCCAGTACTTCACACGTGTCTCTTCTTAAGGTCAGTCCTAAGTAGAGCTCTGTCTGATTCTATACTTAACAGATAAGGGGTTGTCATCGGTTTGCCGCTGGAATATGTGTATGAATGAATCCAACGTTAGCATGAAGGCGGGCACTGATGCTTCAGCAGGCCCACTAACATAGTTACCAGTATTAGTTCAGCCTTAGTGCGTCTGAATAGCCCACAACCAAAAAATGGAATGTTTCCAATTGAAGGTACTCTCTTGAATGAATTGCGAAAGATTAGGTGCGGATGAACCCAGATTAAGACGTGGAGTCCATGGCCTTGGACATCGCGGAATTCCAGTGAAATGTTCTATTTCATTACAGGGTCTAAATTATGCATAATAGCTCGTCTAAAACACGTTAAAATGTTTCAAGGCTGGACGAAGTAGTTTTACGCTCATTTAGTCAATATCGATCCCATGAATTTTGGCCGAAATTTCTATGCGGCATTTTTATTTTCATTCAAAAGCAATGGCTGGGATGGAGCATTACGCACTTCAAGATAAATAGAAGCAATTTTCAACGAATTTAGGATAAGTTATCGACGCAGCCGAGCCGCCTCCGCGTCCGGGTGTTCCATGTCTCAGAAGGTGAATTACAAGGCTTTGGAGAACACTCTTAACACTCGACAGACGCCCATATACCGTTTTGACCCCATTCCAAGATGGTTTCCTGTAGGGGATTCGATGATTTTAACCAATAACTGATTGATTATATCATTGATTCGGATGTAAACTATTCCGCGACTGTGCCAGTCGAGTTCTTGAGTGCTGTCAGCGGGGCGAGGGCGATATCAATCTCACTCACTGCATACACCGCAAACGACGAATATGGGAATTCGAGCAGATGTTTTAAAACCTTAATCAATGTTAATATGAAGTATGGGCCGTCACCGCCGTGAAAGGTGAGCAATAGGTCCCCTTATTTCCGCAAAATAGGTCACTGTTACAGTGCAAGCCGTCTCGCTGGTGCCGATGAGGGGTTCCGTGACGCAAGTGGCTGTGAGAGAAGCCTTGAGGAAGGGAAGGACCGACGAGGATGTTTTAAGGGACCCCCGACGTGTGACAGTAGGCTGGGTTAATGGATATAAAGTTCGTGGTAGTTTGAATCAATACTTGTTGTCGGGTGTGGTGAAAAACTGGGTTGGGGTCGGTGCGTGGGAAGCTTTGAATATGGGTTACAATGATATCCGTAGACGTGATGTGGGCGGATGACATTGATGGCCAGAGATTCCTTGTCTGTTGTTTAACGCCGCGATATTCCAACTATATGTCGGTTGTACATAATCGAGTCCGGACCAGACAAGCCAGTGATCAACAGCATGAGCATCGTTCTACGCAATTTGTCAACCGAGTCTGACCACCCGAACACGTTAGTCGCCTCTTACTACAATAGGTTGCTTAAGACGAATTCCAACTCGGATGTTATGTCAAAAGATGAGACGGAATAACGAGTCAAAGCGTTTGGTTTAACGCCGTTTTGAATATCATCTCATGTATATCACGGACTGTCATCTTAAGTTAAACGCACGGAGTGATGAAGGTGTCCGGCATTTACAGGTTTGTTCAAACCAATGAGTACGGTTCTGAAAAAGGATCGCATGTAACACAGAACTTTGAATCTGAATAATGTACCCCACAAAGCTGCGCCTTGGAAGACATAGTGCCAAAGAACCCGAAAGTGACCGTAATTTCCATACTTAACAAGACTTACGACAGTCGTAGCGCTACGATCACTCTGTGAAACAGACCCAGGGGCATCAGTGTCCCCAATAGTGTGAAGGTTGTTGAATTATGAGAACGGCCTTGTACCAAAGGACGACATTAGTCCAAAGATGACGGAAAGATGACCAATCGACGGACAATCTTTAATGAATGGGTGATGTGTCAAGATTTGACACATGTAGTGTGTTGTTGGGAGACAGCAAACGTTTGGCGTTGTCTGGATGTGGCAGACGGTTGTAATATTGAGGGGAGACACTGCAAGGATCCAGGTTCACAGCACAAGTTGGCGGGAGGCCGATGGATGTCCCAGATGGATGACACAGCCATTTCATACATATTTTGTTCAAAACGTTCAGAATCTACATTTCGTGATACATTTGGCCATTTCAAAAACATGAGTAGAACCATAGAGAAGGATTTCGATTTAAGTATGACGCTTAAGTGTTGACAGAGAGGCGACCACAGCGTTCTTGTTATCATTCGGCTTCTATCCATTACTGTAAACTTGTTGGCTATAATCCCTTACAGAAAAGCGTCTCGACAGCGAAATCCCCGCAATTTGACGTGTCAAAAACCTGGCATCGAATGCACATACTTCAATACTTATTTATCACGTCCCGTAACGGAGCGCGGAAACACAACCAGACATTCACTACATCAACGCTGCAACGTCATTTCGACATGAGCTATCAAATGTCAAATGCTTTTATGACTAGTATACCGCCATGCCCATGTTTTACAATGATCCTTGTGTTTTACCGTTCCGACGACCCATGATACTATATATGATAGGAAAGGTTTTCAAGACCTGCATCAGTTCAGCCACGTAATATATCGCCTTCATCCTCATCACAGAGGCGATGTGATAACTCTAAAACATCAATATGTTGTGAGTATAGATTCGTGCAGATGTTAACGTTAATGACGCAATTTAAGGGCTGTTGTTGTTTGTTATTAAAAAATGTATCATTTGACAAGATTCATTGGCTTCTTAATATTCAGTTGAAGAACTGTCTGCAATTCGGAAATAAAATATAAAATAAAGCACATTAAAAGTTATGGGTGAGTTTTACGCCGCTTTTAGCAATATTTCAGCAATATTATGGCAAGGGACACCAGAAATGGGCTGCACACATTGTACCCATATGAGGAATCGAACCCTAATCTCCTGTGTGAGGGCAAAAGCTTTAAACCACTAGGCTATCCCGCCGTCCTCAAGAGTTATGAACAATGAATATATAGGTTAGTAGCCAAGACCGTCCGTATTTTTCATCGTAAGTGGCCAGAAGTGAAACCTCGTCTATGTGGACATGGAGCTTTATCGGGTTCCGTTGCTATTCATCATGTGCTGTACTCCGCAAATTCAGACAGGTTGTACAAGGTCACACGGATAGACTCGTTTATCAGAACCTTTCTGATGAAGATGAGCGAGTCAGTCCGTGAGTTTGGTCTCGATGGTACACGACTTTTATCAATATTCAAGCAATACCACGGCGGACACCACAAATAAGTTTCACAGATTGTACCCTTCTGCTGAATCGAACCAGGTCCTTCGGCGTCAAAAACGAACGCTTTAACCACTGGGCTACCGAGCTTGAACCTTTCTTAGATGAACTTACAATTATACTTGTACTTTGACTTTTATGAGGCTTGTACATTAAGTCGGATTTTCTGCATGTCCATTTGCATTTAAAATACGTATTATTCTCCTCCACACCAAGGAGAAACATTTCTTCATCGACACTGTCATTCGATAGTAGTCCACAACATTACATCTCTCGTGTTTGATCAGCTGCTGTGTTAATGTGAATGATTTTCATACCAACCTCGTGAATAGCAGTGTTTGTTACAAGTCATTAATGTCTTTGAATGAATCATTCGATCTTTGAACGTTAAGTGGCTAGTGAAACGCGTTTCAACACCGGACATTAGGCGATGCTTTAAATCCCCATTATTTTCTTTGACGCTGACGTGAACTTTTGTAAGTTTCCTGGGACGGTTCCTGCCAGAGTCAATATGTCTTTGGTTCGATAATCACCGGTAATCTGTAGGAATCACATAACGGGAAGATCTGATGATGTAACTCTCTCCCTGCTGTTTGCACTCCGAGGTTCTGACATCGACCTGAGCCAAATTAAACATATGAAGCCGTGAACGAGAGAATTAGCTGAAACCCCCTGTTGCCCTTGGTCGACGTAGGACCACAGTATGGCCATTTCTGACACCCGTGCCCACACAATTTTCAATAATATAGATTGCAGGATCGTCAACAATCTCTTCAGCTCTTCCCGGCCTCCCAGCCCGCTACTTCAGAGGTGATACTACAGAGGTCGTGGTCTGCGATGCTCCTCTCGAGGTCAATCGATTACCACCGATCACCAATGACTCTCGACCAACTCTTTTGAACTTTTCCTGAATGACTTGCATCCAGGGCATGGCTTATAATATTGTCAATGAACCTTTGCTGTTTACACCGATTTAGCCTGTTAAGAGATTCATATTGATTTAGGTTGATGATATTACCTCTTGAAACTTTCGCTGGAAGATAAATTTGGAAATGTACTGCCCATTAAGCATTGGGCTTTTGCGGACATCATCCCTCGACAACCCCAAATGGAATAGTGTCAATAACACAGCTAAGACGGTTTCGATCAATCTTTGTTCAGTTTCAAAAGATTAATGTGTATTGTGTTTGTAATCAATGAAACTAAAGTAGCGGCATCGATTGTACTATAAAGTGCAGAAAGTTTGCTGTGGAGAGGAAAGTTCACATAAATACGTGAATGCATATGGTCATTCATTCGTCAGGTGTGCGAACAACATAACACCGGGTATTCCTTGGTGTCCTCGCCACATCGTCTCATAACGCCATGCCGGTAATATCGATTGTCCGCGTCAGGATATACAATCCCTTCCCTTATATGTCTTCCTCGGGGTAAAATGTTATTACAGTGACTAGACTTCAGAATGTCTCTCTGCCTACCATGGGAATACATCCTTATGATATTGTCTTCAGTACCAATCCACGTACATATACGGCATTCAAACTGATGTGAATGGCTAACATATTGAAACCAAACCTTTCAAACTTTCGAAATGCAGTTTCAGTATGCCCGATATGTACCCTATCGTTCAAAATGGAAAGGGATAAATATATGTTGTAAATTGTACATAATAATGTTGATCAGTTTAGAAACGACACCCCTTTTACATTATGATACATTTCAAATATTAAGAAAAAAGAATTATATAACTGAGTGAGTGTGACGGAGTCACTCCAGTACCCTGCCATGACATGGCCTGATGTTTGCTGCAAATAGCATACTTTCTCACTCACTACATCACCCACTCTCACGCTCTCACTCACCCTATCACACACTCTACAATAAATGTATGACTCTCTCACTAACTACATCACCCACTCTCACGCTCTCACTCACCCTATCACTCACTCTACAAAAAATGTATGACTCTCTCACTAACTACATCACCCACTCTCACGCTCTCACTCACCCTATCACACACTCTACAATAAATGTATGACTCTCTCACTCACCCTATCACCTCTCAATAAATGTATGACTCTCACTCACTCACCCACTTCTCTCACCTATCACTACTCTACAAAAAATGTATGACTCTCTCACTAACTACATCACCCACTCTCACGCACTCACTCACCCTATCACACACTCTACAATAAATGTATGACTCTCTCACTCACTCTCACTCTCTCTATATATATTTCACTCTCTTTATCACTATATCACACACTCACTCTCACTGTCACTTTCACTCTCTCACTATATCACTCACTCTCTCACTATATCACTCACTCTATCACACACTCTCACTGCCACTTTCACTTTCTCACTATATCACTCAATCTCTCACTATATCACACACTCACTCTCACTGTCACTGTCACTCTCACTATATCACTCACCCTATCACACACTCTCACTGTCACTTTCACTCTCTCACTATATCACACACTCACTCTCACTTTCACTCTCTCACTATATCACCCACTCTCTCACTATATCACACACTCACTCTCACTCTCACTCTCTCACTATATCACCATATCACTCACTCTCTCAGTCACTCTATCACTTATTCACAAAGAGTACCGTGGACTGCTATCACAGAACAATTCTACATATCATTACAATTGCCCTTTCCCGGAATGAAAACTATCATTACCTCTTCCGGTTCCACAAGCACTGTCACCCACGAACACTACAATAACGACAATCACTATCACAACCACTATCGTGAACACTACAATAACGACAATCACTATCATTCCCGCTATCACGTACGCTACAATAACGACAATCACTATCACTCCAGCAATTCCCAACACTACAATACCGACAGTCACTGTCACCCCAGCTATCACGAACTCTACAATAACGACAATCACTATCACTCCAGCAATTCCCAACACTACAATACCGATAGTCACTGTCACCCCAGCTATCACGAACTCTACAATAACGACAATCACTATCACTCCAGCAATTCCGAACACAACACTACAATACCGACCTATAGTCACTGTCACCCCAGCTATCACGAACTCTACAATAACGACAATCACTATCACTCCAGCCATTCCCAACACTACAATACCGACAGTCACTGTCACCCCAGCTATCACGAACTCTACAATAACGACAATCACTATCACTCCAGCCATTCCGAACACTACAATACCGATAGTCACTGTCACCCCAGCTATCACGAACACTACAATAACGACAATCACTATCACACGAACTCTACAGCCGACAGTCACTGTCAACTATCACGACCTCTACAATCCAGCACCGACTACAATACCGACAGTCACTGTCACCCTAGCTATCACGAACTCTACAATAACGACAATCACTATCACTCCAGCAATTCCCAACACTACAATACCGATAGTCACTGTCACCCCAGCTATCACGAACACTACAATAACGACAATCACTATCACTCATATCACGAACTCTACAATACCGACAGTCACTGTCACCCCAGCTATCACCGACTAGTCACTGACAATCACTATCCTCCAGCTATCCCAACACGAACACTGTCACCCCAGCTATCACGAACACTACAATAACGACAATCACTATCACTCCAGCCATTCCCAACACTACAATACCGACAGTCACTGTCACCCCAGCTATCACGAACTCTACAATAACGACAATCACTATCACTCCAGCCATTCCCAACACTACAATAACGACAATCACTGTCACCCCAGCTATCACGAACTCTACAATAACGACAATCACTATCACTCCAGCCATTCCCAACACTACAATACCGATAGTCACTGTCACCCCAGCTATCACGAACACTACAATAACGACAATCACTATCACCAAAGCTATCGAACTACCATAAAGACAATCACTATCACTCACTCTATCACTCACTCTATCACTCACTCTATCACTCACTCTATTACTTACTGTATAACACACTCACCTGTCACTCACTCTGCCTCCGCCATATACACATCGATACAATTAGTGGTGCACGATAGTGAGAGTACATTTTCATTTAAACCATAGTACTAACTACAACTTAGTAGACTGTATAAACGGTAGGGGCGGTGGGGTAGCCTAGTGGTTAAAGCGTTGGCTCATCACGCCGAAGACCCGGGTTCGATTCCCCACATGGGCACAATGTGTTAAGCCCATTTCTGGTGTCCCCCGCCGTGATATTGCTGGAATATTGCTAAAAGCGGCGTAAAACTAAACTCAATCAGTCAGTATAAACGGTACAATCCGCACTAAACCACGTGACTCTTCTCTCCAATCCCTTTACATACATGAACTGGTATGTTATTGTCCCGCATACACGTGCACGTCGCCGTATATGCATCTTATTACACCTATATCATGTACATACCATTCACAACTATAGCCCCGTTTCAGTCTGATCCTAATAACTGCTCAATTCAGTTATTCTCATGAACGACAGCAATTCTGTGCTAAGTCGTAAACAGGAGCGACTTAAGATGTGACATCTTCACATCGAAGCGAAGCAACAACGGCAAATGTGTACAGGGTATAGACCCGTGAAGGTCCGGGTTAGAATATTGATCTTCAGTAACCCATGCTTGTTGTAAGAGGCGACTAACGGGATCGGGTGGCCGGGCTCGCTGCCTTGGTTGACACATGTCATCGGTTCCCAATTGCGCAGATCGATGCTCATGTTGTTTATCACTGGATTGTCTGGTCCAGACTCGATTATTTACAGACCTCCGCCATATAGCTGGAATATTGCTGCGGCGGCGTAAAACTAAATTCACTCACTCACTCACATACAGGGTATATAAAACATAAAAAGGCAGAGGATCATCACTATACGGGACAACAGAGATGGTGGCGCATGCATCACAGTCCATTACTAAACACACAAAAAATATGTATTACGTCAGTCCTCTTCAAATTGACCACAATCCTTACTATAGCCATGCGTTGTACATCCAGCATACTCCCTGTACGGATTCCGGACAAGCATAGATCTTTTCGTTAGAGGTGGTAATCATTGTGATTTTTTAAATAATTTTTTATTTTTGTTGCATTTTTACAGTAGTGCATACTCATTACAATTATTAAAAACTCGCTAAAACGTAAATGGCAACTTGACCAGTTCTCATAAAACGTGTCGATATTTGAATTCATGGAGGCTGCATTTTTAGTTAGTCTATAATAGTCAGTTAGCTCCCTTTGGATTTCATTGGGATGGTCTGCCGATGGTCTTGCGATGAAGTGGCGACCAAAGAGATGTTGGACTTTCGAAGAATCTTCCCGATAATTGCAAAACAAAACAATGGACAAATCATATACACTACATTGGGCGAATGAAACTGTATCTGGTTCCAGCTTGTACTCAAAGAGTAAACTGCGAATCTATGGAAGCCATTAAATCACATTGCATATTTTTAATTCTGAAGTTTATCTGTGATTGGATACACAGTGCAAACGTATACGTATACAACACACATAAAATATCATTTTGTGAAATGATGTCAACACAGTTGTACAACGATCGTCGGAAACAAATTGCCAAATCACAAAATGCACGAATTGTCCTCGACAGAATGCAAACAGAATTACTGTCGCAAACATTGCTGCCTTCTCATGTACGTACTTGCCGTTTAGGCCATAACTGGCTTTCTTATTGGGTTCTCAATTGGAAGAAACCTCAGCAATCGGGACATCAAGTAAGGAAAGATAACTGGGTCAAATCCCGGATAACCCTAACATTTTTCTGCATTTAAAAGCAAACTTTTACAGAGCAAAACCAAACTCTACTTTGCAGTTGAAGGAATCGATTCAGAGTAATCACATTGTCTCTGGCCGCTTGCTCGACACAGTTTTCTTACTTTCCATAGGCTTATGATTACTGCATGGTATTTGTAGTGCTTACTAGTTCACTGATGTCCAATAAAGGTTTAAGACACCTCATTAGACATTTATATACAGCATACACTTTCTGTAAGGTATGTTTCAACAGTGTAACACTTTCTTAGTACGAGCCTCTGCGTAAATTGTTTCAGCTTTTGTTGAGTATAGCAACGATGGCAGGAACGCCATTTTTGCCTTCTTACGTTAATAATTCATCAGCATGAAATGAATATCGCCCGTGTCTTTACGCTTCTGACCTAAACAAACACCAAACCAATCTTCAAATTATATGAAAAAATATGTAAGTGCCAACTTGAATCAATTATTAACGATAGAAGAACCCTTAAAAATGAAGATTAAGTCATGGCGCTTTGTCGTGTCCATTTTGAAAAATTCTACCTCAGAGAATAAAACGGGAAATGTTAAGTTGGGTTTTTTTTCAAAATCTGATTACATCATCATATATGACAGGGTTTTAAGTTAAATAGACAAAAAAAAACGTTCTTTAACTTTGGCTGCAATGAAATCGAATTATAAAGATGCTCCACTGTTTTGGTTTGATGAATTCACATTAGATTATTCACTATTCCTGATTTCCGTTCACTCTGACTTCCTACAGACCCTTAGATGATCTATCAAAACCCAGTCTTTCAGGGAGAAATCCGCCATGGGCAGTGTAGAAAAGAGAGACTGCATACTTCAAAGAGATTAGAGGATAGCATCAATATGATTTGTTTCTTTTGAGGGCCTTTTTAAAGTAATTATTTGACTTCAATGTTAAAGATAACCCTTTTGAATTTGTAGATAAAGCTGTTAGATTGCTGCTTGTGGTGTATGCAACAAAAGGTTAGAAATAAAGCTTGTTACCTTGTAATCGAAAATGTATTTTAATTTATAGTGAAGGTTGCTTCTCTTCATTTTGTTGCCAACTAAATTTGAAAATTGCTATTCAACATAAGACAACACAAACAGGACAAGCATTCCTATGATCGTGCCCCCTTTTCGGGTTGAATGATAGTGTGCGCAGAAATAAGAGGGTAATACTATCCACGAAAATATCATCTTGCGGCTTTAACATTTTAACTGGTCTTTTAATATACTTACTCTTTGGCGTAATTGGTAAAATGTTTTTGAGGGTATGGGGAAGAGGGTGGTATTTTGACAATGCCTTGTGTATTTAAAACAAAACAATAATTGACATAAATGTTTGTTCTAGAATGTAATAAGTAATATATTGGTGTAGTTTGCCAGGCAAAGTTTAATGGAAGGTTCTCTCCCTTTTACTTTAAACGAGACCAGCTAAAACTGGTAACACATTCACAGATCACCTTCTTTGACGTAAAGGAGGCACCATTCACATTGTATTCTATGTCGGAACCTGATTTCATGAAATTAGTTTCATACCATCATAATAAGAATATGGGTTACCTTGTTTGACTGCGGGTTATGTAAGTACAGGCGTGAAAACCTAATTAATTTAAAACATCCGAAAGATGACAGGACCCGTCTCAAATTCTGTAACACTTCTGCACCACCGAACGAAACAAACATGTGACTGATAATTAATTAAAAATCTAAAACATCTTCACACGTGCTTTTTGTCATACTTCAAAAAGAAATATTTTTCCCGTAGGCATACGCTCGTATTCCCCCTTCACTTCATCTAAAGGGTGAACACAAAATATCATCAATATCAGTTTGTAAGCATCTGTCATTTCCAAAATAAATACTACTGACAAGTGAAGTTCTTTAATGTTTGCCCTTCATGTACTGTCCGGAAATCCGAACTATGGTTCGAGATTTTAATACTGCTTACAATTTTGTCGTTTGTCAAGAGTTTGCAATCCGTGAAGGTCCGGGTTAGAATTGATCTTCAGTAACCCATGCTTGTCGTAAGAGGCGACTATAGACTGTTTGCAGTTAAAACGTACCGATGAATTTCACTTTAAACAAACAAGTAAATCAAGTTAAGTGAAATTAAGATTGCGAATCCTCATAATTTTACCTTGCCAAATGAACATTTAAATCTCAGACTATTTTTCAACTTGGGATAAATGTTGCTTAACAAACGATCATAGAATCAAATCGCTATCATTGGTTTGTATTACAAGGGGGTGAGCGCAGTAGATGGAACAGTGAAACAAATGCACGTGCGGTACGTGATGAGCGTTAACTTACACCAACCCTACTTGTTCTCGATGTTTCATTTAAAGTGCATACCCCCTTGTAATACAAACCAATAATAGCGATTTGAAACTATGATCGTTTGTTAAACAACTTTTATCCTAAGTTGAATAAAATTCTGAGATTTGAATGTTCAATTGGCAAGGTAAAATTATGAGGATTCGCAATCTTAATTTCACTTTATTCGATTTACCTTTTTGTTGAGAGTGAAATTCATCGGTACTTTTTCACTGCAAACAGACTATAAACGGATTGGGTGGTCAGTTCGCTGACTTGGTTGACACATATCATCGTGTTCCAATTGCATAGATCGATGCTCATGCTGTTGATCACGGGATTGCCTTGTCCAGATACGATTATTTACAGACCACTGTCATAAAGCTGGGCTCCGGGTTCCCACAGTAAATTGACACACTGTGCTGTGAGTGGAATATACAACGGTGAAAAACCCAACTTACTCAGTCCTTTGTAGGCTTAACACTTTTAATGATACAAGGAAGCTTGAATACGTTAATATACGGTAGTTTTGCAAACGTGCAGCATTAGTGTAGCAAATGATAGTTTTGCAAATGATCAGAGGAAGTCCCGCTGCCTGTTTTTGGAAGTGTACTACTGCAAAGAGGAACGGAATTGTGAGCATTAGTGTACATGCATTTTACAGGTATTTTCCCTGAAGTCAAAGAAGTATATACATGCACGACAATGGAGAAGCAAGCTATATCAACAAAAATGTACGAAAGTTGATCAGGTTGATGATGAAAATGTTTCCAAATCAACTTTTGGCCATGGGTACATATTTGCACCTTTGATCTACTATATCACATCACTCAGTATAAAAGTAATCAAGACAAACGATGTCGTAAAAGATAAACTTTAATGTGCTTACAAAAGAGCCAAATGAGGCATGCCATGGTTGTTTTGAGATGACTTATTGATCGGGCCTGTTCACTTCATCTACTAAATATGTGTTACCAGAACATAACATTATAGCCCACATTGGAAACCGATAACGCAGGCTTCTCGTTAAGCGAAAGACTACCGCGGCCACAAATAATAGCTGATCAAACAGCAGGAGCTCCACTTTATGGAGACTCTATATTGATGGTTGGAGTGAAGGATCCCGAATCATGACATACCGAGCCCTGACTGATGGGGAATTAATGAGACACGGATTGGGTCAGCAGAGACGAAATATTACCATCATGAAGATCCACTGTCCACGTTCTTGTCCAGTTGATTGCTATGGACATTGGAGAACTGGACGCCAAGCAGTTAGAGTGTTGGTTCGCCACGGAAGAGTTTGATTCCTAAATTGGTACTATATGTCTGTTGCCAATTTTTATCCTTTGCAGTGATATCACTGTGGGTATAATAAAACCCAAGGTCAGACCTTGTTCACCCACCACTTATATATTATATCAAAAGCATTTAAAGTGAAATGGAGATAATTCAGGCCTTGGTACTGCGGAATATCCTTCATTTTAATGTATTTATAGCTCATAACAACTCATTAGCCATCTGTTAGGGAAAAAAGCCATAAACTTGTTTTACAGGATTCAATTTTAAGATTACATTTTAAAAGCGGCCACTGGTTCCCAAGTATTCTCAAGCCACGCATTCCACCTTTAGTCTGTTTCAATCATGCTGGCTTTCTTTTCAACAATATCCATGGGGCATTTCTCCGTGAGAGACGGAGATTTAGTTGCTCACCTAAAGCGTTTTTACGAAATGAGAGTTCAGCGCCTGGTAATCACACAGAAAACAGTTGAGAATCGTTATATCAATTGCTACCACTGCAATGCAAACACAGTTGCAGAATATGGTCTGTATGCTTGTCCTGAAAATGTGTGAGGTGAACATGCCTATATGTCGAACTACAGGAAAACACTTTCCAGTTGCAGGCGGTTGGTGGGTCAGGCTGCAAACTGGTCTGGAAAAAGCGCCAGGATCTTCATTCTGATGTTTTTCATTCATCAATCAAGATATTGATTCAACCTGGCCCGCATCTACGAAAGCGGGGAGCCGAAGTACTAGTGTCTAACTATAATGGTGGACTGCGTTGATAAAGATGATTGCTCAATAAGTTTAAGAATAGTAATCCTTTTCAAGCTTCCAACCCATCTTCCAAACCACGGTTGCCATCCGGCCACTTCCTACAGCTGTAATCTCTCCTCTCCCTCCCTCCCCTCTCTCTCTCTCTCTCTCTCTCTCTCTCTCTCTCTCTCTCTCTCTCTCTCTCTCTCTCTCTCTCTCTCTCTCACACACACACACACACACGCACACACATACCCATGCATGTTGATTTCACCTCTAACACATACACAAAGTAATGGTTTATCCAACGTTAGACGGACAGCGTGATATAACTGGAACATCTTTAAAAGCACGTTAACCAATTCACTATGGTATGCAACCCGAGATTCTTTCTCCGTATGGAACAGCGATAATACCCTCATGAAAAAGATATTCTTTACTTTTCCAATTTGGGAACAAGGTAACAAATGACATTTTTGCTGATCCACTGTTATATCTGACTTTTACGTCTCTGAATGGGTCATTGATTGGGACAACTTCAGCACTTGAACTATGCGGATGATTCTAAAATGCCCTAAACTGAACATTGATAAGACTGAACCAATGATTATATCCTCCGTCAACAAGAAGCAAGGTGACACTCCCGGTGCTAAAGATCGGGAATTGCACCATCGAACCCTGTAATCAGCATCGTAATCTGGATGTTGTATTTGAATCTTCCCTCAGCCCAGCGTCCCATATCAACAAAGAATGCAAAAGGGCACATTACATCACCAGGAAGAACAGTCAAATACGAAGGTTTATTAACACTAAAACCGCTGTGACGTTAGTGCGGTCCTGAGTTATATCACATCTAGATAACAGCAGTGCACTGCTGAATGGCCTATCGAAAACCTGAAAGACAAAATAAAGCGAAGTCAGAAGCGAGGCTGGTCATAAAAAGCAAGAAAGTGGTAACATGAAACGATATTCAATGGTTCTGTGTTGCTGCTTGCACACATTACATGATTCTTGTGTTGGGCTTAAAGGAAGAGAAGGAATAGAACCAGCCTATGTTCGGTAGTTTATTAGAGTATGAGCAGTCGAGAACTCTGAGATCGGGCAGGAAATGCCCACTCTTCGCTCTTCAGTACGGACCATCAGTTTAGGGGTTGCGTTGCTTTGCAAGAGCAGGTCCTTTGCTATGGAACACTCTTGTTGACTGCCTGGAAACATTCCATTCAACTTAGAAGTCAGTAGTACAATGATGTATATGTAGATGATCTTTTATTGTGTCCAGTGTCCACTTTTAGCTGGATTCTAGCGCTTATTGTGATTACTGAATTGGTAATGTTAGTAAAAGATGGCAGCAATGTTTGGGGCGCTAGTGTTACATAGATGTGCGGTGGTAGATTTAGTCACTTTGGTTGTTTAAATGGCACAATAGGGGCGTTCGTGATAGCGTTCGTGATAGAGATTGTCCTTATTGCAGTGTTGGTGATAGCTGGAGTGATAGGGATTGTACTTTTTGTGATGTTCATGGTAGTTGAGGTGACAGGTAATACTAATTTGGATTCTGGAAAAGGATTATTGTAATGATATGTAGAATTGTTCTGTGATAGCAGTCTATGGTACTCTTGATATGGCAACAGGACGTTTATCCCACAGGTGATGACCAGATAACGCCTGCTACCCAACACACCTGGAGGCAGGTAATCAGGGGCCCAATGAAGTAATGGCAATTACACTACAATGTTTATTCTCTCAAATTCGTTTTCCCTTGCCAGCTAGTAAAGCACACTGAACTATATAATTAAAGACAGAGAACAGTGCCGCTCGACCTCGCTCAGAAGGCTGTGATGTGTGAGAGAGCGAGTGCCTTCGTGAGATGGATGTCTTGTGCATTGTATGAAGAACATTGCGGACGTCAATATCTTCCATAATCACTACCTTGTGTGTACAATGTGTCAAATCCGACCCTGGACTTCTGGTCATGTCCTGTTATTGGGACGCAATTACCTTGCTCGGCCCCATAGGGATTCCAGGAAGGAATCGTGAAAGATGATTAAACTGGGATCAGGTGGTCACAATGACGCCTGAGTATCATCGTACATGTGTATCTAACAGTGTAGACGATATCGGGGCAGTTCTGGTAGATTGTTGGATGGTTGGTTGTTTAACGCCGCACTCAGCAATATTCCAGCTATATGGCGGCGGTCTGTAAATAATCGAGTCTGGACCAGAAAATCCAGTGATCAACAACCCGAGCATCGATCTACGCAACTGGGATACGATGACATGTGTCAACCAAGTCAGCGAGTCTGACCACCTGATCCTGTTAGCCTCTTACGACAGTCATGGGTTACTGAAGACCAATTCTAACCCGGATTAGACATTCAAGACCTACTGACATCTACTACACTCCTTTTTTAACTTATAATTGACTATCTTGCTCTCAAGCAACTTTTCTACATGCATTGTATGTCCATTAGGTCGGAGGATAGTACCTTTGGTGTAATAATACGACTCCGGTGCCGAATGTTCTTGGTATGTCCGTCAAGTGGTGGACAGTGGCTAAATCGTCCGCTTTCCCCCATGGATAAATACTGCAAAATCCATTTTATCGTCCCGCCTTGGTATTCTGGGAAATATAAGAAGCTCACCGTGAATGTATGCTCGAAACACCTGCTTAATATTTATTTAGATATTATTTTCTTATCTCAAAAGGAAGACAATGTAGATGACTTAGAGTAAGCAAAGACAGTTGCTTTAATATACTTGACGATTACAGAAGAGGTAAGAATTCCTACAATTATTCACCGATAACTACAAGGTACTATGTTGTTGCCTCAATGGTGAGCAAGAGCCTACGTGATATAACGTTGAAAGTACATTTCATATTGAACTTTGATGTCCAAATCGCTAGTTAAACTTGGAGGGGATGGAACAGATGTATTCGACAGTTATCCATTAGAGTAAACAATAAAAGCAACCTGCTCAAGCTAATAAATGGTCATTGTGGTATCGGAAACATCGACCGGCTCCATTACATGTAGTTCAAGCAACAATAACTATGTTATCCCTGGCAGAGACTCCTGTGGTAGAAACCTCCGAGTCCATTAGTTGGGTTATCGCTGGAAATATAGCCAAGGCCGAACTCGTCAATACGTGGAGATAGGATATCCATTAATGTAATTAAAACGGCATTGTGCAGGTCAAACACATGTGTCTGGGTAATGAAATGATTCATTATATTCATTCATGATGGGTTTTATCATCCATTTACAGATATAATTTCTGAATCGCCATTAGACGAAGCCCATTTTTGGGGAAACCAGAGTCAAACATACATGTGTTTCACCTTCCAAATGTAAACACATACAATATAGTTTCCACCTTCGTATACCATTACTTAAGCCATGAAGTGATGCCAGTTAAGTCAGTCAATAGATCTGGATTTAGGTTATAAAAGCCCTACTTGATGAATAACAGATGGTTGTTGCCTACTTTTTAATACTGAGGCCGTTTCCCCAGAGTCTTCTCATTGTGTACAGATGAATTCATTGTAAATACTTTATTTAAAAGCATTTTCATATTCTAAGCATTGTAAAATTGCGTGGATTCGTTTCAAGCTCCATCAGGGCGACGTGCTGGCTTATATCTCCTCGTTGACCTTGCTTACAACTGGTTTAGGTTCATGTAAAGCCGAACCCCGTGGATACAGGCCAATGCCTCACCGAGACAATCCGTTCTAGTCTCGGTCTTACAGTATTAAGCTTCATTCAGGATGTATTACGTGCAAGCTGCAAGTACTGATGAAATAGTACTAGCTGTTATAGGTTTATATGTCATAACTTGTGTTATTATTATGAATTGTATAATAATATTGTTGCACTGTATTGTTTATTACTCGGGTTGGTTTTTCTTTTACGAGGGGAACAGAGGGGGCCCAGAACTCTGCTGTGCAGAGTGTGTACGCCAGAAATATGTTTGTGGGTTCGAATCCCGGGCGCTCCGATTATGTTTCCGGGTTGTTTGTTCCAAACCCTGCTCGTGCGAGTGGTAGGCACCTGGTCTTTCCTCGCATTAAACAGACACGCCTTGATACTCAAATACTTCTAAAAGCGGGGTTAAACAAGCTCACTCACTTACTCACTTTTCGTTCCCGTGGCACAGGTGGTACCACAGGCGGCACCATGAAGGACTGTAAATCGATTAAGTGATCGCAGGTTCGTATTCTGCAGATGTTGTGAGTGAGTGAGTTTGGTTTTACGCCGCTTTTAGCAATATTCCAGCACTATCACGGCGGAGGACACCAGAAATGGGCTTCACACATTTTACCCATGTGGGGAATCGAACCCGGGTCTTCAATCGTGACGAGCGAACGCTTTAATCACTAGGCTACCCCACCCCCCTGCAGATGTTGTGAAAGTGTAGTCCATTGATGTGTTGCTGTACATTTTCATCACACAGGAAACAGTTATACGGTTACTGGAATACTGACTTTCCTTTTTATAAGTTCCCACACCATCCAACACACACGCACACGCACACGCACACGCACACGCACACGCACACGCAGTTTTGAATTTCAAGATAGCGGATGCACATCTTTCCACACACTTTCTTACGCTCATACATATCGCACCCGTGAAGGCCCGGGTTAGAATTGATCTTCAGTAACCCATGCTTGTAGTAAGAGGCGACTAACGGGATCGGATGGCCAGGCTCGCTGGCTTGGTTGATACGTCATCGTATCCCAATTGCACAGATCGATGCTCAAACTGTTGATCACTGGATTGTCTGGTCCAGACTCGATTATTTACAGACCGCCGATGTTCTGTGAATGAGTGAGTATGGTTTTACGCCACTTTTCAGAAATATTCCAGCAATATCACGGCGGTGGGCTTCACACATTGTACCCATGTGGGGAATCGAACCCGGGTCTTCGGCGAGATGCTTTAACCTCTAGGCTAACCCACCGCCCCGAAGTGCTAAATAAACGACAAGCTTTATTATCGGACAGGTCAATAAAACTGTGGCAAACGCGTCGTCCTGAGTGCGGCAATAGTTGACTGGACAAACCGAAATATCAGGCTTACGCAGTGACGTTATTTATTTTATGAAATGCCAACACGATTAGCTCACCACGCCAACGCCGCTGTGTACAGTTACTCCAAACGTTGTGACGTGACGCAAGGGACGGCGTGAGCATGCCACGGTGAAGGGTTCATTGATGTAACTAATGACTGTTTCTTTCTTAACCAGACAGGTCGAGTCGTTGACGTCCTTGCTATGATCCAATTGAATTATACCATCATACTAAGTGCATCAGGGAACACGTATACAATGATTAAGTTCATCTAACATCTCAACAAAGAAATATATAGTAGTCGTGTGGTTAGGACAGTGTTGAGATATGGAGTGAGTGAGTGGTTAACAGTTTTGGACAACAGCTTGATGTGGGAGGAATCCACTCTGTCTTACCCCGCTTTTTCGGAATATCAAGGCGGGAACACCAGAAATGGGTTTCACACATTGTACTCATGTGAGAAAAAGATTACACATATAAATTGTTTCGAAACCGAACATTTTAAATTATCCTAGGTTAGTATATCTCCATTGTTCTAAGATAAAACCCTATATCCAATGAGCATCATACCTTTGTTTTGGAATCAGAAACACTATTTCAATCTGCCGCACCAATAGCTCAGCACAGAATTTCTCAAGGGCGTGATTTGATTGGACAGCTATTTTTAACATCACGTCATTCGATTAGTCCTCAAACGAAGCCAAAGCTGCGAACGGTACCAGGGCATTTATCATGATATGATGGAGCCATGATACACTCAATAACTGATGACGTACAATGTTGCGGGTGGTTATTCATTTTCATTACGTTAGGTGACTGTGTTTTGTAAGGTTATATACCTACATACTGCTAGGAGACAAAAAATGTCAGACAAACACCTGCTCAGAAGCAGTTACTTTTCTCCGATGGCACTACAAAGGGATATTAGTAGTCCAAGCCGTACGCATGGGTGCCAGAATGCCAAAGCCATCTTCATATCGAAGATTTATTCTACAATACACCTTACATCAGAGAAGATCAGATCCCCGCAAATTATACGATTCGAAACTTAAGGTGCTCACAAAGACTGCACCGGTTTGATCCTTGTCTTAGAGGCTGCAGGTTTGGCATTTCAAAAGCTTTCACGTCATCGAAGACTTATTACCTGAAAATACGAAGACATGTTAGATGTCGATACATATATACAACAGACGCTCTTCTTTAACAATGGTTTCCAAAGAGATGTGGTTTCCACAATGCATTAAGTAACGGATGAAAGCTGGTATCGTCTTGTCTATTTGGGATCTTGAATAGTGCCCACTTCTCGGGTGTATTATTGTAATGGTTCGCCACAATTCGAAATGATTGATCACGGATTAGGGAGGAAACATATCAAAGAAGGTTCTTCATGGATTAATGACTGGGTGCCTTTATGGTCAGGTCTTTATCATGAAACAAGCACATGAATCTGGTATTTTATGTCTTTCTTCAGTGCGTTATGGGGCGGTGGGGGTAGCCTAGTGGTTAAAGCGTTCGCTCGTCACTCCGAAGGCTCGGGTTCGGTTCCCCACATGAGCACAATGTGCGAATGTCCCCCCGGCGTGATCTTGTTGGAACATTGTTAAAAGTGGCGTAAAACCATACTCACTTAATTCATCATCGTTGATTCAGAGGATTCGAAGCACAATTCAAACATATACATCATGATGAAGTTACTTCATGATTCAGCTACGGGATATTTAGAACAAGGGGGAAAGATCTGCAAAACAAAATAGCATTTGTATTCGTTAACCATAATTTACAATGAGAAATAAACCAATTGTTACGCACATGTTACGCACATGACAATGTCGCAAAGACGCTACCCAAAGTCAAACGTTATTGCGATCAGATTCTAATCTACCATATTTTTTTCCCGAATCGAGACAATAAGTTAGGGATCATCTATATTTTGGTATAGTTAATAGAATTGTATACTCTGTCTTTACTACAAAATATATCCCCCAAACAAACTCATGACCTCTAACGGTTTTCAGTATATTTACGAATTCAACAGGGTTGAAAATTAAACTCAGAACCATAAAATATTTCTTTATATAAATGACCATGATAAAAACAAATTCAAAACTCCAATCAAATTTCCTTGAAATATGTTTGATTTCTTCTTTACCAAAATATGTAATGAAATGACTGATTTACCCCATTTCTTACCCCATTTCACTTAATTATAACTAATTTGTATGCTTTTTACACAAGTTATAGTGAAACGTCCGGTCACATTCTTACCCATTTTGACATGATACATGTAATTGTTATGATCGATGGACAAGTTCTAGTGAGATGTCTGGTCACATTCTTGGCCTTTTTGACATGCTATAAATATCTTGTATGCTCTTCACACACGTTATTGAGAATTGTCTGGTCACATTCTTACCCATTCTGACATAAAAACCGTAATTTGCATGTTCTTTGAGCACGTCATAATCAAATGTCTAGTCACAGTCACAGACACATTAAGCCGTTACACAAGCTATTGTAGAATCTCTGGTCACATTCCCATTCTATCTGACATTCATACAAGCAGTATGTATACTGTTTCACCGGAGTTGTCTGTCATATTCTTATATCATTAGGTACATGCTGGAATGTGTATCACAAACCGACTGGGGGTTCTGAAAGACACACTCATTCACTGTTTCAATTATTTTCTATATGTGTCATGACCTGCATATACTTGTAAGGCAGAACCCGTGAAGATCCGGGTTAGAATTTATCTTCAGTAACCCATGCTTGTCGTAACAGGCGACTAAAGGGATCGAGTGGTCAGGCTCGCTGACTTGGTTGACACATGTCATCGTATCCCAGTTGCGTAGATCGATGCTAATGCTGTTGATCACTGGATTTTCTGGTCCAGACTCGATTATTCACAGGCCGCCTCCATATAGCTGGAATAGTGCTGCGTAACACTAAACTCACTCACTCACTTGTAAGGCAGAATATATTTACCGCAGACCGCTCCGTCACCTCCTGTTTTGAATGTGCACTGTGCGACCGGAACGACGTACCACCGCAAACATATATCATTCTTGACAACGTCTCGACAATGTACCTCCTGCAGAGAGTTTTCGTGGCATTTCAGACGCGGTTCTTAATCATTGAATGTTAATTAACGCTGACATAACACACACAGACACGAACAAACGATTCAGTCGAAACTAACGATTTACCGTTGTATCGGACGTAATAAGAAGTATTGAAATATTTTTAATTCAACATGAAACAAATTTCGCAGAATGATATGACACACGTGAAGAACATGGCTACAAGTTTGGTTGTACATATTGAAAGAGATAAAATTCCATGTAGTTCTTTGACGAGGTCATAGTGTATCTAGCGATATAGAGATATGGTTTTTTTCTAGAATTTGTAGTCTGACTTTTCATTCTGAAACGAGTGTCGCCTGCATAAGAGATAAAAGATCGATTTTAACCTCCCGAGGCTCATTTAACGAACAGTGAATCCTATATTCGGCGCATACTTCAGTTCAAACGTACAGCACAAGCAAGTAATTGGTTTAGTTTCAGCTGGTTTTATAACGCTGATGTCTTCTACTCTTGACAGTGGGGTCTCGTCAAGCCATGCACTCCGCTTCACTGTCAGCTCACTGAACTGTACATGGCACGGCTCTAGAGTTAAACAAGCACTAGAAGTAGGCGCCTAACCACTTCTCGAGTTCTGAATGTTGCAGTATGTAATCAGTGTTGTTGTTGCTCGGCATGTGTTAGTACGGAGAGAATGCTGCAGCATGGCGTGTGTTCAGTACGGAGAGGGTTGTGGCACGACGTGTGTCAGTACGGGGAGAATGTTGTAGCACGCCGTGTGTCAGTACGGGGAGAGTGTTGCAACATAGCATGGGTCAGTACGGGGAGAGAGTGTGGTCAGTAATGGGTCAGTACGGGGAGAGTATTGCAGCATGGAAAGGGTCAGTGTCAGCACAGGGAGAGTGTTGTAGCATGGAAAGGGTCAGTACGGGGAGAGTGTTGCAGCATGGAATGGGTCAGTACGGGGAGGAGGTTGTAGTAGCACGGGGAGAGTGTTGGCGTGTGTCAGTACAGGGGTGAATGTTGTAGCATGGAGCATGGGTCAGTACGGGGAGAGTGTTGTAGCATGGAAAGGGTCAGTACGGGGAGAGTGTTGTAGCATGGAAAGGGTCAGTACGGGGAGAGTGTTGTAGCATGGAAAGGGTCAGTACGGGGAGAGTGTTGTAGCATGGAAAGGGTCAGCACGGGGAGAGTGTTGTAGCATGGAATGGGTCAGTACGGGGAGAGTGTTGTAGCATGGAAAGGGTCAGCACGGGGAGAGTGTTGTAGCATGGAATGGGTCAGCACGGGGAGAGTGTTGTAGCATGGAATGGGTCAGCACGGGGAGAGTGTTGTAGCATGGAATGGGTCAGCACGGGGAGAGTGTTGTAGCATGGAAAGGGTCAGTACGGGGAGAGTGTTGCAGCATAGCATGGATCAGTACAGGGGAGAGTGTTGTAGCATGGAATGGGTCAGTACGGGGAGAGTGTTGTAGCACGGCGTGTGTCAGTACAGGGTGAATGTTGTAGCATAGCATGGGGTCAGTACGGGGAGAGTGTTGTAGCATGGAAAGAGTCAGTACGGGGAGAGCGTTGTAGCATGGAAAGAGTCAGTACGGGGAGAGTGTTGTAGCATGGAATGGGTCAGTACGGGGAGAGTGTTGTAGCATGGAAAGGGTCAGTACGGGGGAGCGTTGTAGCATGGAAAGAGTCAGTACGGGGAGAGAGTTGTAGCATGGAAAGGGTCAGTACGGGGAGAGTGTTGTAGCATGGAAAGGGTCAGTACGGGGAGAGCGTTGTAGCATGGAAAGAGTCAGTACGGGGAGAGAGTTGTAGCATGGAAAGGGTCAGCACGGGGAGAGTGTTGTAGCATGGCATGTATCAGTACGGAGAGAGTGTTGAAGCACGGCACGTGTCAGTATGGAGAGAGTGTTGAAGCACGGCACGTGTCAGTATGGAGAGAGTGTTGCCTGACAAATGCATGTATGTATCCTTTCTGAAACCGTGCTTCTTCATATATATCGCTCTTATTGTTACTTACCTTCTTCCTACATGCTATCAGTTTGCTGGGAGAATCATTGTAACTGGATCAGCGGTATACTGGGGACTGCGGAGACATTTTCAGCTGAACTGATCTGGAACTTGCAGACTTGAAGACTAAAAGTACTCACGATGATCTGTAAGTGTACGGCAATTGTTAGGCATTTCCCTTGCCCGGAATACTGAAAGGAACGTTTGAACAATGGATGGAAATAAGTTAGATATATAATTATTCTGACAACGCAAAAGAACAGAACCTTGGTTGTGTAAACGTCTCCATGAAGATGTACAAATCACCACTGATGACAATGTTTAATCCAACGGCCTGCCAAAGTTTCAGAACCCAGTAACACGTTAATATTGCTATGTATATCCTAATGCATTTGATCCATAAACTACCGTCGAGATTCGTATCAAGATAATTGGGATCCAAGACATTTTTGATAGTAAGCACACAGTATTGTGAAGCACCCAACGTCAACATAAAGAGAGCAGGGTGTTGTACTTTTTATAACAGCAGAATGATACTGCCTTTCCCTGTCAGTTGGTTCTGTGCATTACGTTGAGACGTTTGACAGAGCATCTCCTTAAATACAGTATTCTCACCTCAAACATGACATCCTCAACTACTGAGTAGCCACCGAAAGGAATTCATGTCATTTCCTAATCGATCAGTGAGCTTTATCATTCATTTATTTCACAAATCGCACTTGCTCTAAACATTAACAGTAGACGACTCTGGATGTTAAGCCCCAATAGATCTGTTCTTGGACCAGGGGGGCCTATTGCTTTCAGTTTTCATCCATGACACGTAGAGGGACTACACACGTGATTCAGTGAATCCCACGACTAACCCAGGATATAACGCAGATTAAGGCTATAAGTAATAAGGCACGACTGTTCCAGAAGCTAATCCATGGATCTGTACATAGATTGCCTGAAGTTGGTCAATGCTTGGCCAATCCAAGAAGCTCCACTCAATGCATGGCCAATGTGTATCCGTGCGTGGGTGTTGTCTAAGCTTGTTAGATATATTTGGTGCAAATAAGTATCGCTCTTCAGTTAAAGAGTCACCAGATGAAAAATCATAAGATATGTCACAGCATTATTACATAGCACCGGGAGTTAAACGTAAAAATCTTCATGTTAATGTTCAGTCACGATGTGTCTTTAAAACATCTACTCCATTCAATATTTGTCTTTCATGTAAGAACACGAATATATTCTGTGTCCCTGAAAGAAATCTAATGACATCAACACAACCATTGCATGTGTGGGCCTGCAAGCAGTATGAGTCCACAGCATCGACTGGAGAGCATAGGTTTAATAATATTGCTTTAAAACGTTCGACCAGTAACCAGAAACTACTAACTCATACACATTCTTGAATTCTAAATTTGCAAACAAGAGAATGGGTGCCTTAAATTAAAGCAGCACTTCTAGACATGAAAAGAAAGTTTTCGCAAAATGTCCCTCAATATTTCAGATTCAAGGAAGCACCAATGTCACTTTCCTTCAGGAACACCGTTTCATCAAAGGTGTTCAATTATAGGAACGTGTTGCAGAACGTGGACCTGGCAGCTCATGATGTAAATTCTGCCACTTGTGGCTGTCAAGACTCATTACACTGCTGCCAACCTGTTGGCCAGATAATTACAGGTAACTTCTGTACTCTTGATAATAACATCCCACGTCAGTTATTCATATGTGGACCATAATATTGTGAGCATCTTCCTGTCAGATGGGATCGCGGCTTTGAAATCATCATGGATGCTGTCCATGTATATTTGCCCAAAAAAATGGGTCAAAAGAGAAGAGGAATCTGATCGATGTCTTTTAGAGCGTCATGTTGTCATTCGTAGAACGCACACATTGAACAAGGTGAATTGGAATTAGAATAAACCGATTCTGTTTTTGCAAGCTATCATTCAAAGTAACATTTCTATTGTAGGTAAACGTCACTGCACTACATCAATTGTTTGACGAAACAACTTGGTATAAAATACGTATATATTCCCCATATATCGCTAGTATCTTGTCTGGGGATGAATTGATGCATTGATTGTTGTTTAGCCCCCTGGGTGCCACAGGGACATATATGTCCTTCCCCTTCAACCCTCAATTTCTAGTCCAATAAAAATCAAAATATCCACGCACACAAATACACTTCACAGTTTCGAATTCTGCGGGAAATCTCCTGTTTCTTGATACCATCCACTATTATTTTAGACAAAGCTCAAGTGCTGAAAATGACCTTTCAAAATAGGCTTCATCGAAAATGTCGCCATTTTTGACACAGTACGAAATCGCGATTCACAGCGTTATTTGCTGTATGTTTTGAAATGTGAAAATCGTATAATTACTGGGAGTATTAATTTAAAAAATAACATATTAATGAACACTGATATCACCTTTACATGAAATCGCTAATGATAATTCTGAAACGTTGCCGATGAATCTAGAATCGGATTATATGACGGCGGTTTGTAAATAATTGAGTCTGGACAAGACAATCCAGTGATCAACATCATGAGCATCGATCTATGCAGTTGGAATACGATGACATGTGTCAACCAAGTCAGCGAGCCTGACCGCCCGATCCCGTTAGTCGCCTCTTACAAGAAGCATGGGTTGCTAAAACCAATTCTTATCGGTATCTTCACGGGATGAATATGCAAAAACGATGCATCAGTACACTGAACCTTTGGACATGACTGTAAAACCTGAACAAGTCCATTACCCTTTTGTACTGGGCTCCCAAACTCCAAAACCTCCATGCAAAGGAAGATATATTGCTTGGTCTAGAATATGTACCACCAAAATCCCTGTCACAAACGTTAATCTTAAAACAAAATAAGTAAAGAACTGTCTGAATATGCACAGAAGGAATTTGAAACAAAGAGAATTAATGCTAGAGGGATTCTCTAAAACTCAAAGGACTTGTTTGCCATTTTCCTCTCTGGGAAAAGAACCAGGTTCATGTCTGCCCCCAAAAAATATTTCCAACTTTTCAAAAGGTAAAAGTTAATTCCTTAACCCACAGGGCGTTTGTTATCACACATATACATAGTTACACATCCATCGTCAGAGGTGAAGGACAATTTGTAAAACATGACAGCAAATGCCATGTTAAGTTTACACAGAAAATAATATATGTGAAAGGCTGGACCTCGTCATTGATAATATACACATAAAATCTTGGTGTAAGACATTTCGACAAGACCTGGTCACCAAGGGCACGGATTGTACTCCTTTCTTTCTGACTTGTTTGGTTATTTATATGAATTGAAATATCTGCTAAGATTGGTATAAATAATATGGCCAAAAAGTTTACATTTAGCCTCGGGTATATGATGATTTGCCATCGTTGTTCAATAACGGACAAACAAACACTTCCACTGATTTACACACGTGGAAAAGGGAAACCAGTGAGGCCGCCTCGTCTGTTTCATATTTAGATCTGTGCACGGCAAACTGCATACATCACTACAGTCACCGTTATGTATACCGCAACATCTATCACTGGATGAACCACGACCAACAACACTACATCAGGCACTGCATGCAGCACTAAGAACACTACATGCTTCACTGGATACACCACTACCAAGAACACTGTATTTATCCTTGGATGAATATGTGCCAACAACATTGCATTCATCACTGCATATACCACTACCACGAAACTACATTCATCACTGGATACTACACTACCATGAACACAACATTCATCACTGCATGCGCCGCTTCATTCATCATTACATGCAACCCTACGTTCATCACTGGATACTACACTACCATGAACACAACATTCATCACTGCATGCGCCGCTTCATTCATCATTACACGCAACCCTACATTCATCACAGCATATTGCACTAAAGATAACCCTACATTCATCACTACGTGCACAAGAACATTCATCACTCTATATACCGGTACCAGGAACACTACATGTATCACTACATATACCACTACCAGGAACACTACATTCATCACTCTATATACCAGTACCAGGAACACTACATTTATCACTACATATACCAGTACCAAGACCACTACATTTATCACTACATATACCAGTACCAGGAACACTACATTTATCACTACATATACCAGTACCAAGACCACTACATTTATCACTACATATACCAGTACCAGAAACACTTACATTTATCCACTACATATCACTACATATACCAGTACCAAGCCCACTACATATCACCATATACCAGAAACACTACATCTATCACTACATATACCAGTACCAAGACCACTACATCTATCACTACATATACCAGTACCAAGACCACTACATTTATCACTACATATACCAGTACCAGGACCACTACATCTATCACTACATATACCAGTACCAAGCCCACTACATCTATCACTACATATACCAGTACCAAGCCCACTACATCTATCACTACATATACCAGTACCAAGACCACTACATCTATCCATCACATGCCATGCGCTGCTTCATTCATCATTACATGTACGACCCTATATTCATCACTACGTGCAAAGAACATTCATCACTCTATATACCAGTACCAAGCCCACTACATCTATCACTACATATACCAGTACCAAGCCCACTACATCTATCACTACATATACCAGTACCAAGCCCACTACATCTATCACTACATATACCAGTACCAAGCCCACTACATCTATCACTACATATACCAGTACCAAGAACACTACATTCATCCATCACTGCATGCGCTGCTTCATTCATCATTACATGCAAAGCTATATTCATCACTACGTGCAACAGAACATTCATCACTGCATTATTCTGAATATCACTGCATTCATCAGTAGATGCACCTTACATTCACAGGAACATCCACGCGCTTGCTTCCTGGCGAGGGAAGTGCACCTGGAGCGCAACAAGAATCAGAATTAGCCAGTACCTAATATCCAGACCAAACAAAAAGACATCCTGGATAATTAGGCAAGTGAGTGATCAATTGCCACGAAAGTGTCTGACTCATCCCTCCCTATCACACTCAGGAGAAAGCTTATTGATACCACTTGACCTTCTGAAAGAATCTAAAGCTGCCACAATACTTTTGGCGGCTGCAGTCCTATATGAACTGTGTCTTTCTGTGAATACCGATGGCGTTTGTGAATTCCATTTCAGAGACAGCACATCGTCTATAATCTCCGAGTGAGTGAGTGAGTTTTACGCCGCACTTAGCAATATTCCAACCATATGGCGGCGGTCTGTAAATAATCGAGTCTGGACCAGACAATCCAGTGATCAACAGCATGAGCATCGATCTGCGCAATTGGGAACCGATGACATGTGTCAACCAAGTCAGCGAGCCTGACCACCCGATCCCGTCAGTCGCCTATTACGACAAGCATGGGTTACTGAAGGTTCATTCTAACTCGGACCTTCACGGGTTCTATAATGTCTACCATACATACGGTGACCTACGTACCTTCCATACAACACAGTTGGACTTCACGTGGAGACGGACAACAGTGGAATTATATCACTACGTGTCAGTTTGATGTGGGTGACGAAGTGTTTACCACTTTAATGAAAAACTGCAAGCGTATCATTTGGACAGTGCAGGTTTAATCACCATGCCTTGAAAATAAATCTGAAACGTAAGAGAACCATCAGTCTCGATAGTCCTCCCAAACAGGTCTCATTTGTTTAAAAATAGCGGTGAGGATATTTATGGAACACTGAAAATCAGTGTTGACACCGGGTGTCCGCCAAAAAGTATCCACAACACAGTCGGTTGTGTGACAGCGAACCCTGTAGAGTAGGACCCTCACATGCGACAGAGGCCCATAAACAAACCACACAATAATCTGATCGGTTTACCACAAAGTCCAGTGACACAACAGTTCATTCACTACCTTTGTTGAAACTAAATAATACATTAATCTTAAACAATGTATGTATAAATGCATTCCAATTATACAAGTGAGTGAGTGAGTTTAGTTTTACGCCGCACCCAGGTCCATTCCAGCTACATGTATATGGTGGCGGTCTGTAAATAATCGAGTCGGGACAAGATAATCCAGTGATCAACATCATGAGCATCGACCTACGCATCTGTGATACGATGACATGTGTCAACTAAGTCAGCGATCCTGACCACCCAATCCCGTTAGTCGCCTCATACTACAAGCATGGATTACTGAATACCAATTCTAACCCGGATCTTCACGGGTATCCAATTATACGGAGATAATGAAAAATGAATTACTGTCCATAACGACCGCAAACCAAAACGCCTAGCCCAGTCCAGTACCTGGACTACCGACGCAAAAAGTACTGCATTACAGACCCGTGAAGGTCAGGGTTAAGAATGAGCCTTCAGTAACCCATGCTTGTCGTAAGAGGCGACTAACGGGATCTGGTGGTCAGGCTCGCTGACTTGGTTGACACATGTCATCGGTTCCCAATTGCGCAGATCGATGCTCATGCTGTTGATCACTGGATTGTCTGGTCCAGACTCGATTATTTACAGACCGCCGCCATATGGCTGGAATATTGCTAAGTGCGGCATAAAACTAAACTCACTCACTCGTTCACAGACATCCACAAGCGATAGGCCGCGTGTAAATATCCCCTTACAGATTCCCAACACACCGTCCATCAGCAACACTACAACGCATGAAGCGCCTTTCTAGGTAACTGTGATATTCAGTCTCTCCCTAAGACGGCATCATGGATGGCTCTTCACAGCAGCTGTCAAGGATCATTCGTATAATTCATAAAAATCAGAGTATGAATACATGGCTAAGCAACACCACCGTTTCGGATAAGTCGTTTTCTGCCACAGTCATCCCCTGTGAGCGTTTTACTGTTTTTTGGTATTACTTGTTTTCAGGGCAGGCCACACGAGATATGTTCCACACGTTAAATGTGCCCCGGGCTCAGGGGTTAGAGTACCAAGTGACTGGCGTGCTAGTACCTCTAAAATACGCTGTCTAATGCATTGTCTTAGGCAGAAAAGCACGTCGGAAGCTGTTTTATCGCCGAACGGGCCGTATCTTACAGTTCGTGCCTATTGAACGAAGATAAAATCCACGACGGTTTCAGCTGGGAATATTTCGGTGGTGTAATAAAAACAGTCCATTTGAAATATTGTTTTTATTCGATGCGGAACCGTGATTTATTTAGCACGGCATTGTTCCCTGGGGAAACACCTTTTTCAGACAAAGTGCGATTTTTTATGTTTCTACTGCATCATAAATGATGAAGGTCTGACGCGATTTTCGCCGGAGATAGCTGGTCGGAGGAATTAAAAAGGGTGTCGGCTAATTAGGTTAAAAGGCAATCAACATCCGTTTGGGGATCATAAAAGAGATGGTAAATGTATTTTCCCGTCTACGAAAACACATTTTTTGAAAGAATTGGCAGTTTTTGAAAATCCTGTTTTTCCATGATTGAGGGCAAATGAGGTTGATCGTAATGATCCTCCGCGGAGAGGTGTTGTCCCCTGGGTCCTGTCAACATGAGTTCAAGTCATACAGTCAACAAGATTACGATTCTTGCACAGTGCTCTTGGGTTTTGTAAACGATTTGCATTAGTCTATATAGAATGGCTTCCGTTACCCCCTTTCCCTTCATCACCAAACGAGGCAGTGTTGTAGCCTAGTGGTTAAAGCGTTTGCTCGTCACGCCGGTTTCGATTTCAGTGGGTATCATGTCTGAAGCCCATTTCTGGCGTTCTGGTGATATTGCACGATGGTTGTTGTTCAAGCTACCAATCACTAGTTGTCTTGCTGAGAGCTGATGATTGGCGGACCGCCGTGTTAACGTTTCTGTATTGTTGTATTCGGCTTAAAAACGCACACACACCCCACCCCCGTCAATTATACGGAATAAAATGAAATAGTGATCAAGTTATAATTGTGCTGTGTTTATTGTGTTATAGTTTTATAACGTTGGCACTATTTTTCCTAGGCTCGCCTTACAAACAGTCAATGAATGTGTTTTATATATAAGACTCACGATTCATACTTTAAAATATGTAGCCATTATCTCCAAGGTATTTATTTTTCAATAACGTTTTGATCAATTTATTTCGAAACATTGCACTCTAAGAACGCCCTTGGCCGGATTTATTCGCGCTAATTACGTTTTAATAATATTGTACAACGTCTTAATGTCTCACTGAAAAATGAATATAAAGGTTTTTAATATTCTACTTCCTGGTACAACGTACCATGGGATTGCATTCATCAAATGCCGTTTCTATGTAAGTTAATCTCGCTTTGGTAATTACCCATCGGAGTTAATCATCTTGTTTATCCACGTCAGAGGAAAGCTCCCCACTCTGCCGTCACTGTTGTCACGGCAGACACGCTGGCCGCGCACACTGACCTTTGACAACCTGTCGACAGAAGGTGCATGATGAAGGGTCGTGATAATTACCTTCTACTTCGTGGCGTCAATCGCTGCTGTGACGTCACCTGGTCTTACCCCATTGGCTGGACTGATTAACGATCTTCGGCATTTATTCGAGTTGCCAACTCAACACGTTACTCTTACTAATTACAGACATTATCGCGCCAAGCGGGGGCATATATTTTATTCACGATTACTCGGTTAGAAATGTCGAACGTAATTCAATTTTAGGACATTGGATCCACGTTGACTGATGTAGTTATTGCTGTTATGTGGTAGCAATTTGTCTTGAATAAAATATGTATGTATTTTGGTCATCATATTAGGTGCTTACGTATGACGAAGAACGAAATAAGGTGAACTTTAGGTGTCTAGCCCGATCAGGAACTTGCGTCAGAGATGTATCATCTGGAATCCAGGAATAGGGCCAGAGCGACAGGTGTCCACGGGTGTCCTGTGGCGGAAGTCCCGAGGTGGGTATCTTGTGTAACATGTCCAGTACCAAGCGTCTTGCGTCGGGTGTTCCGTGGTAGGTGTCTTGTGTAAGATGTCCAGTATCATGCGTCTTGAGTAGGGTGTTCTGTGGTAGGTGTCTTGTGTAAGATGTCCACTATCAAGCGTCTTGAGTCGGGTGTTCTGTGGTAGGTGTCTTGTGTAAGATGTCCAGTATCATGCGTCTTGTGTCGGGTGTCCAGAGGAAAGTGTTCTGTGGTAGGTGTCTTTTGTACGATGTCCACTATCAAGCGTCTTGTGTCAGGTGTTCTTTGGTAGGTGTCTTGTGTAAGATGTCCAGCATCATGCGTCTTGAGTAGGGTGTTCTGTGGTAGGTGTCTTGTGTAAGATGTCCACTATCAAGCGTCTTGAGTAGGGTGTTCTGTGGTAGGTGTCTTGTGTAAAATGTCCACTATCAAGCGTCTTGAGTCGGGTGTTCCGTGGTAGGTGTCTTGTGTAAGATGTCCACTATCAAGCGTCCCAAGTCGGGTGTTCTGCGGTAGGTGTCTTGTGTAAGATGTCCAATATCATGCGTCTTGAGTCGGGTGTTCTGTGGTAGGTGTCTTGTGTAAGATGTCCACTATCATGCGTCATGAGTCGAGTGTCTAGAGGAATGTGTTCTGTTGTAGGTGTCTTGTGTAAGATGTCCACTATCAAGCGTCTTGTGTCGGGTGTTCTTTGGTAGGTGTCTTGTGTAAGATGTCCAGTATCATGCGTCTTGAGTCGAGTGTCCATAGAAATGTCTTCTGCTGTAGGTGTCTTGTGTCAGAAGTCCAATATAATGCGTCTTGAGTCGGGTGTTCTTTGGTAGGTTTCTTGTGTACGATGTCCACTATCAAGCGCCTTGTGTCGGGCGTTCTGTGGTAGGTGTCCTGTGTCATATGTCCAGTATCAGGTGTCCTGTACCAGGTGTCCAGGGTGAGGTTCCTGTCAGGGGTACATTGTCAGGTGTCCAGTATCAGATATTTAGTGTGATGTGACCTGTATATATGGACCTATGTCAAGGATCCAGCGTCGGGTACCCAGTGTGAGTATTTTTTGCGTCAGGTGTCCAGTCTCATGTGTCCTGTTTCAAGTGTCAAATGTCACTGGTTTAGTTTCAGAGGCCAGGTGTCCAGCTTAAAGGGTCCAGTGTCAGGGGTTCACAGTAAGGTCCTTTGTGTCAAAATGTCATGTCCGAGCCAGTGTCAAGAAAGCTACTTGAAGTGGCCAATGCCAGGTGTATGATGTCAGGTGTGCAGCGTCAGATGTACCGTGTTTGATGAGTCGGTGTCACGTGTATCATGTGTCATGTATGCAGGGCCAGCGGAGAATCGTTGAGACATTTGCGTTAGCAACCTAACGCCATGCACCCAGTACACCGACCTGGCATCATCTTTCAGGCATAGGAACTGCTTCGGTGCTCCATATGTTTGTTTAACCGACAATTTGATAATCCTTCTCAAGTTGGTGTTAACTGGAAATCTTATCAGAGCAGAATGATTCACAGTTCTCACAAGAACACCGATTAGACCGTCCAGACTGGATGCAACCCAACCTCAACGTTGAGCTCAATACCCATCAACTAAATTATAGGTATCTGAACTTTCCAATCTCAGTGGGGTCGCCTGAACTTCGACTGGAAGATAAGATTCACAGTACATAGTGGAAATGGTTCCAGAACTGACTTGCATCGATTAAGCAAGCAAGAATTCATGGATTCGAGTTCCAGATTCGCCCAGATTATGTTTTGTTGTTTGACACTAGAACATCCATGATAGTCATTTTAAATTAAAACCTGGAATATGTATAAGTGTGTTGAAGTGGCAACCCTTATTTCGTTATTTAAACTAATCTGTCTCGTTATCTTAGGTAACGAAACCAGTTGCACCTTCTCCGCACTCTGTACCAGACTCTAAAGGTAGACATATATCTATTCTCAGCGCTCTGAATGTATTCGTCTCGTGTTATAACCCAATGAAACAACCGATACAACACGACGTCTCTCCCGTCAAGCCATACACACGGAAGAAAAAGAAACGATATCTGTTCAACATTGTGGCATTGAAAGGCTTCTTTGCTTCTCTGTCCTGTCAAATTAAAATGTATCGTGTTTCTGAAATGTCAGCAATTCTCTAAGTTAGGCGGATATTGCCTCGCACCTCTGACATTTGTTGCAAGATTGCAAAAAAGTTTTCCTCGCTTAACCGCATTTAAAAAACATAAAGAAGATAAAAACGTCACTAAAGGTTTGAATTTGCAGTTTACCAGATTCAGTAGAAAACCGCAAGATAAATAGAATTATCGCCTTTCTATGACTGTAGAGGCAATTGTTGACCAAGACATCCAATAACAATATGTTGGTCATGACTTGGATATGTATAATTTACGGTAACACCACAGACCATGTAGAATTAGAGCGTAATATGGTACCAGGGTGCTATCATATGAACAGTGCTAATACAAGGTAGCGCGTTGCCATGTTCCTCAGAAAGATAAGGTATCTGACCTCCATTGTACTTCAGGATACAACCTCATCCCCGATTATTTCTAACTTAAGACGATCGATGTTGGTTCAGTAGGTTGTCTTCTCTTAATAATCCGTGATATAATTACAAAACCTCTGCAATAGAACAAATCTACCATTACGTATTCAACTTCCATCATGGCGTTCACATGAAAGCAACGTTGACTTGGCCTTTCCAGAATAGATTCAACTTCAAACGATATTTCAATGTGAAATACCGTCTTTTTATATCGTTTCCAGTAATTTACTTGACGTGTTAGGTATAAACGTAACTCAGATACGAAAATCTCTTAATACAATCGCTCACAAATATTAATTTTGAAAAATAACCTTATAATCATCGTGACAGGTTCATGGCATGACCTCTTACGGACGCTAGTCCATTTTCTCGCAGTGCCCCGGAAGCTCATTCATATTCATCGCAAAGCCCGCTGGGAAGGAAATTAGTCCCCGCAAGTGTTCCGTTTGTTCTCGCCACTGTAAACACGGGCTTTAAAAATCAATTCATGGCAAAAGCCGTCCTCTGAAAAAGGAACTGTGGAGGAAAAAAGAGGAATTAAGACGGATACGCCTATCTGCTGGAAAGCTTTTTGACCACTCCACTGTTTACATATATACGGTATTAGTGATTAGCTGTTTCGTGTTGGCAGCATTGGAGTGGAAGCGGTGCAGTATTGACCCAAAAAGTTTAATTTTCTTCCAAACCAATATTTTGCCTCCAAATCCCATCATTTTGCTGGTTTGAAGATGCTGAATGGATTGAGTACTGCGATCAATAAACGAAAAGGCAGTGCCATATGTGATGCTCCTTTCATATACTGTCATCAAGCCCAGAACGTGTGTCTGGCAAATGTGGTCTTTCTGCAGTTAAAAGGTTAAGTGAGTAATGATCGTTTTTGTGTATTGAGGTTTACATATAGTTAAAACAGGTTATATTCGGATACGATGTGTACACTCGTTCGTGGTGTCAATATGTCACGATGTGCACCGTGTTAGGCTCGTACATGATGTCGCTAACACTGAGATATCATGCTGTCTGTCAAGTCACTACAAAGGAACAATGCCACAACGCATTATCGTGTTAACATGCAGACAATACTTCATCGTATCCATTACCATGCTGACCCGGGTTCCTTTGAAATGAAAAGCCCGAGTTAACTATGGCTGGCACTGAAAGGATGGCGGTGCCTTTGGTCTTCTTAATGGAAGCCGAACATACAACACGTTTAAATGACAGGCTTCATATTTTCATACCGTGTATCTGTACACATAAATCCTTCACGTTTCGTATCCTCTTGACGCCATACAATATGACCCAAACAATATTTTCTATTATAGACGCAGGGTAACATAGTATTGCGTCGGGAGGAGATCTCACGTCAATATGTTCCTAGTTTAGCTGTTTAAATAAAGGACCCCGCGCCAGGATTGAATACATTTTCCTATTTGACAGTGATAGATTAACAGTTTAATTTTAGAAATTATTTCATTCACTGATCTAAATACATTCAAACGGGAAGTGTTGTTATCGACCCATATGACAAACTGATGTTTGAACTTCTATTTCAGGTAGATGTTGTTTTCAACTAGTAAAAACGATGGAGTAAATTTATGCGCGCTGTCTAAAAGACAAATGAACTTTCTTCATAGTTTAAGCGGGAATGTAAGAGGTGAGGTTGATGTTTACTGGGAGACGACATTGGCGGGTGGTTGAGATGTGGAATGGATGTCACCAGGGAATGTGAGAGATGAGGTTGATGTTTACTGGGTGAAGACAATGGCAGATAGTAGGGATGTGGAATGGCTGCATTCAGGAGATGTGAGAATTGAGGTTGATGTTTACTGGGTGAAGACAATGGCTGATGGTTGAGATGTGGAATGGCTGCCATCAGGGATGTGAGAGGTGATGTTGATGTTTACTGGGTGAAGACAATGGCTGATAGTTGAGATATTGAAAGGATGCCATCAAGGTGTGTGAGAGATGAGGGTTATGTTTACTGGGTGAAGACAATGGCTGATAGTTGAGATGTTGAATGGCTGCCATCAAGGTGTGTGAGAGATGAGGGTTATGTTTACTGGGTGAAGACAATGGCTGATAGTTGAGATGTTGAATGGCTGCCATCAAGGTTTGTGAGAGATAAGGGTTATGTTTACAGGGTGAAGACAATGGCCGATAGTTGAGATGTGAAATGGCTGTCATCAATGTGTGTGAGAGATGAGGTTGATGTTTACTGGGTGAAGACAATGGCTGGTGGTTAAGATGTGTAATGGCTGCTATCAGGGGGTACTATCGGCATGCCTGTGCAGTGTGTCATTGCAACCGACTGTTGTAGATTCATAGTGACCAGATCTCAAGGACTCAACCACGTAGTATTCTACCGTCAGCAACGCGACTACCTACCATTGAGATAAGGACAAAACTTTATGGATGTACAACTTCTTTAGTTGGATAATGCGACGTTTCGATACAGATTCTTGTATCGTTGTCAAGCAAGTACAAGATTCGAAACGTCGCATCATCCGAATAAAGAAGTTGTACATCCATAAAGTTTTGTCCTTATCTGATTCTCCAACATCTAAACATGCCACTCAAAGAACTTACTTACCATTCAACCCTCAAACACGACCACCCACCAAACGAACATTGAATACTAAATCCTTCAACTTCAACAAGCCACTTTCTAGTTCAGTCCCAGCTGGACCAGATGCCACTGACAACACGATTACTCACTCAATTATTTAATCACCAAACCACTAAGTCAGTCAAATACCAAAATACTCAATCACAGCAAACCTCCAAACCATCCAACCACCGCAAAACTTCCAGCTCAGAACCACTCGATCACTCATCAAAACACGTAATCCCTCAATTATTCAATCACTCATTCATCTATTCAATACGTGGTCTCCTGTTCAGTTCTCCCCAACCCGGAAATCACCAGATCGCTAGTGAACCACTCAACCATTCACATGTTTTAACACTGAACGCTCAACTGCTCACCACACAACTCGTCACACAAACATTCAACAACTCACCCCACAATCATTCAACCATCTACTATTAGAGGGTGCCGGGTTGCAGTGCGCACAAAACGTAATTAACGACTGATTACATAACACAAGTAATTACCATCTTCATTAGTATTTACCACAGAACAACCTATTGCCGTTGAAGATACGGAGCTACAACAATCTGCTCCATGAATGCGTATTGTTTATTGTTAAAGTTAAAAACTATGTCTGTTCCGTCATTATTTCACAAATAGTCATAGTCTTCATTATCTGAACCAAAAACCTTCAAGAGGAAAATGTTCAAAAATAGATAATGAAGCAAATTAGTAAATAAAACTAATCGAAAAACCTAATTTACGTGTAAAGTCATGAGACTCAAGCAATACCAATACAAATATTGATTCCGTTACCAGGGGATTAGAATTAGTGTTTCAAAATCGATTTCTGTGAAGGGATCGAACTCGCAACGTCCAGGTCCTTGTGTAAAGAGTTTCTTTAGCATATATATATATATATATATATATATATATATTAACCCTGAGCACGTCATGTTAACTGAACATGTGACATTACTAGACACACTTAACCACTTTAGTTAATCCCAACCAACAGTGTCCTGATGTAATTCAAGCGACGAACACTTAATCAATTCCCGTTTCAATAAAACATATTACACGTAACTGAAAACGGGTGTCGGTGATAGATTTAGACTATACAGACATCGTGGGGATTATACGAAATATAAAACACCCAAAATAGACGTATACCCTAGCACTAATGATGCAAAACACGAGGTAGTGGTCATTAGAAATGGCGATCGGAGTCTTAAAACGAACATAAAGGGGAAGAGATGATCTATTTTCATCTGACGCGGAAGCTGGGTTACTTGTGACGACGTTAGTTAATTGGTTTGCTTACCTCGTAGCGTTTCATAGTTTATGATAACTCTCGGATGAAAGTTCTCAGACAGAGGGGCGTGTGTATGTGTTTGTGTAAATCTCTTATTTCAGTCTCTCACGCCACCTTGGGGTCACCTGGTGTGTGAGATGGTAGAGTGGAATGGCGCTGACTCAATTATCGGGATTGACCACAACTTGGGAACTGTGTCAGTTGGCTAGTCGGCTTAGAAGCGTAGAGTTACACGTTTGTTTCAGCAGTGTAATGTTTTAACAGTTAATGTCAGTTACATTATGTATACATATACATGTGCCAGATACCTTAACGTATAAATGTCAGTTACATATACGCATGAGTGTCAGTTACATATACGTATGTCTAGCTGTTACACATACGCATATCAGTTAGAAATACGTATGTTAGATGACGTGTGAATGTCAGTTACATATACGTATGTCAGTTACGTACTCGTATGAGTGTCAGTTACATATACGTATGTCTGTCACTCACGTATTCGTATGAGTGTCAGTTACATATACATATGTCAGTTACGTATTCGTATGAATGTCAGTTACATATACGTATGTCAGTTGCGTATTTGTATGAGTGTCAGTTACATATACGTATGTCTGTTACGTATTCGTATGAGTGTCAGTTACATAATACGTATGTCAGTTGCGTATTTGTATGAGTGTCAGTTACATATACGCATGTCTGTCACGTATTCGTATGAGTGTCAGTTACATATACGTATGTCTGTCACGTATTCGTATGAGTGTCAGTTACATATACGTATGTCTGTCACGTATTCATATGAATGTCAGTTACATATACGTATGTCGGCTACGTATTCGTATGAGTGTCAGTTACATATACGTATGTCAGTTGAGTATTTGTATGTCAGTTACGCATACGTATGAGTATCAGTTCCGTATACGCATGAGTGTCAGTTACATATACGCATGTCTGTTACACATGTACGTACAGCGGGTGGCCACAATATTACGTACATTGTCCATATTTTTTAGTAAGTTTAGAAATTAATCTTACTTTGAAACGATCGCGTTTGAAAACTAACTCTCTGAACGTAACCAATCTTAGCGAAATAGTAGAACCGAACACGCCCTATCGTCACGTGACATTCACGCGACTGAAAAAAGTCTGCTCGCTTCCGTCTGCTATTTTCGTCGACATGGGAAAATCTCAAGACTTGCCTTCGGCCGTTAAAACTATTATTGTAGAACGATATCAGGATGGCCAAAATTGTTCAGCTATTGCAAGACATTTCGGCTTGCCCAGAAGTACTGTTTATTCTTGTGTAAACCGTTTTCAACGAAGAGGCTCGAGGTAGGAGACAGTTGTTTAGGATCGTGAAAGACAATCGCATCGCACCTTTACATGAAATTACCAACATTTTTAATAGTGGTAGAAATTCCCCTGTCTCACGGAGGACAATTAGACGGGTTTTACATGAGAATAAATTTCACAGGCGTATCGTTAGAAAGAAAATAAGAATTCGAGAGAACAACATCAGAAAACGTCTCGCATGGGCAAGAGGGCAAAGGTACAAAACTGTGGATAATTACTGGAATAGAGTAATATTCAGTGATGAATGCAAGGTTATTCTTGGAGAAAATAATCGTGTCTATATTTGGAGACAGCCCGGCGAAGAGTACCTACCCGAATGCCTGTGTCCAGGTCGGCAGCCTCGAGTGGGTTTGATGATATGGGCTTGCATTACTTGGCATGGTGTCGGAACTTTGACTGTTGTTAACGGCAATATAAATGCCCAGAAATATATAGACATAATTGATTCTCACCTCTGGCCTGTTGTAGCACGTCATTTTCCTGGAAATAATTATATCTTCCAAGACGACAATGCCCCTGTGCATCGGGCCCGAATTGTACAGAACTATAGACAAAACAATGACATAACTGGCATGGTATGGCCTGCACAATCACCGGATGCAAATATAATTGAAAATTGTTGGTTAATGTTGAAAAACAAGTTGGCCGGTCGCCGACAACATATTCAGTCGGCACCTGATCTCGAGAGAGAAATCAGGGATATCTGTAAAACACGCCGGTTAACTACATACAGAACTTGTACAGATCAATTCCACTGAGAATAGTGAAAATTCTGAGGAACAAGGGTCATATGACCAAGTATTGAGGTAAGTCACCCTTTATTTCATGCTCCATCACCATTTGAATAAACCGCGCTGACAGGAGGCGTCGCACTCGGCCGCCATCAATGTACGTAATATTGTGGCCACGTGTCAGTTACGTATTCGTCTGAGATTACAGTTTATTTTGGTTTGAAGTGTAAAATGCGCTTGCGTGACAATTGTATGAACTAAGTTATACATTCGTGTGAGTGACAGCTCTATATACGTATAGGTGTCGGTTACGGGATTCAGTAATATATACAGTCATATCCACGTATTCATGTCACTTATATTTACGTTTGAGTGTCAACTGCATACACAATTTCAGCTTTGTGTTTGTGTGTGTGTGTGATGCAGAGGAGACGCATTACATATATACAAACACACACAAACACACACATACATATATATACGAGTGAACATGTCGCCATAATGAACGCCACACTCAGCACTAGGTGATGGCGGTTCGTACAATAATCGCGTCTGAGCCAGACAATCCAGTGATTGACAACGCAACCATCGATCCAACTGCAATACGATGACGTGCATCGACAAAGTCAGCGACGCTGACCACCCGATTCTGCTAGTCGCTTCTAACTCGGATCTTAAAGGGTACCTGTTAACTGCTAACACACTGATCTGGTAACAAATTTGGATGAGGGTCATTAATGGTCTGGGAGTGCATAACGGCAAGAGTTCGGACGCAGCTATTGTTATGGTGTCGGCATCTTGACTGGACAACGCTACAGCTATGGGGTACTGGATCGAATTGATTGTTGGTCCATTCATAACAGGGATGAGCTGCCACTGTGCGCCAATCTCGAAGAGCGAACACGCAAGCCCTCGTGGTGGTGTTGCCAGCGCTCACCTCCAGCAGCATGACCTTCAGAGATTTGATTGGCTTTTTCCGCATTGTAGTCCAACTGAACATCTCTGGGATGGGATCGGATCGAACGAAGTGTCAGTGAGACACACCCCGTATCGCTCGAGCTGCACGGTAGTTTTTGACGGGAGTTAAATGAGAGTATGGCACAGAGATATTCCAGACTAAGGTGGCATATAGGCAATACTGATGTTCTGTAGTATGTCCTTCATCTGTCCATTGTGTGTGCGTGTGTGCGTGTGTCTGTGTGTGTGTCACGTGTGTGTGTGTCCAGTGTTGTTTGCACGAGAGAATAGTTTAGCTATATGACGGCGGTCTGTAAATAATCGAGTCTGGACACGATGTAGCGTATGGTGTATACATTATGTGCTGGGTCTCTTGGCACCGGAGATTCCATCGTTACAAGTATCGTTAACATGTTTGAATGGCATTTTAGAAGATGCTATTTGATGAACATAGAGAACAGTTACTGTTCTTTGGGTCTACCTGATGATGGGGCCAGAACAAGCCCTGAAACGTTGTACCAAACAATAAAAAGAAGATGAAACCCAGAAAAGTCTCTATGTTTATCGTTAGCATGTATCTCATACTTCCGTCATTAACTTCAATGTGTGACTTAAACGAAGCGTAAAGCCAGACTCACTTGCTACTTGTCGTCGTGGGAACATGTTTAGGCGTCATACAGACAATCCTGAAAGCATGTCATATACGGGGCGCGCTAATAATGTAACCGAATTTAAAACTATCATAAATGGATTGGAATAGAATGTTAAAGGCAATTATTATAACAAATATCGTCTCCACAAATGGAAATAATTGTTTAAAAAAATAGTCATCTGCCTGTTGAGCTGGGCTCGACACGTCCGTGATCATAGGAACCATGCTGCAACACAATCTATCACTACATCCCCATTAAAACATTCGGGAAGTGTACATCCCAGGAGTTCTCCGTGTAATCGATCACAGTGAGGTCAGCGCGACACGGGTAACACAATGATGCCATCAAAACAGATGATGATTCACAGAACACCAGAAGGCAGTTTGCATGTAAGTTATGAATACAGGACAAGAGGCACAACAGTATCGAGTATAATCACGACCCAGCATACCAGACGTAGCTCCCCATCACCTGGCACTACAAGGTGGCATTGACGAAGAGGATATTCACCAGCTCTCTGTACTGGGCGATACAACACTCTGGGAACTAACACATTCATTATTAGAAATATGAAATGTTTGTTTTGTTTCGGTGTTTGCTGTCCTCCTTATCGAAGGCTGGACTTTTAGCGTTTCGTTTAATTGGGAAATGGGCCCATATTTTCGGAATTCCTTCCCGAAGGTCAGAGTTGCGAAAAAAGGTTAAAAAAAACAGGTAGTATGCGGGGCTTGTGAATTTTAAACAAGTTATGGGTTGCCTTTAATGTCGCTTTATACAAGATATTAGTTCGTCCGCTAATGACCTGTTGGAGTGCATTAAACATACTTCACTATATTGATTGATTAATTGATTGATTGTTGTTGTTTAATGCCGCTCTCGACAATATTCCAGCTATATGTCGGCGGTCTGTAAATAATCGAGTCTAGACCAGACAATCCAGTGATCAACAGCAGGAGCATCGATCTACGCAATTGGGATACGAAGACATGTGCCAACCAAGTCAGCGAGCCTGACCACCCGATCCCGTTAGTCGTCTCTTACTACAAGTATGTGTTACTGAAGACCAATTTTAACCCGTACCTTCACGGGTTACTTCAGTATAACGCCGGTTTGAAAAAAAATATGTCACGACTATCTGCGTGCCGGTTTGTTGAGGGAAGGAGGTGCGACGCAATGCAGGTCTCTTTACCATCAAGATCAAACCCACTAGCAAGTCATGGTGTAGACCAGCAAACACAATCGATTGCCCGATTTGATTTTTACTAGCCACGGAATAGCGGGCCAGTCGCTATTTCGCACACTGACACGAAGACAATGGTCATCCTTTCCATGGAAATAATTTTTGATGGCTTAATTTGACCCGTCAGCCAGTTTACTATTTTTAATATCCTGCCAACTCCTAAACTCACAGGACTGGTCGTCATGTGGTTGATAGTCCAAACCCGACATTGAGCCGACATTTCATTTCTGATTGGTGAGTTAGGACAAGTAACTTAGCCAATCAACGAGACACTACTGTACAGGGTCGTAAATCATGATCTAATAAAACTGCTGGAAATATAAAGAAGTACGTATATATGTTGTTGCACTGTTGCTTATTCTCTTGCTGTTAATAGGTGTAGTTCATATTCAGATTTTCCACTGTAATTTAGAGTAAATAATCATTTCAGTTGTTCCTCAACTTTTGGAAATGAGTATGTTAAGATTTTCGAGCAGAAGGCCATTCTTGTAACATGCATACCCGCTGGGGCTCGTAATCAAATCATATGTAGTCTGAATGTCGAAGTCGCAGTTAACGCATCTTATCGGGGACATTAGCTTCGTGAAACACAAACAAAAAAAGGACATTTCTACCTAGCCCGCGGCCACTACAAATAATTCAGGCTTGACAAATTAGACTCTCCCAACAACTACTTACAGATTAGGATACATAATATGACAGGCCAGATGGTAGTTGTTTTCTAGACTGTAGACATTGATCAATCGCGGTTCATTACGTTTTAATTCAGCATGCAGCCCAGTAATACAGGTTATGAATGCCAGCTCGGACGAATTATTACCAAGAGATTAGATTGAGGGCCTGGCAATTGGAGCTAGTTGTCAGTCATGTACGATGAATGTCCCCGGGATGCATTTGCAAACGGTGAGTCAAGGAGTCGATGGTGCTGTTGCCAGACAAAGGAAGGCAACCAGAGGCAGAAGCTAATTGATAAGCGGTTCCGCGGAAGCGTTCGAGGAGCAAAGAAATAATTCCTGACATATTCATTAAATGTAATGTGCTCGAAAACGTTTCGGTGTTGTTGTTTTTATTCTTTTGTGTCAGTTTTCATTTCTTAGGATTATTTACTCTAATGAAGCAACACTGACCGGTTTTTGTGGCAGTTAAATGATTGTTCATTCAGGAATGAAAAAGGTCCTGGTGGATTTTTATTCAGGCATAAATGAGGTCAGTGTGTGCATGCGTGCGTGTGTGCGTGTGTGTATGAGATACGATGTGATGGTCCTGAGTTTGAATTTCATAGACGGAGCCTTTTTTTTCGTCATAATCTTGTGTGTGTTCCCAGCTAACACACAACGCTCTCACAACGATATGGGAAGATTGTAGATTGGTAACGTCACGACGTTACAGCATATACCTATATACGTTGTCAACACGCTGTGCATCGAGTATTACACAACGTTATGTTTCATTGTTTCTGAGACCGTGATGCGACGTAAAATCTCTTTCACGAAAATCGTAAGAGTGTCATCGAATTATTCGTAATTTCTGCAGAAAACAATACCATAGTGCATTAACTACTTATTACATTACACTTTGTGATTACCATCCCATAAATATACTGAAGTCACAGTAACATAATTTCCATTCTTACTGACAACGTTAATATCACGTCACTGTGCAACGTCACGTCACATCGTTGTGACAACGTAAATGGGAGTCCACAGAATAACTATGTACGGACGAGAGCATAACGTTGTAACAATGTGAAATTGTTGACTGGGTTGTGCTTAAAGCCACTAAGTCCGAAGTGGTGCAGATCGCAGGACTTACCACTTTGATGAAACTCACGAGCACGTTTGTGGAGCTGTCAAACTTTGAGGCCTAATACAAGGAACAAGCATTCGAACGTGAGATCATATGGCATACGAGAATCAATTTTTGCGGAACCTTAGATGGGGTTTGCCTCCTACACAGCTGCCTAGACCATGCGCCAAGCAAGAGGCAAACCTAATCTACTAGCATAATGTTTCCTGTTATTATCATGCAACGTTTTTTGCGGTACGCTTGTTATCCACGAGACAGGTTCTTGTAAACAATACATCAAGCGTTTTATGTTGTTGGTAAAATATGATCAGTCTTCTTTTTGATTGTTACAATGATTTTGATTGTAGGCTGTATTTGATCAAGAGGCTTATGATATAGATGTTGAGGCAAGATATGGGTGTTTTGACAAGTAAATTCATGTAAGAATAAGAACCAAATATTTGTTAAATTCAATGAATTAACTCGAAGATGAAGACAAAAGTTATTTATGTTGCTGACATGTTCTGTACACTGACACAGAACATTTACTTGTATATTTTGATAGAAGTAACCAATTTTAATTTAATTGAAAAGGAGTCAGAGAGGAGCTTCTCAACAAATGGCAGTCTGGAATTGCTTCATCTATGGCTGGCCAGAAGGGAAACTAACGGACTGTGACACAGGCACCCATTTACCGACTCGTAGACGCCAAGCAATTGTTTGTTGGAACTTGTGTTTCTTCTGATGTTAAACAAAAACTAGGAGGATAGTAATTACATTTTGCTGAATGTGTTTCTGTATCCAGGACGATTGTAAATGTTAAAGAAGTGGAACTTTTAAGTGGGACTGGTTGTGAGAAACCATGACACATAACTAGGACGAATCTGTGATTCAATTCAACAACGGCGTAATTTATCAAATAACGATATATTTTTTCAAACGGGATCAGGAACGACACTAGCCAGTTTTATCATGACGTAAGGCTCTAAAAGAGGTGAATAACGGGATCGGATGGTCAGGATCGCTGATCGTTGATGTATGTTGAAGTATGTCAGTGAATAAATGGTCACCATGCATTGCCACGGGATTGTATGGTGCAATCACGATTAATTATTGACTGTACCGCCATACAGCTGTAACAGTGGTGTTTTAAACAACAGATAAACAATTACAACAATATTAAGTTACATTATTGAAATTTTCATTTCATTAAGGAGATCAACCTGTTATCGGGTTACAACTCTTTTCTCCCGGGACAAACCAAAGGGCGGTGATTCCGTCTGTAAATTTCCAGGACACATTCGAATGGGGGAGGGATTCTGCTTCTCTAAGGGTATCCATGTCATGTTTGCTTCCAACGAACACAAATCCTCGTTGCGGTCACTTGTTGGGGATGTCTATGGCGCAATTTCGCAATTTTACAGAATTGTATCCTTTAGTTTCGCCAGAAATGTATGATCGTGTGTTTTAATCCCTGTCTATTCTCCATATGTTTCTCAGTTTGTCAGGAACATATCAGTGCTCCTGGCTTTCACCAAAGTTTTATACGTCTCTCACGTGTTTCATTTTTGGCTTTCCTCTCACGTCAAGCTGACATGCGAAGTTAAGTCATCCCCACTCACTCATTCACCCACTCTAACTTTCATTGCTGTTGTTATCACTGTTGTTGTTGCTGTTGCTGCCGCTGCCGATGACGCACCAAGTTACACACTTCTGAAGTGGGGAATATTTCGTAGAAATCGATGGTTTGACACGGATCCAATATGTTTTTACAAATACAATGTATTAAACAATTATGAAGTTAGGCTAGGCTATTGACGAGTGTTCCGAAAAACAGTATTCACTCTTACATTTTCAATTTCTAACATGTGATATGGCATCAACCAAGGTATACAGCGCTTCATTTTGTGTTCTGTATGTGCATTGAAACCTTGCTAATCCTGACCCCATTAACCCGTACACCCCGAAATACCGAAGAGTGAGTGAGTGAGACAATCCAGTGATCAACAGCATTAGCATCGATCTGCGCAAATGGGAACCGATGACATGTGTCAACCAAGTCAGCAAGCCTGACCACCCGATCCCGTTAGTCGCCTGTTACGAAAAGCATGGGTTACTGAAGATCATTATTCTAACCTGACCTTCACGGGTCGAAATACCGAAGACAGCCGATGGGAAGGTTTTACACCGAAACCACGGTTTATTAATCTGGATATAAGTTAAACCAAACAATTTCGCTGGGAAAACTACAGTCCGGATTAACGGGTTTTCACAATAACCACCCTGCTCACCTACTTGCACATCTCTCATTCTCCGTGCAGTACAGTAACGTCAGACAATACGCTCAGCGTTGCTTAAACAATGACATGCAGATGTGTATGGTTGTCACGTCAGACTAGTAATATTTTAGCGGACATTCTTTGCGAGCAATTACAAATGTTTTGTAGAAAGGGTTAGGTAACATGAAAATGCACGATTCACTTCTTGACGACCTTTGGGATTGTCGCCAGATAAGAAACACTTTGTTTTATTATAATGAATAAATGGCGTGCTGTTGCAACCGAGTTCGTCTGCACTACCATGGACAAAACTTCATATGTACATAGCAATGCCTAACAACATCAGAACCTCGCCTTCATCAGATTATCTAGGGGCGGTGGAGTAGCCTAGTGGTTAAAGCCTTCACTCGTCACGGCAAAGACCTTGGTCCCGTTTCACAAAGATATCGTAGCGCTCCGACTGTCGTAAGTCTATGTTACAGAATAGGAGGTACGACAAGCGTAGCGCTACTACAGCTTTGTGAAACGGGGCCCTGGGTACTATGTGCATTCAACAGATTATCTAACAAAATCGAATATATGTACCTGCTCACTTTGTACTACTTTGACTCAGACAAGACACACACTTCGAAATGTGACGGTAAATAACAAAATATGTGTTAAAAAAAGTACAAAAACAGTCAAACATTTAATGACATTGCAAAATACAGAAAAGACCATACTTTTAACACAGAATAAACCATGCTGACGTTTGACAGGAGGCTCAGCGATAAGGAAATTAACCAATAAATCGTGAAACCTATGAAACCTTCCTGCTTTGAATGCATCCATAGTTTATCATTGTTACGTTTTCATCACACTGACAGTCCTGCAAGAATGATTTTTATTACATTTGAAAAGTGTTAATGTGTGACATAAACGTAAATAGTCAGTGATTTCCTCACTGAAACGAATCAACTGAGACTAGATTTCAGGCCGTGGAGTTGAGTTGAGTTGAAATTGGGTTTTACGTCGTGCTTTAGAATATTTCGCTCATATGACGACGTACATGCGTGTGTATGTGTATGTGCGGCTGCTTGTACTAGCCCAGACTGAAGCTGGTTTTATAGTGCTAGCCCACTGAGATACCATGCTGCAGTGAAGCATGAATACCCCACTCAGACACATTATACTGACTCCGAGCCGACCAGTCCTTCTTGTACCCATTAATGCCGAGCGCCAGACAGGGACCAACAAGTACCATATTTTAACGTCTTTTGGTAAGACGCGGTCGGGGATCGAACCCACGACCTTCCGCTCTCCGGGCGGACGCTCTAACCACTACACCACGGAGGCGGTCCTCTGGCCGTGGAAGCTTACCGTCATTGAGTTTACCGTTATGTAGTCTACAGAAATATTTATACTTCTTGTTTCCACTCTTCCACTAGTCTGACACCTGAATATTGATTAAGCCATATTTTCTGTTCTGTCTTGAAAGACAATCAACTTTTCAGACACCAAAATTGTCATGCTTAATCATGTTATTTCTCAACTGCTATAGTGGCCATAATGTCTCTAAGAAACAAGCATGGTCGTGTTGGTGGTGCTGCTCATGCGCATGTATTTAAATGGTTGCGAGACAACCGCCTCTGATTGGATTTCTATGTAGGTGGTTATCTTTAAAGATCGACATGTCTGATGGGCTATTGCTCGTGTTTGAGTTGCGGAGCGATTCGTTGAAATGTCAATTTTGAAGCAATAAAGGACTTAGAATATATATAATCTGATTATTGTGCTGTTATGATATGATCCCATCTTGACAAAGATGTATCTAAATAGTACGTGGATTAAAATAGAAACGGTGTATGTTCTTGACGTCTTTATTCTGGAGGTTTAAGTTGATATGCAGATCTGAATATGTGCACTTGTTACGATATACACTGCTCCAATGTCTGAAGACACCGTAATGTCAAAACTAGGCGACACAAGGATAATATGTTATTTTATCGCTATTTTTGGACTTGGGCTGGTACAAGTCATTGAGTATTGTTTTACGACGTTTTCGCAATATTCCAGCAATATTGCTCAGGGGGGCAGCAGAACTGGGCTACACACGTTGTACCCACGTAGGGAGTCGAACTCGGGTGTTAACGTTCGAACGCCTATATCCACTAGGCCACCCCACCGGCAAGAAACCTGTGATAGTTGGTTTGAATCATATGGTTAGAAATACACACCCCTTTCGCTAGTCAACAGTGTTAGCATGGTTTAGCCCTCTTCAAAACATAACCCTTTGGGTTTTTGCAATGTCATAAAAGAGTTTGCTGTATACATAATTCGAGACAGAATCTATTGTAATTAACCATTAGATTTTAAAATGTGTCAAACTGAGAAAGGCCTCCAATTCAAATTATGCAGATACTTATAATCGACATTTTAATACTAAATCCATTTTGTTAATGAATAGTTAAGCCAGCAGATTTAAGTGCTAAAGTGATCTAAAATATCAGAAGTTCGCGCTTTATGATATGTCTCTCCAGTTTTGGTAGTACAAACTTCCTGTGTTCATTATTATGTAAATATTATGAATGTAAACAATGTATCAAACAGTCTAACGCTCAATGTGGGCTGTTTCGTCCAACCAAAGATAATCGGTGTCGGCCAAGTCCAACGTAGAGAGGTGTGATGAAACCGGGTCATTGAAAAACAAGAAATAGCTCCTCGGGTCACCAGATCACGTGACTTGGTGGTCGACCAGATGGAGCGAGATATTTTCCGTAATTCCTCAGATCACCACCTAAGTCATGTTTTAACGATCGTGGTTTAATGTAATGAAAAGTGGCCATTCAATTCTGATGGGGAATTTGTGCGGTATACACGTGATTTCCGGTTCGGTTTTAAAGTGGCATAATCATGGCTCGATTGCTCGAAATTATTGACAGGAACGATTGCCAAATGAAGACTATGTTTTGATGAAGTTGTCAGGAGCGCAAGTCACAATTCCCTCAACTCTTACTTTCTCTTTGTCTCAGTTTGATCATTTCAAAACTGTACATAAGATTGTCAACGCCTGTGATGAAACAACCTGAAACTGTTCAAACGCGCCACTTTCTCACTTCTTTCCAGTCCGACGGAGTTTTATCAATTCCAACTTAAGTCTCTGCTGATTACGTTGGTTAAAAATCTATTCCAGGTTTCCCAGACTGCAAACCATCCTCTTTAGTCAGATAGTAAATGAACTACACCTTATCTCAAGGCTAAGGCGCGATTAAATGATTGAAAGTGTACAAATTTACGCCACAATGCAGATTTTATGTGGCTTTTGGGCGGAATGGTTGCATTAACATTTTTATACATTTATTCAGATCCCATGCTTTTTAGTCTGACTTTTAACTTTTCTTTTCAGTATGAACATGAATTAGCAGGCTTTAAAATCATGGTTACATCTCACTTACCATCCTGCTCATCAATGTTGATGATCTAAAATGCAGTGGCCCACGAAACGAAAATCGCAAAGTCCATCTCTATTATAGTCAACTACGACTATGAGTTTTACCATTACAATTTTAACGCTCCAAAGTGGCAAACATTTGACCATGTACATGTGTACATTGTCATCGCCCCTGATGAACTAAATTGAAACTGTTCAATCACAACATTTTATCATTTCTTTCCAGTCCGACCAAGTCCAACTTTAGTCACTACTGAGTACGCTGGTTTAAAAACTATTCCAGGTTTCACAGGCTGGGAACCATCCTCTTCAGCCAGATAGAAAATTTACTACGCCTAATCTCAAGATGTATATCGTACTTAAGCGATTGAAAATGTACAAATTACACTACCATGCAGATTAATGTGGATTTGGTTCCGAATGACTACAACAACATCAAATGAATGAATTCATACCAAAGCCCAAGTACTTTAACATTTCATTATGTAAGGTATTAGCAAGCTTTAACATTATGCTTACAATTCTGCTCTCACTAACCGATGACGCTCATCACTGTTGAAGATGTGTATGCATTTGTTCACGAAATGAAAAATCGCCAAGTACATCTCCGTTATTGTGAACTATGGAGTTTTACCTTTTACAATTTTACCTCCAAAATGACAAATACCTTATTTTACAGAAACTGTAGCTACTATTAGAGCAGTTGATCGCGTGTAGTTATTTCATTCAATTCAATCCTTGACCGAGTTTATGTAATCAAATAAGTTACTTCCATATCAATCTCACCTAGACAAATCATTCTATCGGAAATACAACAACATCGCATCTTCAACTTGACCAGTATTGGTCCCTCGGTTGCCCCAGATGAAATGTATTTCTCACTCCCCAGTCGTTAAGGTGAAGTCGGACCACAGATCCAATCGAACCGCCTGCAGAACTCTCGAACAGTTCTGAGGAAGGATCGCAGTGAGAGCTGGGACAGATCTCTGGTGATGAAGTCACGACTATACTTCTGATATACGCCTGTGTTGGTCTCTGATCAGAAGACGTTTCAGACGTTGTCTTATGAAAGACATCAAACGTATGCATTTGAGCCGTCGGATGCTTTGAAAATCAAAATGGTGAGAGTTGAGAATTCGCGTCGGAGGGTCAATTGCGCGGGCGACAAATCCGTGCGAATCGTTCATTCAGCGTAACTCAAAGATATGTTTCGGGAAAGGGGAGAATTAAACACGTACATATGTTCGATTTTTTCGAGGAGAGCGTGAGAATGGTTAAATTGCATTTGGAAATAGAATGGCAACGTCCCTACGGTCGCCGTGTATGAAATACCACGTACTCACGGTGCGGTTCGTTATTTTTTAATACCAGTTAATGAAAAAAACCGGTAATTCCAGTTACGTTCAATTAGGAAAAAACGGGTCTTTAACACCGATGTGACTCGTGTTTTGCTTCTATTATTTAGATGTGCAACACATACACGACCTCTATTTCCATCTGATATGGCACTTTGAACAGAAGTAGGTGTGCGTTTGTGCCAATTTCGCGCAAACGTATCTCATGATGCCAGCATTTTTGGGGTGAAACTGGAACCATACTAAACCATGGTCAGAATGCCTCTCAAATTGGAAATCAGCTTATAGAGCTAGAGGTGCCTGCCTACTATCTGTCTACCTGACTGTCTCCCTGCTCAGCCGTCAATCCAGGAAAACAAACATGTCCATCTTTCAGATAACAAATATCGTTTGAAGTAATTGCTGATGTCACCGGGCCGTAAAACAAGGCCCTTAACTGCCCAGTGACCGTATGACCTTCTGCGTCCCAACGGTCGGAGCAGCTCGGCTCACTAGCCGGTGTAGCGATACTCACTTGAGTTTCATAATGGATTTTGTTTCTGTACATTTTACTCCCTGACTGTTCAATCGCTTACAGTCATCGTGTATTGTTTTGATAATGTTATGCCGTATTGGTAGGCAAGCTTATTCGTGTTTTCTAGATGTTATTGTAACATTGATTTTCACGCAGTAGCTGGTTTGTCTCGCACTATATAGGTATTGCATATGCATGTATAGTTATTTTGCCACCTTGCGAATAGTAGATATTTAGTTGTAAATGTTTAATACCTCTGTGTAATTGATGTTCAGCCCTTATTTTCGTACCTACATCTCCCCTATTGGCTTCGTAATTTGATTCCATCTCATGTTATTTATCATATTTAGGAAAACACAATTCTAGGGTTGTTTCCTTCAACGTCCGTGCGAACGTAACCACCGCCAGGTATCGTTGGACCGTTACCGGTCGTACTGCTGCTGTATGATGGGTTTGGTTAGTAAATATTCAAGGGGCAATTTTGGCCTAATACTGGCGTAATTCTGGCATTACTGGTCGTACTGCTGCTGTATGATGGGTTTGGTTAGTAAGTATTCAAGGGGCAAGTTTGGCCTAGCACTGGCGTAATTCTGGCATTACTGAACTTAACCTATTGGCTATTGTGTTATATTCTATAACCTTGTTTTCTAATCGTCCGTCAGTACACCATGTTCCTGTGATTGCCTCGTTTAGGTCAACTGCCTTGTAAATGTCCTGTGTCACATCCAATACCCGTATATTTTAGACTTCTGGAAGTTCTTTGATCGGCCCAAGAAACTTTATTGTATTTACGCCTAACCACTACTGTCTTCGAGATATAGTTTAAAGGTAGGTCCCTTGTGCTCATTCCTCCTTCATGTCGCAAGTAGCTCCCAGGTGACATAAATATAGTTTTCATATGCCACCAAACATATATGTATACTTTCTTTCACCTGATAGATCAAATATTTCCAAAGTTACATAATTTAATCACCTGCGGGTCAGCGATACGCCATAAGTGAGTATACAAGCAGTATACAGATGTTTTGTAACATGGTAGATATTTTCCTATACTATTATGCTGCATTAACATTCAATACGTCAGAGTACACTCACTATTTTGTGAAAAACATGAAAACTTCACTCATAATATATGCACGAAGACGACAAACATCAAATTGATATCATTTTTAAATTGATCACGAATACCTTTTTTAGTAATTTTGCTTTTAGTAATTTAGTTTCTGTCATGCACCCAACAACCTTTACTCTAATCAACACGTCATATGATCCCTGATTACTTTGAATGCCATTGTGAAATCATGCAAAAATCTCTCAGAAGTTCCACAAGACTCCTCGTAATCTTTGAACCACGGGTCCGTGTTTAATGTAGTTTTTGATTAATTATTCTCGTTGATTGAAGCTTATTTGGGGATTGACAAATACGGAGTGAACAGTGGAGAATGTGCTTGACGCTGTTATCATGTAATTCCTTATTGTATTACTTGTTCAATCACTCCCGTCAACAGCATGTCATGTGGTTTAACGCTGGTCCTGCTATTGGCTGATTCATGTTCCTACGTCTTCATCCTGTATGTTATACAACGTGTGGTGACACAGGCATGACAAGATCTTATGCAAATACATTTAGATGTTATCAGCATCGATGTGATTTAAAGCAAAGACGCTCCTTAAGATCTGATATTTGACATTTGGGTTGTTGAATCTGAAGTAAAGAGTTGCAGGTGAGAGGTTGGTTTGTTGATTTTTTGTTTAACGCCGCACTGAGCAATATTCCAGCTATATGGCGACGGTCTGTAAATAATCGAGTCTGGACCAGACAATCCACAGATCAACACAATAAACATCACTCTACGCAACTGGGATACGAGAGCATATGTAAACTAAATCAGAGAACCTGATCACCAGATCCTGTCAGACAAGCGTGGGTTATTGAAGACCAATTCTAACCTGGATCTTCACGGGTGGTAGGTGAGAGGAAAGGCAAGCTGTAGCAGAAGTTCAATGGCGCTAAGATGATAAGACTTTTAAACCTCTTAATAGTTGTGATGTATTGTGCACTTGTACTTGAAAATGTACATGACAGAGGGCGCTTATAAACAAAATGTATCAAGAAGTCTGCAGCGCAAGAATCGCTTAAAATGGGGGCACGATCGCTTAAAATTTGGGCACAATGTTACCCGAGTAAATAGTAGCCATATCTTTCACATTTATGATTCCTGGTATATTACAGAAGAGAGTCACAATAGTTATTGTTAAACCATAGCGGTTATTCGCAGAGTGTGGTTTCGTATCTTACGCATCAAATTATCAAATATACGATAAGTACAAAGCATACTTAACACAATTTGTATGCAATTCGTTTCGGATGTATTTGGGAGACCACCTCCATTGTGAGAACCTTACAAGCAGAAAACCTTGAATAAGCGATGCCTTTCATTAAGTGGTTAAAAGAGGAAAATGTTATAGTTGGGCAACACTTCCTTTTAAAGAAGAAATTGTGTTGGGATTACCAGGAGTGGTACACATCACACAAAATATTCCTAAAAATATATAATGCAATGTAATGTTATGGCGCTTAGAAAACCACCCTCTTGTGTTCACTTGGTTGAGAAGTTCAGATGACATGGGTACGTCTAGTTGTATTTACATTATCAAGTTAGAGGCATGTTCTGTGGACATAGTATTGCTATAGTGGCGAGTGATAGAGTGGGTAACAAGTGATGCACGTCTCAGACTAAGTATCCTTCACAAGAAAGCTTTTTAAGCTACAAGAAGTCATTTGTCGTTTCTCATATCAGTGGATATCGCGTGAGTGAGTTTAGTTTTTCGCCGCACTGAGCAATATTCCAGCTACATGGCGGGTGGATATCATGGATCATATCAGCCAAGCCAAATCTTTTACACACCGCGGATATGTAGGTAGATAATTTCTGGTCTTTGTCATATGATTGGTGTTATTTTGTATTATTTGTCAGCATATTTAGTATCTATATACACTCTGCACAAAGGACGTGTAGTTATGTTTCTGTAATAAACAAACAGTGTTTCCCATTCCGCCAGTGAATATTTGAATCAGCAGAGTGTAATGGCAAAGTGAGCACTTAAAAGACCTAAAGTTATACCATAAAAGGTATAATGAAGAGGTTTTTTTAGTTGGCCCCAGATAATCTCGTGGGTTATATCATGTAAAAGGCTTCAGTTTCTATGGATTGTTCCTTCAAAACAGATAAAATCTGTGGTCAAACCCCAAAATTCAGAGTTGTGATGAAACAGGGCAATTTGAAACAAGAAACAGCTTCTCTAATCACCAGGTCACGTGACATGGTGGTTATAAACTGGTGGTGAAATCGACCAGATGGAGCGAGATATTTCCCTAATTCCTAAGAGCGCCCCCTAAGTCATGTTTGAACGATCGTGGTTTAATGTAATGAAAAGTGGCCCTTCTCTATTGATGAGGACTTTGTGCATTCTACTGCTGATTTTTCCGGTTTGGTTTTTAAGTGCCATGATCCTAGCTCGATTGCTCGGAATTATTGACAGAACAAAACTGTCAAATCCAGAGAGTGCTTTCATGAACTGTTGTGGAGAACGCAAGTCACAATTCCCTCAAGTCTATACTCTCCCTTTGTTATATTTTTACAAAGGCTTGTTTCAATAAGTTGTCCTCACCTGAGGCCATTTCAAAACTGTACATAAGATTGTCATCGCCTCTGATGAAACAACCTCAAACTGTTCAATCGCACCATTTTCTCATTTCTTTCCAGTCCGACAGAGTTTAATCAATTCCAACTTTAGTCTCCACTGATTACTCCGCTTTAAAATCCATACCAGGTTTCCGTGGGCTGCAAACCGGTCTCTTTAGTCAAATAGAAAATGAACTACATCTAATCGCAAGACTGAGGCGTGATTAAACGATTGAAAGCGTACAAATTACAACACAAAGCGGATTTTATGTGGCTTTGGTCCGGAATGACTGCAATAACATCAAATGGATGGATTCATTCAAAAGCCCATGTTTTTTCTAACTTTTAACTTTTCATTATGAAAGTGAATTAGCACGCTCGAATCTCGTAGTTACAGTTCCGATCTCACTTTCCGATCCTGCTCATCAGCTGAAGTGTTGAAGATGCAAAAAGGCAGTTGCTCACGACATGAAAAGTTTTTTAACACTTATAATTTTGGCACCAAAATGATAATATTTTTTTCTCAGAATCTGCAGCTATTTTCGTAACATTCCATCGCAAGTTGTTATATCCGTCAATTCAATCTCTCCACATCGGGCTGCCCTGAGATGAATTCTGTCTCTCCTTCCACAAACATAAAGGGGACGGTGAAGACAGAGTTCCGAGCGAAGTGCCGCCAGAACTCTCGAAGAGTTCAGAGTAAGGTTCTTAGTGAGAGCTGGAACAGATCTCTGGTGATGAAGTCACGACTATGCTTCAGATATACGCCCGTGTTGGTCTCTGATAAGAAGAGGTTGCAGACGTTGTCTTACGAAAGACATCAAACAGATGTGTTTGAGCCGTCAGTTGCTTTGAATCAACGATGGTGAGAGTTGAGAATTCGCGTCGGAGGGTCAATTGTGCGGGCGACAGATCCGTGCGTTTCGTTCACTCACGATACGTCAAAGACATGTACTTGCTTCTTAAAAAGTGAGAATTAAACACGTAGAACACGGCCCATGTGTATAAAATATTGGTTACTGATAAAATATCAGCTGATGGAATAACCCAGGGAATACCAGCTCGGTTTATGTCTCCATCAATCCATCCATCCATGGGTTATTAACTCTATCGAAGTTAACTTAAAGGTCACATGCAACGTAAAACACAACTTTGCAGATTCTGATACCTTCCGGTATGGACTTACCGAAACAAATCGTCAAAAATGCAAATTCAACTTATAAAGTTGAAAAATAACGCGATGAAAAAAACCGCGCGAAATCGGAGTTCAAACGTTTCACTAATTTTCCCCAGACTTTTCTGGGGAAAACGGGTTTCAACAGCTGGGCTGCGCTCATAGCACGTGCGCAGTGAAATAGGTTCGCGCAGCTAGGAAGCGGGTTGTCCGGTGAATACTCGGTGAAGGCTTTGGTGTGAGCTATTTTTCTAATGTTTTGTTGATATCTCACAGGCGCGAGCTTTTTATATGTTATGACAGTAAATTAACTGTTTATATAATTTCATTTGTCTATTTCACCACACGTTCTTCTTACCGAGTCACTTTCTCAGTTCGATACTTAAAAGCAATGTCATTATTTAGCGTTGACAGAATTTCTAACTGTGATATAGATATGTCGTTGTCACAGACAAAACTCAATGTCTTGTTTTATTGACACCTGCGTGTCTGCCTGCCTGTCTGCTAATGACAATATTCAATACACAACTGCGATCACTGACCACATACAATTTGAACTTAACACCAATCAGGCTATACACCATAAACAAAACGCATTGATTTATGGCCCGAGTTCGGTCTCTGTCACATTATGTAATTACACAGACAGGCAGGTGTGATACATGAACACATGACATGTTATGATGTCTGTTGATTGCAATATGTTATACACAAAAAAATGAGCATGTATTTACAAAACCCAACATCTCTATATATACACACACAATAAGCCGTGAGGGCATCTGCAATGAACCAGCCGTTACACTTGAGTGCACACCGACCCGCTCTGACTGGGTTCGGTATCCCGGCTGCTTCGTTTTTGGAGAAGTAAACCCAAGTACACAATATTGCACTTTTGATTTGCGATTGTACGCTTATAATTTTGTTTATATGTTTTTTCATAACCAGCAATGTATATCATATGTCATGAATAAGTGATAATTGTGTTTTAATTATGTTTGATTTTTTGGTTGGATGTGACCTTTAACTGCTACATGTATTTTGCAAAAATGTCATCAAAAAATCAAATTAAAATGCCAACCAGCCTCAATGTTGCGTCGGCAATATCAACAATATGGCGGTCAGTTCCATCGATTATGATCTAGTTTTGCGAGAAATTCAACATTGAAAAACTGACTGACTGACAAAAGAAAGGCCTCGAGAACGTGCATGCCCATTGAACATGGTGGCTTGTTTCTAGGTTATACGAATTACCTCCATACCCGTATGTCGACGTTTCCTTTGTCGGTAAAAAAGTTAATGAAAACCAAAGGCGGGTAATTTGCAATAGCAAGAACGTCGGGAATTGATCCAGATTATCGTGTAATTTTTACCGATAAGTTCATGAGGTTAATTTATTGGCTCATTCATGAAAAATGAATATTATGATGAACAAAATATGCCTGAGGTAAAGTTATTTATACTTTCGATTGTTGATATGGATACTTTAGAATCATTAATGCAACTTTTGGAATGTAAAGAATTCAATCTTTAAACCAACACAAGACATATTTAGATCTACAGATATTTAGGAATGCGTTTACAACCTGGATGGAATTCATATTTGCTGTGTTCTATCGTAACACGTTTATGTTTGAAGGATATCAACCTCCATGACATCCTTGATGACTATCAGTCTGCTTTTCGTCCGCAACATTCAACAGAGACCTTGCTCCTGAGAGTTGTTAATGATCTCAGGTGTCTAGTGGATTCTGGTGACATGGCAACGCTGACTCTTTTAGATCTCAGTGCAGCGTTTGATACGGTTGATCATTCCAAGCTTCTGGATATTTTACAGCATCAAGTTGGTATCAGTGGAACAGTGCTCTCTTGGTTTGCATCTTATCTCCATGTCAGGCGGCAGTCTGTACATGTCTTGGGACAGTTTTCGGATAAGACAGTGCTCTTGTGTGGAGGCCCCACAAGGTTCAGTGTTGGGACCTGTGTTGTTTCTCTTATACGTAAACTGTCTCAAAACCATAACTGACAAGTTTGGGACTCCTCATTTTTCATATGCAGATGATGTTCAACCGATGAATAGATTTAACACTGAATCAATTTCTTACACCCTACAACAAATTGAAAACTGAACTTCTGAAATTAAGTCATGGGTGACCGAAAGAAAACTAAAGTTAAATGACGACAAACAGAGGTATTATTGGTCGGAAGACAACAGCACATCGACAAGGTAGATGTTGAGCGAGTGATGATTGCTTCTGCCTGTATCTCCCCATCACGACAAGTTAAAGATCTTGGAGTACAGCTACAGTCGGACCTTGCCATGTCTGCACAAGTGGATCATCTGTGTAAGACATGCTACTTTTAAATTCGTTCCATTGGTACCATCCGAAAATACATCACTAAAGAGAGTGCACATATCCTGGTCAGATGCCTTGTGTCTTCCCGCCTAGACTACTGCAATAGCCTTCTCACTGGAATATCCAAAGAACACATGAAAAAACTCCAGAAAGTGCAGAATACAGTCGCTAGAATTATATCTTTGAGTTCTAAATATGATCATATAACCCCTGTGATTAAGTCTTTGCACTGGCTTCCTGTTCAATACCGAGTTGACTTCAAAGTTCTGTGTACAGTCTTTAAGTGTCTCAACAACCTTGCCCCTACATATCTCTCATCTCTCCTAACCCAGTATGTGCCTTCCAGAACTCTACGTTCCCAGGATAAACAGCTCCTCAAAGTACCTCAAGCTCGGCTCACCTCTTTTGGAAAGAGGAGTTTTCAGCATGTCGCGCCTCTCTTATGGAACTCTCTACCGCTCCAAGTCAAACTCGCCCCGACCCTGGACTCTTTTAAGAAGGCCCTAAAGACATTCCTTTTTACTAAAGCCTATAATTGACATTTTCCCTTCTTATGTAAATAGTTTTAATGCGCCATGAGCATGCATGAGTGGGTGGACACTGGCGCTTTACAAATATCCACTATTATTAGTATTAGTATTATTATGTTTATAGTCTATAAACCACCTGGATTCAATAACCCTCAATCTCAACATTTAAAAATATCATAAAAAACAACAAGACAAGACGTATTTGCGTTCCCACATCGGACCTTTGAACTGCACCACTTTTTCTAATAGTTTTAACAGGAGCATATTGGATTTGGCAATTGTTTAGCTGTATTTCTCGTGTGTTCAATGCTATACTTGTATAACAACCACATATAACCAAACTCATCCAACATGATTTAATCAAACATGAAACCGTAATTTGATCTGACTGCTCTATTCATGTCTGCATCAAAATAGTCCACAAGTAAAATGTTGCTCTGTTCAGCAGAGAAATAAAAGCACACATATTAAACATGCCCAAGATTAATTAAAAATGGTTTAGTTATGTTCATGTACAACCCATTAAGGCTGAGCCATTTCTAACCAAACCCGATCACAATATACGTTACAAGGAAATCAATAAAATTCTCATCATAGGCATGTAAATCTGGCCACCACATAGTCACCAGAATCAAATTCTACTGAACTAGTATATCATAGATTTAACTTTAACCGATGTGATCAATATTTAAAAAAAACGCACTGAAAATTCTTGTTTGATATAATTCCATTAAAATCTCCAATCTGTTCCGTAGATGAACATATGTTCCTTGAAATAGAACATCGTAAGGTAAATTCAGATATGGCAGTCACGTTTCTGGTAGGATCTTCAGAAGAACAGTGCTGAAAGGTGGGACACCGCTACTTCAATAAATCCTGGTGTTATTTACGTTTTCAGTTTATGATATTATGATGATTCTGGTGATTGAATTCTCTTGTACAGCTGAAGGAATATACACACAGAAGTGTTGCATGATGTTGACGGAGAAACTTCACCCTCCTTCCTCCATCGTCTACTTCGACAATGTAGAGACGGGTGTCTGTATGTACAAGCACCGACTGCCTTTACTTGTAGAATGAGACAGAAATCTGAAAACTCTCGTATGTAAACGCCGTGGAGGTGACTTGAGTTTCCATATCACTACACTGATTGATATATTATTTAATGGCATGTGTCTACAGTTAGCTGATCAGGGTTCGTATTTAGATATCAGTAAAAGACTTGTTCATAGTTTATACATCTATAGGGCCCGTAAGTAGGTCACGGCACTTTGCGAGACCTTAGTACTGCCGGTGACAAATAACGTTTTATACCTTTTCAAATGGTCTCGTGGTTGTCAGTGGTCCGGTCTAGTAAAGTCATATATGGCGGTCGCGCAATTTGGAACCAGAACTGGTTCTTGAATATACGCTACTCACCGGAAATCTGATACCGAAAGTAAGCTGGGCCCCGTCCAGCATATCGCAAGTTGGCGCGCGCAAAGGGAGCCAGGAACCAGCTTAATACCGGAAGTAGCGCCTCGCGAGACTGACAGGCCCTGTACAGCAGACTACTGTTGAAAGCAAACACAGCAAAATATAAACAGTCAAGCGGTCTCTAATGGCCAGATCAAACAAACCGACAGAGATATACCGTTCAAAGCCAACTCCCACACTCACTCACGAATGGCCAGATCAAGCAAAGCGACAGAGATATACCGTTCAAAGCCAACTCCCACACTCACTCACGAATGGCCAGATCAAGCAAAGCGACAGGGATATACCGTTCAAAGCCAACTCCCACACTCACTCACAAATGGCCAGATCAAGCAAACCGACAGAGATATACCGTTCAAAGCCAACTCCCACACTCACTCACGAATGGCCAGATCAATCAAAGCGACAGAGATATACCGTTCAAAGCCAACTCCCACACTCACTCACGAATGGCCAGATCAAGCAAAGCGACAGAGATATACCGTTCAAAGCCAACTCCCACACTCACTCACGAAATGTGTCAAAGAAATCACAGATCACAAATCATCTTCGCTCCTATCTTTGCCAATACACCCGATCAATCACTGGCTTGAGGGTGTATCAGACATTAATCATGCAGTAGCTTGTGTTATCGTTGCGATGTAACATTGCGATGATATCTGGTTTCACCATGCGAAAGACATTGGAATTACTGCCTCAAAACCAATGCCTATGTAACCTGTCAAGAAACACTAAAACATAAATTGTTCTAAATTCCAAAACGATTTCTGATGTTACTGTGGGGATTTGCAGTGCGTAATGATGACCATGCTGGTGTTTAAAAATGTTCTAACTTGAATGAAGTTCTGAACAATACCTTTAACAATATTATGATGGACCTTATTTCAGCTGTAATGTTCTCACTCCTGCGGGTCGTTTCTTCAGATTCAATAATCCAAATGTCAGACCATAACGTACGCCATTGCTTTAAGTCAAATTAACGCTAATAACATATTGATGTTTTTCGATAAGAACTACAAGAACTTAAGTATCTGTTTTTGCTACACCATGTATTAAATGTATTAAGATGAGGAAGATGAAACAGACAATTAGTACGTAGGCGCCAGTGTTAAAAACTCTATGACAGACTGTTGACAGGTGTTGATCTTTGACAGATAAAAAGTGTGATTGAACACGTAATTCAATAAGGAATCACATATGCTTATTCTCCACTGTCCTGTTCGTATCTGTCGATATCTCTATAAGCTTTTATTAACGTGAAGAATTTGTCAAATACTACATTATAGAAAGGAGCTGTGACGGTGATGCTGTAAAGATTACGGGAAGTTTTAAGGAGCTTCTGAGGGGATTAACATGATTTCACAATGACATTCACAGTAATCTGAAATTATATGACTTGTTGATAAGATTAAAGGTTACTAGGTGCATGGCACTGAAACTAAAAACTGATGATCTTCATTTGTGATCGATATCAAAATGTTATCAATATGTGTTGTTTTTCTGCATAGATTAATGGTTGTTACATTCATTCGTTTTAGCAGGTAATTTGTCAATGTGCCTTAACGTGCGTACTGTAACGCAGTGACGTTTGCAAAGTACTTCAAAGAGAAAATTCAAGTTATAAGGACATGTTTGGAAAATCTCCAATCTGATACCTTGCCTGCATACAGCGAAGATATAGACTGTTGTGATTTTTCCCCACTGGCCTTTTTCGGTGATACAACTGAAAAAGAAGTGGGTGAGATAATTAAGATGAGTCCGGGTAAATCATGTTCCCTAGACCCCGTGCCAACATGGTTCCTAAGGGAGTGCCTTGAGCACATGGAATCAAACTGCTTGTTTGAAGTTATGCAATCTGCATATCGGCAAGGGCACAGCACCGAGACGGCGCTAGTTCGTGTGCAGAATGACTTATTGTGTGCTGTTGATTCTACAGGAGGAGCCATCCTAGTCTTACTGGACCTATCCGCTGCGTTTGACACGGTAGACCACGGCATCTTAATCTCCATCCTTGAACGTAGAATCAGGGTCACTGGTCTAGCGTTAAAGTGGATCAGATCGTACTTATCAAACCGACTTCAGTCAGTGTGTATTAATGGAACAATTTCGGAGAAGGAAGAACTTCAATTTGGAGTGCCTCAAGGGTCAGTCCTCGGTCCGATTCTGTTTGTCATTTATACATCACCACTTGGAGACATAGCCCGATCACACAACCTTGCTTTTCACTTGTACGCAGACGATACCCAACTCTACCTAGGTTTCAAGCCTCTGCAGTCGTCATCCTGCGATGCAGCATGTTCGGCAATTCAAAATTGTATTGCTGATATCCAAAAATGGATGACCAGACATTTCCTGAAGCTGAATCAAGACAAAACAGAAATGCTCATTCTCTGTTCAAGTTCAGCACGACAAAGGTTGTCTTCAATAAGATTCGAAATTAATGAGTGTATCATTGAACCCACTGATCATGCTCGCAATCTTGGGGTGATATTTGACAGCACTATTAGCCTTGAAAAGCACGTCAATAAAATGTGCAAGAATGCCTACTATTTCATCCGCAACATAGGCTTAATCAGGAAGTACATCAACCAGCAAACTGCTGCAACATTGATGCAAGCATATGTAGTATCTCGGTTGGACTATTGCAATGCTCTGCTGCAGGGGATTCCAGAATATCTTCTGAGCAAGTTACAGAGAGTCCAGAACTCAGCTGCCCGAGTTGTGACACGCACAAAGAAGACAGAGCATATAACACCTGTTCTGATCACATTGCACTGGTTACCCATCCGACAACGTATCCATCACAAAATATTGATACTGATGTTCAAAGCCTTGCACAACATGGCACCAGTTTATCTCTCAGACCTTGTGCAAGAATATCAACCAACACGCCATCTGAGGTCATCACAACAACACATGTGCCAGACTGTAGTCAGCCGGACCAAGACATTTGGTGAAAGGTCTTTTCAGGTTGCCGGCCCAGCTTTGTGGAACAAATTACCCCTCTCTCTTCGATCAGTACAGACATTCAATATTTTCAAATCCAGATTAAAAACTCATTTGTTCAGCATTGCATACGGAGTTCAGCAGCGCTCTTGAGCAGTCTTCTGAAGACTGGATATTAGCGCTATATAAATGTATATAAATGTAAATGTAAATGTAGCTGTCACTCTGTATCCCTAAAATTTACACAATTGCAAATAGCATATGTCGAAATAACCCACATCGGCTTTACTGGGCGTTCAGTGGGATGCGTAATAGGATATCCAGAAAAGCATGTTTACTCGTAAAATCGGGCAAAACTTAGGAAAAATACGAACGGCTGCTGAAAACAATAGAACGGACTATAGATGGCAATTAGGTCGCTCAGCCAGGTATGACGACGGACCGTCGGCTCACCTGGCATTAAATGCATGTGCTGCCTACAGGCACAAGGGGTCATCTCAAAGATATGTTATGCTTTTTATGTGTGTTGAACATGTTTCATCTATTGATTAACATCTTGCGTGTGTCCTTCTTTCATAAAGTTTATGTTGTGATAAGATACCCATAGAAAAGTTTATATCAGCCATCGTATGAAATGTCTCAAAATATATAGGTGGCATGACAACCCGATGATCGGCAGGATTTGATATTATTTGTAAATTGTTATGACATGCCGTTTTCTCCCAGTTTAATTCGCCGAAAGGATTATTTTATCTTAGCTGATATCTCTATTCCCCAGTACGACCTCAACCACCGTCTGCGACACCCGCCTTGGTTTTGCTTTTGAGACGATCCCTCCTACCTGTTTCAGTATTGAAGTTATTATTTTTTATGTCAGCTATCTTTTATAATGAAGCTAAGTTTAATTACCAAATGGGCATTTAAAAAGTGTCCTTTGTGATACAATATCATCGCACAATAATTTGCATAAAGCCATGGTCTGTTCCAAATAAGTCGACATGGATTTAGAGAAAAACACATTGCTCATTTCTGCACTAATCTCTCGTCAGTAAATTCCCTTTTCTATGTTTCCTATCTCCCTACCATTGAGACTGTAGTTAGGCCGAACTTAGTGTCACAGATATTTGACACTTTTATATACATGTATTAACTATATAAATTGTAGATATAAATGCGAAAAAAAGAAGTTTATTTTCTATTTCCGACAGTACTTCTATCTCCAAAATATCGTGAACGTGGATGAGTGACTTGTGAAAGCGACTGTTCCTGAGCCCGTAGGTGTCTGCGGTAATGATTATAATGATTCTCAAAGAGAATTCTCCTTAAACATTAAACCTTTCTAAAAAACACAGACTGGAACAAATGAGAAGTTGTATTTATTCGTTCAAAACGCCATGTTCTCTAATAGCCCAAAGAGAGAAGTCACAGTCTTACTTCTCAGACACAGGGCCACTTCGCCTGTACAGTGCGTGATTTAATGACTCAGAGTATTCTCGCTATTATTTTATTCACCGAGCGATAGAAAGAATACGCCTATGTTTAAAGGCGTATGAATATGAAATAAACCGGAATGGTTAGTTTACGCTGATGTTTATGATACGTTTATGATAATTATTGTGTTTTGCATCTTAAATTTAGCATCTGTAAACAGCATAGTTAACGTTTCGACAACGTCCTTATTTTTCATAAATCGGGTTTAGACGTCAAAACATTTCCCTAGCAATTTACCTGCATTCGTATAAACACAAGTCGGTTTACAGATTCAAGACCTAGGACACACACATACGGCTGCGTTGCGTTGAGATCGAATGAACACAGAACTAAGTCACTTACATTCAGGTATTAATAGCGAGTTGCCTTCAATACACAAGCTACGACTATGTAAATATATTCACCTTTCGCATACATCCAGTCAAATCTGTAATCAAAGTCGGGTTATTTCAGATTGCCATATAGAGGATTGGTCAACTGAATATGACGTAAATCAATTTAACATGAGTTAACACTGGTCAGTCAAGATTAAACTGAGTTAACATAAGTCAACGCGGATTCACTTTGGTCCTTCAGAGTTCCGAAGCGGAATGGAAGCAGTATAAGCCCAGTATGAGCCTACATATCGGCTCAGCCTGTTTCCTGGGTATGTAACCCGTGAAGATCCGGGTTAGAATTGGTCTTCAGTAACCTATGCCTGTCGTAAGAGGCGACTAACGCGATCGGGTGGTCAGGCTCGCTGACTTGGTTGAAGCATGTCATCGTATCCCAATATGCGTAGATCAACGCTTATAATGCTGTTGATGACTGGTTTGTGTGGTCGAGACTCGATTATTTACACACTGCCGACAGATACTAGTAGCTGGAATATTGCTGAGTGTGGCGTTAAACAACCAACCATCCAAAAACCCTGGGTATGCTACACTAAGTGAAGCGCCAGCGCCGCATACCGAGGGAACCAGGCTGATATCGGCTTTAATTAGTATTCTTTTGTTTTCAAAGTTGTCCTTACAGTAAAGTTTATATAGTCGAGTCCAGGCTGGACAAACAACAATGTAAGGTTACGGTGGCGCTCAGATGAGAGCAGCCATGATGGTATATTTTGTCTGTGGGATCGGACCTTATAGTTCTCGATATAACGCTGAACTAAAATGCGAAGACGTCGATTACAGGTCACGTCAAAACGACCTGTTTTCCGGCCATTCAGAGCGTCGCCCACCGGATCGGAAAAGTGACTGTTGGAATGAGTTTACCAGTCATGCAGCCTCAAAAAGTTTAACGAGGTATTCCGAATGACAGTTACGGGAAGTAAGACTGATTCCTCTAAAATCACTGTCTGTCTCTCGCTTCAATTGGATAAACATTTAAAACGGGAGAGATTTTCAATAACTCGTGGGAAGTACTGCTAATCAATCACGACAATCTATTAGATTCCTGAAAATTGTTTCGTTCAATTCCAGAATTTGAATATTTTCAAAGCATAGTCGCCAGTTTGATTTAGGTTTCTTTGTTTTGAATTTAATGCAGCACTCAGCAATTTTCCAGCTATATGACGGCGGTCTGTAAATAATCGAGTCTGGAGACAAACCAGACTGACATCATGAGCATGGATTTACGCAATTTGGATTCGATGACATGTGTCAACCAAGTCACTGAGCCTGACCACCCGATTCCGTTAGTTGGCTCTTACGACGACAAGCATGGTTTGCAGAGGACCGGATCTTCAGGGATTTCGCCAGTTTGAAACTAGTGCCGTAGGTAGAGTCATTGTATCTTAGTTTTCTTGCGGTTGTTATTCGGTCACGGTTCGCGAAAAGTTGTCCTGACAAGACTTGTGTTGGGATCTCCTCAATCTTTGTTTTGAGGTAGCGAGAACTGAGACGCTACTTTAATGATATTGTACTTGATCTTATAACCCGATCAATTTAAGGAAACTCCTGCATGTGTGGTAATCTTCAGCTCAGGTGTGTAATCACTGGGTGGCAGGTACATCTGAACGGGAGTTAGGAAGACACCACAACACGCTCAACCCTGACTTCCAAATACCATCTATCTCCGGTATCTGACGGGAGGAGGGGCATACAGGAACTGAGTTTGTCCCTCCTCACGTTCGTTCGTCCGTTCAAATGCTCCTCAAAAGGAACAAATGTTGTCAAAAGGTACAGGAGGAGTTTGAGTGAGAGAAATTAAAGTCGGGGATACGCTTCCGCATGTTTATAAGAGACATTGGTCAAGGTCGAGCTTAACAGCTGGTGCTTTAAAACAATCATTCGAAAATTACGGTCGTACTTAAAAATGTAATTATTTTTGCCGGAGTAACTATGCCTTTCTTAATAACAAGTTTTCGTAGCCCATGCTTTATGAAAGTCAGTTTTGATGTGAAGACCATACAATATAACGAGTCTCGAGGCTGGACACAATGCCAACCCCGAGATCCCGGATACTGCTTAACACAAATCTTAAAACATTTAGGAAAGGGCTGCGATTTTGAAGTTAACATACAGAAATAATAATACATATAAAACATAAACATTATGGTTTTAAATCTTGAATCTGCGTATCAAATTCAGTTTCATTGGCATCCCACATGCCACATTGCGGGGTACATCATACAAGTGTACAAAATTGACACAAGAATCAGGCGCCCCAACACCAGGTTGTCAGTCTCTGAGAGTGAGTGATTGAGTATGGTTTTACGCCGCTTTTACCAATATTCCAGCAACATCAAGGCGGGGGACAGCAGAAATGGGCTTCCCCCATTGTACCTATGTGGGGAATCGAACCCAGGTCTTCGGCGTGACGAGCCAACGCTTTAACCACTAGGCTACGACACCGCCCCCAGCCTCTGAGAGATCAGCAACATGCTACCCTATCTCTTATAGTGAGTTAGGTTCGGTTCTGGCACTATTCTAACCATCCCGCGGCGTCGGACACCATAAATGGACTTCACACATTGTGTGTGTGGAATGGAACCTGGGTCATCGCCTTTACCACTAGGCTAATCCACCGACCCACTTCGATAAATAACCAAGGAAGAATTAATCAAAACCTATTGATCCATGACTACTAAGTTTAATTAGAGAATAACGAACCAGGCGGCTGTGAATTAGGGGCTTATATCTCCAGAGTGAATGGATGGTGTGAGGCACTTCCATTTAGAGGGGTAAATAACCCATTTGACCATGACACAGAAGAATTCTTGATGCGGATAGGTTGAAAAGTGATATTCATATCCCTACTTAAACTTCTTTTAAGTAGAATACTACTTTTCATTAAAAAAATGAGCGTATGAATACATAAGTATCGATAAAATAGTTTCGCTAACCAATCGTTCGCTTTGGTATGCTTACTGATCATTTTGGTGAAGTTTTTTCCGGCTTAACCGGGGCTAGTGTATTGATTAGAAAACAATGAGTGACATGCAACACCTTAACGGGAAATATCAGATGCATACAAGTGGTAACATTTTGGGCACATATTACGCCTAATTCTCTCATTGAAACCTAAACCAAAATGTTAGAAGAGAGTGGGAAAAATTTCATACAGCACATTATATTGTTACCAGTTTACAGGAAATAAAACATCAAAGCCTATAAAGTATTTTTCGCACATTAGCGTCCAACCCAGACGAGGGTAAAATGGCTGGATGGACCAAGAAAAAGACATCTGTTGGTGCGACTCACCACTCGCATTGCTTTTCAACCAAACTGATCGGTTCCAAATGTAAATAAATGGTTTCTACACTACAGTGAGTCTACATCAAATCTCAAACACAGTTGTATTTCTTAATTACACCAATACTGGAAGATGTTAGCACTAAATACATGTTCTAAAACAAAAGTTAAGAATCGTATGGAAATATCAAAAGTGAGTTTAGTTTTACGCCACACTCAGCAATATTCCAGCTATATGGCGGCGGTCTGGAAATAATCGAGTCTGGACCAGACAATCCAGTGATCAACAGCATGAACATCGATCTGCGTAATTGGGTACCAATGACATGTGTCAACCACGTCTGTGAGCCTGACCACCCGATCCCGTTAGTCGCCTCTTACGACAAGCACGGGTTACTGAAGATCAATATTCTAACCTTCACGGTAGAAATATCAAAAGGAGTCAAGTCAGTGACTAAAGACACATCTATTGGTATCAAACTATGACATACAGAATCTATACACTAGTGTCATAATGTGTTGTTTGGACATATTACTTCAACTATTCACAAATCACTCCATGACAGCCCGAATATAAATTGTTTGATTGGTATTCTAGAAGTTGGCGGGTTAAAAATGAAACATACAACTTTATTGCTTGGAGCAATAAACAAGAACTTGTCATCCATAAAGTTGTATGTTTCATTTTTAGCCCGAATATTGAATAACAAACATATTCTATCATAAGCACGTGTGGACAATACTGATGTCCTCAGGGAACAATGTAATGCAGGTTCTGTTTTACAAAATCAGCATTATTCAAGTGATATTAGAGTGGGAAACAGAAAGAATGGACAGGACACATTGCGTCCATGCCTAAAATGAACCCAGGACTTATGGTCAAGAGGTAAGGTTTCAGATTGGAAGCTCCCCCACCTGCACTGACATAAATAACATTTGTCTACTTCAGAGTTACCTATTATGACAAACCCAAGAACATTATTGTACTGATGTGTCTGTCTTCAGAAAGAAATGAAATCAACTTACAATTACCACATATTTTATTTTCAAAAAATGTTGTGATGACAGGGTGAAATATGTAAAATGCTGGCAAAGATTTGAGATCCTGCCAGATCCAATGGCAACATGGACTGATGATAATGAACGAATCCTGGACAAAATGTAGCACAGTGTACTCAGATAGTTTCGACTAATGTACCCTTAACATGAACACACAAATAGTTGAGAACAATGTATGACATGTAAGTTAATCCTTGATTATCAAATGTATTCTGCCTCCATTCTATCATGAATAGCAGTCAAGACACAATCGCCATCAAAGTTTTGTTTTGGGTGAGAAGCCACAAGCTAAATCTCTCGTTTCATGAACTTCGCACAGCATTTGTCCCACTCATGGACTTGAAACCAAAATCTAATAAAAATTCTGCACAGATCTACATTCAAAATCGTTAATTACATGCCAGTTTTGTTTCTGCTGGAAAAAATTTTCAGAGCAAAACACCAGGGGGTTGTGCTTAAAGACATTCAGGTTGTGCTTACAAGGACATACTTAAGTCAAATCAATTATTAATAATGTGGCTGCTTTTTTTAAACCATTGAAGAAAAGAGTAATTTGATTGGATGTATATTTTTAGCATCATATCTTTAATCCAGCCTCAAAATGAATGCAAGATGGCTAATGGGTCGAGGATATATATCATAATAGAATGGAGACATGGTCCAACAGAATACTGAGGATGAGATGAAGATGAAAATGAGATGGCTCCATCCCATTAGATCATCTGTTTGTTCTTCACATGAAGGATACCCATACCTGTCACTGTGATCCATAAAACACACAGAACCATGCATTGTACATACTATGTATTCAGTAATTGTTAATTGTTAAACTGACACAAGGTTTACAGCAACATGAATGAAGAAATTAGTTATGACACCCCCACCCCATCTTCTGACAGTCCTGCTATGTACACCAGAAACAGATCTTGAAATGACTTCTCAGCTCACCAGACCTGCAAAACAAAGAACAATAAAGACAATAGCCCAAAAATACTGAGAACTTTGGATGAAGATATCTGTAGCAAGGGAGGTAACAATTTGACTTTGCAAAAATTAGAGTTGATGTTCAAGGGCTACAGTTCCCTCCTCATTAATAGTATATTACTGCAGAAAAAAAATATCCTTTTTATTGAAAGATAATGTTGCCCAGATGACCTCCACCCTAAATTCATTAAAACAAATTTAAAAATCCATATTTGACATCCATATTTATGGGTTTGCAGTTTAGCTTCTGAGATCAACAAAGAGGAGATCATTTCTTGTTTATCATATATCAGACAACTAAAACTCACCTAAGTAATCATCCATCAGAGTTCCAATTGCAAACTGAAAAGACAAATATTATAAGCCATAAATATTTACTATTCACCTTTATTACCTACGAGGTCAACGTATGGGTAGTTGCATACTAATCTCGTATGTCATACGAGTGTCGTATCGCGTTGACCTGTGTTGTAACGACTTGACCTGAGATTCTAACGATTTGATTGGATAACCGATGACCTCTCAGTTAGGTCACATTCTGACGTAACTATTTTTTCATTCATAACAAACACGTGAATTCATTCATTCTACAACTTATATGCATTGCGTTGCCGTGTCGCTGTTTATTTGTGAGTCAAACTGAGACATTATAAAAAAATCATAAACGCAATGTTTCCACCAGTGATGTTAGCCGAATGAAGCAACTGGAAACCAAGAAACGAGGTGCTACACAGTAGTTTACTGTAGGAGGCTGTACGAGGCGATGACAACTGACATGCATCGTGATGTCGTTACCAAGGCAGTGACGTCATTACAGTGTGACGTCTTGCAAATATTGTACTACAGTACAAAACTCTTCCGCAACCTCTTTATGAAACCGGTTTCGGTTTGAAACCAAAAACATAACAAAAATACGCTATTTTGTCAATTTAATGCATGTAAGACGTCGGTAATACATAAAATACCACACTCGGTCTCATTACATACGTATTATATTCAACCATGGCCAATGCTGAACAGATCCTTTGATATGTGTATAAGATGTAGATAATACTTGGGAAAAGACCTCTGTAACACACATACACATCCATGCATGCACTCACTCACAGTCAGTATAGTTAAACAGGTACTGTTGTCTTGTAATCATATTAATCTTTTGTTTGAAAGCCATCCATGATTTGTTATTCACAAGCAGCAAAATTCAAGCTCCCCTAACTGGCCATATTGACAGAGTATATATAACATATATAGACATATATATTATAACTGAGTATAGGCCAGACAAATCAGTGGTCATCTGACAACATCAGGTAACATGATGACATGGCATCAACCAAGTTACCAAACCAGTGACTGAGTGAGTGAGTCAGTTTGGTTTTACACCGCTGTTAGCACCATTCCAGCAATATCACGACGGGGGACACCAGAAACGGGCTTCACACATTGTACCCATGTGGAGAATCGAACTCAGCATGACCAGTGAACGCTTCAACCACTGGACTACCCCACCACCCCAGTTAACAAAGCAGACCATTTGCTCGTCATCATACTCATGGATAGGTGACAAAAGTAATATCACTTCTTACTTATCTGTCCAGCCTACATTGAATTAAGACGTAAATATCTTTTGCTGCAATTCTATGTTTTCCCCAATATACTAAAATTTAATTTGTTGTTATCATCCAAAAATGTAGACATTTCCTTGAATACTGCTAAATATTTGTTTTATGCATTCAAAAAAGGAAATCAATTTTGTCATATTAAGATTGTATATGCTGTACACACTTTCATTGTTATCATTATATTTCATGACTGCACCGACGAGGTGTTTCTGTACTCGTAGGCCTGTGGCCTCACAGTACTAGAAATAAAGATTTGATTTGACAAAAGTTTAACATTGCAACAGCATGTTTCAGCTACACTTCTTTTGAGTGCATAGGATCTATCTAACCTATTAAAAATTATGGAAGTCTAGGTAATACAGCATCATGTTTTATTGTACTCACAATGTCCTTTGCATCAACTCTTGTGCCCACAATCTTGATTCTGATTTCATCATCTTGCTGGATCACAATATCCTAAAAAGAACACAACATGTAAGTGACTGGGTCGTTCACCACAGAGGCTGCATCACGTATCATAATGGCATCCTGTCTTTCAAACAAAACAAAACCTGGCATCAAGGGTCTTTGGGGTAACCTGGGATGGATGAACCAAAGCAGCAGGTGAATCAATGTCTACAGATACTTGTGAATAATGGTATAAGTGGAATAAGGATTCTAAGTAAGAAAATAAATCTTTGGAAGACTAAACTGGTGACTAAATGGATCAGGCAGTCAGCCATCATGGCTTTTATAGATTGCATGTCATAATTGCCAGAATTGATGCTCTTGATATCAACCACTGGGTTGTTTGGTTCAGACTTGATTATTTACTGACTGCCATCCTATTGCTAAAGTACTCCACTGTTCAGTTGTAGATAATTGTGTTAAAAGGGAGATAACTACTAACCCTCTTCCCATGTATATTTGTTACATGTCAAGGATCAGCCACATTGACCAAGTTATTTCATACCTCATCTTTTGTCTTGTAGCATGGAGGATTTGAATTGGGGTCAAACTCCATGTCTGCGGGAATAGACTGAAATGAGACAAAGTTTCATGAAACTAGCATCCATCACAAGATCGTCATCAAATGTTACATTCATACAGGGAATATAGACGACATGGAACTGATACTGCTTGTAACTCACATGTCTGGAGATGAAGCAGGAGAGGGGGCCAATTTCTGTGAAGAGCCCAACCTGAAAAACAGGGATTCCATGTTGTTAAGAAGTGGTGACCATGGCGACTTAGCAGATCATTATACATAAACATATACATCATGCTCAGAAACAGCTACAATCCTCTTATCACCATATGTCAGTTGTACATATCTGAGAGTGAAGAATGACTAGATGCTCTTGGGTGAAACAATATATTTAATTACTCTGCAGATACAAGCAACACTCACATGTTATGTATTGATACAAAATGTATACAAGTTTGACCTTTCATCAATCAAATGCCATAAACATACATTAATAATTACAACTTTCTGCTTTTATACGAAATGTCTCAACATGCTCAACCAACTGCCTGATTATCTGACTCAGCTAAACTATATAAAATACATGTAAGTATTATTATTGAAATAGAGTGTACCAGAACCATAGTTACAACTGAAACACTGGAAAGTAGTTTCACAATTGACATACATTCCCATGAGTGTTCAGGTACCCAGAATCCTTTTGCCTAAGTGTGTTTCAGAGAGTGAGTGAGTATGGTTTTACACCACTTTTAGAAATATTTCCGCAATATCATTGCAAAGGCCCCTAGAAATGAGCTTCACACAATGCACCCATGAGTCGAATTGAACTTGAGTCTTCAGAGTGATAACTGAATGCGTTAACCATCAGATTTTCCCACCACCTCCTCACAGGAAGTGAGTTACATCACAAAAGTAGTCTATTGCACTCAAATAAATCCTCAGGATGAGTCCTATCTCAACATGTACCCTGTTTACTTCAGTTTGACTCACCTTGTTGACCTGTGTTACAACAGCATCCAACACTTCCCCCTTGAAGGGACGGAACACAATAGCTTTGTACTTAATGGGGTACAGGACAAATCCTGCACTGGGCTGGATCATCCCAGCTCCTATATTGTCGATTGTGGTCACTGCGATGACGAAGCCATATCTGAAATATAGAGAGTTCATGAGCATAGTAGAAAGGTCGACATTTTACACTGTATTTCAACAAAAAAAAGAATTCCTTACCTTTGTCCTGTTTTTGACAAAACTGAAACAGTTTCTGATTTTCCAGAATGTCCCTCAGTCTTTTCATTCAATGATACACAAGATATACATATACTGTTTACAAACAATGATTGGTCTTGTCCTAACACTGTTTCATAATGGCACATCTAAGGACTAAAACAGCTTTTATAAAATATGGTAGAGGTACATACTTTCCTGTACATGTTCCTTCTACTTCTGTGAAGAGTTTCTGTTTTACAATGTTGAGAAGATTTGGACCAAAATATCTTGGATGTAACAAGATTTCATGTTCTAGAGAAACCTGAAATGGAAAACAAATCATTTCAAAGTAAATAAATGTCATAAAAATATCTCCATTAACCCAAAGGGGCGGACAGGTAACGTAGGTATCGTTTTACGTGTTTGAGGAGTTGCTGTCAAATACGAAATGAATTCTGAGTGAATCCTGAAATGTCAGAAGTTGCCTTCGCTGTACCCTGCTAAAATATGGTAGCATATCGATTCAACTTTCATAAGTATTTGATATGATCAGGGCGGACAGCAATTGCACCTCATTAGTGAGAACAAGTGTCTAGTCATTCATTGTGATTCTTTGAAACGATCAAGATCTACACTAGCCGAGAGCTGCGATGAGGTACGATGAGGTACAAGACATGTATAGGACCGCATCATGGCTCTCTGCTAGATCTACACGTGTTGGAATGCCCATGTTGCAATAAAGAAATGTGAACAATAAGTATTGATTATTGTTACAGTTATATCGATTGGTGAGTGATCCATGTTAAAAAACAACATGTTGTATTTTGTTTCTGGCAATAAACCATTAATCTGTCGATATGTCTTAAATTTTAATCAGAGACAACACTCTTCTTTTGTGTGAATTGATTGAAATGTCAGGGAAAAGCATATTAAGTCGCTTTAGTGATCTACCAAGATTGATTGATAGGATTTTTTTGAAGACAATATAACCGAATTCTTCCGTGAATACATATAAACAGCTTCAACGCCAGTCGGGTTTAAGCACATAGGAAACATAATATATTTGATGAAGATGTTATTGAAAACCTGTAACGTAGGTATCTGAGAGAATGTTTCACCCAGATGGGTCCTTTTATTCATAACATCACAGCATCTTCAACATTGAATTGGTGTGGTGAAAACCAAACCAATTCAAGTCAACAGAAAAGTAAATTTTTCACTTTTTTTAGAATGCGTTTGCACCTTATTAGTGAGAACGGGTGTAGAGCCCCAGCTGTAACAATACACACTGTCATGATATGATATACACCTCAACAGAACAAGCAAGTCTGTACATTGCTTTTGGCAATATTCCAATCGTATCAGTATGATCACCAAGGGACACAACAAATGCTCTTCACACATTGCAATTGTGGGGGAATCTAACCCAAGTGTTTGGTGTGACAAGCAAATATTTTAACCACTACTGCACTAGGCTACTTCGCCGCCAGTCTAAATAGTAGGGCATCAATACGATACATATTACACTCCATTTACATGATGAAAACTTTTAACAAGTGAAAAAAAACCCTAAGCCTCTAACCTAACCCTGGTGGCGAACAGATTCCGTTCCTTCCGTTCCCCCAACTCTAAACCAAACTCTAAACCTAGCCCTAACTTAAATTTTGGACTTTTAATCATTTAGTGAGTTCTCTAGTAATTGTTGTGTTAAGTTTTGTTAATAATTCTAGAATATTTATACATATTATTTGGGATGGTGGAACGGGAGGAACTCTTACCGAAGCATTTGCAATATACCGGTAACCATACCATGGGGCAATGGTTGTCCATTGTACGATAGAAGACTGCATTTCTGTATTTTTATGTTTAGGCTGCTATCGTGAAACTACAGCGGTGACCTTCTATCGTCGGCACACACAGGTTCTTACTTATACCAACAATAATCGAAGTAATACGAAAATAAATACGTACGTGATAAAACATTATGTTCTTTCAAGAGTCAGCAAAATCATAAACACCAGCATGAGCGGACCCGGAAAGTTCGATCTCCCATGAAGAGTTCCAGTAGTAAAGTCCGGACAACTGGAATGTCATTTTTGATATATTACCAATTTTCCCTTTTAATATAAGCTGAATACCATCATGTCGTTACATTCTATTATATGTATACATTTAGTGATCACTTAGTTAGAATTTCAATTATATCAAATACAGCATTTATAGGCATATGTTCTAATTTGGACTGTGTCGGTTAATGAACAGTCCGTAAAACAAAGTTCGATAACTCAAATTTACTCTAAATTATCGCAAACATGCCGTCAAGTATTTTTGGGGTAAGCCTTCCTTGATACCGCTGTCATGTTATTTTTTAAAGTACTAAGTGCAGAGCTTAAACCACTTTTACTATGCTCCATATCAAATTAATAAGTGGATCTGTGTAAAGTAGAGTTATTAGCGACAGCAACTTGTAACCTGACTGTCCTTCAGCCGGTCCCTGGCTCTCGGCCACCAGTCCCTCTAGTTTAGCCAGCTAAACGTCATATTGTTCCTACCAAGGTCGGTGTATACCTTGGTAGGTACACAAGACGTTTAGCTGGCTGAACTACAGTCCCTGGTAAATTTAAGTAAATTCTGCATCCCATTTTCAAAATTCTGCAAAAGATTCTGCACTTAAATATACTTGAAAAAAAACAAAAAAAATGATGCAGAATATCAAACTTTAATTCTGAAACACAACCTGTAAATCTTTTAGTGCTTCATGACATTCGAGGTACAGCAGGCAGGTCGTTTTTTCATGCAGGAAGTTTTTATTTTATTCAGAAAGATGATCTTACGAGTGTGATAATAATAATAATAATAAGGTTGCTTGTATAGCGCTTAATTCCATACACATGTATGCCCGGAGTGCTTGTCAGAGTATCACAGGTGGAACACAAAGTGCTAGTTTAATAAGAACCTCTTGAGCTGACGTTTGAATTGGATCACTGATGGTGAAGTTTTTAATTCCATTGGAAGAGTTGTGCCGATACGTTGGAGAATGACCGACATCCAAGGTTGATCAGGAATGACATTAGAAACTGTACAAAATATTGTTTCGTTTGATAGGCAATCTTGATTCAACTTTCAAAGTAAGTAAATTCCGCAGTAGAAAAATGGCAATTTTTGCATGTATTCTGCATGAAAATGCATTTTCCATGGACCAGACGTTTTTCTGCATGAAAAGGTATTTTCCACGATTTATTCTGCAACCGCGGAATCACAGAATCCAGGAGGGACTGGGTCACGTCAGTGTTTCTATTTTGTATTTTTCAGTCTGAGATCAGATAAAACTTGAGGTCAGTCATTCATAATTCAACATATGCATATAAAGCTTACAAGTATGTTCTGTATTTCAGGGTGTGCTGCGAACTTTGGTGGCCAAAGCTAAGTTTTGTCACACCCAGAATGTTTGCCAGCATTGCAGAAAGACTCTTGGCAGGTAGGTGGAACCAGAGTTTTTATGCAGAAAATGGAATAACACAATCCATTATGAGTTTACACATAAAAGAACACATATTTAAGACATTAAAGATTATAGTAAATACTGGATACTTGCCTTAGGGACTGTTCATAATTTATGGCGGGGGGTGTGTGGGTGTGGTTTGTTGATGATGATGATTTTAGTGGGGGAGGGGGGTTTTCACCCATATTGCTCTGGGGAGGTAGGGGGTCATCAATTTTGTACATAAAAATATTAGAAGATAATACTTAAAATTTATGGGGGGCTCATATATTCAAACTAGTCTAATAAATGAGATCTGCATAAATGGCAGTCATGATACTATAGTTGGTTGTGCATCAATCAAGCTGTTTAAGAATGCCATAATTACTGTAGACTCTTGACAATTCCTCACTTTCTTACATGGGGCTTATACTAAAGCTTAGTCTCTGAACATAGATAGTTTTGATAAACATAACTCTATTCACATTGGAAAGTAGTCTCAGTTTGCTGAGAGATTCAGAACCTGTGGAAAATTTAGACTTTATTTACCACTTTTGCATTTTGCAAAGGGTTGGGCGGAAGGAACAATTATGTGGTTGAGGGACTGTGAGACAGACTAATAATCCCTGTTTGAAAGGTTGACTGTGTACTGACACTTATATTGTCATGGATAGAGAAACACATTTATCAACTTATAACTTTCATGCTTCATATTTTTTTGTTGCATTGCAGTAGAAACCTGAGTTCCACTCCACAGTTACTTGGCATGTTTGAACCAGATAACTTGGTAAGGACCCTGATAAGAACTTCATTAGTAACAGTTTTGATTATGTGATACATCAATAAAAAAGTCTTTGTTTTAGTTAGCAAGTTAATTTGTTTCATAGAGGTTTAGCCAACATTTGCTTACTATAATTTGCTTGTCATATCTTGCCTTACCTTAAGTTGACATTAAAAAGTTGGTGCATAAGACTGTTAACCAAACACAGCACTCTAGGTGTTAAAATTCAAGAAGAAAAATGATTGCACTTTATGTCATAAGCAACAATGTAGCAGATTGATTAGGATTAATGCATTGTGAACTAGAATCATACTCCATAGATATGACTGACTGACTGAGTTTAGTTTTACGCCGCTTTTTGCAATATTCCAGCAATATCACAGCAGGGGACACCAGAAATGGGCTTAACACATTGTGCCCATGTGGGGAATCCATCCTGTCTTCGTTTAACCACTAGACTATATAATGGGATAATTACACAGACAGACAATAGAGCTGTGACGATATATTGTAGTATTGATAATCGTGATACTTTATCTGACGATAAATATATCAATTCTTTGTTTCGTATCATGATATGTATCCTTGACCTTATAATTATTAATTTTCACCAGAAATTGACGGTTATGTCAAAATTTACACTTTTATTGCTATAAAAATATACTTTTTGAAAGAAAATAACCAAAGATAGTATATCGTGATATGCATCGAATCGTATCGGTCGAAGATATCGCGATATGTATCGTATCGTGAAATTTCTGTATCATCACACCTCTAATAGCCAAGTATTACTTACTTTATAGTCCTTTGATAGATATTTAATAACTCACTCACTCACCTTTGAGCAGGAGGAAAAACAGGTCCTTTTGGAAATAAGGCCACATACCAAATAGAGATTTCATGAATGTTGAATGGGAGCATGTGTGTCCCAGTTGTTTAAGGCACCACCAGTCATGTGGGTGTTAGAAAGCTGAAGATGTGGGTTCAAATCCTGGTTGTTTCTGGGTTAGCCAGCACCAGCCCATGCTCATGGGTTTCACTGAAGTTGTAAATGTCTAAGATTTCGGGCTTTCTTCCAATGTCATGCTGACAAGCTGTGACATCACAAAAAACATGATTAATCTTACTTAGTCACATAGAAGGTTATAATATTCAAAACAATACAGGATTTAATGGACAGAGGGGTAGCCTAATGGTTAAAGTGTTTGTTCGTCCCACCGAAGACCCATGTTCGATTCCCTCCATGGGTTCAATGTGTGAAGCCCATTTCTGGTGTCCCCCGCAGTGATATTGCTGGAATATTGCTAAATGCGGCATAAAACCATACTCACTCACTCTCAAGTTTTAATGTTAAATTTATATTTGATAAAAACTTATGTATGGTTTCACAAGACAGATATTGAGTTGAAAAATGCCTGGCCTGTACTTGAAATGGATTGATGTTTTCATGTTTCCTCCAATGTGATGTATATTTCCACCTTCAGACACCAGGCCCTGCCATCCCGGAGTATGAAGCCCTGAATGTGAGGATGAGGGGCTACGACTTTGTGCTGTTGGAATCCTTTGCTAAATATGTACACAACCAGGCAGCTCGGCTAGGTATCGACACTGACATGTGAGTTGGACTTAGCCACAGTACAAGTGCTGGGGAACAGTTAGTGTTTTTCAAAATAACTTCTGAAACATGTGTCAAGGACAGTAAGAAAATAGGTTCACTCTCTAGTCACTCTACTACCCAGAGTTCCATGCGGCAAGCCAGCATAGTATCTCTGCCACAGGCCAGAAAAATGTGACGATGCGTCACATCTTGCAATGTCCATTCAATATGATGTGCAGATTTCTTTCACTCTTTTATTTTTGACGAGTCTACACATCTAACTAAACATCTTTAATAGAATGGTTTAGTTCCACTGAGAAAATATCCCAAAACATGTAACACTATTTCGATTTGCGTAGCGATCCTTTGTTTACATAGGTTGTACGGCTCCACGTGCTGTCATCGAAGCTGATGGAGAGCAAACGATGCAGCAAGTTTGATATCTAAATATGTACTGTCATAGACCTAACTGTTGCAGTTGTGGAAGAATATATATGTAACAATGTAAAACATTATGAAGAGAGCGCCGAAAAGCTTTCGTGAGTTCAGTCTCTTCTTATTATGAATATGCGCGTTTGATTACAAACAAGAGAAAAGTCCGGTCACGTGATATGCAAATTAGCCTGTGGCAGTGATGTTATGTTAAGTCATCGCTGTGCCGGAGTGTGCTAGTCTAATATGTATCAGACATAGTCATTTATTTGTAATGACAGTTACCATGAATTGTTTCACAAATCACATGCAATTATTCCTGATGTGATACAAGAAGGGAATGTTCAGTGTGACATCCAATCTTTGAAATGACGTTTATGTAGATAATTGAAGAGAGGAAGGTGAAAATGGCATGATGCACTTCACAACTCTGTCAGCCTTAACAATACAGTCAAATCCCGATGAGTCGAATGCCAGTGTCTCGAATATTATGCATAACTCGAACTAGCTGTCGGTCCCGACCATTCCCTGTTATAGTTGTCATCATTTGAATACCGGTTACACGAATTCGTCTCATAAATACACACGATGACTCGAAAAGGAAAGTTGGTCCCATGAGATTCAAACAACAGCAATCTTGTATACATAAGCCGAAGTCAGTCAATGAGAAGTTGATTGGTGTAGCAAACTGATCCAATTAACAAACTAGCGTGGCTCACACCTTTCCGCCATTGACGGGTGAGTTCAAAAGGCAGATTAGTGATTTTACGGAAATCACTGTCTGTGCTAATCAGACTGGAACTGATAAGGTGCCCCTATAAGTGATATGGAAATCATTAGATAAACAAATGCTTAGGCAGAGGAATTAGGACTGGATCATCCTTTTTCTACCCTCATAGACATACCTATGTCTCGAATACATGGATAAGTCGAATTTATTACTTGGTCCCCAGCGATTCGACTCATCGAGATTTGACTGTACTTGATACGCTTCATCCAATTTTTGGGAGCGGTGGGGTAGCCTAGTGGTTAAAGTGTTTGCTCATCATGCTGAAGACCAGGGATTGATTCCACACACGAGTACAATGTGTGAAGCCTCTTTCTGGTGTCCCCGCCATGATATTGCTGGAGTATTGCTAAAAGCGGTGTAAAACCGGACTCTCACTCACCCAATATTGTGTTATCATTTCACAATATGGGGAAGGCTACCGGTAAAGGGACCACATGGTCGGTATTGAGATAAGGACAGATTCATAATCTACAAGCTTTCCCCCAATAAATGCAAAATGAATTAACCCGATATCTTTTAAACTGACAATGTAGTGCCCAGTTAAATGATGGTGGGGTTAGAAGTTGGTAGAAATGCTTCAGTGAGAAAATACGGGTTAAAAGAGATGCGTGTATTCTTTCAGCCATAAAACAATTATAAGTATGAAGTTACCGTGTGCTCATTTGAATGTGTGTTGTTAACAGATAAGGTGTGATAAAGCAAAAACGAATTTTATTTTCATCTGTTCAAATAGCGCGCGCATGCGTAATGGTCGAAGTGGTCCCTTTTTAGCTTAAGTTTTTATGATTATGCATGAATATTTTATTTACCCAATACACCTGGTAGATAACAAGTCATAAACGTGTGGTTATTTTAGACGAACAACTGGATACCTAGACATACAAAACAAAGTTATATTAATTTGATTTCTTTGATTGCATGCATTCTGAGGTTACAAAGACTTTGGGAGAGACAGTGGTCGTGATTTTGATCAAACGGTTTTGGTCCGAATCCTACTGGGATCTAGATATCTTCTCATGTAGTGACACTATTGTGCAATGCATGATATGAAGACTAAAGTTGCAACAGCAGGTTCCACTGTTCACAACTGTGTAGTTGCAAGCCTTCCCACTGAATTTACCCATGACGATCCGGGTTAGAATATTGAGCTTCAGTAATACATGCTTGTCGTGAAGCAGTTTACTTAACAGGATCGGGTGGTCAGGCTTGCTGACTTGGTTGACGAGGTCATCGGGTTCCCCACGCAGATCGATGCTCATTCGGTTGATCACTGTATTGTCTGGTCCAGACTCGACTATTTACAGACCGACGCCATATAGCTGGAACATTGCTTGATGAGGCGTAAAACTAAACTCACTCACTCACCCATTGAATTAATACTAGTTTGCAATGAGATACCGTTAAAACGCCGTGAAACCAACTCTCTACATTGGTTAATAACAACTGAAATGGTGCTTGAATTTCAGATACTTTTATGTATAGAACCTTAATGACAAACGGAGACCCTGGAATGCCACCCATGCCTCCTTGAACAGTTCAACATAATGTTACGATCAATCAGTATCCATATGGTCTGCAGTGGCTGGTTTCATAATGTCTTCCCGTCTTTTAGGACAGACCAACCTACCCCCCTGATTGTTTGATTTCTGTGACCTGCCTGGAGACAGTAAGAACAAGTTGGGGTTTTACGCCTTTTTTCTGGTGTTCAAACACAAATGGTTCAATTTGCACTGTGTCTGTTTGTTTATTATCTTTGTTGGTTGGTCCATCATCATTCTGGCGATCCTGAACCATTGATGTCCCGGTTCCGCGAGTGGGCTCAGGTGGTACATATGCAGTGACTGCACACGGAAGAGGACAAAGTGTATCTTTTGAGTCATCAGGAACATACTGTCTGATAGAATTGTACAGGTACAGCTTCCTGGCATAACTCAATCCTACTGGATGGATGATGTTTGGGAGCGATTTGTCCAGTGTAGCAACTTCACCAACTGTGAAACGGACACTATCGCTGTTCAAACTTGTTTTGCAGCTGACAATCCCTGGTGACTGGTTTGTGAAGAAGAAATGGTGAAACTTCTTTATCTCAGGTATTTTGTGGAATCCATGTGCCTTGAACTTAGACTGCCAGTCATATATCGGCACGAAGTGTGGCCAGCTTCATCCCCGACAGCAACAGGGAAGACGCTCCTGGGCAACACTCTCTTGCTATTCTCTGTACATCTGCCACTGATGAAGCCTCGTTCACGCCGCCATCGCTTCTTAAACAATCCAAACAACAGATCTGGCCAAAACTTGGTGTGTCCAACAGGCATAAAGCTGATCTGAAATGACTGGTTCTGACCTGTAGCTGTACGCCAAAGACAGTATTGCATCATGAAATTGTTCTTGTTCTGACCACAGCAGTTGTCAGCATGACACAGCGAAGTCGGTTTCTCCTACACTAAAGTTTGTGTAGAAGTGGTGAAGAAGTGAGATAACCACATTTGATCCTTTCCCACAATGAGCTGCCTCAGGTATAATGTAAAGGACAAATTTCCTGAGTGGTTCTAATGCAATTCCAAAGAGTCCAACCTTGTAGCCACATAGAAAGTATAAAGGTCCAACCTGTTGAGAATCCTGTGGCAAAACACTTGCTGAGCAAAATCAAACTCTGATGCATTTTACCTTTGTATGTCAGTAGCTGATGGGGCTTAAAGGGTCAGTTCGGGTGTCAACAGTTCAACGCCTTGACGACATTCGCCAATTATCGAAATGTAGAATCCACGCTCAGACGCCACTTGGTCAATATGTTCTACAACTCTTTTGGCAAGTTCGCTTTTTATTGTCGCAGAAAGTCTTGAGTTTCGACATGGTCATACTGTTCTGCTGACAAACAGCACACAGATCTGTTCTTGGTCTTTGGATAACAATGTGGGGAACAAAACAACATCCATGTTGCATACCATGTGTAAACTGACACGGGTTCCTCGGCCAGTGTCATGACACGATCTTCGTGATTTTCCGTGATACAAGCTTTTTGGTCATGTGAGAGGCAAAAGTTTTAAGTCAGTGTTTTCCTTCCTAAATGCCATTGCAGGCATCACTAAGGCATTCTGCTCACCATAGTTTTCAATGAACTGTACAGCCTTTTTTCGCTGTTCTAATGTGAGACATGTTGATTGATTGGTTTTATCTGCCCTGCCATGTTTCTGGCATTTATTCCAGAAACTAACATATGCTCTTTGGACGCTTTTAAGACGCTTTAATACCCACCCAAAACAAACATGAAAAAATTCTCGACAAACTGTGACACCTCTGAACATGTACGTTGTTCTGGTCTCCTTTTTCTGGCTGAGGGCATGACCTTTCTTCACGGTATGAGGCTGGTTCTGTACAAGGGTATTCAATGCTCCGAAAGCATTAAGATATGATGATGATTAACGGATTATCACAATAAAAATCAAATTCAAGACAATCCAGTCTTGACTCCTGAATCATATCAAGTGGAAACTTTTTGTGCAATTCCATGCACAACACCCACTTTCAATAAAGGATTGCACCTCCAGTTCACAATCAGAATGGGATAAGGGTATAGACAGAGTTGGAAGAGTCACTTCAACAACATCGCTGTCAACATCTAATTCAGACACATTAACAGTATCCTCTCCGTGATTCTGGTGGTGTACAGAGGCTAGAATCTAAGCATGTTTCAGCAAAGTCTTCCAATACATCATTATTGCTTGCATTATTATCATCAGTACAAAAATATTCAGAAATAACATCCAGTGCTCCTGGTACATCGGCAATGCCTTTGCCAAAATCTAACAACTGTTCCTCAGCCATATTTGCTCAGTTACTTATACCAACCACAGTGCTTAACACCAGTAAAACCATCAGAATTGATGTCATGGACGGTTGTACTATCTGACAGATTGTCAACACAGAATAAATGGAACTGTCTGTGGCATGATGCACAGTATAGCCAGAGTGTTCCATCTAAGGCCAGTCAAAACAGTGTTATCACTACAAACTAGTTCTGTTTCAAGTTTTGAGGGGTCAATAGCTGATAGCTGACACTCGTAGCAGACCCATATTTCTGCCTCGACAGAACTGTCACTTGCTGGACTGTTTGGGGAGCAGACATTCTGAAAAAGCAAGATATACCTTCCAGTCAGAACAGTTACAAGTGTTCAGTATTTAACAGTTCATTTTCGAATATTGTATAATCGAAAAGTAAAAAAATCAACTGCAAAAAGACCATTATAAAAATCCACAAAACCCTGATTCTATAACATTCTGGTTAACCGCTTATGGCCCTTCTATTAATACATATAACATACCTCTTATTGATGATTTCAATCTCAGCCTGATCAGTACTACTGCTTGTAGATTCTTCAACAAATCTAGTCTTATTTGAATAGGTTGACAAACTTTCAATTGATGACGGATAGGGATATTGATTGCTCTACCCTCTACACTTTGATAATCGAGGTGTCATTTCCCATAATTCCATATGCTGATAAGGATGATTATCAAATGATTCGCCACATATTTGGCAAATTGTGGGATGATAATTCTTTTCTGGAATAACATGTCGTGGGTATGGTGAATGAACTTAAACTGTGGATCGAATAAAGTTATGATGGGAAAAGACCGAGATATATGCTCAAACGGGAATTGGTGGGTAACCAGGCCCTGTGTAACAACGCTCAAGTCTGGTTCTGACTGCATACTTCAATGTATAAGGGTAGTGAGAGTTGTGCAAAGGCTCAGTGCACAAATCAAAATGATCATGGTCATATTGGCACGCTTCCCATCCATATGTACCTTCATTTCTTGGTACAAAGTTATGTAAGTCTAAGTAATTCATTGAATTCGAGCTGTTTTGTGCTTTCGCCACTAAAATATTGGGTTTAACGGGTTTGTATAGTCTGTCCATAGTGAATGTATCGCATTCACCGCCAGGATTTTGAAACCTGAAAGGAAAAATTAATCTACTAAATTCCACTTACATTTTGTTTTCAATATTTAATTCAGTTCATAATAGTTGTTTACTGAAGAGGATCTTTCTAGGAGATTAAATTCTATTTTCATTGCAATAATGACACCAAAAAATAACCAAAACATCTTTATAAATAAAGGACCAGGTGGTCGAATAAGCACGCTTGATTTTAGCTAAACAATATGTCTACTTAAAAAATATAATTAAGACAATTTTGGACAATAATTGAGTAGTCACACCTTCTTTGTATAATTACCAATGTAAAATACAACTTTGCAACCATGTAGCTATAAATCATATTGTATTATCAATGTTCAAACGCTGGCTCGTGGTAAACTTACCCTCCAATCGAAGCAGGGTCAGGTCAAATGCCAGTCAAATTAGTTATGTATCAAGAACTGGGTTACGCTTCGTGAGGTTGAATGAAAGGTGTCCAAAGAAGCGCACGTAAAATATTGCCTAGTGAAGCCTTTTCTCTGCCTCGCTTGGATAGCCTTCCCAATATAATCCAGCAATCTGTCCATCCAAAGTTTACATTGACTTTAAAGTAATGTATCAAGGTACAAATGATATGCATCTTGAATAACATACTGTGATACAGTGACAGAAAGTATGGTGCCTGTGATAGTACTCATGATAAGAAGGTATGTTTTATTTTATTTTATTGAATGTCAAACTTCTGAACTGCTCCCTTTGTGTAAACATGTTACATTACGTTCTGCAGGTGGGCATCACCATCAAAGGCAACCCACATCGAAACCTATGTACCAAATTCTAAAGTAATCCAGCACACGTACGACTTGAGGACATACGAGAGGACTGTACAGGTGGGAATTACAAGCTATCATAGGTTCAATAGCCAGATTTAAAGAACCATATATGCTTACTATCACATCATGATCAATAAGATGTTTCAAGCAAAACTGAATTTCAATTAAAGTTGATTTTTTTTTATTATTTATGAAGCTGATTTCAAATTTTCTGATTAGTCATATCTAGTTTACGATCTGCAAGTGTTCATAGTAAAATGCTGGCTCTCTGTTGCAGTTACAAGATGTCCCTTCAACCATGCTTCCAATATTTCTTGACATAGTCCGTTGCCATTTGCCAATGGGAGTAAATATCACTGTGAAAGAGGTATGTAACTCTGTAATGTACTTGACATGGGCAATAATTATATAATTACAACATACTGTGTATTTAATAAAGGTTGTTAAGATTGTGAAATGAATGGAAGTATTTACTGCAATCTTTTTCCTCTTTTTTTTTAAAGTGATTGAGTGAAGCCTGGAAATCTTCAAAGCTTTCAACTGTGTTTACTAGTAGTCATCATTGCATGTCACTGAGCCTCAAATGAATGTGATGGTTTGCCTGGTTCAGGCTTAACGATTTACATGCTAATGTAATATGGCTGGAATATTGCTTTCTCTAGAGATCACTCATTCGCTGGTAGGATGAAAAATTCCCAGTCCCAAACTTCTGGATTTCAAACCTTTAGGATCGGTCCCAATACAAGCGGTTTACATGAACATGAATGGGATGAAAGTGCAATGAAAAGGTTTTAACTAGAGTTTTTCAGGTTGTTTGGCCATATATTTCACTGTAGTCAATTGTCGATCTCTCAAAAACCTTACTTATCTTTTAGCCCGATGTAGAAGAGGAAAATGACCGATATGTTCCTGATAAACGTCTGAAGGATTTGTATGCAGAAGTAGATGCCATTCAGAAGGCCAGAGATGAGAGAAGGAAGAAATAAGGTGGCATGTGTTTAGGATTGTCGCTTCAAAAGGACTGATCTTTGATCTGGATCTAGTGTTTTATCAAAGGATCAGCAGATTGCCTTTGGAACATGTGAATCAATAGAGGCATCAGTATTTGGATGTTAGCTTTCTAAAACTCGATTAGCTGCAATTTGGAAATTGTACTCCCTTTGGTATGCAGATGTCTTGGCAGTCAGAAACAGTGTGCAGATGTCCACAATATGATGGCAGGGACTCTGCTTACTATATATACATTTTGGAACTATCCACGTAAGTTTGTTTTGAGATACACATTGTACTGAGAATTTAGACATGTAGACACTGATAAAATGATTATGCAAATTATGGAGGTGTCTTGAAATCTTTAAACATGGGTATTATGTTGGGTGTTAACAATCTGATTATAGTGATGATGTTTTCAATTTACTGCATCTGAATTGTGATCAGTTACAACAGAAGAAGCTAGAAGAAGGCTTCAAGTACAAATCTACAGGACATCTGTTAGGACCATCTGCTGAAGCTTCTGAAAAACCATTTAGATGCATAGCCTGAAACGTGTCATCGTGATCATTAGGAATATATTACTTTCAGTTTTGTATGGATGGGATGTGTGCGAAAATAAATATAAACAAATATCCAATTGTTTGTGCAATTCTTGCTGTAAGGTACCATATATTTCATACTTATGTCTTTGTGAAATGACTCAAGTGCTAGTTCTCACAAGTCAAGTGCATAAAAGACACAGTTATCTCATACTGCCAAAAAAAACTTCACAAGATCACTTTCAGGGAGTTCTATTCTCTCAGGAAGCAGCTATTAGTAGAGTTATGGTGGCTGATACTGGATCAGCAAGCATGACTTCCACACAATGTTCTGTGGAGTAAAATCATACAAACTCCTCTTGTTTTCAATTTTGGGTTGAAATGTAAAGTGCAAAGTAATGTGTGCAGTACAAAATCATGATGTTGATGCATAAAAACACTGGAAATTATTATCAAAACATTTTATTATTGAGAATATACATACAACCTTGTTGGCAGGTATTTACACAGGGCAGAATGTGACTACTTGTTCGATGCAAAGATACATGGCATATTTTCCTGTTGAAAATGTTGCTTTATTGACCAGTCTCATTAGAATCAGATCTTTCACACTGACGAGATACCAGGAAGATCTGAAGACGCCTCCACTGGCGGACACATCAAGTAACCCCTGACCAATATATTCTGAAGGATATGTGGATTCTTGGGCTTATCATATGGCATCTTTCCATAACGATTGTGGTACACTTCATTTCATATAATAGCACAGCCTTAATGCAGATTTCTCTTACTATAATCAAGGCACGGAAATCAGAACTTGTCTTTCTGGTGAGGTATTGTATCCAAGTAAAAGATCTGATTTTGATGAGACTCACATTGAATGTCTACACTGAATAATGAAGAAATATGGCATAAATATCCCCATCGTGTAGAGAGAACTGACCCATCTCTTGTAAATGTCATTGTATGTCAATTGTATATTTAGGATTTTTCACAGATTTTTGACCATCAGTAGACATTATTTCAACATGTCACAAGCAAATATTGGGACAGTAAAGAAGGTTAACAATTTCTGTACCCATAAAACACCTATAAAGTTTTAAAGTGTGTGAATATCTCTTAATGTTACAAAAATATAACTTTATAATGGACGGTTCAATGTACAAAAGTTAATGTATATCATGTGTATGTTACAAATAAGGACTCAAATTCCTGAGTACAAGAGGAGCATCATTTTGATTTAAGTGAATTATTGCTAACAGAATTTCAAATCCTCTTCTGTTTGTTGATGAAATACATGTCACTTCTGCAGAAGCTGTTATATATGTCATCATTATAACATAAGTTAGTAATTTTTTCACTCAATTTAGGAAATTTCACTGAAAATTGTGTAAGAACTAGAGGACAAATATTAGCCAGCAGATGAATCCTTGTACTCTCTTGCCCTTGTGTCCCAAAGTCTGTTCCACTTTTACACAACTCCAAAATGTATGACCTTGACATTCCCCTCCTCTTCCTCTTCCTAAAACAGAATTATCAGTTTAGTTTGTGACAATATTTGCGATACTGCGAGGAAGGATTTTATTCACGTTCAATAATACATAAAGGAGATAACAGTTTTTTCGTCCAGGAATCATTTTCAGGTTCAAATCTCACAGATGGAGCTGATTATATTCCCTGGTTTGTACATCCACATTCTTGTCTGTTTCATTGAAGTGATAAATGTGTACAACCTGAAATACTGTTCAAATTGGCATTAAATCCCAAATTAACTTACTATAAGCATAGGATGTACAAAAGTTTATTCAGATCACTACTTACTTCATGATCATTCCTTGCTCTGTGTCCTGAAAAGATAACAGTGTAATATTGGCAATTACTTTACCTATTTCAGAATCCATATAAGCTACAGAGCTGGTTGTGCAAAGTGATAGATTACTATCCTACCACATAAAGGAACTATATCACACCACACTTCTCTAAAAATATATAATGCATTTCACTCAATAATAGTAACTATCAGCCCTGAGGAAATCTACCATATAATATATTAAAACATTTTTTTACATCTTTAGATTACAATATTAAATTAATAAGTTTGAATTAATTAATTCAACGTTGACGTTGCATTAAATTGAAGCTCGCACCCTCTACCGGCCGAACAATATATTTTAAGCGAACCCCATAGAGTTATGTCCCTTGGAGTGCCCTTTACAAATATCCTACAAACACCTAGTGATTGAAACCACTTCAGCAAACACCAACAACACTGTGTGCGACCGTTTTCGATGTACGGAGCAATTGTTTACATTCCATATATGGCAAGTGTTCTGTGTTTGGAAGCTGTCACCTTGAACTTGAAGTTTCAATTATCGATTTCATGCAAGTTGTAAGGGATAATAAGTCTTTTATTGCATTAATAGGAAGCCAAAGTGAGTGCATATGCCCAATATATATAATATAGGCCAAAATATTGTCGAAAATGTGTGACATTGTGCCTGTTATCATGATTATGAACTTGCACTTTCATTGGGTGAGTATATGGTTTTATGCCAATTTTAGCAATATACCTGCAGAGGTCCCCAGAAATGGGCTTCACTCATTATACCCATGTGGGTAATCTAACCTGGGTCTTCGGCGTAACGAACAAAGGCTTCAACCACTAAGCTACACCTGACTTATAGGGGCAGGCTAGTTGAAATGAACAACCTTTCACAACAGGCAAACTAGCTAACCTTGGTCTTGTCTCCTTGGAGGCTGGTCCATCAGAGCAGCTGTGTAGTCATGGATGAGATCGCCATCAATCTCATATTCTTCATCAGGGGGCTGGTACCTGCACACACAGATCTACTGTAGTAAGACGTTTTAAGTACCAACATATACTACCCATCAAAAATTTAGACTCACTTAAAACACTCACCATATGTTATGTATATACATAAGGTTACATCGAATATGAATTTCTCCCCTAACTTGGGGGAACCAACTGCAAACCTTATGCAGATGAATTGCATGAGGATCATGCATCAGATTGCTGAAAAGCATGTGCAAATATCATGCATGTGAACAGCTGCATTTTGGTGTAAAGTTTTGTTAAGAATTCACCAATTTTCACAGAGTCTCATCATTGATTGAACTCATGACAATAATATTTTCAATGTTACAAATTTGTTTTACAATGCATCAGTTCATGTGTAAACAGTATGGAATATTTTGCAAAATCTAGTTTAGAACAGTTGACTGAAGTAAGTGGCTACATTTACACTAGTGAGTCTAAACCTTTGATGGGTAGTATTTTTAACCTCTCAGTGGCATCCGACATCAGTGCAGTTATTTGCATTCTCACACAGCTTCATAATATTTGCCACACTGATTTGATAGTTTAAATGTTCTACTGATTGCGAAGGAGCCCACAGCAGCATATTAACATTTCAACATATTCTTTGTTCAACCTATCTATCACTGAAGAATGTTCATGGCGTTGGGGATAGTTTCTTGTGACATTGGTAAAAGACAGTGTCATTGAGCTGTCTTCATTATGGTCAGTTGCTTTTGTACATGGTTGAAAAGATGGGTATTATAAAGACCTCTCACCATGCCCTGGATCATATTAAGTCACTTGCATAAATAATCTATGAATTATAATTCTTGTATCTCAACATAGAGATTGTAAATATGATTACCAGAAACAAACATGAAAACAAATCATGACAGATTGGCTGAAAGATATGAAGACTACATCCTCACCCTCTGACAGACCCGTTCCTGTGTCGCTGTGTGTCGATGAAGCGGTGGGAGCGGGAGGAGGAGGATGCTTGTTGTCGGTAGTATTCACTCTGCCACGGGTGCTGCCGTGACCGTGGTAGCTGAGAAGCAAACGCAATGCATTTACTGTAAATCTCACCATGATAATGTCAGTGCTGACTGCTTAACTAAAATGTGTCATGAAATATAAGTGTGAAGCCCAGATTGAAATTTAAAATGCTCATCAGCAAACAACATCACCAAGACTGCTGAAATCAAATGCTATGATCTTGTATGGAGTGAAAGCTGTTTGAATGGCATCCAAGTGAAAGATTTCCATAATGTGTCTATCTACATTCCTGAGAAGTTTTCAAACCTATCAGGGCTCCATTACGTAATCTGGTACATGCCATGGAATGAAAAAGAACTTTTTTAACATTTGACAAATGGAAGAGGATTATTAATATAAGTTAAACTGAATTCACACCTGGTCAAGGAGATTCTCGTGGTCCTGTTGAGGATTGTGGTCACCATTGTGATAACCATCATCTAAAGACAGCTCCTCATCCAAACCATCAAAGGAATCTGAAAGTACAATCACTCTGTAGCCTTCTTTTCTCCACAGTCCTACACACCTCCTTCACTTCAAGTAGGCAAAGTTCAACATCTTTAAGTAGAGTACTGACACAGTAATAGCAAGCTTGATGTTTAGGACTGACATCATCTCCAAGAAAAGTGTTTTATCTGTTGCTGTTGTTACACATTTCAAAAATTTACTTTACTTGGTGAGCGTGTTTGGCTTAATGCTGCCTTAAACACCACTTCCTTCACATCAGAGTGTGATGTCTTAAAGTGTAAATATCATCCACAGTGATGACGGTAGTAGACCATTTTGACAAAATACCCAACAGACCAAGGATGTGAAGCAGCCCCATTCTGTGATTCAAACCATTCGCCATCATATCCTGTCAGCACATGATTCTACACTGCATGTTCAGTACCATAGAAAACCACATGGTTTCTGGTTCCCTTTCTCCAGTTGTATCATCTGATCCCCTTTCTCTGGTCACACCACCTGATCCCCTTTCTCAGATCACACCACCTGATCCCCTTTCTCTGGTCACACCACCTGATCCCCTTTCTCTGGTCACACCACCTGATCCCCATTCTCTGGTCACACCACGTGATCCCCTTTCTCAGATCACACCACCTGATCCCCTTTCTCAGATCACACCACCTGATCCCCATTCTCAGGTCACACCACCTGATCCCCTTTCTCTGGTCACACCACCTGATCCCCTTTCTCAGGTCACACCACCTGATCCCCTTTCTCTGGTCACACCACCTGATCCCCTTTCTCAGGTCACACCACCTGATCCCCTTTCTCAGGTCACACCACCTGATCCCCTTTCTCTGGTCATTTCTCACACACCACCTGATCCCCTTTCTCAGGTCACACCACCTGATCCCCTTTCTCAGGTCACACCACCTGATCCCCTTTCTCAGGTCCCCACCCCTTTCTTCCCATCTCAGGTCACACCATCTGATCCCCTTTCTCAGGTCAGTTGATCCCCTTTCTCATCACACCACCTGATCCCCTTTCTCCAGTTGTATCATCTGATCCCATTTCTCAGGTCACACCACCTGATCCCCTTTCTCAGGTCATACCACCTGATCCCCTTTCTCCAGTTGTATCATCTGATCCCCTTTCTCAGGTCACACCACCTGATCCCCATCTGATCTCCTTTCTCCAGTTGATCCCCTTTCTCAAGTCACACCACCTGATCCCCTTTCTCAGTTGTCATCTGATCCCCTCTCAGGTCACACCACCTGATCCCCTTTCTCAAGTCATACCATCTGATCCACCTGTCTTTATCCACCTGGTTTTACAAGCCTTGTGACATCCCTTCTTACCAAGTGACTCAGAGTCCACCTGTTCTGCCTTCCTCTTGGCCACCTCTGCAAGAGCTGTCTCCCCCTTGTCTAGGGCCATATGGTGGATGTCCTGTAACATACATCACCATGGAGAGAAAACAGTCTTCAAATGGCCAGGTCTCAAATCCTAATTCAGAATAGATTTAACAATTCCAATCCATATAAAGGTTTCAAACTCACCATAAACAGATCCCTGGCACCGATATCAACAGCTAAAAGGAACGCCTTGTCAAATCGAGCATACCTGCAATGATGTGAAATACTTCAGAGTTCTTTACATTTATCCTAGTTGCTTCATCATGTTCATAAGAAAAATATTTCAAGAAAAATGCAATGGACTTGTGATAATATGTTACGAGAAGACTGGTTCACAATTACTATCAAATGACTTATAATCGATGTGATTTATAGCTTTCGAAAAGAGACAATTCCCATATCTATGGCAAAGCGCAGTGATTGTATGCTTGGGGCACAAAATACCTCGAAGGTAATAAAAGCTATGATGCAGCTCTAGAAAATGAGGAAACTGGTTTCAGGTGTTTGCAGATTAGGGTCATGTTGGGGAAACTAAAACATGTATATATCTTTATAGGTTGAAGACAATAGTTTCATCATTTTCAGACCATTAGCATCAAATTTTGAGAAGCTAATACCTAATAAAAAAATGAAAGGCCTAAATTTGATACCAAATGTGCCGCATTAGACTTTTGCCACTTTCTGTAATGGCAAATTACAGTATAAGTCTCCTATTACACTAACTGATGTACACGTTACCTCAGTAAGTAATGAAAGAATCGTCTTGCTAGTCTGCTGATGGGGTCTCTGTACTCCAGTATTGTTACTTCAGATATAGCAGGTTTAGGAGCATAGAATGTACCAAGAGTGGCTTCAAGCTGAGCTGCAAGATCAACATGACGATTAAATCTCAAGTTTGCCATGTAGCCATTCAGGGTGATTCATTCTTACACTTATACATGTATACACAGTGAAAGCCTGATAACCCACATGGTAAAATTCCAAAAGCAATTTGTAGAACTTTTCAGACTAACAAATCCCAGAAGCTTGGATTCCCACACTTCCCATATGTTTACCATTCTTCCCTTATGTTTACCATTCTTTCCATATGTTTATCATTCTTGTACTCCCACCACTCTTGCACAGTATTTACCTCTCTTCCCTTATTTTACCACTGAATTCTCAGGCAATTCTAGAATGCCCGATCAGGTTGAATCTGGTCACCCACTATACTATTCTTGCAGGTCTAAACAACACAAACCTCCACCGCGAATTGCTGCAACATTGATGCCTGGAGTAGAAGGCATGCCAAACTTTCCCCCAAGAAAATCCCATTTATTTGTTGCATTAGGTATGTTTTCAACTCTCTGATTTAACATCTCTACCTTCTCTGTCAGCATTGAGGGGCATCCGCAGTAGGTTGTTGACTATTGTAGACAGACAGGAGTAGCACGTGTGACCGTCTGTGTCCCAGTTGAGGCTGGACAACACACCCACTGCCTGCACACATCACGAACATACTCCATCATAACACTGACATTCAACTGGGCAGAGCAAGCACATAAGGCAGCGTTCAATCTAGTCTAATCAATTCAATCACCACAGAACATCACTGATAATCACTATTACTCATGTACCATTTGACTGGAACTACTATAACTACCGACAGACTAGAGTAATAAATTTTTAATATAATCATGATAACAGATTGATAATTCTTTGTTCAATTAACTATCTTGGTTCACAAAAATCTTATAATCATTAGTTTGGCTGTAGAAAAGGGACAGGGATCATAAGTGTTCAGTGGATCAACTTCTTGTTTCAAACATGGCCATGGTGGCAACTTTATCACCGAGTCTGAAGCCTAAGCCTAGTCAACTCCTAGAAGGGTCTCAAACACTGATCGTTACGCTCTAACTCAAACACTGTGACACTGTGAAGTGATGCTTTTTCCATTCTTGAAGAAACATTCGGCCAACGTGCTTTATCTTGAACTGAGCAAACAATATCCATGTTTAGCACTGTACCAGTACCTCATCAATCTGTTTATGCTTGAGGTACTCTCTAACCAGCTCAAGGGGAGATAATCTCTCCCGACTCACAACGCCAAGGTGGAAGAGCAAAACAGCTGGCGGACCCCTGGAACACATATAAAGACAGATACCTATCAAAGAGGTCATATGAATTACAAATAATTCCATTCTCAAATGTTGTTTTATGATTTACCAGCATTATTACAGTTACATCAAAGTGTCCTGTAAATATACAAATATGGACAAGGCAAACATCATGAGAAACTATATGCCAGGTCACAGTTACACATTAACAACCACACAACACGAATATAATCCCCACTTCAACTGGCCCTGCATCAGGCATGGAACACTGGGGACCTACTTTCCCTCAGAATTCCTACAAAGCTACTCATTCACACACACACTAACTACAATAAACTAATGTTGGATGAGCAAAACAGTGCAATTTAGAAGAAGACATCAAAACCCTTAAAATTGGTTAAAAAGTATGAATTTGTTTAGATATGGACCTGTTTAAAAAATAGATCTTACTTGTCAAATGTGAGGAACAAGGCATCCATATAATCTGTGACACAGTCTGTTGTCTGGGGGCTGAAGGGGCACCAGTCCATGTGGGTTAAGGTCACTGGGCCCCTGGTCAAGAGATAAACAGAAGTTAGGGCAGCATGTTCAGAAAACATCTTTATATATTTTACTTAAGGTCAGAAGGGTTAAATTGTTTGTTCTGAAAAATGAACTAATATAAATCACAAAGTGTTTAAAGGTAAAGTAAAACATTTGTTTTCTTATCTGAAATGGAATCGAATTAAAGATTTCAATATAGTGATAATTGGATCGATTACAGACATCATTACGTTTTTACCATCCAAACTAACCCACCCCTGCACACTTTCAACAAAAGGGAAGATCTGGGGTAGAATAGGTCTTCAGCAACCCAAGCTTGCCACAAAATGCTTTCGTCGTAGAGGCGCTAACAGATAGGGGGATCGGGACTGGTCAGGCTCATAGCTGACTTGGATTGACACATGTCATCGGTTCCCAATTGCGCAGATCGATGCTCATGCTGTTGATCACTGGATTGTCTGGTAAAACTAAACTCACTCACTCACTCATTCACCAAAAGGAAAAGTGAGTTTGAAAACCCCACCTGAAGAACCTGTTAATTCTTAGATATTTTTCTGATCCTGGTTCTTCTGATACAAGGCTTATTCTTAAAGGGTTGAGTGCCATGTCATAGAGCTGAAAAAGGCAAATCAGAATGCTCCATTTTCTTAATAGGCTTTACACAAGGTAATTATATAGTTATACATTTTTGTTATTATTATATTGAGACATGTGTCCAACCAAAACATTGTACGCTCTGAGTGCCTGGACAACACTCACCAGTACATCTCCTCTTGCACTCCCCACAAACACAACTGTACACCCAGGGTGCCAGGACATCACTCACCTGTACATCTCCTCTTGCACTTCCCACAAACACAACTGTACCCCCAGGGTGCCATGAAAACACTCACCTGTACATCTCCTCTTGCACTCCCTTGCACTCTACACAAACACAACTGTACACCCAGGGTGCCAGGACATCACTCACCTGTACATCTCCTCTTGCACTCCCCACAAACACAACTGTACACCCAGGGTGCCAGGACATCACTCACCTGTACATCTCCTCTTGCACTCTGCACTCCCCAGGGTGCAACACACAACATCTCCTCTTGCACTCCCCATAAACACAACTGTACCCCCAGGGTGCCAGGACAACACTGTACATCCCAGGGTGCCAGGACATCACTCACCTGTACATCTCCTCTGCATCACACTCTCACTCCACAAAACACTCACATGTACATCTGTACAAACCCCCAGGGTGCCAGGACAACACTCACCTGTACATCTCCTCTTGCACCTGTACATCTCCTCTTGCACTCCCCACAAACACAACTGTACACCCAGGGTGCCAGGACATCACTCACCTGTACATCTCCTCTTGCACTCCCCACAAACACAACTGTACATGTACATCTCCTCTTGCACAACACTCACCATCTCCCTCTTGAACTCCCCAAACACACAACTGTACTCCCCAGGGTGCCAGGACAACACTCACCTGTACATCTCCTCTCTTGCACTCCCCACAAACACAACTGTACCCCCAGGGTGCCAGGACAACACTCACCTGTACAGGACATCACTCACCTGTACATCTCCTCTTGCACTCCCCACAAACACAACTGTACCCATCTCCTCTTGCACTCCCAACAAACACACAACTGTACCCCCAGGGTGCCAGGACATCACTCACCTGTACATCTCCTCTTGCACTCCCCACAAACACAACTGTACCCCCAGGAGGACATCACTCACCTGTACATCTCACTCCCCACAAACACAACTGTACTCCCCAGGGTACCAGGACAACACTCACATGTACATCTCCCCCCCACAAACACAACTGTACCCCCAGGGTGCCAGGACATCACTCACCAGTACATCTCCTCTTGCTCTCCCCCAAACCACAACTGTACCCCCAGGGAGCCAGGACATCACTCACCTGTACATCTCCTCTTGCACTCCCCACAAACACAACTGTACCCCCAGGGTGCCAGGACATCACTCACCTGTACATCTCCTCTCCCCACAAACACAACTGTACCCCCCAGGGTGCCAGGACAACACTCACACATGTACATCTCCTCTTGCACTCCCCATAAACACACTATACCCCCAGGTGCCAGGACATCACTCACCTGTACATCTCCTCTTGCACTCCCCACAAACACAACTGTACCCCCAGGGTGCCAGGACATCACTCACCTGTACATCTCCTCTTGCACTCCCAACAAACACAACTGTACCCCCAGGGTGCCAGGACAACACTCACATGTACATCTCCTCTTGCACTCCCCACAAACACAACTCTACCCCCAGGGTGCCAGGGCAACACTCATGTACATCTCCTCTTGCACTCCCCACAAACACAACTGTACCCCCAGGGTGCCAGGACATCACTAACCTGTACTTAACCTTTTGCCCTCCACACAAACACAACTGTACCCCCAGGGTGCCAGGACAACACTCACATGTACATCTCCTCTTGCACTCCCCACAAACACAACTGTACCCCCAGGGTGCCAGGACAACACTCACATGTACATCTCCTCTTGCACTCCCCACAAACACACAACTGTACCCCCAGGGTGCCAGGACAACACTCACATGTACATCTCCCTCTTTGCACTCCCCACAAACACCACTGTACTGTACAACACTCACCTGTACATCTCCTCTTGCACTCCCCACAAACACAACTGTACCCCAGGGTGCCAGGACAACACTCACCTGTACATCTCCTCTTGCACTCCCCACAAACACAACTGTACCCCCAGGGTGCAAGGGGCAACACTCACATGTACATCTCCTCTTGAACTCACCACAACTGTACATCTCCTCTTGCACTCCCTTGCACAAACACAAACACACTAACTGTACCCCAGGGTGGACATCACTAACCTGTACTTTTTAACCTTTTGCCCCTCCCACACAAACACAACTGTACCCCCCAGGGTGCCAGGACAACACTCACATGTACATCTCCTCTTGCACTTCCCCAAAACACAACTGTACTCCCCTCAGGGTGCCAGGACAAACACTCACATGTACATCTCCTCTTGCACTCCCCACAAACACAACTGTACCCCCAGGGTGCCAGGACAACACTCACATGTACATCTCCTTGAACTCCCCATAAACACAACTGTACTTCCCCAGGGTGCCAGGGACAACACTCACTCTGTACATCTCTTGCACTCCCCACAACACAACTGTCCCCCTTAGGGTGCCAGGACAACACTCACATGTACATCTCTCTCTTGCACTCCTTAACAAATACAACTGTGGGCCTCAGGGGTCCAGGACATCACTCACCTGTACATCTCCTCTTGCACTCCCCACAAACACAACTGTACTTCTCTAGGGTGCCAGGACAACACTCACCTGTACATCTCTCCTCTTCTGCACTCCCCATAAACACAACTGTACCCCAAGGGTGCCAGGACATCACTCACCTGTACATCTCTCTGCCTGCACTCCCAACAAACACAACTGTACCCCCTAGGGTGCCAGGACAACACTCACATGTACATCTCCCTCTTGCACTCCCCACAAACACAACTGTACCCCCAGGGTGCCGGGACAACACTCACATGTACATCTCCTCTTGCACTTCCCCACAAACACAACTGTACCCCCCAGGGTGCCAGGACAACACTCCCCACTTAACCTCTTGCACAACTGTACCCCCAGGGTGCACAAATCACTCCCCAGGTGCCAACACTACATGTACATCTCCTCTTGCACTCCCCACAAACACAACTGTACCTCTTTCAGGGTGCCTGGACACACTCACATGTACTTACCTTCTTGCCCTCCACACAAACACAACTGTACCCCCAGGGTGCCAGGTTATCACTCACATGTACATCTCTCTTGCACTCCCCACAAACACAACTTGTACCCCCAGGGTGCCAGGACAACACTGTACATCTCTCTTGCACTCCCCACAAACACAACTGTACACCCCAGGGTGCCAGGACACTCACATGTACATCTCCTCTTGCACTCCCCACAAACACAACTGTACCCCTCAGGTGCCAGGGACAACACTCACATGTACATCTCCTCTTGCACTCCCCCACAAACACAACTGTACCCCCAGGGTGCCAGGACAACACTCACCTGTGGACATCTCCTCTTGCACTCCCCACACAAACACAACTGTACCCCTGGGGTGCAACTGTACACACCCCAGGGTGCAGGGACAACACTCACATGCATCTCCTCTGCACTCCCCACAAAACACAACTGACATCACTCACCTGTACATCTCTCTTGCACTCCCCACACAACACTCACCTGTACATCTCCCTCTTGCACTCCCCACAAACACAACTGTACTCCCCCTCTAGGGTGCAGGGTGCATCTCCTCTGCACTCCCCCACAAACACAACTGGAGGACAACACTCACATGTACACCCTCTTAACTCCCTGACATTGAACTCCTCTGCCAGGCACTCCTTCACAAACATCTCTCCTGTCCCATTGGAACACAACTTACCCCCCAGGGTGCCAGGACAACACTCACCTGTACATCTCCTCTTGCACTCCTTATTAAACACAACTGTACCCCCAGGGTGCCAGGGGCAACACTCACATGTACATCTCCTCTTTGAACTCCCCACAAACACAACTGTACCCCCCCAGGTGCCAGGACATCACTCACCTGTACATCTCCTCTCCTCTTTGCACCCCCAAACTCAACTGTACCTTCCAGCACTCCAGGACAACACTCACATGTACATCTCACTCTTGCACTCCCCACAAACACAACTGTACACCCAGGGTGCCAGGACATCACTCACCTGTACATCTCCTCTTGCACTCCCCACAAACACAACTGTACACCCAGGGTGCCAGGACATCACTCACCTGTACATCTCCTCTTGCACTCCCCACAAACACAACTGTACACCCAGGGTGCCAGGACATCACTCACCTGTACATCTCCTCTTGCACTCCCCACAAACACAACTGTACCCCCAGGGTGCCAGGACATCACTCACATGTACATCTCCTCTTGCACTCCCCACAAACACAACTGTACCCCCAGGGTGCCAGGACAACACTCACCTGTACATCTCCTCTTGCACTCCCCCAAAACACAACTGTACCCCTGGGTGCCAGGACATCACTCACCTGTACATCTCCTCTTGCACTCCCCACAAACACAACTGTACCCCCAGGGTGCCAGGACATCACTCACCTGTACATCTCCTCTTGCACTCCCCCAAACCACAACTGTACCCCCAGGGTGCCAGGACATCACTCACCAGTACATCTCCTCTTGCACTCCCCACAAACACAACTGTACCCCCAGGGTGCCAGGACAACACTCACCTGTACATCTCCTCTTGCACTCCCCCACAAACACAACTGTACCCCCAGGGTGCCAGGACATCACTCACCTGTACATCTCCTCTTGCACTCCCCACAAACACAACTGTACCCCCAGGGTGCCAGGACATCACTCACCTGTACATCTCCTCTTGCACTCCCCAACAAACACAACTGTACCCCCAGGGTGCCAGGACATCACTCACCTGTACATCTCCTCTTGCACTCCCCACAAACACAACTGTACCCCCAGGGTGCCAGGACAACACTCACATGTACATCTCCTCTTGCACTCCCCACAAACACAACTGTACCCCCAGGGTGCCAGGACATCACTCACCTGTACATCTCCTCTTGCACTCCCCACAAACACAACTGTACCCCCAGGGTGCCAGGACATCACTCACCTGTACATCTCCTCTTGCACTCCCCACAAACACAACTGTACCCCCAGGGTGCCAGGACATCACTCACCTGTACATCTCCTCTTGCACTCCCCACAAACACAACTGTACCCCCAGGGTGCCAGGACATCACTCACCTGTACATCTCCTCTTGCTTGCTCCCAACAAACACAACTGTACCCCCAGGGTGCCAGGACATCACTCACCTGTACATCTCCTCTTGCACTCCCCACAAACACAACTGTACCCCCAGGGTGCCAGGACAACACTCACCTGTACATCTCCTCTTGCACTCCCCACAAACACAACTGTACCCCCAGGGTGCCAGGACAACACTCACCTGTACATCTCCTCTTGCACTCCCCACAAACACAACTGTACCCCCAGGGTGCCAGGGTGCCACATCACTCACCTGTACATCTCCTCTTGCACTCCCCACAAACACAACTGTACCCCCAGGGTGCCAGGACATCACTCACCTGTACATCTCCTCTTGCACTCCCAACAAACACAACTGTACCCCCAGGGTGCCAGGACATCACTCACCTGTACATCTCCTCTTGCACTCCCCACAAACACAACTGTACCCCCAGGGTGCCAGGACATCACTCACCTGTACATCTCCTCTTGCACTCCCCACAAACACAACTGTACCCCCAGGGTGCCAGGACAACACTCACCTGTACATCTCCTCTTGCACTCCCCACAAACACAACTGTACCCCCAGGGTGCCAGGACAACACTCACCTGTACATCTCCTCTTGCACTCCCCACACAAACACAACTGTACCCCCAGGGTGCCAGGACATCACTCACCTGTACATCTCCTCTTGCACTCCCACACAAACACAACTGTACCCCCAGGGTGCCAGGACATCACTCACCTGTACATCTCCTCTTGCACTCCCCACAAACACAACTGTACCCCCAGGGTGCCAGGACATCACTCACCTGTACATCTCCTCTTGCACTCCCCACAAACACAACAGTACCCCCAAGGATGCCAGGACATCACTCACCTGTACATCACCTTTGCACTCCCAACAAACACAACTGTACCCCCAGGGTGCCAGGACATCACTCACCTGTACATCTCCTCTTGCACTCCCCACAAACACAACTGTACCCCCAGGGTGCCAGGACATCACCGACGGCAACTGACAATTAAAAAAGCATTTGAAAATATAGACTCATACCAGCACTGAAACTGATATTCATATTAACTGTCTCACCGTGTAAGAAAAGAGAACAAATTAACCCAGTGAAAGACTAACAAAGTAATTCTTCATTTTATTCTATTGGTAGTATGTGTTTTATCATGTATTATGAAATATCTCACCACTGCTGCCCGTGTAAACTGGGTGAGTTTCCTGTGCTCATCATACATCACCTGCAATAAACCAAGAAATGCACAGGTAAATATTTGTTTGTTTGTTTGTATACCACTGCTCTGCTTTATTCAAGTTTCACGAGTGAAGCTTGTAAATAACTGAGTCTGGACCAGACATGGTAAAATAAAGTCACAATGTTTTACAAGCCTGCTCCATGCTGTCATCCAGTACAGCAAGAGTTTCAGGGAACCAATTGTAACCCGGAATTCCCATAGGTCACATTTTAATGAAGAATATTCAAATTGGCAGATATCGTATAACACTCACATCTTCTGAGTGTTCACAACAAACTTATACCTTTGATTTAACTTTAAACAGATCATGAAATTAAAGCATAAAAACTCAAATTGAAACTGAAACCTTACCAAAGAGGCGTCACTACATCCCAAAAGAAGTTTATCCTCCGATGGATTCCGGCACTGACAGAGGACACTAGCTGAAATACAACTTGGTTCGTCACTTCACTTCATCCAAGAGCACAAACACAACATGTCACCTATGTTACATGTACAATGATGAAAAAGTTCCATTTCAAAACCATTTCCAGTTACATTAAAGAATTTAGACTGATATCACTATCCAGTACCATATTGTAAAAGTGCAATTGTTTTTATGGAATGAATTAGTTTGATACAATACCTTTAAGAGGAATGTTGGTGACTGACACTCTCTGTATCTGAAAAAAAGAAGAAGAAAGATTGGAACGGAGTGGAGTGGAGTGGAGAGGAGTGAGTGGTGTGAGTGAGTGAGTGAGTGGGCATTGTTTAACGTCTCTTTTAGCAATATTCCATCAATTTCAGGGAAGGTGACACCAGAAATGGGCTTCACACATTGTACCCATGTGGGGAATCGAACCTGGGCCTTCAGCATGATGAGCAAACACTTTAACCACTAAGCTACCCCACCAACCCTTAGTCAGAAAGAGTGTTTGAGTTAGGTTAACACCACATTGAACAGTATTTGAGTGGTGTCACTGTTGACGTGGGACGAAAGCCTAAAGTGAAGCAGATATGATGCAAACACACCTAGAAACATGTTCCTGGCATGTTCAAGGGACTTAACTCTTAACTGAACCACCACTGTGGTTGTTGCTGGAGACCAAAGTAATGCTTTGAGCCACATGCTTGGGGTGTTTTGTCAACAGCCAATCAGTTGCAAGTGGACAATGAAGTACCGGCTACAATCACTGGCTGCCATCGCTTCATTCTCAAAAATGGTGACTGACAGAAGTTTGAGTGATGCAGCAGAACGATCCTAGACTGGATCTACTGGGATCTGGACAAAGGCACTTAACATCCGAGCATCCTCAGTCTGCATAACTTCTTCAAAATACTGTACTGGTAATCTTCAACAGTCAATAACTTAATTGGCTCATTATCTAGCCTCTTCTATTACATTCTTCATCTGGGCGAGGCAACCAAGTGGTTGTTGCACAACGATTTTGGAACATGGTGTAACCACTTCGAGGTGTTGCGGGCCCCGGATGAGAGAATTACTTGCTTATAGTAAGGGATTTGTGGCTTGCCATGTAGTTTGCCAGGATTTCAATGTACATTTCTGTTGACACATGCATACGTGTTTAGAGTAAAGACTACAGAACCTACCTTCCCTCGAACTACTTCATAAATGCATGCCTGTGCCACTGTGTCACCCTTGGAAGACAGAGCTTGTTCCACAGTGTAGATCTTGTGAGGCTGGATAGCACTGATACAGAAGCAGAACTTCATCTCACATCTCAACATATACTTGTCTCACATGCATAATCTCATAAATAACCACTGCCAACCTACAGTACTTCAAGGTAACAGTATTCACATAACTACAACAATGTCCATGTATTTATAATACACAGTGAATGTACAGATTGTGCCGCAAAATGGTTCAAAGTTCTCAGTTTTGACCTAGCTATGAATATGTTTGAATTTCCATAATCTGGTGACCATATAAGGTCCAGATGAAGGTGATCTGATTCATTCCCTCTGTGCAATATTTACACAAAAGAGATATCTGAATTGAATTTAAATACTTTGCAAGAAATTTGGCTGGGTTGCAATCTGATACCCTTCTGGGATCAAAACTACATTATAGTGTGATAGCTGAACCTACTATAACCTTTGTTTAAATTATTAGTTGTTACTTTCCACAGCAGCACAGTATAAGTTTGCCTTATGACACTGTCTATACATCATCAACTCAGTCTACATCCTGACTCACCTAAATGCAGCATGTACAGGGTCACATTCTGTCTTGGTGTATGTCAACACATCTGGATTGGGGCTGCAACACGATGAACAAAACAATGATCGTATGAACTGTGTTTGCTTGCTTTCACAAAGATTATGCTTTAGATTACTCAACACATCTTATTGTTTCACATAGCATGAAAATGCACAGAGAATCCATCTTTTCATTAACTTGTTGAGAAAAGGACATAGTTTCTAAGGAAGTCTTCAATGTACTGTGCTTGACGTAACCACACTTCATGATGCTACTCAAACATGACTTCTAGTGCAAAGAATCTGGATATTTGTAAAGTGTGCTTACCCATTGACGGACATTACCATAAGGTTTGCCCGCTCTCTATCCCCAGACATAGGAGTCCAAGGCCATGCCTCATCACTCGACTTGTACCACCACACCAACAGCTGAAATACAAGACATCTTGGAATAGAAGCCCCATGTCAGCATTAAAACTACCTGACAGCAAAAGGATGACAATATAAGAATTAGAGGCAAGCTGTTATTTTGAGACAACCGTTAGTTTCATACGTTGAACTCACTCACTCTCACTCTATGACTCACACATGCACTCACTCACTGACTCACTCACTGATTCACTCACTCACTCTATGGCTCACTCGCTGACACATGCACGCACTCACTCACTGTCTCACTCATTGCTTCACTCACTCACTCTATGGCTCACTCCCACTGACTCACTGGCTCTATGGCTCACTGCACTGACTCACTCACTGACTCACTCACTCCACTGACTCACTCTATGGCTCACTGACTCACTGCCTCACTCATTCCTTCACTCACTGACTCTATGGCTCACTCGCTGACTCATGCATGCACTCACTCACTCACTGTCTCACTCATTGCTTCACTCACTCACTGACTCACTCTATGGCTCACTCGCTGACTCACGCACACACTCACTCACTGCCTCACTCATTGCTTCACTCAATCACTGACTCACTCACTCTATGGCTCACTCACTCACTCTACGGCTCACTCACTCACTCCATGGCTCAGTCACTGACTCACTGACTCACTCTATGGCTCGCTCACTCACTCACTCACTCACTGACACACTCTATGACTCGCTCACTGACTCACGCATGCACGCATTCACTGACTCAGATGATCACTCACTTGTGAAATAATGTTAAAAGATTTAGGTCGTACAGAACTAATTCATGTGTGTAATTTCATGTAACTTTATATATGATGAAAACACAATTAAAGGAAAAGGTTAATAAATTCAGTCTCTACCAAATCATTGTGGATATTGCTAGAGAAGCGTCTCTCCAGTCTTCTTCCCTTGGGGCCAGGCAGGTCCAGCTGGATGGACTGAAATGTCAAATTGTTAAACAATCAAATTTGTACTACCTTATCAAAGTTTCTTTTTAATAGCAGGGAAAATATACAAAAAAAGTGGAGAAAGTTTGAGAAAAGAATTCATGATTTTTCAGTCTAAACTGGATTTGTAGACAATCTGTATCAATCATATGTTGAATTATTTCAGGCATGGAACATGATGATGTATACAGATAAAATCAAACGTATTAAGACAAATATGTAGGATTGGTGATTATAAAGGATTTATTTCAAAATTGCAGTAGTACTTCAACATACCATTATTGTATTACTATTTGGCAATACATTATTGAAGAGTTTCACCATACTAACTGTTCCATCCCTAAGATGTGACCCTGAGAACAATATACTTGACCCCATGTTACAGAAACTGTAGCACACCTTAGGTTCCCAGGTAGACAACTTGTCAATTCGTTTGGCAGCCTCAGTGAGGGGGAGGCCTCTTGGTGAAGTGGGCATAGTCCAGCTTACAGCAGTCATAGTGACACGCAACCAGGAACTGGTCAGTTAGATACACTGGAGATAAGTGAGAATACACTGTAGCACATGAACGACAAGTGGATACAAAAGGTTCAAGACATACAATTACACACAATATTTAACACTCTTCAATGTCAAGAAGTATAATATGTGAGTGAGTGAGTGAGTGAGTGAGTGAGTGATGTAACCTATTATCATTTGAGCGTGACATGATCAAGGGACACAACTCTGGACGGAAAGTTTGTAACTTGTTTTACCATTCTCATCAGTAATGTTTACTTTCCAGCCTCCAGTTGTAATTCAGTGGAAAGGGAAATCACAACTGTCACATGTTACTATCATATGCAAGTCTTTTTTCCCCAAATGTTCAGAAAAGGAAGTAATTAGATAGACATAAATGTTTCCATAATAAGACAAATATGAGTTAGAAGTCAGAAGAACAAATTCGGTATTATTCTCAACACAAGTTAGAATCACCAACAAACATCACCCACCATCAGATATAGTATCTGAGTTAAACTTGGCAACCATGGATTTATCGATGATGATTTTCTCCACATCCCCCGAGTGACCGGTCAGGACAAATGTCAGGACACAGCAGTTGCTCAACACCAACTGTGGACAAACAAACAATACTAACATGGCGGTGTTGCTGGGTTAAACAAACACTGAGTAATCTTGGACTCTATTACAGTGTTGCATTGGATAGTCCAAGAATGGGTGAGGTGAGGTGAGGTGAAATTGGGTTTAACGTCGTGCTTGAGAATATTTCGCTCATATGACGACGTGCATGCGTGTGTATGTGTATGTGAGGCTGCTTGTACTAGCCCAGACTGAAGCTGGTTTTATAGTGCTAGCCCACTGAGATACCATGCCGCAGCGAAGCATGAATACCCCACTCAGACACATTATACTGACTCTGAGCCGACCAGTCCTTGTTGTACCCATTAATGTCGAGCACCAGGCAGGGGCCAACAAGTACCATATTTTAACGTCTTTTGGTATGACGGTGGGGATTGAACCAGCGACCTTCCGCTCTCTGGGCGGAGGCTCTAACCACTACACCACGGAGGCAGTCTTCCAAGAATGGGAGGGGGTGGAGTTGAAAATGTTTTAAAGTGTTTGATTGAAATGCTTGTGTTTATTGACAGTATGGTTGCTGGGAACACATCACTACTACTTTTAAAGAATTGTGGATTCAATTATGATGCTACTTTGTTTACCGGTAAATGCTTACCTAACTGACACTCCTAATGATCACGTTATTACCATGACTGAACAGTGTTTTAAAAAATATTTCAAGTTTATGGTCAGCAAGTGTGTAAGTACTACAGCCAAATCCCATGGAGATAGGAAAACCAGCAATGTATCTCCTACTTCTTTCCACCAATATCGGTTCCACATCCTTGATGAGCAGAGATGTAGGGAGTGTATATTTACTTCCTCATTACCTGTGTCAAGGTGTCTATGGCACAAATGTATAATTGAACAAACTCACAGGTACATCTTAGATCATATTGCTTGGCTGCCATCCAGGCTATAATGAGTTAATTGATAATGGTATTGAGAAGAATTACATAACTATGGTACCTAACTGTAAGATCAGTATTTGTGTCAAATCACATGGCACCAAAGTATCACCCACAAGGTTTGATTCTATTTTGTTCCAAGCGTGATCATGATGATTCATATATCATCCACAACCATTCTACAAGCACAGTGAAGCTTTCAGATGTACTCACACTGAAGAAATCTGTATATGCATTTATCATAGGATGTAGCTGCATATCAATTCATAAATTTTACTACTTTATCATTGATGTGCTCATTTACATAGACTAAATATCATGAATGTAGATACAGGTGTGACCATGCATAATTTAATTAAGGATCATAATTTTAGGGGCAATTCTTGATGATCACCAAGTCCCATGCAAATAATGCCTGACATCAATGTAACCTGAGTGCACTAACCCAGATACAAAAAGCATTTTCTCAAGAGAATACCTAAGCAATTTGAGACCACAATATGATAACCATAATATATTAACATAAAACATACACAGATAATGTCTTACCTGTAACACCCTTCTGTTCTTCCATCTGACTTGAACACATTTAAACTGACTCAGAATGTCCTACAAAACAATAAGCAAGTGCAAGGTAAAACTTGAAGAGAAACAAAGCTTTGTTGTTTTTGTGAAAAAAGTAATTGTTGGCTCAGATGCAATCATCTTCAGAAAATGTAATTCCTATAAACTTCTGATGTTGCCTAACAGTGCAATTGTTCATCAATGTTCAAAAAGCACAAGAAACATGTAACCAATTACCTCGACCTCCTTTAAATTGTCCCTGATTTTTTCTGGCCGCTTGTTTCGAGGAGACCAAACCATGTCCCTTGCTGAAATGGCAACAAAGAATCACAGTCATTCACTAGTCTAAAGAGACCCACAGGCAAAGGAATGTGACAGTTGCAGTCTAAGTAAACTCAGACTCAGTATTATTCGTTACACTGTTATACTGAGCCTAACAAAACCTTGTGGAAGGTCACGTCAGGTAACCTTTGAGCGACCTATGACTGTCCAATCAAACGCCAGACGGCAGAACGGATTTAACCAATCAGACAACGGCTACTATTTAGGGTTTGGCGGGACTTACAAAATGGATTTTCTCTTCCCCCGGTCGCCAACACTGATCTGATAACAAATGAAACCCGCATAAAACACAGACCTGCAGAATATACACTTTTGGGTTTCTGTTGACATGGCTATCATTAGCTACTATTTCCGCAAGCTGACATCCTTGAATACTTACAAAATGCTATTCTCAGCGACTGTTTACTCACTCTTGTGGCGTGCTCCATGTGCATCACTCGGAAGCGATCGTACGGAAAATAGCATTCGGAATCGTTCGGGTACAAATCTTTTTCGAGGTAAAAGTTCAAAAGGTATGTGCGAATGTCAACTTTCGCGATTTGGTAAGCTGTGTTCTGATTGGTCCATTGAAAACGTCAGCTGACACGACCTTCCACAAGCTTTTGTTAGACTCAGTATAGCAGTGTAACGAATAATACTGAGCCTTTACTTAGACTTGTGACAGTTGTCTCAGCATGATAACCCACTCATATGCATCCCCTCCAATGCCAGCTTTAATCAACATCCCATGATATTTGGACTATAAATTAGATCAAAGTAAATACGAAAATATTATGAGCTAGCAGCATGAGGTTCTTACTCCCACATGATAAGTAACACAATCATTAACTTGTTATCACTCATCATTTAGTGTCTCATCACGGTTGCATCAGTAATTACCTTCAGTAAATTGTAGTTTCTCTTCGTAGTATGGCTGCTCCAGCAAGTTGACTGAATCACAAGAAACATAATATTTTTTTTTATATTTCTCGTGATCTAGTGTAATAAAATTTACAAGTCGCCACTTGTACATTATGATATAGCTCAGTTCTCGAACACAATCAAAGCTGAAAAGTTTTGTTTCATTTCTATACAGTAAACTATGGTTCAAACGAGGTCAAAGGGACCACTAATTGTTGTCTGTTTTACTACTATTTATAACTCACATTTCAACTTAATTACAAAGTATACGGCTGGGGCAAAAAAACCACCAGTTCTTTTTTATCTGTCAGTTCATTGTAAGCATGTTTGCTATACATTTAGTTTAGTGTTGTTGTCAAAATCTTGTCTGTATTTGAATGATATGATCAGAAACTTGGCACTTCATACTAGAAGGTCATTTATGTGATAAAAAAGGTCAAACAAACCTATTTTGTTACATAATTTGGGCCAGGAGCTCCTGTATCTGATCACTGGATTGTCTGGTTAATTGTTTACAGACCACTGCCATATAGGTGGAATATTGCTGAGTGTGGCGTTAAATAACAAACAAACATTTATAACTTGACTAACCTTTCAGAGACAGAGAAACTATACATGCTTACACATGTCATGCTTGTCATGGTTTGTTAACATATTCAAACTAGCCGAAACTACAAGAAGACATTGTGATGATGAATACTGCTATAGACGGAAGACAGTTACCTTGTTCTCCTTTATCATGATAGACATGGCATCCAATAGCTCCATCTGCAAACAAAGGAAATGTCAATCAATCCCTTGTCACATTCAATGAAATTTCATACTATCATGTCTACGTTTTTGGGTTGAAGATATATTATATTGATAAAACAAACATATCTTATACACTGTTATGTTTGCTAATTCATTAGGCGTTATCTAATCAATTTAATTAGATAAAAATAACATCAGACAATTACAGATTTGTTTTAAAGATGGAGTGAAACATAATTAATCAGAACACTCCCAGTGAGTAAAACAATTTCTCCTCTACCATTGATCAGTAAATCAGGAGTACATAGGGGATGGGGTTATTTAGTATTTATCGGTATAATCCTTTTCTAGACTTGTTCAGAAACTACTATTCACCTTCAAATGTGCAGCAAATGTAATGCAAATTGCCAAGCCAAGTCAGTATACCTAGGAATTTATGATGCTTTTTAACTAATGGTATGTACAGATGTGACTTGTGTGACACTGGCATCAAGAACAATTGCAGAAGTAGAGGTTTTTGTCCTTTGCTTTACCTTACTGCTTTGAATACAAAATATTCGCTGATAGTCAGAAAACTTTTAAAATATTTTCCCCAAGGGTTCTGTTAGAGTAAACTGCAGTTATATTGCTTTGTAGATATTGTATATGTACGCATCAGTAACTTTCTCATTTATTGTTTTTAGCGGTATGTAAAAGACAGAAACAATTATCTCCCTTTTATCTTTAACAGAAGTACCTGTACATGTGTTTCCCATGCTCAGTTTGAATGTAACTGTCGACCTGTGTGGAAGGTTTATTAAATTTTTAACCCCAACTTGGATGCCTCTGTTGTTCATGAATGAGAAGCAAGATGTCAACAGGTTACGGGCCCAGACAACATTTGATGTTCGACGGAGATGAAGCGAAATACGAATTATGGGAGGTGAAATTCCTCGGACACATGTGGTTACAAAAATTGTACGACGTCATGTTACCGGCCGAAGAGTCGTCAGAAAGCCCCTCTGCCAGCAAGAATGCTGTTGCTTTTGCGGAATTAGTACAGTGATTAGATGACAGAAGCCTAGGCCTTGTAATGAGGGACGCGAAGGACGATGGGAGAAAAGCTTTGAAGATTCTACGGGAACACTATTTGGGAAGCGAAAAAAACACGTGTGATTTCACTGTACACAGAACTTACCTCATTGAAGATGGGAACTGAGTGCACAACTTACTATGTAATCAAGGCGGAGACTGCAGCGAATTCTTCAAAAATGGCAGGGGAGACAATTAGCGATAGCCTCTTGATAGCAATGGTACTTAAAGGCTTACCTTCTTCCTATAAAACCTTTGCTACAGTGGTAACACAAAAATGACTTTTTCTGAGTTTAAAACGGCTCTGGGGAGTTATGAAGAGACTGACAAAGTACAATATACACGTAAGGGTGAAGACAGTATTATGACCTTCAAGTGTTATAGATGTGGAAAGCCAGGACATAGAGCATCAGAGTGCAGAAATAAGAATCAGCAACAGACACAAGGAGCAAGGAAGTATTATTCAAGTGGAAACAAGAAATAAGACAGATGGTGTGACATATGCAAAAGTTCAACACATGATACCGGAAGAGGGGTAATGCAAAAAGTGTGAGTAACGAGAAAGAGCATTCTGAGCCAGAACATTCATATTTCGAGCTGAAACTGGTGATTTTGTTAACAATCTTCTTGTGGACCGTGGATCTACAACACATATGATAACTGACAAAGACAAGTTTGTTAATTTTGATGAGACTTTCCGCACATCTGAACATTACATCGAGTTTGCTGATGGAAGTAGAACTAACGGGATTGTTCAAGCTAAAGGTGAAGCATGTGTTTATTTGTGTGATGTCGACGGTAAGCAACACAAAGTGATACTGGAGGATGTGTTATATGTTCTATCGTTCAACCAAGACATTTTGTCTGTGCAGACAGCTACAAACAAGGGAGCAACCGTCAACTTTAATCCCGACAGTGCATGTTTGAAGGCTCCAGATGGTACTCCCTTCAACATACTAAAACATGGTAAACTTTATTACTTCAACAACACTGTTTCATCTAAACCCGTTACCCATTCAGCCCAAGACTGGCATAAGATTCTATTCTTGGACATTGTAGCATGAAAGATGTCAACAGGTTCCATGTAGTTGATAAATGCCCAATACTTATAGACATCAACAGTAAATATCTGAAAGGAAGGCTTTCCAAAGTAGTAGGGCCTGACTGACAAGGTTTCATTGCAATTCTACTTGGAAACTGAAACAATACTGACCATGATGGCATTTACATGACGAGCAGAACAAATCCTGATCATGCTGATAAATATGAAAAACATAGTGAATGATGGATTCCATTGCCATTATTATTATTACTTAAAAAACAACTTACCTGGTATCGAGTAATGGTTTTTCAAAGACCAGAGAAACAGTTCACTCAAACAAGTCACCATTGAAACTCTGAAATAATATGTGTGTGTCACAAACAGATCACAAAAAGGTATAAGAAGTGTATAATTAGTGAATAAGAAGGGCAATCAGATCCTTCTGCTGTCATTGGCACAATATCATGATTACATAATGGACAACAGCCAGGCAATGTTGCTTAAAGGGCCACTGATCCAGAGCGATTATTGTTTCCAGTCAGCAGTCTAATTACGAAACCTCCCATGCCCCGCCCATACAGAAGTGCATATGCTAAGTTCAGATGCGGCACTGCACCAATTAATATTGAGCTGGGTAGATATAACAATATTCCACTTAACGACAGAAAATGTTTTTATTGTAAACACTGTGTTGAAGACGAAGTTCATGTTTTAATTAATTGTCCGGTTTATAGTTATGAACGTTTTAGTCTTTTAAATACTTGTGATAGCCTATGTCAGAATTTTAGTAATCTTACTGATATACAAAAAACTGCTTTTATCCTGTCCAATAGCAATATCTGTTTTATAGCTGCCAAAACCTGCCATGTTATTTTAAAAAGGAGAAAATCCGTATTATATAACTTTTAATTATTGTTATTCATAATACATGTACATGCAATTTTCAAAGAATTTTAGTCTCTCATAATTCCGTATGGAATGGCCCTATGTAAATATATGTTTAATTAGTTTGTATATATGTATAACAGGGGTGAGACTTTAATAAATAATCTGTCTGTCTGCAAACTGGTCAGCCTCTGCTCCCTCGACCGTGACAGACACGGGGACTGGGCTACTGTCCACCCTGGCAGAATTTCTTCAACCTAATCAGTGGGACATTAGGAAGGGTGGATGCCAATCAGATGCCAATATTTGAAAATATCCCCGGTAGTTCTTGTCTGATTGTAATAAAGTATCCCAGCAGTGTAGGCTTTTTCAGATTTTCATATGTTTGGATGGTATAGTGACTGATCCAATTTCTGTGCTTTTGCCTCAATATTTAATCAGGTAAAAATATGATGTCAATTACGTATGCTATGATATCAAAAACACACATTTGATATATTTGAATCACAAATATGATAATAAACTAATTAAGATTATATTTATTTGTTATGGCAGTCAACAGAATCTTTTTTTTTTTGCCGTGAAGTGTAATGAGACAGACTCAGGTCATGTGTGTGAAATATGATACACGTTGGCAATCTATAAAATGTCTAGATATTACAATCATGTTATAAATTCACTAAGTATAAGCAGATCGTGTGCATTTTATTAAGTTTCAAAATGCATACAAATATGATAATAAACTAATTAAGATTATAAGACAAAATATAAAGACGTACATTGACTTCGTTATTTCAGTTCTAACATTTTTTACCACTGGCAGATGGTTAAACTTAAAATGTTTTCATTTGTTATCAAAATAATGCCATTTAATACAACATTCAGATTGACTAGTAGTGAACCCAAGCTCACTACTCTCCCCAAGACTCCCCATGTACTTAGTTAGCCTTACTTTCAAAACAATGCTATTGTATCAGGCTTCTTACCAAATTCATGGTCAAACTATTTCTTAATTCAAATTCTACATCCATTTACGTTAACATTTTTACAAAGTCAACATTACTATGTGTGACAGGATGAAATGTTTGTATATATTTAGTGTTTTTATTCTTTAGTTTTAACTGAATTAAATATTCAGTTTAGTGTATTTTAAACATTATATACTTCACTCTTCAGCTTCTCTTAACCGCTATCTCAGCTTACTGCATGAGTTTTCTGCCTCAGTCACAGTCACCTAGAGCACTGCCACACAACAGCCTGCCCAAGCGCACCACTTACTGTCCCTTTGTCATAAACCTTGTTAGCTTACTGTCCCCTGTTTTAAGGTTTGAAGTTTATTATCTGTTCAGAACGTTTCAACTGTCAACTGGTCACAAGGCATTTGTGGATTTTGAATCTCACACGTTTTGAATTATTTGGACATTTATAGGAGCTCTTGAGATCATTTCTGAAGGTTAGTCTATTTCCATACTTTTTGTAGTTTGTACATACTCATTGGATGCATATTGTGTTTATGCTTTGATAATTTGGCTGCTTTGTCATATTGTAAATATTGAGTAGTTTGTGATAACTAGTTGTGTTGCAGAATGTAATGCATTATAAGTCTAATTATTTACAAACGGTAAATAATTCAATAATTCAGTAAGCTATTTATCAGTGTTAAACTTAATCTTTAAGTACTATACAGCTGTCGTATGAATGTGTAAATGTATGAATGTGTAAATGTATGTATGTATAATGTGTAAATGTATGAATGCATAATGTGTAAATGTATGAATGCATAATGTGTGAATGTAAGAATGAAGCAGGGTTTTACCATTATAGATATTTTAAATGATTCTCATTAATCAACAATAACTGACTGACTGACTGACTGAGTTTAGTTTTACGCCGTTTTTTAGCAATATTCCAGCAATATCACGGCGGGGGACACCAGAAATGGGCTTAACACATTGTGCCCATGTGGGGAATGGAACCCGGGTCTTCGGCGTGACGAGCCAACGCTTTAACCACTAGGCTACCCCACCGCCCCCTCAACAATAACTAAACGTATTTGTTGTATTGTTATTGCTGTCATTTGATTAGTCTGCACAGTGTGTATATATGTTTCATTTATTCGTGTGCAGATGTAGGTGTATTGCTCGTGAAGGAGTCGGTGTGTACTGATTGTACCCAGGTCCACACACTTGGTGGGTTTATTATATTTTATATATGCATTGTGTAATGTCATAATGATAAGAAATGCTTGTTTCCCTATATGATATGATATGTATATGCCTATCTATGTATGAATTAAAGTATAAATGGAATGTGTCATCAATGAAATATGGAGGCAATGTATATGGAATAGATTAGCAATAATGATATTTTTTAAATGGTTATATTTAAAGATATTAATGATTGATATTATCTATCAACATATATTTATGTTTTGTCTAAAGAATGTTTTAATTGTTTCAGGGTTTTTTACATGAACTATCAGAAATAAAGGGCCATAATGCGAACACCACCGTGTCTGTTCTAATGATGAAAATTGTACATCAAAATCAGCATTTTTATCAAAGTGAATATTTTTTTATAAGAAACCAAATTATTCATCAAAGTCTACATACTTTTACAACAAAATCAACATAAGATTATCGAGTAAAAAGATTTCATCTTTGTTGATCAGTCTATATTTATACTATCAATTACTCATGAGGGTGGCGCAGCAGAGGTAACAAACCAGTCATGAATTCTGGGATATCATCCAGGTACTCACTGGAGAAAAACAATAACAAAAGCAACAACCAGTCCACGGAAATTGCTCTGGATCAGTGGCCCTGTAACAGGTATAATACCATTTGACCACTGATTTTGAGGGGACAGTATGGCATCAAAGTAAATGTTATACTAAGGGATAAAATTGATAGTCATCAAGATGTTCAAAACATTAAATAAGTATATCATATTTTAAATTCTACAACTTGTGATGCCTTTTACATTACATATAATATTTCAGTTTACTATTGGTTTGCACTAAACACTAATATTTAACTGTCTCTGGAGAACCCATGTATTTAACTTCAGTTGATCCTATTACTTGGACCTACAGAGAAATAGATCAGATTAAGAAGACCATCTGCTTGTTGTGGATGAGTGCTCTTTCACATGTTCGAAACTTTCCTTCAGAACTGACAGAAGTTTCAGAACAGTTTATCGACAGGTTTACTTGGGAAAATCAAATGCGCATAGGCCACGGGTAGCACCCCCTTCCCCTGATTGTAAGACAGGTGAAACGTACAGGGGAATCGGAAAATCTAAGAAAGTGATTCCTCCTTTACCGAAAACTAATCACGAAAACTTCTGACAGAATCTTGTCTGCTCCAAATCGGAAGTAAACAAACAGATAACGCATGCGCAATCAGGAAGCATTGTGTTAAAATCTGGAACGATGTATATCCGAGAGAGTATTAATCAATAACTACGATATAAAACATGGTTGTTGTTTTCATATGTAATGTAGAATGGAAGACTGCGATAATTTGTACAAAGGATATCATTTACCGATATTGGTTTGAAACAGAGGACTTGAAACAAACAAAAAAGTAAGAGTTTAAACAAATATCAAACTTTAAGTTTTGCAAACGAAAGAATAAGTTAGCACAAAAATAGTGTCTGTTTACCAATGATTAGGAATCAATTATAATGAGAGATAAGTCACTGAATATTCAGCAGGGGTTCGTTTTTTATTACTTGAACCGGGCTAGCCGCAAGGAACTCTGGGTAGCAGGATGAGCTTACAACAAAGCACCATTAAAAGCTAATTTTCATTGGTCCATTTTCAGGATACGAACCAATGAAGATGCGATTTACAAGTTACGGCAGGTGCCCGTCCTTGACCTTACCACATCGCTGAGCCGGCGGTTGTGAATCAACATTTGTGAAGGCGTGGACTCGTGAATAAAGAAAAGTTACAAGATGGTAGGCAGCTATTATTATTCTGACAGTTTTTCATCGTACACATACCCTTTCCCAAGTGTTCTATTTAGTCTGTTTCTCGTTGAATATCATGGATTCGCTATTGTCGCGTTGCATAGTGACCTTGACAGTCCTCCAAGTCGGCACAGTCCATTCACAGCTGATCGCCACTGATTGACCTCATGACAAGGCATCAGAATGGGTGATATACTTATGCTTCATTATTAATGTTTGTTCTCGCCTGGGAATGTGTTTCTATAGTGTGATTTCAAGTTTAGAAGTTTCCTCGTTGCCTGTGGCCCAATGTGAGCACCTGTCGTCTACGATGCTGGGGTGCACCCAGTTGACTGTTGAGAGTCAAGACATGATCATGCATCGCGGCTAAGGTTCATTTAAGACCTATTCAGAAGTGGATCTTTTGTCTGCAACAGATCTCAATAACATCTCCTAATTAGGAAAACTTTTCCAAAGTCACCTTAATGTTATTTATAATTAACTGACTTTATGGTTTTGCAGATATAAACCATAACTGTTAGTTTTATCATCCAAAACTGTGTTCCACTGGAGATATTGCTTGTGTAAGATCAAACGATATCTCCTAGGAGAGATCTTTTTGACAGTAGATTTTGTACAATGCCCTGACAATGCCATGACGTCATAAACTTGATGACGTCACAATGATATGATATCGCTGCACTGCAAGTCTAATGACAGTACCGTGTTCAGAGATGTGCATTTTTCATTGAAAACTAATGATGAGTGATTTTTTATAATAAATACAATCTCACCCTCATGTCTTCTGACATGAAATATATCAACACTTGTTGATAAAAGTAAAGATATGTAACTTCATCCTATAAGGAGAGGTTTTAATTCTTTCGTCATTATTATTGCATTGAATGCAATCTGAACATACATATGGAGTAAATAAGTAAAATAAACCAACAAATTTCGACCAAGCAACAATTTATATCCAGTTTGCTGGGCAGATGCAATAAGTTTAAAATCAGGGATAAATCCATGTGGTACCACAAATTGCTGTGTTGACTTCTGTCCCCAAGGTAATCCAGTAACCTACGATCCATGTTCAGATCCAATGTTTGCACTTACCCAAGGCTTTCCTCCCATTCAAAGCTGACATGCTGTTATATGATTGAAGTAGTATTGAAAGCAGCTTAAAACCAAACTCACTCCCCCTCTGCCCTTTGACAACCTTACCACCAGGCTTACTGTCTCTGATCATTTCCTATGAATAAAGGTTGTTATAAGCATGACAAGGATGTGGTTAGAAATGAAAATGATGTAAATGTGTCAGTGCTTATTAGTGGTGGTCCGAATAATTGAAATAGTGGAAGATTGGTCGCAGTGACCAAACGACTAAGCAATTGATCATTTCTCATAATCGAACACAAACAATTTGGGAAGTCTTATTTGCATTAACAATATTTTTCACAAGGTTGGTTTTGCCTGAGTTGTTAGTTTACATTTCATAAGCATCACAAGCTTGTTCCAAGTCATGATTGAATTTATCTTAAAAGCTCCAGTAAAATATATGTTCCTAACATGGTAGTCATCGTTTAAAGATGTGAAATGTGCAAATGCATTTTGGGCAATTTGTGAAAACCCCAAAGAACTACATGTTTTTTCTATATATTTTTTGTGCATTAACAAACATAACTAACCAATTATTTTTTATATTTGATCGGTTCTTACAGACCAATCATAAGTTTTGAGATTTTAACGAAATCTCAACACTTGTGCTTATCATGTTTTGTGAGGAGAGGTGTCAAGCTAATAGCACTGCATTTGTAAATCTTGGAAAGTAAACATGATATCAACTAGATCATAAAACAGAGCAAGTGAATATTCTTTTAACCTTATATTGAGAAAAATTCCACCTTTTTGAATAAACTAGAACCTGTTGTAGTATAGAAGGCCTATATCAGATAGTATAGGCACTGCCAAAAGAGTCTTGTTTTCTAAATGTTATTGTCATAAAATGATGCATATTTAGGCATTTGAGTCTCATCTGTGTCAGTTGTAATTCTTGCATCATTACTGAAATGCTGCTCTCAAGGGCCATTATGGCCTAATTCGTCGACTTTTGAACAGTCAGCCAGACTATTCAGTTGACTCATGCTTGACTGGTTCTATGCTAGTAGGTCGATTCTCGGTGTGCAACAGACTGTGTTAACACACTGGGAGAAACCAAGTTCATTAAGGAAGGGGTGGGCTTTTATTGGATTAGGCCACGTCTCATGGATCGAGCCAGAGAAGAAAATACATCCATCTACAAGGACGAACTATGGAACATCAGAAGAAGTGCCGATTCCTTGCCTGACGATATCCTGCAACACATCCCCACCTTCCCCAGCATCAGGACACCACTCTACCGAGAGAGAAGAAAGAGACGACCCATGTCCAGATAGGAGGTGAGTGGACAACAACAGATTCGGGTGAAGACTTCCTGATAGCCAAAATAGAAAACCTGAGGAAGAGAACTCACATCTTCACTACCGCGATCAACCTTTAGCTTCTGACTGATGCAGATGTCATCTACGTTGACGGCACGTTCTACACCACTCCCCAATATCTTCCACCATCTGTACACTCTACTGTCTACATGCAGAAGTTCAAGGACACATGTTTCTCTCAGTGTCCTGCATTCTTCGCTACGACCAGCAAAGAAGGGCACTAGCTCTTGTCCCTGTAGCTAATGTTGAAGATGCTTGGCTGGACATTTGTCATTATGGCTGTGAGTTCTGGTGGTGAGCAGGTAACCAGGAATATGGACTATATCATGACACAGTGGATACAAGGCCCATGGCGAATCCAGACGTGGAACCACTACACCAATATACAAACTGTAAATAACGAGAGTCCCAACACCCCTTGTGTCTTTTTAGGTATGTTCCAATGTCTAATAAACTAATTGATAGCTAAGATCACAATGCTGCGTTTTACTATTCTGAAATTAAAATTTTTACGAATTGATATGTGGCCTCAAGAACGAACACTGGAGTTCATGCATGAACAGGTTGTCCTAATAAAAGCCTAGTTTGCTTATCTGTTAATCTAGACTTGCCTATAACATGGATAGAACTATTACAAATCCATACTTATTATTGAGTACAGCCTTGGAGCAAGGGTAATTATCAACTATATTAAGCAAGTTTTGTTGAGGTTAGACAGCACCATTCCCATTGTTTTGAGTTTTTCTAAAGTGATGAATATCTGAGACCTGTATCGCCACAATCCTTTCTCCCAGTCAAGATTACATGATGTGATAAGAGAGAACATACTGCTTTTAGTATATTAAAAAGTATATTTAGATGTATCTTCGTTATCATGGATTTACAAACATGAATGTGTGAAAATGTTTCCCTGCCTTCCAACCATGGCAGGTCCATAATATTTTCTGGTTTATCTCTCGTCATGAAACTATTGTCACCATTAAATGTATTTTGGTATTCTGGTAACTAGGGCTGGTTGTCAATATAGATCAAAGAGATCAATAATCGTTAACTGAACATTGATTGATTGTCGTTAAATATCGTAAGAGTAACTTTGTGCAAAAATGCCAAACCAATCTGAAAGAAATCATAGTTCATATCACTGAGTGGAAACAAATTTAACCTTATATAATGGAAGATACATCAGCCTAACATAATTTAGAATGAACTTTGTGTATTATCTGTGTAAATTAAACCTCTATTTCTTCAGGGCGGTGGGATAGCCTTGTGGTTAAGGCGTTTGCTCGTCCCGCCGAAAACCCGGGTTTCGATTCCTAACGTGGATACATTTGAAACCCATTTCTGGTGTCCCCCACCGTGATATTGCTTGAATATTGCCAAACGCGGCTTAAAACCATACTCACTGACTCACTCACTCTATTTCTTCACGTTAGTTAATGTATGATATTATTGATGACACAAACAATTTTCATACTGAAACTCATAAATACATTTTCCCGTCAACAATCATTCGGATTACCTATGATTTTAGCCAGACCTACTGGTAGCAGTTATAATGCAGTGTTGGGTCAGGATTACCATGTCGGGGCGGTGGGTTAGCCTTGTGGTTGAAGCGTTCACTCGTCACGCCGAAGACCCGGGTTCGAATCCCCACATTGGTGCAATGTGTGAAGCCTAGTTGTGGTGTCCCCCGCCGTGATATTGCTAAAAGCCTGTAAAACCATATTCAGGCACTCACTCAGGATAACCATAACAGTTACAATACATTGTTAGTTGAATGTAACCATTTCAACAGTTACAACTCACAGGGATATTTTAGTTGTTTACCTGTCCTTTGGCGATAGATTTTATAATATAACTTTTTCTATATTTAAGTATGACCTGTTTAGTCGCCATATGGCTGAAATATTGCTAGTGTGACTAACGCTGACTATACATTTTAACTCACTCACTTTTAACTCTTTATGTCAATATAACCAAATGACCTTAAATGTTGTTTCAGTCGGAACCTCTGAAAGTCTTGGTGACCGGCGCTGCTGGACAGATCGCCTACTCCCTCGTTATCGCCATTGCCAGAGGGGAGGTGTTTGGTCCAAATCAGGTGCGATTTTAGGGCTCACTGTTGCATATCTGCTTTCATGTGTAATTAAAGGCAAAATTTTACCAGAGAAAGTGTTTACGAATGTGGTTGGATTACATCATTGTACATCACTGCCTTGTCTGCCAGGGTGTCCTGATTATCTAATTATCACGGTTGCAACTGGCATCAAGCAATCCAATGGGATCAGGTAGTCAGACTCGCTGGATGCATAGAATCATATCTCAAATGCATAGGATTATGCTCATTTTGTCTGTCGCTGAAGTGTCCGGTATGTACTCAATTGCTTGCAGAGCATCATCATATAGCAGTTTAATAATGAATGAAAAGAAAACTTGCATATGAAAAAGAAACAAGGAATAGACTGATGCCAGATTAGAGGGCGTGTAAATTATCATAAATTAACTAGCTTCTGCCGGGACCGAATTCTAGTGCCGATATTGAGGGCACGCCGGATTGGAGGGCTGCCGGTTTAGAGGGCATCCAGTGTACTTCACTGCTTTGTCTGCCATGGTGTCCTAATTATCTGATTATCACGGTTGCAATTAGCATCAAGCAATCAATATTTGTCATAAGTCGACCAATTGGATCGGGTAGTCAGGCTCGCTGGATGCATAGAATTATGCTCATTTTGTCAGTTGCTGAAGTGTCTGGTATACACTCAGAGCATCATGTAAATGGAAGGTTTGCAATGAATTTACACAAACATTTAGTCATGTTTGGTTTTTCTGTCATGCACAGTTATTCACCATTCCATCTTTTACCAAGTCATGGATTGAATTGCAGTTTAGTACAAGCTTTTCATAGGTCTCACAGTTGTAGTCTGTACAAGCTTGAGTATCTGAGCTCCCCCATCTTGCCAAGAAATAAATGCTTTGTGTGAGATAGTATTGAAAAAAGTTTTAAAATTTGGAAAGAATATAAAAAATTGTACCTATCCTATTTCACACGCTACATTCCCATCCAACCATCCCCACATCAGTGACACCAGTCTGTCTGCTCAAAGGAAAAGAATGATGCGTTTGTCGTGTGGATCAGACTCAGTCTCGTGTGACCCAAGGTGATTTGTTTTGTAGCTGGAAACTTAGCTATGAGTCTTTCCTTCGTGGGCAATGGGGTAGCCTAGTGGTTAAAGCATTAACTCGTCACACTGAAGACCAGGGTTCAAGTCCCCATATGGGTACAATGTGTGAAGCCCATTTCTGGTGTCCCCTGCTGTGATATTGCTGGAATATTGCTAAAAACGGTATAAAACCTAACTCACTCCCTCTTTCCCTCACCAAGGTAGAAGAAGAAAGAAGAAATTCATAGCATGAGACAAGCAAATATATATAATTAATTATTAAATATCCAACTTGTTACCCCAGAAGCAAACATTAATGAACTACAATGGGGTCGTTCAACACAGTTGTGAGATGAATTTCGGGTCTGAACATAGTTGAATCATTAAGCACAACTGCTCTTCCCATGCCCTACTACTTCGATTACGACTAGCTAACAAATATGTGGTGTATGTTGCAGACTCTTGACCTGGTTCTACTGGACATCAAACCTATGGAGGGAGTGCTCAACGGAGTGGTCATGGAATTACAGGACTGTGCTCTGCCTCTCCTCAACAGTGAGCATAGCATTAGGCTTTGTTCTTTCCTGTCTTTTTAGAAAAGAGGTGTCAACTTGCACTGTAGTCTTGACTTTTCAGCTGAGTGTTTGTTGTCCACACTAGAGTTGGGAATTGGTTGAAATCTCACAATTGATGATTGCTTCATTACCAACGAACAATCATCGAAAAAAATTGGTTAGCGTCATTTTTCAGATTTTCCTATCCAGGTTGTTATTCCAGATACATATAACATGATGCAACTTACTACTTTAAAGTGATGACTAATATATCATGAACATAAACTTCCTTGAGTCTTAGAGAAGTATTCAGTCATGGCTTTTCAGTTAGTGAAGTGAGTTTTCTAAGAATTAAACACAATTTCAGGCCCTGACAACTTCTAAGATATGTTCCATTGTCATGTTTTTCAAAGACTAAAACAGTAGTTCCAAAATCGTTTATGTTCAATTATGAGAAAATGTGATCGATTGCTTGGTCGTTTGGTCACTGCGACCAATCTTTGATTATTTCAATTAATCGGAACACCGCTAGTCCACACACTGCAATATTACACTTAATTGGTTTTACTGAAGTACCAGTGAATTGTACTTGTGTGCAGTACATCTTTACTATGACTGAAATCGGAATTGAAAAATACTGACAGTTTGCAGAAAAACGATACTTTCAGTAATTGCTGTCATAAATAAAACAAGTTATGCATTCAAAAACTCAGATTTTGCAGTTTAATTTTAAACCTTTCATGTCTTGAATCACACTTTCTTATGATAGTTATGTACCTTTGTTTGAGGAGTGGAAGGATGAAAATTGTCAGATTTTACTGCATTAGTTAGCATTTTAGAATTGTTTTGTTTCAGTTAAATTGATGATATAATTTTTTTGCTTTTGAAGTTGGTTTATACCATCTCAAATGTTGCTTTTGTTTGTAACAAACAAGGATTGCTTCAGACTCTTCCAGCCTTGACCTTCAAGGGGTCAGCATAATGTGCATTTTCTCATTCTAAATTCCTTGGACTTGATCATCATTGGTACATTCGGTTGTTAAATATCCTTGGTATATTTGTAGGTGTCATCCCCACCTGTGATGAGACTGTCGCCTTCAAGGACATCGATGTTGCATGTCTAGTGGGCTCCATGCCCCCGGAGAGAAGGAATGGAACGTAAGGATCTTCTTGCTGCCAATGTCAAGATTTTCAAGACTCAAGGCAACTCCCTGGACAAGTATGCCAAGAAAAGTGTAAAGGTACTGACTGATACAGCGTTCTGCGTAAGACAAAGACAATATCTAGCTAGTATGACAAACCAGTTCTAGACTACAGTGCTGACAACACAGCAGGCACAATGATGATGCATTTACCTACGTTACTACTCTCGGGACTCTATAGTTTTTAATGGCCTGCCCTTTATTTATTATTGACCTTCACAGTGGCATGCAGGCGGTGGAGTAGCCTTGTGGTTAAAGCGTTTGGTCGTCACGCCGAAGACCCGGGATTCGATTATCCACATAGGTTCAATGTTTGATGCAAATTTCTAGTGTCCCCTGCCGTGATGTTGCTTAAATATTGCTTAAAGCACTCTCTCTCTCTCTCTCTCTCACTCACTCACTCGCTCACTAAATCACTCACTCACTCACTCACTCACCGCCTCCGTGGTGTAGTGGTTAGAGCGTCCGCCCGGAGAGCGGAAGGTCGTGGGTTCAATCCCCGACCGCGTCATACCAAAAGACGTTAAAATATGGTACTTGTTGGTCCCTGTCTGGTGCTCGGCATTAATAGGTACAACAAGGACTGGTCAGCTCAGAGTCAGTATAATGTGTCTGATAGGGGTATTTCTGCTTCACTGCAGCATGGTATTTCAGTGGGCTAGCACTATAAAACCAGCTTCAGTCTGGGCTAGTACAAGCAGCCGCACATACACATACACACGCATACACGTCGTCATATGAGCAAAATATTCTCAAGCACGACGTTAAACCCAATTCACCTCACCTCACCTCACCTCACCTCATTACTCACTCACTCACTCGCTCTAGACCCTGTGTACACATACATTAAATACAGTGGGTCTGTCTTCTAAATCAATGAAGATGATTTTCAAATTTCCTCAGATGTGTTCAGAGGCCCAGATAATCAGCGTATCCGGGTTAAATACGCATATATAAAATTTCCAATTACGCATTGAAAAATAATTGTTGTGTACCAATTACGCATTTAAAATGTTAGATACGCAAAAAGTTTAAAACAAATGCGTACGGAATATATTTATAAAATGGCTTGCGTGATGAAAAAGACATCGATTGCTATCAAGTTGTACTGTTAGTATAGGACAAGTGTTGTACTGTCAGTATAGGATGAGTGATTTTTTATGAAATCATTTCCATTATATTTAAGTTGGTTTTGATTAGGTATGACATGAGGCAGAACATAACTGCTTAGTAAACTTACTCAATGACGTAATACTTAGGTGAGTGAAATGACTGAAATACGCACATATTTGAAAGCAGTGGGTAACGGAAAATGAAATACCCACTCAACATTCATAATACCCACACCAAAAAAATACAGTGGGTACAGTACCCACATGAGCTAAATCTTATCTGGAGCTCTGGTGTTTTATAGAACATATTTAAGATAACATTGGATACTGAAAATATAGAAAATACAGCATGTACATGGAAGTGACTTTGTCAGTTTATATTTGCAGGTGGTGGTTGTAGGTAACCCAGCCAACACAAATGCATTAATCTGTTCTAAATATGCTCCCTCCATCCCGAAAGAGAATTTCTCCTGCCTGACAAGACTGGACCAGAACAGAGCACAGTCACAGGTATGTTGATAATCCAAGTCCTTGGACTCTGTTGTTTCTAAGTGTCTTGATATTTCCAGATACCTAGTTAATTAGATAAAAGTGTTCATAAATTATCAGGCGGTGACGTAGCCTTGTAGTTAAAGCGTTTGCTCATCATGCCAAAGACATGGGTTTGTTTGCCCACATTGGTACAATGTGTGAAGCCCATTTTTGGTGTCCCCTGCCATCATATTGCTGGAATATTGCTGTAAGTAGAAGCGGCGTAAAACTAAACTCACTCACTCAACTTCCATAAGAATTGAGACTGTGATTACATGTTTTTACAATGTCTGGGTGATGCAACTTTTAGCAAAAATTATGCTGCCATCCTCAAAACATATGAAAAGACATAATCAGATGATATAAATTTGTGTTAGTCAATTTCAAGTCCTTGAAAGGCATTTAGAAGTTGGAAGAGCCTGAATACATGACACTTTCCATGGATAACAACTTCTTTTTATTCTTTATCATGATATTTCAGATCTAAATCTTGCTCCTTCATCCTGTATTCATCAGATGAAGGATTAAGAATTAGCTTTGAAACATCATGGTAAAGAATAATAAGTTGTTATCACTAAAAAGTGTTCTGTATTTACATGGAATATACATCTATGGTTAAAATGAAACAAATAAGTTAGCTAAAATATTTTTTTAAAATGTCATGGGGTTCTTCTCAAAATTACACACTAGAACACATGAAACTTTAGCGTAAAAGAGAGTACTTCTGTGTATTATGCCTCAGAGAAGTATCGATATAGTAATTAAGGACATGGTGACCATAATCCTAGTATATTTGATCTGTGTTATTGCCAAGTTCAGATTTCTCCCTGCTTCCCCTGACTATCCCCTGTTGTTCATGTCTTGCCAGATCGCCGCCCGAGTGGGTGTAAAAGTGGCCGATGTCCGTAACGTCACCATCTGGGGAAACCACTCTTCCACGCAGTTCCCCGACATCAGCCGGGCCCAGGTGCAAGTACAGAACGAATTGAAGGATGTACGAAGTGCTGTCAAAGATGACAACTGGCTTAACAATGACTTTATCACGGTAACATATTCTGAATGTCTTTTTCACAATATTTCCAGGTGTCACAACCATATATTAGTAATCAGAATAAGATTCACGTAAGTTTATAGAACACTCCAACAGAACACTCCAACTTGTTGTAAAGTGGCCAAATTCACTCAGGGTGCCGTTCCTCAAAGCGATCGTAGCGCTAAGGTGATCGTAACTCCCATACTTTAACATAGACTTACGACTGTCGTAGCGCTACGATCGCTTTGAGGAACGGGGCCCTGGTCAACTGATATCCTAGAGTACTCATAAAAGGTAACATGTGCTTCATAAGAAATTTAGCAACCTTAAAAAATTCCCCTGACAATTAACATCGCAGTATATTCAGAATGCTTTGAACAAAGAACATAGAACAGTGAAAAGTCAAATTACTGACCGGCATCCCATTCCACAAATGAACCGGTGAAAATCCGGGTTACAATTGGTCTCCAGTAGCCCATGCTTGTCGTAACAGGCGACTAACAGGATCAGGTGGTCAGGCTCGCTGACTTAGTTGACACATGGCATGGTATCCCAATTGCGTAGATCGATGCGCATGCTGTTGATAACTGGATTGTCTGGTCCAGACTTGATTATTTACAGACTGCTGCCATATAGCTGGAATATTGCTTAGTGGGGCATAAAACTTAACTCCTTCACTCACTTCCACAAATGATGTTATCACTACAACAGTCGAAAACCTATATTTAAGTATGGAAGTTATGATCAGTTCAGTGCAAATATAACTTTGTGATGAAGGTATTTCCATGTATAAATCAGTTAACTGAGAACTGAGAAATGTCTTGACTTATGTGTTATGTTTTGTCTGTAAGTGAGCTATTGTGTTTCTTCTACAACAGACGGTACAGAAGCGAGGCGCTGCAGTCATAGCAGCAAGGAAACTCTCCAGTGCTATGTCAGCCGCCAAGGCAATTTGTGACCATCTCAGAGATTGGTGGTTTGGCACCAAGCCGGTAAGACCTACTTCTAGCTAGGGTAGAGAGTTCACCACTGCTTGGAATATTCTGGGGGCGTTGGTAGCCTAGCTGTTGAAAACATTTGCACGTCATGCTGAAGACCCGGGTTTGATTTCCAACATGGGTACAATGTGTGAAGCACACTCTTGGTGTGCCCCTGCCATGGTATTGCCTGGAATATGGCTAAAGTGTCATTCCAGTTAGTGAGTGTCTCACTCACTCACTGGAATATTCTGATAACGGCTCTTAGATGGAATTGTTCGAAGCTACTAATTGAATTGGGTGGTCAGGCTCGCTAACATGTCATGTTATCCCAATTGCATAGATTGATGCTCGTGGTGTTGATCACTGGATTGTCTGGTCCAGACTCGATTATTTAAAGACATAAAGCTGGAATATTGCTGAGTGTGGCGTCAAACAACAAACAAACTTCACCCATCACCTTTTTTGTCTGTGTTGTACAGAATGACCATTTAGGGTCTTCCACCTACTGTAAACGTATTATATTTCGCGCAGGTTTTATTTTCGCGCTTTTCGCGCAAAACATTTTAGCGCGAAAATTTATACACCGCGAATAAACCTGTCATTCATTCAGTCTAGCCACGCTCGCCCCTGAGTTTTTACCATAACACATCACGTTTGAAGACAGAAATCAACGGGAATCTTAAAATGACGACTGATCATACTTAACTGTCGCTGTAATGGATTTCCCAAAACATAATTAAATAATGAGCCAAATCCCATTGCCGAATTAGCGAAAACAGCAATGTGTGTTGTGGCCGCCATGGAAATTGGTCACATGACATGGTTTGATACAAAACAGATTACCGTGAAACGACTCGGAAAGAAATAATACAGCAGTATTTTATTTATTCATTAAGATTTTATTCACCAGTACATCATGAAGGGAATAGTCACTAACACTCAATCATCTCATTCACAACAACCCGGCTTGTTTGAAATCACAAAGAGCTTCATATACAGTATAAGTTAATTCATCAAATCTTCAGAATTCGGAACATAAGACTGATGTGTTTTTCATCTCTTCCGGGAGTAAACGGATTACTGTGTACTAGTATATCGCACAGATAGGGATTTCCTGTGAGTAAGCAATAAACGCCGCCTGACAGGTTAAGCCACTCTGTTTGTTTTTACTGCTATTAGTGGCGGCCAAAGAGACAGCTGGCAGTTCTGGTAATTACTGATTGCGCGAATAATTGACCGCGCGATGTAGTCTAAACTGTCAATTCCGCGAAAATTGCACCACGCGAAAATAAGTACGTTTACAGTAACTTAAGCTAAAACTCAGAAATACTGCATTGTTTGTTTAGATTGAGCTACTGTAATCATCATGTCTGTCCATCCGTCTGTACTCCACCACATTTTCTTTCTTCACTGACATGAAGGTATCTCATAGCAATGAACCAAAGTAACCAAACTCCCATTTCCAGGGAGAAATTTCATCCCCTGATGACACTTGTCTGTTAAGCTGAAGTCCCACATCTCCATTTTGACAAACATTGCCTGTATCCATTGTTGCAGGACACTTTCACATCAATGGGCGTGATCTCTGATGGATCCTATGGGATCGAAGCTGGTCTTGTCTACAGTTTCCCCGTTCAAATTGCTGCAGATAGAACTTACAAGATTGTCCAGGGTATTAATATCGATAACTTTGCGAGGGAGAAAATGGATGCCACAAAGAAGGAACTCATCGAGGAACGTGACCTGGCCATCAGCGTCTGTCAAGATTGACTGTTAGGACCCAAACTTTAAAATCTCTGTACTAACACTTCATGTATTTAAGCCTTGGTGGTTGACAATCTGCACCATTGAATGGTTTGTCTATAGGGATTTATCTAGACCTGCTCGTCAAGTCTTCAGTCAGTGTCTTGACATATTCTCAAAATCTAACTTAACACTAATTGCAAATTCAAAAAGGAAATTTGCCCGCAAAGGTCTTTTAGTCAAGAAATCTAGATAAATCCCTGGTCTTTCTTAACGAGTGATTGCTAATGAAAATATTAGAAATTTTAAAAGGCACCATATTTTTTGTAAATGTGTGTATGTATGTTTAACCAGTTGACACCATTGTGTTGTTTACAGCATTACTTAACACCTGTGAATGCCGAGATAGTGCCAGTCATTGTGCTAGTCATTATACGAGTAAGTTTGTTACAGTAACCAAGTGTATTATACATGTCTTTAAGATCCGATGTAATCAAAATACCTGTGAGTTGTGTGGATGTTTGGTTTATGATTCCACATCAGTACTTGAATCGTTGAAAGTGGTGACTCAGTAATATGACTGTGGAATGAAATATCAGGGCCTAAATACTTGAACAACCCCTATATGAGACTTGTATGCAATAAGAGGTATAGTTTTATTGTGGTCACTTTATATTCCTTCTACTACGTAAACAGGTTTTGAGGCGGGTATATAGAGTGCTCAGAACGCCTTTCTGTTGATTTACCCAGGCTCATTTAGATCATTGTCAGTGCTACGAAATAAACAAGAAAACATTTTGTTTGTCTCCCTTTTTATGTGTGTGTGTGGGGAAGGTCTGTAAGTACCTACACCTGTTGCTTGAAGTTACATTGGGGCACAAGTGGCCATTCATCGGATAGAGGGGTGGTGGGGTAGCTTAGTGGTTAAAGCCTTTGCTGGTCACAAGGAAAACATGGGTTCAATTCCCCACATGGGTACAATGTGTAAAGCCCATTTCTGGTGTCCATTGTCGTGATATTGCTGGAATATTGCAAAAAGCGGCATAAAAATACACTCATCAGATAGAAACCAAGATTTGCCCCGATTATGATTACGTTTATGTTTATTAGCAACTAACCCATGCTCATTGGTTTTATTGATATTTTCGACATCTTTGAGGCTGTAGTTTAATGTTAGGAAAAAGCCACAAAGGGATTAAACTAACACCACGCGATAAAACTGAACTACTGTTCAAAGTTCCTAAATCTCTTATTGATCCACCTACACAAGGAACAATATCCTTTTTCACAGAAGGAAGTATGGCTGGCCAGCAATCGAAAGCACAACTGCTCCAAACAGAATCAGTGCCTCTGGGCTGCCAGGATCCTTTGGTCATTTCTTGGACATCCCCGGTTTACGATCCTTTGGCTATCATCTACCTGTCTTGCTCATGGTTTTTGTGCAAGTGCATAATTAGTTTTCATTTCATTGTTATTGTGACTGCCTCCATAGTGTTGTGGTTAGAGCGTCCGCCTGGAGAATTGAAGGTCACGGGTTCGCTACATGGCCGCGTCATACCAAAAGACGTTAAAATATGGTACTTGTTGGTCCCAGCCTGGCGCTCAGCATTAGTGGGTAAAACAAGGATTCTGGTCGGCATGGTATCTCAGAGTCAGTATAATGTGTCTGAGTGCGGTATTCATGCTTATTGTGGCACTGGGGCATGGTATCTCAGAACAAGCTTTTCAAATAGGAGTTTGCCTGGGAATCGTGGAATGACTGCATTTACAATCAAGTGTTGAGGTCTTTGAAAGTACCAATTTCGGAGGCAGCAATCTTAATAGCATCTGGTTATTGTATCCTCTATCGGGAGAGTGATCGTAACGTAGATCGATGCTCTTCATGATGTCATTCCCGTGAAGATCGAGGTTACGATAGGTCTTGCGCAACCACTCTTGTCCTAAGACTTGCCTAGCTTTTTAGTAACATGTCATTGTCATATAGATCGATGATGATGTCATTCACCGAAAGACTTAGCTTTTGTAACTGCGGTCATATAGCATGAGCATAGCCGAGTGCGACTTGAACAAAACAAACACCATACAAGTAACTAATTTGCGTACAATTGATTACAGGCCGGCCTGATATTGCTGAAATACCACTAAGGAACATTCACCCATTCATCCTGAAAATGCTTCAACAGGAAATCCCTCACAAGATTGGAAGCAAATACCACTTGGGTCTTCTATGTGAAAAAAATATGTTATGCACTTGAACTTGGGTGTGTGAATGCAATGTGACTATGACATCAGATAAACGTTGTGAAAAAAATATGTTATGCACTTGAACTTGGGTGTGTGAATGCAATGTGACTATGACATCAGATAAACGTTGTTAGACCAGGGCCGCGATCCACAAAGCATTCGTAACGTTACGACCTGTCGTAACTCTATAGTTTATCATAGACTTACGGATGTCGTAGCGCTACGAACGCTTTGTGGATCGGGACCCAGGGCCCCGTTTCACAACCCTCTCGTAAGCCTAAGTTCTCGTAACTTTTCTCGTAGCATTCGTGCCTCCTATACTGTAACATATGAGGTACTAATGCTACGAGAAAAGTTATGAGTTCTTAGGCTTACGAGAGCGTTGTCAAACGGGGCCCTGGACCGTTACAAACCAGTTTTAAGATAATCAAGGTGACACATTCTCAGCATCCGACGATCATTCAGGTGCCTTTTGGGGGCAGCAAGGTGTACTGGTTCCCGACAGGTAAAGATGCAACAAACAAATCACTAGATTTGAAGAGCATGACCATTGCCAGTGTGGTATCAAACAAAAACCCAACATCATGCAATATGATATTACTGAAGTACCAGTAAGGAACATTCACCCATTCATCCTGAAAAATACTTGTTTTCGACTCCAAATCACTCATCAGATGAGAGATCACGGGATTGTCTGCTCCAGACTCGATTATTTACAGACCGCCGCCATACAGCTGAAATATTGCTGCGTGAGTGCGGCGTAAAACTAAACTAACTCACACATAAGTTGAGAACTGGTTTTCAGCAACCCATACTTGTTGCACGAGGCGACTAACGGGATCGGGTGGTGAGACGCGCTGACTTGGTTCACATGTTATCGTGATCAATTGCGTAGATCGATGTCCATGCTGTTGATCACTGGATTGTCTGGCCCAGACTCGATTATTTATAGACAGCCGCCATATAGCTGGAATAGTGCTGGGTGTGGCGTTAAACAACAAACAAATATACATATCCCTGAATTGGAAGCAAACAGCACCCGATGATCAGTCTGGTGGCTTTCGGGAGCAAAAAGGTATACCGGTGAAAAATCGGGATTGAATTAGTCTCTAGCAACCCATACTTTTAAGAAAACGGTACCGTGTGTTACATGTTTGGTTTGTGCATGTCATCCCATACCAACAGCAAAGATCGATGCTCATAATGTCATCCATTGGATTGCCAGATCCAGACTCGATTATTTACCCACCGCCGCCATATAGCTGCACAATTGCTGAGCACGGCGTAAAATAGCGAAAAGAGTGTGAGCCCATGTTCGTCCAAGAATGTCCTGACACACCGTGATAAACCAGAACGCTGTTAAAAGCGGCGCTACATTCACACACTCTCTCTCTCTAAGAATGCCCACAGACACGTTTAATACAGATAGTATACCGTTATAGTGGAATGTTTCAACAGGAGCATTAGGACAATCTATCCAATCTTTGTTCTCGTAATTTTTTTATTGATAATTCCTTTTGGCAGAACATGTATTGTACTTGATTTTTTAAAAGCACTATTCACAGCATAGCATATGCATTAATCCGTTCGCCTGCTGATAGTTCATTAAGTAAAAAATTATACAGGAATCAAGGACATCGTTTTCTGCTCATTTATAACGTTTTCCAGGACATTTCTGACCTCGCGAAAAGAGAGGTCACAAAAAGTGCATTTCAAGTACGTATTTGAACCCAATAGTCATTTATCGGCATCTTGCATCGCTATTAGCAATATTCCAGCAATATCACGACACCAGAAATGGGCTTCACGCGTTGTACCCATATGGGGATTCGAACCCGGGTATTCGGCGTGACGAGCGAACGCTTTGACGACCAGGCCACCCTACCGCCCCCAAACACACAACGTGAATCGGTGGCGCATTTCACTGACAACTGTACGAGATTAAAATATCAAACCATGTACATCAAATATGCGCGACATAACCTTTAAACATATTGTAAACATTTGAAAGAAGCTAGTCTGCTGTCAGTCAGTCTAAGTCTTTGTTCGTTTGAGGTAATAATTGTATGACTGGGCGCTTGCACAGTGGGTAGCTTGTGGTTGGCCCAGAGTTTCTTTTGACTGATTGTCATCATGCCTCGATGGGGTCGATTGGTGTACTCTACGTCTTTACTTCGCTCAAGTCCTCACGAGTCGAGTAATAACCGCGTGGTTAATGGTCAGGTTACCACGGTTGTTGCGACCCCTGGGTGGTACGGGGGTTGGGGGACCTCAATTTGTAGCTTTGTTGCAACCACCGATTCACATGCTGGTTCGTGCAACTCAAGCACAGGACATGGTGCAGGAGCTTTCTAGCCTCAGTCCGTTATGCACCTTGTCATGGGTATTTATGAGTCATATATGAATCTGCGACAGTACAAATCATCCGGCATATTCATTTCACGACCATGTTTGAATACACCAATAAGGTTATTGATTATAAGATGTTTACTTTGTGGCATTTGTTCGTTTTTAACGCTACTGTCAGCAATATGCCAGCTATACTATACCTTTCGTCACCTCCTAGGACAAGCCTGGGTTGCTGAAGACCAGGGCCTATAGATTTTCGAAGCTCTCTTTGTGCTAAGATATTCGTAAGTTAATGTTAATGTATGGCACTTACGACTATCTTAGCGTTAAGAGAGCTTCGAAAATCTAGGCCCTGTACTTTCCCGAATCCTGACGAGTCTCGAAGAGACACTGACTTTGAGAAACAACGCCTGCCACACTAACTACCTATTCGAACTCACTTATAGACCCCCATTCAGTGTCTAACATCCCTGGCAACGTATTTTGGGACAGAACCAACGACATTCTAAATGTTTTGTTCTGTCAATACCTTGGAGTTAAAAAAATTGAAATATACCATATTTTTTCATTCACATATGATGTTGACAAGCTCAGTCAGTTTAGTTCATGCACTGGCACATGTTATAGTCAGTTTATGGTCGAGAACATTTATCCAGCCATAATGCACCTACATTTGCCATGGCTATGTGTTTTATCAGTTAGAAAAGTACCTAATGTATTAAATACGTTGACATTGTACCTGCACACATTACAAGGTTCGGTTGTTACATGGTATGTACTTGCTGCAGCCAATTTCACATTGATAGGAAAAGGTTAAAAGATATTGATCTGGATTTGCAATTTGTCTCCATTATACCAATAGAGTTGTGTTCATTGCATTATATGATTATCAGTTCTACATGACTCTCCAGGTCTATGTACCATTCGGGGCGGTGGGGTAGCCTAGTGGTTAAAGCGTTCGCTCGTCACGCCGAAGACCTGGGTTCGATTCCCAACGGGGACACAATGTGTGAAGCCCATTTCTGGTGTCCCCCGCCGTGATATTGCTGGAATATTGCTAAAGGCGGCGTAAAACTAAACTCACTTGTAGTGTTATATTCAGGCATATAAAAACAAAGATTAAACCAAAAATGATTTAGAATTATCTAATGGTTAGTTGTCTACAATTCTCACGTACAGGAATGGCATAAGCATTTCATTTGTTTTCCAGTTGAAATCAACTTAACTTGCCCCAATTTCGACATATGAGCGATGCATACCTAACTTAACACAGTAAATGTGCATGGTATTACCTTTCACCACTTATTGGCTGTATTCATGATAGCAGTCCCAGGGAAATGTAGTCGCATATATACTTGTAGAAAAGGGGTTTTGTTGAAATATAGGCCAAACGTGTGCCACCTAACAACAGTTGTTTACGAGGCGGGATATCTCTCCCCACCTTGCTCAAGTACTACTTCCCCTTTGTCCAGTTAGATATTCGTCGCGGGAGGGCTTTACATGTTATGTTCCCAATAAGGTTACACATAAAAGCACTTTGTGCTGATACATAAATACTCCGTTATACAACATCAACCGTTCAGTTGGCATGTTCACAGTATCACGGCTGCCATGAAGCTGTTACAGGTACGTCTATGCATGTCTGTGAAGCCTATATCATTTTATATATCATTTCTGTCAAGAATTCAATGTTGAGAAGAAAGAAAGCAGAACATTATCATGCCGAACAAGTGTCGTTTGCCTGTACAATAATTTTCTGTACATATTTTCATTCTAGAATTATACCTGTGTCACACCCATCAAATATCAGTAACATTTTTAGCTAATCGGTTTGAAGGAGATTATATCTTGTTAATTTCTGTGTAAATACCTATCAGGTTTTCTACCAGGGCCCTTATTCTCGAAACGTTCGTAGCGCTAAGAATTCTTAACTTTGATCGCAGCCAATGTGTTAAGAATGGGCTTAAGAAGTTCGTAGGACTGCGGACGTTTCGAGAATAGCTAGCCAGGGCCTAGATTTACGAAGCTCTCTTAGCGCTAAGATAGTCGTACGTGCCATTCATAAACATTAACTTACGACTATCTTAGCGCTAAGAGAGCTTCGAAAATCTATAGGCCCTGGACACTAAACTACTTTCCAACTAATAGTTATATATCATCAAACAAGTGCGTCTTTAGTGCCTGGTTTTCAGTGATTTATTTGAAGCTTTTGATATAAAAACAATATAAAACTCAGTAATAATCAATAATTCAGTAGTTTCATAGTTATTAGTAACAAACATATGTTTGCTGGAATATATGTTAGTGCGATATGCTTTAAGAGATGGCCTCGTCTTAATTTCCAAGTACCCATGAATGAATGGATGAATGAATGAATGTCTTTATTTCCTCCAGATAGGTCTGAAGATCCTCAAAACATCATGGTTATATAATTATATAATTAACAGAATAACCAACAAACACACACACACATATATATATATACATGTACATACATAGAATACAGGTTATTTACAGTCAGGTATTGGCTACATTATTACCACAGGTAATTGAGGATATCTTTTAGTTTATACAAATACTTTGAGAATTCTATAATAGTGAAATGCCTTGTTATTTCATCAATATCATTGTTATTGGCCCCAAGAAAGAATGCCAGCATGTCATGCTCTTCCATCATCTCTATTTTGATATACATGTCAATATCAAGATTATCGATTAGAGTTGAGAAAAATACATCTCTCTCTGAAAGTAGAGATCCACAGTTTAGGATAACATGGTGATAGAAATCGTTAGCGAAGGTATTACATTTTTTACATTCTTTTGATAGTTTGCTTCCGGATCCAATCCTTATTACATATTGCAATTCTTCTCTCAGTTCTGGATTTAACAATGCCATGCTGTATAACACATGAGGTGAAAGTGCTGTATGGCTTTTAGAATATCTAGACAAGTCAGCTCTGCATGATAGTTTATATTTCCAAACTTCTTTCTCGTGGTTACTTATTTCATTTACTACAATCTTTCTCCACTTATGTTTCGCCGGGAATTCTCCTGTGCAGATGTAGTCAAATACATAATGAAGTAAGTTATATTTCTTAGCTGTTGAAAGCAGTACTCCACATAAACTGTCTAAGTTCTTGGTATGAGAATAATAGAGTGAGGTAGATGCACAAAAGATTGTTTTACAGATTGGGACACATGATAAGTTACAGAGACGCCCAAGCAGCTGTAGTCTGCATTTATCTATATAGCCGACCATGCTCCAGAGTCCTAGATCAGCAATGGTGGCGTCAGTAGGAGAGCGTTTATCAAAACCTTGTACAATCCTGGCAAAGTAGCGCTGAGTGCTTTCAGTTAGTTCAAGGTCTTTACCATGGAGAATGGGTAGTAATTCACAGCCATAAAAACTCGTTGTTAATATAATTCTTTTCCATATCTTAATACTTGAATACTGATGCAAATCCCTACTGTTTAGACCAACAGAGAGGAGGGAATTAACAGTGCGCCTTGCTTTAGTACAGCTCTCCTCAATATATAGTTTAAAAGAAAGATTACTTTGGAGAAGAACACCCGCGTACTTTACACTATCAGACAGGGGTATGTCATGATCTCCAAGATGATAAGCATGCATACGCATTAGTTGCTTCTTTTTTTCAAACACCACAATGTTACTTTTTGATGCATTATTGGTAATCGCCATTTGGATGCGTAATTAACAACTGTGTCTAAAGCTAGTTGTAGACTTTTAGGGCTGTAACTAATAAGTGTAGTACCATCAGGAAGTAGTACACATGGCAATCTAACGTTATATATACATGTTCCAGTGTCTACCTGCCGGAGCTCAGTTATGAGGTCATTTATGTACACGAGAAATAACCAAGCTGAGATAACTCTACCCTGACCGATGCCTTGTTTCACAGCAAAGGTATCAGACTGTTCACCCTTATACTGGACGCAAGCATACATGGAAGTGTAGCAGTGACGTAGCAGAGACCACATTTTACCTCTTATACCCAGATGATAAAGTTTAACGAAGAGACCCGATTGCAATAATTTGTGACTACCACGGAAGTGGCAAATGAAGTGACCTATGTTTACTTGTACCATATGTTGAATTTGTTTCTTTCTCTGTGTACCATATATCTCCAGTCTTTTCTCCATTTTGTGGTTTTGTGGTATTGTAGATTTTGCTCGCGTTTTTGCAACCACCTGTTACCATGGCTTTTTCACAGCAATTGTAAGCAGAATTGTTTGGGAGCGAATTGTATTAGCTGAGGTCACATATGGTGTTTGTAGACATTTTATGACACCTGCTTAACGTACCGTGACGTGGAAATCATATATATTGTACCACTGATACACTGCAAAATGCATCCCGCGAAATGATGACATATTTTATGTTTGCACTGTATAAATTCAATACACCTAATTCTAAGGAGTTACATAGTGAATATTAAAGAATGCCGCATCAACAGTCATGTAGATGTTTTCGGCTGTTGTTCCCCTAGAAATAATTGTTCCAAATTTCAGTGAGTAAAATGAGGATGGGTATCACGTTAATTAGCAAATTGTTTTCTTTATTGGTGAGATGTCAAACACCTAAATCCTAATCACTTCATCACTGTAAGCTGATCAACTTCTACATATGTATATATGACATTGAATAACTGTGTAATTCTATGCAACGTGGAAGGGATATCCCAATGCTTTACTATAGCACGTGTGTGAGTATAGGTGCATCTGTACATCCATGTACATTATATGTGCGATGCGCTTGTGTAATCTCTTATATGGCATTACTTCCCCCAAATATCCACTCAAACCGAAACATGAGTCTCATTAACCAATTCAGACAATGACCTACTTTTCAGCCGATCCGAATTTTCTCGTGTGAAAGTGAAAATAGACATCACAAACAACTATGGTTACACTGAATTCCAATTCCTTGTTTAATAAGAAAATGGTATTTACAAATGAATTTTAATTTTAAACTTTAATACCATAGTATTTCTATATTTTTTGGCGAGGTCTGGGCAGCATGACCTTAACTAAGACGTCACAGACTGCCCCTGTTTGATGAGGTCGTAAAATAATTCACAATGCATCTGGCTCACTGGTTACACCTGTTATGTGTTTTTTGTGCTTATTCAGTGTAGTTCTATAATGCACAATGTGATTGATATAATATCAAGTCCGTACCAGACCGCCAAACCATTCTAGCGGGAAAGCCTCGTTTTGAGATTTCCACGATTTCCAGATTTCTGTTTGTCAGAGTTCGCTGTAAGACAGAGCACGCTGCACTACATGTTTGCAAGGATTAGAAGGAGCGTAGTGTTGCAATATACAAGTACTTAGATGTATCAAATAATACTGATTAATAATTATGTATCCAGTTAAATGAACTGGTCCCAAAATTCTGGACTGGTTATTGTACTAAGTTGCGCAATAGGACGGGACCCAGTCAACAGGAGAAGAGACTGTTGTGTAATCAATGTTTTGACTTGAGTGGTGGAAACAGAGAAAAGAGAGAAGGCATCTGTACAAGGTGGTTATACATCTCCAGACCTCCAAATAAGCTGTGCGTTTGCTTACAATATGAAAACTACGTTAGAAAAGATCCCTACCTCTTTGTTACTTTGAGTTGCTTGCGCTCAGATACGCATGAAGAAATTACATAACCAAAAAGTATAACAACGTTTCGCATAAACACCTATTAGTAATGCCACTTTGAGGAGGCTGCGAATACAGATATACTCAAATGCAAAAGTTAGTGTGATTGACTTTAAGTTAGATATTTGAATTAACAACTGATATTTTTATGATGGGACTTTTTTAATATAGTGGAATCAATCAACAACTTTTCTGGCGGGCTCATGCTAATGAGGTCGCAGTGAGAGAATGGTCAAAAATAAATTCACACAGTCAATAACGTGTATGTCCACCATGAGCATTGATGCGCCCTATAGAGCCAATCAAACGTCGCAAGCAATCTTGTGGATGACATTCGATATCTGTTAAAGCAACTGGCGGAGTTCCTGAAGAGTGACTGGGGATTTGGCCAACGTCTCAATCTCCTCTCCATTTTGTCCCAGACTTGTTCGATAAGTGACAGATCAGGGCATTTAGCGGGCCAGGAAAGGACGTTAATATTGTGCAGCGCCGAGAACTGCCGAACCTAACTGTTCTGACGTTGTCCTGCTGGAAGATCATTCCTGGACCATTCTGCTGGAGAAACGGCATGGCGACTGGATTAACAATTTCGTGTCTGTACCTGAAACCCGTTACATTTCTATTGATGACAAGCAAATGTGCACGTCCAGCACTCATCATCCCACCCCAACCATCACTCCACCGCCGCCAAAACGGTCGGCCCCAAGGACACAGTTCCTAACATAACGTTCACCATGTCGCCGGTAAACTCGGGTTCGGCCATCAGAGCGGTGCAAGAGGAATCTGAATCTGGACTCGTCAGTGAAGAGAACATGTCTACACACAGATGCTCTCCACCGTAGATGTTGTCCGCACCATTGCAGTGGTAGACGTTGGTGACATAATGTCAAAAAAAGACGTCTAGCACGTATCCCGTGTTCAGCCAGACGCCGGCGAATGGTCTTTGGCGATATCCAGTTGACACCAGGAAATGTTCGGGCTGTTAGTGTGGCTGGTTGGAATCTTTACCTCAGATGGGTGGTTCGAATCCAACGATAGTTACGTGGCGTAGTTACCGGTTGACGGCCACTTTGGGGACGGTCTGCAATGACGGCGTTTTATTGATTTGGTGTTCCTGTGCACATTAAACTACTGTGTAACTTTGGGCTGGGTAGTTCCGGTTTCAAACATTCCAATGGCTCACCATCGTTCATTTTCAGTTAGCTGTGGCATAGAGAAATGCAAACAGATTCTTTCAAATTTGTGTTTTTCGGACCCGTCGAAGTCTAAACAATGATTTGGGTGACAATGATTCGACGTTTAGAGACACATGTTTTAAAAGGCACGTTTTATGCCTCTTTTCCATGGACTTCTTGAAAGCATGAACAACGCATGCTAAACAAAAACTGCCTACGGGGCCCTGTTTGGGTAATGAATTAAGTGTATTATAAAGAATATTAAAATGCGTTTTTAAAAGATTCTCATTTAAATTAACAAATGTGTTGATCACACATACTTTTGCCTTTGAGTATATTTTACAGATTTTGGTTATTAGCTGGATGCAGGAATCATGTTAATGAAGGACTCATTGAATAATGTCTCGCTTGCTGTAATGTTGTCTAGGGTTACAAACGTATAAAGTGTCATAGTACATTGCATAACCTAAAAAATATATATCACACCCCAATGTGAATGAAATGTAAGCAAATGCTTAACGGCTCAAAATCTGCCTCCATCCAACCTTTGTTTAAAGAACTCACAAGAGACTTGGTTAAGATGGTGACCAAGTTCGCATGCATAACAATGTTTTGCTTATCCAAACCCTGATTTGTAGCGGATAAATGAGGTCAAACGCTACAGCATTTGTGAAAATATAACAATGTGAACCCAGTATTTGGAATAGAGGGAAATTCTGTGATCATCGTGTTTTAGTACCGTCAATATGAACACACATAAAAACTGTTCAAATACATACCCAAGATATCGGGAATGATACATATGTTCCTAGCCCTTGTTTCCCTACCTAAGTAAGTAAAGAAAGTATTCAAAATCCAAGTAAACATATAAAACAATTCAACACCGAATACAATTAAAAGGAATTTGTAAATTTTGAGAACATTTTGATGCATGTTGCAGTGCATGAAAGCTGAGTAAATTCTGTGATTAGTTATGACATACAGATACAGCACGTAGCTGTTAGCACATAGCTGTTCATGCCGTCTACAAAATTAACACTGTAGTATCCACTGAAACATAAAAAAATACCTTTATTACAGATTTTTCAAAATATTTGAAAAGGTTTCTTGCACAAAACCACACAAATTGCATTTAGAAATGTTTAGTGCCTGACACCATGCCTCAAACAAACAATTGTCCTGAATTAGTAAACCTTTTTTGTATGCATATTTATAACATTTGAAAAATGGGGCGACCATCTTGAAAGTGGCTGTCAAAAGGACATTTATCTGGACATATGAGATATCCATGACATGATTTCGTTTTTGAAATTTGTCCCTCAGAGATCTGACTCATGGAATAAAACATAAAACAAAAACAAAATAGATGTAATATGGCTGCATTTCAACGTAACATCAACAGATATCACAATCATGTAGCGTTAATACACTGATGATGATGCCATTTTCATGTATCAGTGAAACATGGGTAATATCGTGTTTTAATTCCAAAATGTTCCAATATGCGTGGCATTACATTAGACAATTGTAATACAAGACGTGAACTATTACAGGACACTTTTGCACTGGAATGAACACATTGTCAGAAACGTATTAATACATGATCATTTCTTCATATAATTTTAACATTAGCAACACAATTATAACCTACTGATAGAACGTATGAAATGTAGTGCTGAAGAGATATCAGGTAATACCATTTTGTTTTTGAAGTGGTAATTTGTCAGTTCTGAAATCTGTAGAAAAAGGGAAAACAGGGCGGTCATCGTGGATATGGCCGCCAAAATCATATTTAGTTGGGCATCTGAAATGCATGAATTCATTCTGTTCAACAGCATCGTATGAAGTCTCTTTGTGAGTTCGGTAAAACAATGCATTAAAACGTAGAAATAACAGTTCCAGTTACAACAGAATACCTGGTGTAAGTACGGCTGAAGCTTTAACCCGGGTACTCAAAGACAAGTGTAGTATGATAATCACTCGTGTCGTAAGTAAACACTCGAGTATTCAAAGAGCTGAATCCCTTGCTCGGTTCAATCTCCCGTTCCAGCCATGGCTACTACTTGCAAACTAATTGCCAAGGGATAAAGCAAAAGTTAAATCAGCGATGTTTCAATTTATATATTTTATTGCTCGATTTATTATTTTAGTACGGGCGGCTCTACATGTGTATTTCTGAAATTAGATACCGCCTTAGACTGAAGCATTCGAAACAAATGAACTCAGATTCAACTGTACCTTGCTAGTCAAGCATTGCCCCCATGGGCGGAACAAAATCCAATTACACTCTGCTTAGCTTTGCTCTAAGTTTAGATTAATATAAATGTATTTATTTGGTTTGAAAAGTTGCCCTCTGGGATCAACTGCAAAACTACAAGGTATTAAACACAATAGTTGATTGATTGAAACATATTTTATTCAATTAAGAAACGGATTGAGCACAAGTTATCCAACTTAAATAAGCCCTCTCCACATAGTTACAAGTGTATATTACAAAAAAGTTCAACAAGAGGCAGACAAAGGGTATAGATATGTACAGACAGAGTTATTTAAATAACAATAGTTTGATAGTTGAAAACAGATAGACAAACATTTTTATCGTTCTTGATAATTGTTAAACGTTCCATGTCATCCACAACGCGCATTTTCTGTTAATTGGCTTTTCTAATAATATAAAGCTATGCATGTTTTAAAAGACTTTTAACCAACTGCAAGAAGGTTTTATTCAACCTCAAACACCAATATTTGTGACAAACCAATTTTGTGCAAATAAGTTTCACAGCAGGCCTAAGAATGTTTTTCAAGAAAACAAGCAATGGGATTGTCTATCTGATCAACAACCTACTTAAAGTTTAGTCTATTATAAAGTGGCTTCTGTGTGTGATACAAAATAGTGTTGCCTGCCAATTACTTTTTAGACCCGTGAAAATTCGGGTTAGAATTGCTCTTTAGCAACCTATGCTTGTCGTAAAAGGCGACTAACGGGATCGGGTGGTCAGGATCATGTCATCGTATCCCAATAGCGTAGATCGATGTTCATGCTGTTGATCACTGGTAGGGCGAAACGTTGAAGGGATAGTTTTGCTCGGGCAGTAACAATCAATATCGTTGAAACACCCCTGCGTTACATTTTAGAATGGTGAAATGTAGGAAAATAGGCATGATGCCTCCCAAATGACCCAGTTTTACTCATTAAAACTGCTGTCCCTCAAGTCGTGTGCATGGATAACTAGCGGCTTAGTCGAGTACTGATTCCGCTTTGATGTTTTCACCAAATTGACCATACCTGAATAGATATGTCATCAGGAACAGAAACACTGTAAATAACGCTTGCCTGGTCAAGAGTCATAAACTCCATCAAACCTTGCATAAGTTTAGAACTAGATGTTCGATTAAAGACATGCTCGTGTTGTTCCATTAGGATAGATCAACAGCCTTCCAGATACAGATACTTAGCCTTCCAATATATAGGTTAGCATTGTGAATTGACTTAGATTATAAGTGCAAAATATGCATCCAGATCATTCCGATCTGTCCGGAATTCACTACTCCATCAGTAAGCATGATGTCTTCTATTAGAATATATTTTTTCTTTCCACAAATCTGTCTGTTCGTATGTTTTAGCGCAAACATTGAGATTTCCCAATCACTTAACAAGGATATATGAAACTGTGTATCATGTCCGCTGACTACCAAGTTCAGTCAACATCAGCCACCTTATTGAACTGTTTTAGTAACATTTATTATGCTCAGCGTGGGAATATAATTTCATCATCATGTCATCCTTTGCATTTTAGGTATATTTCAACACCTTCGCAGTCCTGCAGTTCATTTTACATGAATCTGGTAAGTAGTGTCTATTTGAATATCTTTGTGTACATACAGAAACGGAAAATAGTATTGACAGCTAAAGGTGTAACGTACGGAAGCGTAGTAGGGCCACGGTGAAAACTTTTTTTGGTCTTACTATCTCCTACGTAGTACTTAATATCTCCTACGTAGGAACTTAATATCTCCTACGTAGGACCTAGTATCTCCTACGTAGGACATAGTTATCTCCTACGTAGGACATAGTATCTCCTACGTAGGACTCTAGGTATCCCCGTAGGAGTTAGTATCTCCCACGTAGGAGTTAGTATCTCCTACGTAGGGAGTTAGTATCCCCTACGTAGGCATCTCCTAGTTGGTATCTCCTACGTAGGGACATAGTATCTCCTACGTAGAACATAAATCACCAAAAATGGGTATCTCCTAGTAGGACATATCCCTACGTAGGGACTTAGTATCTCCTACGTAGGACATAGATATCTCCTACGTAGGATCATAGTATCTCCTACGTAGGGAATCTAGTATCCCCTACGTAGGAGTTAGTATCTCCTACGTAGGAGTTAGTATCTCCTACGTAGGAGCGTTAGTATCCCCTACGTAGGAGTTAGTATCTCCTGTAATGTGGGTATCTCCTACGTAGGACATAGTATCTCCTACGTAGGACATAACATCTCCTACGTAGGACTTAGTATCTCCTACGTAGGATTAGACCACCCTAGTATCTCCTACGTAGGACTTAGTATCCCCTACGTAGGAGTTAGTATCTCCTCCTCGAAACACAATATCGGGTTTCATGAGAGAAAAGCACAGTTCGCCATTGTCGATAACGCCAATTTCGATGTTGAGTTGCCCATTGCAGTCGGTTTGGGCGGTGATGAGCGGTGAGGACAGGACTACGATATGGTCTGTGACAGCAAAGGTTTATTCCGCGCAAACGTCAACGCACTGTATCGACACTAATTGGTATGTTGAGTTCCAGTGGTCTGGCATGTTGTTTCCGTCAATCTGCCTTTATCAGTGCGTTTGGTCGATGTACTTTTTCATCAGGAAACATATTGATGTTGGTAATAACTGTCAATTTGGATTGAAAAACGTGTTATCAAAACGGTACAATCATAATAAAAACACCACCTGGTAAGAACAAAAGTTTGCATTTGGTTTAGAAAGGCGACGTTTCTTTCAGTATATAGGGTAAAGCGAAACTACTGCACTTAATGTGAAATTATATTGTTTATTAACAAAAACTTATTAATACATATGATTAAATCAACTCATACATAATACATTTCATAGTAAGGAAGAAATGAGGCCAGTCGTTTGAAGTGGTTCTCCTTTTTTCTCTTCACTTCTTTTCTTGTACACCCTATATCATACAAGAATTTCAGTAATGAAAGCTCCGTGAGCTTAATAAAGGGCCTCCTGGTACACCAAGTCTTTGTGTTGAAATAACCGCTGTCCATCTTTTTGTGCGCTGTATATTTTGTGACGTATGACCTTAAAACGTGATGAAACTCATTTAAACGAATAATAAAATGAGCTTCTCATTTCACCATAACGTTTGACAAGGACCACGGTTTTATCTGTTTTCGATAATAAGATCTCTGTGCGGTGGTTAGTGTGAATCAGTGTCTATATACATTGTTACGAAAGCTCCTAAACAAAAAACATATATTGGATTGCTGCTAATCATATGAAAAAGGGTACAAACGTTACAAATATCTGGGTGATATCCGCCATAAAGGTCTTCTAGGTCATTGTCAACGTAAACTTGTTACAACCTACGTGTACTTGAATCGCTGTATACTGCAATACAATTTGTTTGCCAATACACAGCCTTAATAGAAAGGTTAGTTTTCCGAAGCTGACATGGACATTTTCTGCTTTCAGGGACATTTGCACCAACAGGTAAGGGCGGTAATTATAGCTATAGATTAATCTTTTGTATTTCTGGTTCACTATCAGACATCTTTAGCTCTATATGATGTAAATGTCAGGATTTCTCAATCCTTATGCTATGTTGGCTTACCCTATAACTCTTTTAACAAACAAATGGCTGTTATTTTCCGGAGATTAATGATTATATAAAAGCTGTGTGGTACATTATTTTCAGATCAGAAGGATCTGGAGTTTATGTGTGTTGGTGACATTGCAGGTAAACGTTTGAAGGTATCACTTACATTATCAGCAGGCATCCTTGGGAACAAGGAAAGATCTCGTGGAGCCGAGCAATAAACTTTTGCATTTGATAGGTGTTTAATTTTGAGCAAACATCATAATTTCATTGGTTAATTCAACATTTCAAAGCGAGATATCTGAAATTTGTACCTGATGCTATCACGTAAAAACAGAGTGGATTCATTAATAATACATTGTCCAAACTGTATATATATTGTAAGTAAATATCAAGCTTAATTTTCATAACCATGTGCTTTTCCTCATATTGTGTTAGACACATATGTGTAAGGAGAGGTTTTCCAAAGCTGATATCTATACTATTCACTTTCAGGCAAAATGAAAGAAGTCGCTGGTAAGGATAATAAATTACACTTTTGTATTTCAAATTCTGCATCAAATATCTATAATTATATATTAGTGTCCTTATTAGGTAGTTATCAGCGTTGAGGTATTGTTTTACCTTATTAACCGAGGGACTGCTTGAAAACGTTTTTATCTGTCAAAAGTAAAGGTTAATGAAATGCAAAATTTTAAGTGTGTTATTTATGTCTTGGGAAAGAGAAGCTCTGTGCTATTTCCCTCTTTATGTTACCCCATAAACATACTAAGCGAGTTATATGTGAATACAAGTCTTTCACGCATGGGGTTATACACAAACAACTAGTATTATAAAACCCCTCCAACCATACTCCCTAGTTCACGTTCATCATTTCTACGTTAAGTAAACCCCATTTGAACTATGGATTTTGGCAACAGCTCAATTGCAACGGTGATAAAATGTATATGTTACAGTCAGATTATGAAATAAGTCATTTCGTGAAATGACTAAAATTTCAGTTATTCAGTGAAATAAAATAAGATGTCGCCAGTCTTTAGTCTTGTTATCACTCATCCACACTACCAGCATGTCTTTTATGTCGCCATTTGCCCTGTCAACTGATCCTTGCCTTTGGGGATGGCGTGGTTTACCATGTACCCGTGCTAGTTCTGGTCAGACGTGTTGAATTTCTTTAATAACATGAGACGTCAACTCTGATCCATTATCAGATTGGCGGATCACTGGGGCACCTATCGTCAAGAAAACTAAATGTAATGCTACTTCAGCAGCTCTTTTAATTGTCAGTGGTGTCAATAGGCAAAACTTAGTTAAGTGATCCTGATATACCATTATCCAGCGAAATGGCTGACCCTCTTAGTCATTTCACGAAATGACTGATTTCACAATCTGACTGTAACATATATATATACTGTAACATATATATATATACTTATGCATCTTGAACTACTTTGTACGTAACATATGCACCACAATGCAACCACGTTTAGACCATAGGATACCTATTGTCTGTTGTCAAGGCATAAGATGTGAAGAAAGGCTGGTTTTCTAGAGCTAACGTGGGCGTTTGCTGTTTTCAGATTCAATTGCGAGGACAGACGGTAAGAGCAGTGTTGTTTTACTGTGGAATATTTTGTTGTATCTGTAAGTATGCTTATATTTTATGTAAGCATATATTCGTTAGTTTGATTGAACGACTTGGTAACATCACAACGGCTCCGGTAATATAGTTATGTCTCTTGAATTTATTTACTATAAAGTCACCAAAGCCATCAAAATGCAGGCACAATCTTCCATTTCGTAGCTTGTTCATCATGAAATACAGTCGAACCTCATCATGTCGATATTTTTATTAGTTTCGAATTTTGTATTTCTGTACTCACCCTCCCTTTCCTTCGATATTTATCGTAATTATACTGTGGTGTGTCGACCACGATGAGTCGAATTTACGATTGGCTCGGACTCGATTGTGAGTCTCAGGTATTCAATAAAGCATAACGTTTACCCGCGCACTCGAACAATTTAACATACAAATAAGGCAAATACATGCAGTTTGATGGATTTGGTGGCATCAAGTTTCAAATTTACAAGATGCTGGAACCAAATAGCATATATTATTCTGACACATTATTATAAACTCTTTTATACAATGCTAACAACATATACATGTTATCACCCTTCTTAGATGTTGCATGGAGTGAATGGTCATCCGATGGTTTACGTCCATGTACTTGTGTATCCGGAAAAACAATTTCACACTACAGGAGGCTTTTCTGCAATAGTGGCAAATCTGAGACTGACGAAAAAGGTGGTATTCACATGTATGAAACGAGAACAGAACCTTGTGAATCTGTCACCCCCAGTGAGTATATTAGTAACGTAAAATATCATTTTAATACTATACGATCTCGTTTCTCATCATCCATAATTCTTTCAAATCATTTCTTGGATTTGCATGCAAACGGGTTCATTCCAAACTTAGTTATGTAGGCAAACACCCAAATCACTTTCTCCTTCCTAAGATTTTAGGAATAGCTGTCATTGATTTTACAGGTTAGATGCAACCAACAGAATAAACATATTTAAAACACAATTATCATTTATTCATGACATATAAAATATATTGTTGATTATGAAAAAACAAATAAACCAAATTATAAGCGTACAGTCGCAAATCAAAAGTGCAATATTTTGTCCTTGGGTCTACTACTCTCGAAACAAAGCTCCCGGGATACCGAGCCCAGTCAGAGCAGGTGGGCATGCACTTAAGTGTAACGAAGTCTTTCATTGGCTGGTTCATTTGCCGATACCCTGAGGGCTCTTTGTGTATATAGGCATCCCGGTTCAAGCCGCGAGAACCTACTCACTGCGCATGCGCTATGTGCGCAGCGGAGCACTGCCGTTGAAACCACTTTTCACTGGGTTATTTTAGTTAATCCTTTGAACTCCGATTTCGCGGGATGTTTTTCATCGCGTTACTTTTCAACTTTATAAGTTGAATTTGCATTTTTGATAATTTGTTACTGTAAGTCCATACCGAAAGCTACCAGAATCTGCAAAGTTGTGTTTTGCGTTGCATGTAAGCTTTAAAGTATTATAACTACCATTCGCATGGAAAATTTTATTTTTACAGATGAGAAGGCTACGGAGTGCATGGATACAATTACAGGTAAAAAGATTAAGATACCGCGTATTGTTAGATGGTGACCAGTTACGGGGTATTATTACATACCAGTTACGAGGTATTATTAAATACCAAATACGAGGTATTATTACATACCGATTACGAGGTATTATCACATACCAATTACGAGGCAGTATTGCACCATATTACCAAGGGACGACGAAATTATGTTCGCAAGGGTTCGCTAAGATGTGTAAATTACTCATTCTGCGGAATATGGACTACTGCATTTGATATTTTTTGAATTTCAAGACAACTCAAATGATTTTATTGGTTAGTTCAGCATTTCTCAGCAGGTGTAGGGAATGTCTATCTTATCCGTCGGCGGGTTGGAATTAGTCCCCAGTTTATGTCATCAGACATGTGCTTATCACATGAACAATTCTGAGTGTGGCGTAAAACTAAACTCACATGAACAATTGTGCATTCATTGGAATTATGTTGCCTTTACGGTATAAAGAGATTATGGGTTAATGTCAGGCTCTATTTTTTCAAGGAAAAGGAACTGTTTAGAATATTTGATAGTATGATAACTCCTATATTATGCTATGGTGCGGAAATATGGGGATCTAACTTTTGTAAAGTCATTGAACAGGTTACACTCAAATTCTGTAGAAAATATCTGAGGCTGAACAAGAACACTAATAACAACATGGTCCTGGGTGAGTGTGGCAGACCCCACTGCAGTATTACTACATGTGTAGAGTAGTCAGCTACTGGTGCAGGCTTATTCATATGGAGAGTACCAGACAACCACAGCAAGCATATCTCATGCTCAAGTCCTTGGATGATTGTGGGAAGATGACATGGGCTACTCACATCAGGGCTCTACTCTTTCAATATGGATTTGGCTTTGTGTGGATAAGCCAGGACATTGGGGATACAAAATCTTTTATATATAGTTTTAAACAAAGATTACAAGACTGTCTGACTCAGAACTGGCACTTATCTCTTTCAGAATCTTCCAAATGAAATTATTACTCACAGTACAAGTCACTACTGAATGCTGAAAAATATCTGCTTTCACCTGAAATACGAATATATACTATAAAATAGCCATTGCAAGATTTAGATGCAATAACTTCAGACTAGCCATAGAAACTGGGCGACACTCCAATACCCCACGTGAAGAAAGACTGTGCACCTATTGCTATACTAATAATATATCTCTTATTGAGGATGAATATCATGTAATGATGGTCTGTGACAAGTACAGCCAAGAACGACAACTCTGCTTCCCTCATAACAGCTATCCACCGACACTCAACCACTTCATAAACCTGATGTCTACCGAAAACATAAAGACTATTAAACAAATCGGAAAATATCTCAGTAATGTCTTAAAGCTACACAATTAACACCGCATTATTAATATTTTTCAATGTAACTGTTATTGTGCATGCATAAATCTTTACCCAAACTCTTATGTATGTTGTATGGGCCTTGAGCTTGTGACATGGTCGTTTGACCCCTGTCCCGCTTGTGGACTAGTGACAGTCATTGTGATTGACTTTTCAATTGAAATTCTCCCGACTTGTTATGGTCTCATGATCCCTCCATTAAAGTTTATATGTACCTTTGACATTGTTATCGTACTTATCAACTGGGATAATATTTTGACAATGCACAGTTTCTTTATGTGGCTAGTATACAAAACGTTAATGCAAAGAATACAATTCTTGACTATCATCAGAAACAAATTCCGTATGATGTGAAGGGAAATATTACTGTGAAAATTATATGATGACTGAAATCAGCAATAACACCAGGTGTTCGCAACAATTTCTACTTTCAGAACTGATATCAGATGCCGTTGGTAAGTATGATACTCTAAATTGTATATATCTTACTGTTCTACTACAAATTCTATATCAAATATCTACATTTCTATGTAGGTAAGAATACTCTCTGGTGTGTCTCTGTTCTTGTGCTGATGAAACTATTGCCTTTGATAGGCGTTCAGTTTCAAGATACCATAAATAGTTCATTGGAACGTTCATCATTTCTCAGAAGGGTACATGAAATGTGTTTCTTTTCTGTCGGGTAAAATCAATTCAGAAAAACCATCAGTCGAGTATTCAGTTTTTGTTGCCTTGATGATTTTATGCCATCGAATATACTATTTCTATCGTCATGTGTCGAACATAATGTGTCGAATACCCAGCTGACTAGAACTCATTTGTGAGTCACAAACATAAACCTTTACCAATGACTCGATCGCTTCAGTATCAAAATAAATTACATTTAGCTGGGCTTGTTGGCATCAGGTTTCAAATGTACAGGACAGAGGAAGCAAATAGAATAGAATATTCTGAAAGATTATGATAAGCTAGAGTATATATTGCCAACCGCATACACATGTTATGACTCCCTCCTAAGCAAAAAAATGGTGTTCTACAGGTTCATGTTCGCCTTCAACTGAAAAGTCAATTACAGCTGAAAGGACGCTTTTCTGCAGTGGTGACAAATATGGCTGTACAGGAAAGGTGTATGTGCACATGTATGAAATGTGTGATGCTATCGAGGTTCCAAGTAAGTATATCAGTAATTTCAACCTCATTGGATACTTAAGGTTCATCACCTTTCTCACATTCCACACACATATATAGCTATATATTTACATGGCATATGTACTACGGGATCAACCCAAACTTCTTTCTATCGATAAATTTCTGTATCATCCACTCACTCATTGAGGGACAGTGTTATATCCATTTCTGGATCTCAGACGTATGCCAATCAAAGGTCGACCCTGTGAAAGGACAAGTGAGATGGTTCTGAGAATAATGCACTGAAACCGCTGAAATAACATAATTGTTCATTGATTCACTTGAGGTCAGATAATATACGGTATAACCATCAATAAATTGGTGAGGAGAAAATATAGAATCTATATATATCCCGTGCCTGATCTGGAGAAAGAATAAAGTAGGGGTACAAAGGACACATCAAACTACAACATGATTACGGATGTCTCGGATGATTCACGTATCACCTGCATTTGGGTATCCAACTTCGTTCAATCAACTCACACCGCCCTCACAAGTCTGAGACCTCCAGCCCCATACTACAGCTGACCTCAAACAATATCGCCTGTATTTTACCTTAGACCTTCTTAACATTGGTCTTCAGCAACCCATGTTTGTCGGTTCGGATGGTCAACCTCGACACATGTAATCGTATCTAATTGCGTAGATCGATTCTCATGCTGTTGATCACTGGAGTGTCTGGTCCAGACTTGATTATTTACAGACCGCCGCGATATACCCGGAATATTGTTGAGTGCGGTGTTAAACAAAAAAGAAGCTTAGACCATCCGCCCGTATTTCAGAAATGTTATCTGTTATATATTATACTAGCCTTTTTTCAGGTTTATGTCAACCTGTGATGTCTTATGTAGATTTAGAAAGATGGTATCTATTAGATCTTGTTTTTCAAATCCACTCATTGCATATGATGTTCAGGTACCCATCCAACAGTTAAGGTGTCTACATAATGGCAGTTTAGTTGTTTGAACATTTTTATCATTTACAGGCTTTTGAATGTTTCGATGAAATGTAAATATTTTTCGCTTCGGTACTTCCTTCATGTGAATCAGGGACGTCTCTGTGTCTCAATATGACACGCAAGCACAGATTTGAATCACATGTACAAATGGTAAAGGAAAAATCTTATAGAATTATAGAAGTAGTTCCCATAATTTTCACGAAAGAAAATCAACTTGAACTTGAAATCTCGTGATTATGCAAGGACGACGATGGATGGGGGTGACTGTATCCTGTATTTAAGGCTCACCTCTTTGGTCACAGAAGAAACAGAGGTGATCTGAATGTAGGAACTCACATAATATGCATCGTTTGACTACGCATTTCACTTGATATGAAAAAGGTCGCACTGGCAGCTGTGTCTCAATGTAACACATGCACGCATATTTGAGCTTCAAGTTTCCTCAATATGTGCAAATGCAAAAGGAAATCTTGATATTTTCAGTTGATGGTTTTGTCTCAGCTTGGAGTGTCTGGAGCGATTCTCCATGTCCTGTGACGTGTGGCGTATCAGCAACAAAGACCAGAAGTAGGACGAGAACCTGCACACCTCCCCAAAATGGTGGGAAGGAGTGTCCTTCGCCCTTAACCGAAAGTCAGAGTCAATTCTGTGGCTTGGATGGATGTCCAGGTATCAAGTCAATAGCGTTTTTCATCTGCTAAATTGAACTCAATTTCTAAAACAACCCAAACAAATTGGAGTTGTTCTACAAATGGTACAAATCAAATGTATACATTTTTTATAAGCCTTAACAATCAATTATTTACATTAAGGTTACATTGTACATTCAATTTATTTAAAGTTAAATTACCTGATGTGTTGATTGACAATCTAGGTACCGAACCGTCTCAATCACGAAACACGTGAAATATATGTGAGAGCCCTTATTATATAAACTATCAGATTGAGTGTATGTTTATAGGCAGATGTTGGAGTAAAAGACAACTAACGTTATTGGCTGTGTTATACGTCATTCAGTTAGCTTTCATTTAAAATTTCCTTCTTTGTGACAACAGAAATGTCCCGAAATGCAGATCTGATGGATGGCAATCTTAACATTGGCGTGAAAAGGGATTATGATATATGGCATGGTTATAATTTAGCTAAAAGTAGGCATGCTTTCACTATTGTGAATGTTGCTTATATAGATTTTATCGAAAACAAAATCTTGGCTGATCAAATGCAAAACAAAAGAGTCATTGATGAACAGAATGTTTGCTCAGCCAATCAACGTGATTCCGTACTGAACTAATGGCTACATCCTCAGCAGGACACTAGCCAATGGGCATACATATGATTGCACTACTGTCTAATGTGTTTCTGGTTTCAGTTAATGGAGGCTATTCCCTATGGAGTGAGTGGTCCTTGGTCCCTTGCACAGCAACATGTGGAGATAATGCCACATCAGTCAGGACAAGGTTCAGATCCTGCACGAACCCAGTACCGAATCATGGGGGAAGATCCTGTTCAGGGCCATCTTTTGAGACAAACTCCTTCCTATGTGGTCTCAGCGCATGTCCATGTCCAGGTCAGATTGTAATCCATCGGTTTTCCATTTCCATTTTTGCAATCAAGTTTCTGCGTATAGGGATACGTTTTCAATCATAATTATAGGGGCTATCTCTTACTGAGAGTTAGTTATTCTCTTCTTCTGTTCATATTTGCCTTTAATCATTGCCAAGATAAGCATGTAATTATAGGATGATAAAACATCATAAAACAATCTGTTTCCACAACATCAATATATTACACTATTCGGTAGGTATTCCGCCGATACTATATAGACTAAAAGGATGACGTTCTTAATTCGTAATGGATAACCAATCTGTCCTTGCATTAGTTCTATAATCACCATTCATTTTACTTCTTTTCTAGATTTGATATCCGTCACGTACGTTAAAAACAAACTCATTCCCGTAAGATTTCATACATATAGACATATTATACCATCTCTTTCGCTGCTGATGGTGTTATGTCACTATTGACTGCTTGGAACAATCCGCCATGCCTGGTGACGTGTGGGGCATCTGCAACAAAGATGAGGATCAGGAGAATAATATGTTCCAATGCAAAAGGAAATCTTTATATTTTCAGTTGATGGTTTTGTTTCAACTTGGAGTGTCTGGAGCGATTCAACGTGCCCAGTGACGTGTGGCGTATCAGCAACAAAGACCAGAAGTAGGACGAGAACCTGCACACCTCCCCAAAATGGTGGGAAGGAGTGTCCTTCGCCCTTAACCGAAAGTCAGAGTCAATTCTGTGGCTTGGATGGATGTCCAGGTATCAAGTCAATAGCGTTTTTCATCTGCTAAATTGAACTCAATTTCTAAAACAACCCAAACAAATTGGAGTTGTTCTACAAATGGTACAAATCAAATGTATACATTTTTTATAAGCCTTAACAATCAATTATTTACATTAAGGTTACATTGTACATTCAATTTATTTAAAGTTAAATTACCTGATGTGTTGATTGACAATCTAGGTACCGAACCATCTCAATCACAAAACACGTGAAATATATGTGAGAGCCCTTATTATATAAACTATCAGATTGAGTGTATGTTTATAGGCAGATGTTGGAGTAAAAGACAACTAACGTTATTGGCCATGTTACACATCATTCAGTTAGCTTTCATATAACATTTCCTTCTTTGTGACAACAGAAATATACCAAAATGCAGATCTGATGGATGGCAATCTTAACATTGGCGTGAAAAGGGATTATGATATATGGCATGGTTATAATTTAGCTAAAAGAAGACATGCTTTCACTATTGTGAATGTTGCTTATATAGATTTTATCGAAAACAAAATCTTGTACTTGGCTGATCAAATGCAAAACAAAAGAGTCATTGATGAACAGAATGTTTGCTCAGTCAATCAACGTGATTCCGTACTGAACTAATGGCTACATCCTCAGCAGGACACTAGCCAATGGGCATACATATGATTGCACTACTGTTTAATGTGTTCCTGGTTTCAGTTAATGGAGGCTATTCCCTATGGAGTGAGTGGTCATTGGTCCCTTGCACAGCAACATGTGGAGATAATGCCACATCAGTCAGGACAAGGTTCAGATCCTGCACGAACCCAGTACCGAATCATGGGGGAAGATCCTGTTCAGGGCCATCTTTTGAGACAAGCTCCTTCCTATGTGGTCTCAGCGTATGTCCATGTCCAGGTCAGATTGCAATCCATCGCTTTTCTGTTTCCACAACATCAATATATTACAATATTCTGTAGGCATTCCGCCGATACTCTAATGTATGTAATGTATAACCAGTCAGTCTTTGCATTATTTTTATAATCATTCATTTTACTTATACAGTAGTGGTATATGTAAAATAAATTAAATATCCGCCACGTAATTTAAAAACAAACTTATTACCGCAAGATATATACATAGTATATATGTATTAAATTATATTTACAATGCATTATCTGCCATATGTTTTGTGCGGTCCCAAAGGACAATATTTATGTTTGTGTTTGATCGCTTGATACCTAAGGAGTGTTCGGAGAGAAAGATGTGTGTGGTTGATCTGGGATACGTGTGAACATGTATGTGCATATTCTGCTTTGAAATGCTTTAATTGATTTCCTCACTAACCTGTGCTTAAATTGCAAACCGTATACATATTGTTTGATTGAAACAACATACCCTGGCATCGTACTCTCTTCCAGCTGGTAAGTACGTTCCAATCTTTATACTTTAAGTGCTAACATTAAATGCAAAATAGTATGTATTTCACATTTAAGCACAGTTCGTCCTGAATGGTTTCCTGATGCGCTCCAAAGGTGGTTTGGGTTAAACATATCCTCAGTGCCTTTAAACAGTTGCTGCTTGTCCAAACCTTTCCTTTCAGCGTTTCTGATGCTGGATGCTGCTTGTGCGGCGGATACACAAACGGACGGAGACACAACGACAATATCACTTGGAAATACATGTCTATTTCAACTCAGTTCAACCATTCCTGACATTCCTACAAATCGTGTAAAGTTCTCACTTGAATAAGGCTATATGAAATGTCTGAGATGTATGTTGAATAATGTATGGATCCAGCATCTCATGTTTGTTACCCTGATGAAGCAAGCGTACATATCCGCGTCACATGTAAACGATAAACATTTACGATGTGTATTCGAGAACTGCTTGATCGATTTTATTAAACTTCTGTGTGTGTTTGGTAAATGCCTAACGTCTGTTGTGTTTACTAACGTTAAACGTGTCAACCATTGTCTCAGTAACCAAAACGAACGCTGAGACTTACAGTGTGTTTGATAATGACCCAACGTGGTGTCCGTTTGTTCATGGATTGGTTCATGAGATAGCTTTATCAGACATTCTTAATATGGTTTTATTATACCAGGTGTGTAATATGAATTTCTGAATATTTAGAGTAACATGTTCAACAATATTCTATTCCATCACGACAACCTGTATGAAGGAAGGGGCAGATAGACGCATGCAGCCGAGGTTAATGGTTTGTTGAAACACATAAGTATGTTAAAGGATTCGAACTCTCGACCGACCTAACTGATGGCTTCTTGTTCAGTCTTCAGGAATGTCCCAGGACCGTTCTTACAGAAAGTGGGGCCACAGGCTATCCCCATACGTATTGTATTGAATGATGCTCTTATGGTCGGGACTCCTGTTTGTGAAGTGCTGATATACACGATCATCATGCTCGAGGACACATTTGTTGTAAATGACCATTCCACCGACGGCAGTATGTGTAACTTAAAGCCATATGTGTTCGATTAGACATTTACAGGACAAAATAGTTAGGGATATATGTAATTTTTTTAAATTATGACTAATGATCTATTTATTCATTGACACATTGATAAGATATCAATCATAAAAATACCAATATCCTTAACTTATTTTGTCCATTATATACTGTTTCACATTAGTGTAAATATTAGCATCGAAACTCCATCAAACGTTCATAAAATATTCGCGAAACCACAACCGTTCCCATACGTGATCACTACAACCGATAAATGAGCTGATGACATGTGAGTGAATGTTTAATAGTGTACATGTGGACTGCTCACCCCTACTGAAGCCGCGGTGGCTGAGCGGGTAAGGCGGCTGACTTTGTGTGCTGTCGATTAGGTGCCTGACTCTGAGGATGCGGGTTCTAATCTCGAATGGGACCAAACCGAAACATTAACCAATCCAGACAATGACCTACTTTTCAGCCGATCCGAATTTTCTCGCGTGAAAGTGAAAATAGACACTACAAACATCTATGGTTACACTGAATTCGAATTCCTTGCTTCATAAGAAAATGGTATTTACATATGAATCTTAATTTTAAAGTTTAATAAAATCGTATTTCTATATTTTATGTCGAGGTTTAGGCAGCATGTCGTTAAACAAGACGTCACAGACTGCCCCTGTTTGATGAGGTCGTACAATGATTCACAATTCATCTGGCTCACTGGTAACACCTGCCGAGCCTCGTTTTGAGATGTCCACGATTTCCAGATTTCCGTTTGTCAGAGCAAGATGTATGACAGCGCACGCTGCACGACGTGCTTGCAAGGATTAGAAGAAGTGTAGTGTTGCAATACACAAGTGATTAGATGTATCAAATAATACTCATTAATATCTATATATCCAACTGAATGAGTTGTTCTCAAAATTCTGGACTGGTTATTTTACTGGTTGCGCAATAGGACGGAACCCAGTCAGCAGGAAAAGAGACTGCTGAGTAATCAATGTTTTGACTTGAAACCCAACAAAAGTACTAGAATCTGAACTTTACTGAGAAAGTGTAATCCCAAATATATCATGTGTTACATTTGACCACTTTCTAAATGGCATTGTGTATTCATATTCATCCGGAATACCACGTAACACGATTCATCGTCCGATGTTGCATTTTGGGATTTGAACCCGTTTCTCCCACCTATTCAAGCGATTTGACATTTGAGTATAGAGTTATCTCCCATTAGCTCACTGGCGATCCGGCCATTTTACTTCACTTCAGCCAGTGACAAAAGAAGCGATGGATTCATTTGGTTTTCAAAATGAGTGGAAATGAAGCATTCTATGTCCTGTGTTTTATAGGATGCAGTTAAACGCCTGTCTTCATTCTCCGTCGGCCTGATCAAAATGACGTGAGATGCAGTGACGTAAAATGATGTCGATATTCTCAAGTGTAATGTTACTCGATCAGGCCTCTACTGGCCACAGGCCCACGTGTCTTTGCGAGGATTAAAGAGTAAACAAATATTGTTTTTGAGATGACCCCCGACTCGAAATGCTTCACAGTACAATACATCATGATAAGGCCGGACACTTCGGTGCACCCCACCCGATTACTTTGCCGATCGCTGCGGTACCATCGCATGCAATCGATTAAAATCATGGATGATTGGCCTATCGAGCACCACCCATGACACCTACCAATTCTTTTTTGTTATTTCTGCAAGTCGAACCCAATTTTGACTCTCAACTAAACGATCTTGACACAAATGGATGACGATATATCCGCACAAAACGGGGGTGTGGCCAAGGTTTATGTTTACGTTAAGTTTTAATCGATTGCATGCGATGGTGCCGTAGAGATCGGCAAAGCAGTCGGGTGGGGTGCACCGAAGTATCCTGCCTTGTCATAATGTATGGTACCGGGAAGCATTTCGAGTCGGGGGTCATCTCAAATTTCTATATATTTGTTTAAAATCTTTAATCCTCGCAAAGACACGAGGGCCTGTGCTTCTGGCTACAGTCAGTGGGTACTCATGAAGATCCACCAATCCGATTCGGTTGAACCATGCATGAAGATCTGTCAAATCCGAACACACATAAAACTGGTTTCCTCATATTTAAACTGTTTATACCCTCGGATCACCGAAGATATAATTCTACTCCCAATGACGACTTGTCTGCCGTTATCCCCGTGGGTGTTTAGTTTTTACGCAGCTTTTACCAACATTCCAGCAGTATCACTAGAAATGGGCTTCACACGTGGCAAATCGAACCCACGTCTTCGGCGTGACGAGCAAACGCTTTAACCACAAGGCTATCCCACCGCCCCTTCCCCCTTTGTTGATGCTTTTTTTCGAAGAGAAATTAAACTTTGATTGCGTCTATAATACACTTACATTTTCCATGACTATGTGTTTTATCAAATCCGTTGACACTGTACCTGAACACAATACAAGGTTCGGTTGTTACATGGTATTTACCTGCTGCAGCCAAGAGAGTCAATATGGTATTTTTAACCTTTTACTATCAGTGTCACATGTACTGATCATGGTTTGCAATTTGTCTCCATTATACAACAGTGTTGTGTCCAATGCTTGTGTATTATCATATGATTGTCAGTCATACACGTAGCCACGTGGCAGCCGACTCTCCAGATCTATGCACCAATCGGGGCGGTGGGGTAGCCTAGTGGTTAAAGCATTCGCTCGCCACGCTGAAGACCCAGGTTCGATTTCCCACATGGGTTCAGTGTTGGAAGCCTATTTGTGGTGTCCCCCGCCGTGATATTGCTGGAATATTGCTAAACGCGGCGTAAAACCCAACTAACTCACTCACTATTTACTATAAGTGTAATATAATATTTGTACTGTTATATTCAAGCATATGAAACAAAGATTGGAACAAAAAATGATTTAGATATATCTAATCGTTAGTTGTCTACGACTGTCTCTCCACTTTTGGTATATGAATCTCTTCACGGTTAAAGGCATGTCATAACTATACACAAAGAATTTAGTTAAGCAGGCCCTGGCATATCTCGCGATTGAATGAGCCCCGATCCTTACCCTTTAGAGCATATCTGGGACATGATTTGTGCAAAAAAAGGATCCTCCTGTACAGAACCTGGCCCAATTGGAAGCTGCTTCACACGAGGATGGCGTAGACTACCCCTTCAAAGGATCAGAAGGCTGACAGGGAGGAGGGTGCTGGCTGTCATACAGTCACATGGAGGTTACACTCGGCATTGACCTTGAATCGTGTAGGACACGCGAAATAACATTATGAATGTTCACATTCACCAATAAATTCAACATTAATCATTCCACGGCGATACTTGTACAGACATAGTTTTACATGACAGCAAACTCAGCACGGATTCCAATAATTTTGTCGTTTTTTAAGAGTCAAGGATCATACGGGTAAAAAAACATCATGTTTTTCCATCGTGGTCACCGCGAGAAGTCTTATGTACGTGTTGAAAACCTATCATTGCAAAAATACAGGGTGTGCTTATGTAAGTTCTTTGTGTATATTTCATTTGTTTTCGTATTAAGATCAAATAACATGCAACATCTTTGACATATGAACGATACACACCTAAATTAAAACAGTAAAAGTACATGGTATTACTTCCCACCACTTGTTTGCCCTATTCATGAAAGCAGTGCCGGGAAAATGTATTTGTAGGTATACTTGTAAAATGGTCTTGGTGAAATACAGGACAAATGTGTGCAACCTAACAGCAGTTGTTTACGAGTCGGGATATATCTCCCAACCTTGCTCACGTAAAATGACACGGAACACTTCCTCTTTGTCTAGATATCCAAATCGGGAGAGCTTTACCACAATGTTATGTTCCCAATGACGAAATATATCAAAGCACGTTGTGTTGTTACATAAATACCCCGTTATTTAATATCAACCGTTCAGTTGACATGTTCACAGTGTCACAGCTACCATGAGGCTGTTGCAGGTAAGTCTATGCATGTCTGTGAAGTCTACATCATCTTATATATCATTTCTCAATGTTTCTGTCAAGACTTCTATGTAAATTATAAGAAGCAAACATTATCATGCCGAACAAGTGCCGTTTCTCTGTACAATAATTGTCTGTACATAATTTCATTCTAGAATTATACCTGTCGCAAACAGCAAATATCAGTAACATTTTTAGCGAATCGTTTTCAAGGAGAATATTTCTTGTTACTTTCTGTATAAATACTGTTTTGTACCAGAACACTAAACTACTTTCCAACTAATAGTTATATCATCAAGCAAGTAAGTCTTTCTTGCGTGGTTTTGTTTGATGTATTTGAAGACTTTGGCATATTTTTACACCGATTATAACAATATAAAATCAATGATAATAATTGATTTGGTGGTTTCATAGTTATAAGTGAGTGAGTGAGTTTAGTTTTACGCCGCACTCAGCAATATTCCAGCTATATGGCGGCGGTCTGTAAATAATCGAGTCTGGACCAGACAATCCAGTGATCAACAGCATCGATCTGCGCTGTTAGGATACCGATGACGTGAGTCAACCAAGTCAGCGAGCCTGACCACCCGATCCCGTTAGTCGCCTCTTACGACAAGCATGCCCTGCTGAAGTTCAATATTCTAACCCGTATCTTCACGGGTCAGTTATTAGTAACAAACGTATATTAACTGGAATATTAATAGTGCGATATGATTTAAGAGATAGCCTCGTCTTAACTTCCTCGCACGGTCATACCCATGAAGGTTCAGGCTAAAATAAACCTTCAGCAACCCATGCTTGTAGTAAAAGGCAATTAACGGGATCGGGTGGTCAGGCTCGCTGACTTGGTTGACACATGTCATCGTATCAAAATTGCATAGATCGATACATATGATGTTGATCATTGGACTGTTTGGTCCAAACACGATTATTTACGTGTAGAGAGAATATTGTTGACTGCGGGTGAGCGTTAAACAACAAACACACAAACATGATATTGTGGTAAATGGTACTGAACAGTCAGGAATAGGAAGCAATTTACCTACCTTACACCATGATTGACAGAAATAAAGTTAACCTTCGTTTGTAAAAAATATAATGGAATTGTAAGATAGAGGATGCATATTTTCCCAAGAGCGTGTCTGAAATCTGACTCGTATCACTACATGATACCTGGCATCTTTTCTTCTGCTTCAGTTTTTGTATTTTTAAAAATGAGAATTCTAATATTTCCAGGAGATTAGGGTTTTAACATGAGCTACCTTCCTTGTACGAGCTACAGTCCCTTTGCATCACAGGGCCCATAGACGCCAGTCTGTATCATAGTCCTCATGAACTTCATTCTTTCCCTTCAGCCCAGTCTTTTCTGCAATGCAGTTTTAAGTCCTAAATGTAGCAACTCTAGATTTCCTCTGGTTCGGATTCCCAAAAATCACTGGGGCTCCTTTTCAATACTTATGGAGTTACAGATTTTCGAAGACTAAGCTTTAATGTAACGTGCCAGGATCCTGAAATTGTGGGTCAAAACATTGCCCGGTTAAACCTTTGTCACAATCTACCGCGTTTCCACGGAGTTGGCACGGCACGAAATTTCTCAGATTGCCGTTCTGAAAAACATTGCACTTTTATTTTAAATTTTCAAAATGGGGAGATGTCACGGCGAATGAGGCGATCGAGGCGTTTCCCCGAAGCGCCCGAGGCGTGCTACCGCGTTCCCAAGGAGGTTTTTTTTTAGGTTTTTCTTTTTCTCACAGAGTGTTCACGGCTTGCTACAAGTTGTCACTGTGCGTCCACGGTACGTACATTGTGCTAACGGCATGCCCAAAACGTTCATCTTGCGTGCACGAAGTGTATACAAAACACCATCCTCAGTTGCTATTTCGCTCGTCGCTCGTCCACGGCTCGTCTGGAGCGACCTACTGGACATGCATATAGGCAACAAGTAGCCCGGTTTGCTGGCGCACAACAGTCATGGTGAAATGAGGGGGACAAACATGAGAATGCATTTATACCATTTGTATGGGGTTGGCTCACAACGCACTGGCAACGCCCTGCAAACACCATGCCAATGCTGGTGGTCGCGGTAGAAGCGCCCTGAGAACGCAATGATCGGTGTGGCAGCTCCGTGTAGCGCAATAAAATAACTAACACTCCGTGTTAGCGCTGTAGACGCGCCATAAGGACGCGGTAGAGACACGGTGACAAGGCCCTGTCACACTTCTGGGCATCCTTATTCCTTATTCCTGCGCACTGACATTTCTTTCATACGCAGTCGTACGCACAATACGCATCTCATATGCATGTCAATCGTTTTGTGTAAGTTGTATGTACGCCGGCATGCGCACAGTACAGCCCGGTACGCCTGATAGTTTTGGACATGCACAAAACTACGATGCGTACGCTGTTATGTTATAAATACGCAGAGCATCATTCCTGCATAGGATGAGCGCAGTACCGCATATGCTATGTGTTCGTGGGGGATAAGCGGTTCATATGCGGTAATACGCTGATCTCCCAAAACGAGCTATGAGCCACGTATTTTGGACGTATATATAGCGCACTTGCAGCGCAGATACAACGCACGCTGGACGAACTCATAGCGAATGCCAACGCATTGCATGAATCAGTCTTGTTTGTCCCTCAGTGCATTGTAATTAGTTGTAACTTATGACAAACACACAGATAGTGTACATATAGCGTACTTGCCGAACATCCGGCGTACACTCGAGATTTGGTATGATGGCTCCTCTAGACTCCCGGGTGAACAGACGTCCTGATGATGGCAGATCCAGGCCGGAACCAGCGAGACCACATGATTGCTGTCATCAAACATCAGCATGACATCATGCACCTGCCTCTCCATCTCCTTCGTCAAAGAAGAGAGAGAAGAATAAGAAGAAGAGCACACCGAAGAATCGCCTGGGTCCGGCCATGGCTAGGGAGAAGTTTGGGGTCTGTGATCTGATGGTGGAGCTCCGAAATGAGGACACAAGAGCATTCACCAACTTTCTGCGCATGCCCACTGCCATGTATGTTGAGCTGCTGGAGAGAGTGGGAGGAAGACTCACCAAGAAATACACCTTCATGAGGCACTCCATACAACCAGGCTGGCATTGACCCTCCGCCACCTCGCCTCTGGGAACACCTGCACGTCCATGAAGTTTGCTTGGCGAGTACCACACATCACCATCTCCTTGGTCGTCCGAGAGGTCTGCGAAACCATCATAGCAGAGTACCTGGATGAGCTGATGGTCTGCCCAAGTACACCCAGTCAATGGTGCCAGGTAGCTGACAGGTACTTCCAGAAGTGGAATTTTCCCCACACCTGTGGCGCCATAGATGAAAAGCACGTGGCCTGCCACTATCCTCCCAGAAGTGGTTCCATATACTACAACTACAAGGGCTTCTTGCTCTTTGCCATGGTCGACGCTGACTACAAGTTTTTCTGGGCAGATATTGGCAGCTTAGGGTCTGCATCCGACGCCCAGGTCTTCAATGACAGTGAAATCAAGGAGAGCATAGAGGTTGGTACCATCGGCTTCCCAGATCCGGAGCCTCCCCCCAACGACATCTAAGATGTTCCCTACTTCATTGTTGGAGACGATGATGAAGCCTTATAGTCGCAGGTGCATGACCAGAGAAGAATGGATCTTCAACTACCGTCTCTCACATGCCAGGAGGGTTGTGGAAAATGCCTTTAGCATTCTGACCAACAGGTTCCAGGTGATACTGACCACCACCATCGTGACTTTGTTGTTGGAGCTTGGAGAGAGGGTCGCAACCTGCAGGACACCATCGAGGTGACTGGTCCCAACAGAGCATTAGGAGAATCAACAGCGGGTTCAGCATCAGAGGATGCGGGTAGTAGTTGAACCACGTTTCTGGGGGCCTATGATGACAAAAGGTTGATGTTCACGCTATGAAATCTGCACTCGTAATGAAAACAGCGGGAAGCAGCAGCCTTTTTAATAAATTGGGGATACGCTCTGAATACGCTTGGCATTCGTCAGAACTGCGTCAGGCGTGCGGTGGACATAAGTTTGGTACGTCCGGAATACGCTTGGCATGCGCACTGCATATGCAGCTATTTGCAGCAAGAAAAATAGTGTTACGCAAATCATACGCACCTCATACGCAATGGACGCGCTGATTTCGTTATTTATACGCTAGATTTGCGTCACACATAATTAAAAGTAATTGAAAAAAATCACAATTTTGAGCGTATGACTGCGTACTGAATTTTTTTTAATAAGGAACCCATAAGCACTTCATATAAGTGTGGCAGGGTCTTTAAGCGCCGCCAACTACCATAGTGCGTGGTGAGCGCCCACAGAGCTCTTGTGGCGCTGTTGGACACCCTACTGCGCTGCTACTACTGCACGCATGTCAGAACGCAGAGCAACGGCGCATACTTTGTGCATGCTCAACATGGCTCCAGATAACTTTTGGGGGTGCGGGTGTACTTACACCTCATATTGCAAGTGGAGGTGTACTGAGAATTTTGAAGGAGTACGGACATGTTTTTGTGTGAGCGAGTTGGTGATGTGGTTTGTTATTTATAACATTAAACAACTTTTCAGTATATGACGCAGAAATAAAGAGAATTAATTTTGGTTTATTGTTTATTTCACAAAGTGTTCACTCAGAGTTATACTGTATATACAAGTCACTGAGTGTGAAGTTAGAATAAAGACAGTTATACTATCAGAATACTCTCACATGAGCAATAAAGTTCATGCAAATATCAGGCATGCTGATACAGAGCAGTCAACACATGACCAAGTCTCTTAAGACACTTTAGACTTCTTGACTCTGGCTTTATATCCTGTAGTGAGCATGAAGAACCTCCTTCTCTTGCGCCGCTTCCACAGTTTCACAGCTTTGATGACAACAGCTTCACAACAATCCAACTCTGGACCCAGCAGGTTAATCTTCATCAGTGTACACAGCGTGGAGGTTTTGAGGGATGACCTGTGTTTGTCTTTAATTCTGTTCTGAACATTAAACGAAGTCTCACATTTAACACTGGTTAGACAGAGACATGAGGCAATCTGACACAGTTTACTAATGTTGGGGATCAAGTCAGTGTGTAGAGTGATAACCCTCCTTCACAGCTCACGACATGTCAGTTTCTTGTAAGTACCAAGCACCATTCCTTTAAGCACAGGCCACTCTTCAACTAGTTCACGTCTGTCAATGAGGGATTCCACATCATTAACATCAGGCTCATCACTATCTTCATGGATGATTTTGGTCTGTTTTGCCTCTCCATAGAAGTTACCAAGCTCCTTGACTGCTTCCTTGGCAACATCTGCATCAAAACACTCTGGTTGCAGGACTTCACCAAACGTATATAGCATACCGGATGTATCCGACATTCTAGCCTCGATGTTCTCACAAAGGTTCTTAACATACTTCTCCATACAACCTTTCAGAGCAATCTGACTCCTTTTTAGTGTTCATTTTCTCCAGTTCAACACCTTTTAATGCAGAGCTCTCCCCTTGATCTAATTTCATTTTCTGAAAGTATTGTCCACCTTCCTCTATTTCTTTGACAGCACAAACACAACCATCCAGAGGTTTGACCTCACTGAAGACGATGTCTTCCTTCTGGAGCTGACAGCTGAGAATTGCCAACTGTTCATGTACATCGTACATGTATGCTGTTAGAAAGGTAGTCTGTTCATCACTGAAGTAGGTGTAGAGGGATTTGGCCACTGCATTTGTCTCTCCCAACTGTGACAAGGCAACAAGCACTGAGGCATAATAACACCGGTAGACAGCTTTCACTGCTGAGCCACCTAACACTGTGAGGTTCTTCGAGTTTAACAACTGGGTCATCTAGAATAGTTTGCACCCTGTCGAGAGTTGCAGTTCTTACACCTAATGTACTAAAAAAACAATAAAGCGTATTGAACCTTGACTTGAATGTCTCTAGTAATGTTAGTTTCTTAATGGAATCCACACAGGCCAAACTGAACCTGAGGGCCTGACAGTGACTATGTACCATAAATGGGTCAAATTTGTGTTTAATGTGAACTCCGACACCGCTTTTCCTGCCAATCATAGTAGCCGCCCCATCAGTGTCAAGACTGAGTAACTTTGTCATGTCCAAGTTTAGATTAGAGAGAGCATGCTCCACACACCCTGTAATCGTATGTTCCTTGCCGTCATCAACTTGCACGTTAGTAAAGTACTCTGTGATAGGTACCCCTTTTATCACAAACGGATGCACACAATAACCTGTTTATGAACTGCTATGTCATGCGATTCATCAATCATTATTGCAAAGAAGTCCTTCACTGTATTTACCAGTTCCTCCGTTAGAATTGAAGAGAGAGAGAGAGGCCCAGGAGAGATTCTGATAATCTGTCCACTCCATTTGATGTCTGCAACTTGCGTAGTTTGTTGATTTTACTGGTCGGCATTTCTTCTTTAGCTGCAAAGTACTCTGTTCTGAACACCACTTTATCACTGTCCGTAACAACAATATCGCTGTTATCACCTACATCTATTTTGCCTGCTTCGTCGTCAGACAATGATAGGCGTTTTTAACTCAATTGGGGGCGGTGGGGTAGCCTAATGGTTAAAGCGTTGGCTCGTCACGCCGAAGACCCGGGTTCGAATCCCCACATGGGTACAATGTGTGAAGCCCATTTCTGGTGTCCCCCGCCGTGATTTTGCTGGAATAATGCTAAAAGCGGCGTAAAACCAAAACTCAGTCAGTCAAACTCAGTCTTTCTGCAGCCTGATGATCTGAGAGATTGCTGTGATTAATCACAGCTGATATTTGCACATTGTTTGACACCAATGTGCCTGTAACATTTTGCTTCTTCTGTACTTTACACAATGCACAAAACAATTTCCTCTGTCCGGACGATGCGTCGATCACTATTTCCAACCATGGGTACGACTTCTGCCAGCTCTTTTCAGTCGCGGTCTGTAACTTGTACCCGTCCTTGTGTCTTCGTGGTCGTGTAACCAAACGATAATTCATTGATTAATTCCTCCACCAATTTCGTTGTCGAAAATGCGTCTGATTCCGATTTAGACCAACTATTTCCATAGAAACTCGTTATTTGTTTTTGACATGCCATGTTGGAAATGTCTGGTCCGCCTGGATATAAATAGGAACTGTAGTTTTTAGTCAATCGAATAGTTACGCATATCGTTGCATGGCAACGCAAGGAATTCCCACTGCCGGGGTTTCCTCATGAGTCAAATCGCGTTTTGCGAAGAAACTCTTGACAACAAGACTTGATCCGAAATAGAATTGCATTTGCACGATACGCAGGGAAATAAAATGTTAGACGTACAAAGGTATTTATGTGCGTACATGATACGCTTGAAATCTTATATTATGTCGTACTTCATTGATTTTAGGCGTACATTACGCTTGTACGCCCTTTATCTATGGGATGTCCGCGACATGATTTCTTAAACGAAATTTGTCTCTCGATTTCATAGTCAAATATACACAGTAAATAAAGTTAAGCACCCCTTGTTTTTCTTCATAGGAGTGAATTACAATGAGGCGTTGTGGGAAACTAAAATACGGCATAGATTCACAAATTAACAAATTTCCCTAGAAAGACCAATCAATAGGGTATTTGATATGATATGATATATATTTATTCAGTATTTCGGCCTCATAGCTTAGAATACAATTGTATTTGATAGAACACATGTCACGTGGTGAACAATACAGCAATGTTTTTATTTCCATTTACATCTCAATAGAAATACATTTTTAAGAAAAATGGCGAGTGCTCGTAAATTATCCTCATTGTTTGTATTTAATATATTACACAAGAGTTTCACTGAATAGTGATTAACATTAGATAGGCTTGATAGATATTTTAATCTTAGGTCATGATACTTTTTACAAATGAACAGGACGTGGAACTCGTCCTCCATAACGTTAAGATCAAATTGCAAACAGTGATTTATATACATGTTCATTTTTGTTTCTACGTAGGTGATTAATATTAAAATCATGAAGAGATATTCTAAAGTTACATAAGGCTCTTATCAAAGACCTATCCGAGAGACACATTAAATATTTTTCAGTCTGCAACAAAGTCTTAATGATGCTATAATTTCTTAAATAGTGCAAAGATGATATAAAACTATGCCAATTTGGAAATCAGTACCTTTCAACCGTTGTTTGAATATAGTTGTAAACAATATATAATCACCCACACTATTTGATAACCAAACGTGGGTAAAACCTGTGTAAAATAGCAAATTACTGAGATTTGACACCCAGTTTTGCTTTCCAGCATCATCTATTTTTTTTAACATTATATAGCATTGGTATGGATATCAAGAACAATTCATATGAAGTATTTTTATCCAGTATTTTATAACCCTTATCTGTGTTGAAACAAACATCGTGTAGCGCCCTGTTTCACCAAGTATAGCCTTATTGGATGCGATTTTGCAAACCCGCAAAAAACATTTTAAATAATGTGTGTGAACATTTTCTATAACCTCAAAGTATCTTTCAGACCCATACAGTAAAATTGGTGAAACTTTGCTATCATATATTTTACAAGCCGCTAGAAAGGATATGCAACTATTTTTTCGAAATAATGTGAACAGAGGCATCATTGCACGTGAAGCTTCAGCTGCTAGCGTTTGACATGTTTTTGCCCAATTTAACGTTGATGAAAATAGAATACCTAGATTCTTATAAGATGGTATAATTTTTAGATTTATGTTGTTTAGAACCCAGCTTTCACGTTTAGCAACAATGCCTCCATTTCTGAATACAATAAAATTGGTTTTACCTAAATTGACTTGAAATCCCCATTGTTCACAGAAAGATTGGAGCACATGTAATTGCTTTTGCAACCCTGAAACAGTATAAGAGAATATTGTAACATCATCGGCAAACAAAAGAATCATTATATCATAAATATTTTGCATAACAAATATACCGTGTTCACATTTATCATACATTTCAGTCACAAACTCATTTATGAAAAAGGTGAAAAATATAGGACTAAGAACACATCCTTGTCGAACACCTGCTGATGTGATAAAGTTACTCGTTCTATTTGAGTTTGATCTCACATATGATTTAACTGATGAATACATATTCTTAAGTATATTAAACATTTTACCAGAACAACTTTTAGTGCTAATGTAAATGATAACTTGTTTCTGTCTACATAGTCAAAGGCCTTCTTAAAGTCAATAAATACACAGTAAAACCTAACACGTGGTTTGCACAAATATTTAGAGATCAATGCTTGTAAAGTGAATATATTGTCGGTGGTAGAGTAACTAGACCTAAAGCCAGCTTGGGCTTCGGATATTAAGTCGTTCAGTTCTATCCAAGCCCTCAAATGTTTTTCTAAGACTGTTGTAAATATTTTTCCCATAACGTTCAATATAGAAATCCCCCTGTCATCATTAGAAAAATAATTAAATAAAACATGAAGATAGTACATGAGCACGTCACTGGAACACCTCAGGAACTCCGGTGGTATTCCATCTTCTCCTGGAGCTTTTCCGTAAGGTAATTTAGGTATTTATCATCTATTTCTACAATCGTAATTTTCCCTGAAAGAAGCTTTTCAGTTACAGGAAAATCTGAACAGGTATCACATGTATGAGAATTAATAAAGTCTTTCACTGTCTTATCAAAGTCTGACTCAATAGCTGTGACTGGGTTAAGAAGATTTTGAAAGTAAGAGAACCAAGTTTGCGGCGTAACTGGAGAATCACCAAGATTAGAATTAGCAGAAAGGGCACGTTTAACAGTTTGCCAGAAGCTGCTTGAGATGAAATATCCTCTGCTGTTTTCTGGTCATATACCTTCTCTTTAGAATTACAACAGTGCTTGAATTCAGCCTTAGCTTTTAAGTACTCACGTAAATTATTATCGCACTGATATCTTCTGTATCTGTTTAATAGCCTATACTTCTCTGACTTTAACCAACGACAGTCTTTGTCAAACCAAGAGGGTTGTTTGGAGCATTGTTGGTGATGTACCTGTTTGGGTTTACAGCCATAAACATCAGATCCACAGAAAATCAAAATGTCCGATAATTTCTGTACAGCTCGATTGGTATCATATTCAATTAATGACATAAAAATAATGAACATAGATGAAACTGTGTCATTATGTAAAAAGTCACTGAAGCTTGTTGTCTGTTCTTCAAGTAATTTATATTTTGGCACATCACATTGGAACATTGGTCTGTAATTTCGTTCTCTTGGGTAATACGTTGCTAAGTCGACACACAATGGGAAGATGATCTGACTAGGTTCGGGACATCACTTCCATCGAAACTACACATGGGAACAAAGAATTCCACCAATATCGTTTTCCTTTCGACCATTTACAACATGAACACACATCTTTTTACACAGTTCTAAAAGTTGTCTTCCATAATTATTTACCACAGGATCAGATGATTTACGTGTATGTGAAAACGTGTCCACAACATACTGGTCATATATAGGCAGGTAGTCTGTGTCATCATCGATAATATAATCCCTCTCAGCTGCCGTGCGAGCATTAACGTCGCCGCATAACATCAATTTACAGCTGTCACTAAAGTCATGGTATATATGAAGCAACTGATTTTCAAGGGAGCTAATTTCACTGTGATCAGAATGATTGTATACAGGGACCTCTCTAGGTGGATGTAAACAAATCCTAGGATTACCTTGGACAGCATTGCATTTTTTGAATTTATCTGGAAAAGGATACAGTTATTCCATTTAGCATACACCCTCCTGAAATATGAAGATATAGACTTCTTGATTCCTACCACTATCCCCCCTAAGAATCTCCCTAGTAGTTCATGTCTTCGTGCATCACTGGCAAAGATACCACAACCATCAAAATTAGCCTTCAAATCATATAGCTTTAAAGGATCAAGACACATTGTTTCAATCATTGAAAATATGTCAAATGTTTTCAGAAAAGACACAAAGTTGCTACAAAGTACTTTAGATTTTAAGCCATGTATGTTCAATGAACATACTGTTAAACTTTCTTGACAACATGGTACGGTCAGAATGTCTTAAGAAAACTGTTGGGATAAATTAGGACCAGTGCCGAGATCCTATTCCGTCGACGTAGCACACTGTTGTTCCATCTGTGATGTCGTTGAAGTGGTGGTTTGCCTTGGTACACAATGACGACGTTTGCCAATCCTACGCACGTCACCAGTATCACTTTCAGAAACAAAAACGTCACCTCTGATAATCAGTTTATCATAACTCAGGAAAGCAGTCTTCCCTTCATCTCTAGCCGTCTGCATGAATGGGAATAATTGGGATCTCTTTCTACGTACACGTTCAGTAAAATCATCCGATACCCGAAATATTTTATGGCTCATCAATATTTTCCTAGCTGTATCAAGAACAAAACTCTTGACTTTGAAGAAGGTGAATTTCACAATGACAGGTATAATTCCCGACTTCGATGGGAGACGATGCGCTCTTTCAAATGATACATCAGCTGGATCAATCTTCAGAATATCCTTCAAAAAGTCCCTAACATTATCACACTCCTACCATGTTTCACTCTGTTTACCTTTAATGCCACGAAACAGTAGGTTATTTCGTTTAGACTGTGCTACTAGAGTATAAATGTTTGAGTCCATAGTTTCCAATTTCTTTTTCAAGACAGTATTTTTATCGGAAAGTGAAACTAACTTCTTGTTGAACTCTGATGTGAACAAATTTATTGTTGAGGGACGTAAGTTCTGATTGGATAGCTTGCAGTCTTATAGCGAGGTCATTCAGGGTTGAGTGGCTACTTTTTAGTGTCTTTACTTCACCTGAAACATTCTTGGTTGATAATCGAGTTTGTACACCACCTCGTTGCCCTGGTCCTGGTCCTGGATTGGATTCCACATCCCCTGATACAATCAGCAGTTTCAGAAAGAGCAGTGCAATCCTACAACACAAACGGGTACCTGCAGGTATCGCTATACCGTGATGTTTACGTCTCGGTCGCCTCCCGCACGGACAGAATATCCCGATTCTGCACCTCCAAAACTCAACTGGAATGCCCATTTCCAGCCAGACGGTCTTTTGGGTTGTCCTTGAAGTATGATATATGTACAAAGTTCGTTTAAACGTGACACTTATTGCTGTAATTAGCTCGAATTGCAGAGCTCCGTCACACAACAACCAGCCCCAGCGATACCACGTGACAATCTCCATAGGGAATTTGGTATTCAAGTGACGTTAAGTTACGACGACTACAAATGCACAAAAAACAGAGAACGAAAAATATGCGGAATATGATTCAAAACACAAGCTTATTTATGTATGGTCATGACAGGCTCTTGGGGTGTGCCAGCTGTGTCTTAGCAACCACAGAGTCAGTGTCTTAGCGACCACAGAATTTCAATAACGTGTGTTCCCACCATGTGCCTGAATAACTGCAGCCATTCTTCTCGGCATACCCCTCACTAGCTCCTGAATTGCTCCATGGGGATCTGCTGCCACTATTCGTGAAGAGCTGCCCCCAATTCCCTCAGAATTTGTGGAGAAGGGTTTCTTCTTTGTATCCGTCGGACCATTATGTCCAAGACATGCTCAATTGGGTTCAAATCTGGCCATGGGATTCGGGTAACACATTTGTTTGCCAGATGTTGATTCACATCTCTGGAACGATGAGGTCGAGCATTGTCATCCATGAACAATGGCCTAGTTGCAAGTCTCTGGTCATCTAAATGATCAGTAACTACTGGATCCAGCACCTCCTGAATATAGCGAGCGCATGTAACTGTACCATGTATTGTCACCGAATCGAGCTTACAGTCATACGAGAAGCACCCACACGCCATACGGGATCCTCCACCATGCAGCACTGTTGGCATAATGTTTCTTGGTGTGTAACGAGTGTTTCTAGACCTCCATACTCCAGCTCTGCCATCAACAACATTCAAGAGGAAACATTCATCGGAAATAAACATATACGACTTCAAATTTGGGGTGCTTAACCTTTTTTTGCTGTTTATTTATAGATCAAAGATCTGACTCTTGGAATCAAACATAAAACAAAAACAAAATCGATGTAATATGGCTGCATTTCAACGTAACATAAGCAGGTTTCACAATCGTGTAGCGTTAATACACTGATGATGTTGACATTTTTGTATATCGGTGAAACATAGGTAATATCGTGTTTGAATTCCAAAATGGTCTTATATGCATGAAATTACATTAGACAATTGTAAACTATCATAAAACGTGAATTATTACAGGACACTTTTGCACTGGAATGAACACAATGTCAGAAACGTGTTAAAACAGGATCATTTCTTCATATAAATTTAATATTAACACACCAATTATAACATATGGATTTAACGTGTGAAGTGATATCAATTACAAATTTGTTTTTTGAAGTAGTTGAGAGGTTATTTGTCAGTTCTAAAATCTGTAGAAACAGTGAAAACACGGTGGACATCGTGAATATGGTCTATTTAGCTGCATATTTGAAATACCCACTCATTCATTTTGTCCAACAGTGTCGTATGAAGTCTCTCTGTGAGTTCGGTAAAACAAGACATCAAAGCGTAAAAATATATTAGACAGAATACCTGGTGTAAGTACTCCTGGTACTCAAGTACGAGTGTAGTATGATAATCACTAGGGTCGTAAGTAAATACTCGAGTATTCAAAGAGCCGAATCCCTTGCTCGAAAAATAATAGAGGCTGTGCAAATTAAATTTTGTAAACAATACTTAAGGGTGAAAAATACTACATGAAATGGTTCTTGGAGAGTGTGGCAGAGTCCCATTACAGCATTTATACATGTCAAGAGTGATCAAATTCTGGTGTAGACTTATACATATGCCACAAAATAGACTCCCACATCAATGTAATTTAATGTTAAGATCACTAGATAGCTTAGGCTATAATACCTGGGTAACAAAAGTTATGCTTGGCTAAGCCAAGAAATTGGTAACGTGGATTTTGTGTATCTATTCAAGCTAAGGCTAGGAGATAACTTAAAACAGTTTTGGTTCCCATCAATTAGTGAATCTCCTAAATGTAGATTTTACAAGGAGTTCAAAACTTTCTTAAATGTTAAAAGATATTTGTGTTGTGATATCCCTATGCATTTAAGAATTGCTATATCAAGGTTTAGATGCAGAAATTTTAATACGGCTGTTGAATGTGGCAGGTGTAATGGTATTGAATATAACGAAAGGCTATGTCTTTTTTTGTAAAGCCAGACGTCAGCATTATATTGAAAATGAATATCATGTACTATTTATTTGTAATGCCTATGATATACTTAGAAAGAAATATATAACAAAGTTCACTAAAGGACCACTTACTCATTACTCTGTCGTAAATCTTTTGCAAAGCAAAAATGATGCTGTCATATACAATGTTGCCCTATACTTATACCATGTACAGAAATTGATAAACTCCAGGACATAGAGCTGCAACGTTGTTTTGCGCACCCACTAAACACAATGTCAGTCTGATTGTATTATGGGCGACGGCCTGTTTACTGAATAAATACTGTCTGTCTGTAAGTACATACTCGAGTATTCAAAGAGCCGAATCCCTTGCTCGGTTCGATCTCCCGTTCTTAGCAGCAACCACCTCAAAACTAATTGCAAGGGGATAACGCAAAAGTTAAATAAGCGATGGTTCTATTTATTTCATTGTTTTATTCGGGGCGGTGGGGTAGCCTAGTGGTTAAAGCGTTCGCTCGTCACACCGAGGCCCCGAGTTCGATTCCCCTCATAGGTACAATGTGTGAAGCCCATTTCTGGTGTCCCCTGCCGTGATATTGCAGGAATATTGTAAAAGCGGCGTAAAACCCAACTCACTCACTCATTTTTCTATTTATCATTTTATTACGGACGCATCTACTTCTAAAATTAGATACCGCCTTAGACTGACGCATTCGAAACACATACACTCAGAATCAACTGTACCTTGCTGGTCAAGTATTGGCAGAACAAAAGCAGATCTAGGTGAATATATTTCAAATTTGGTTTTAAACTTTTCCCTCTGGGATCAGCTGCGAACCTACATGGTATTAAACATAAAGAAATTATAGTTAATTGTTAAAGGTACCATGTCACCCACAACGTGCATTTTCTGTTTATTGGCTGTTCTAATAATATAAAACTATGCATGTTTTAAAAGACTTTTAATCAACTGGAAGAAGGTTTTATTCAACCTCAAACACCAATACGCTTGACAAACCAATTTTGTGCAATTAAGTTGCACAGCAGGCCGAAGAATATTTTATAAGAAAACAAGCACTGGGATTGTCTATCTGATCAACAACCTACTTGAAGTTTAGTCTATTATAAAGTGGCTTCTGTGCGTGATACAAAATGGTGTTGCCTGTCAATTACTTTTTAGACACCTGAAGATTCGGGTTAGAATTGGTCTTCAACATCCCATGTTTGTCGTAAAAGGTGGGATCGGGTGGTCAGGCTCGCTGACTTGGTTGACACATGTCATCGTATCCCAATAGCGTAGGTCGATGTACAGACCTCCGCCGTGTGGCTAGAATTATGCTGAGCGCGGCGTTAATCAACAAACTAACCAACCAACCTCCTTAAAAACTATACGGAACATAAATTGCGGAAGAGCGATGTCGGGCATTACCGAACAGCTAAAATGTATCCAACCTAACTAATGTTGTGTTTCATACCACGAACCTTTAAAGGTGAATCATATTCAAGTATAAAGAAAAGTTAATCCCACCCGCAAACATGTTACAGACAGCTATTTGTCATCGTCAACTTTATATGTTTTTTAACTCTTGTCGACTCAGCTATTCCGAACAATCTTGTCGAGTTATTCCGAAAAATTGATTTGGGACTGAAGTGACAATGCCTGTTTGTTTTATACGCGCTTTTTCCTGTTAACCCTATCCTCGTTCCTGTTTGCCGAAACTGCATTGTACAGTTCGTCCAGTGTTTGCAATGCACATTGTGGTGTTTCACAATACGTCTGTGCATGCTACACAATTTCAGGAAGTATATTTGTAAAGAACTGTTGGACGTCTGTATAATAAAATTATGATGAGAATGAAAACTAATGCAACATATGGCTCCGAGTGAGGATAACAAGTTAACGTGTTAACGTGTTGACTGATTATCGAGTTGTTATTCAAAATCTATAAGTATGAAACAGCTACAAACATGATTACACCTTATCAGAGTTATGTGGAATACGTCAATACATGTAAATTCACAATGAAAACGATACGTATTAAGAATGTTTTCCTAGAATAAATGATAAAAATATTTATTGATTATTGATCGACGTTTAGTCATGTGCTTGCATACAGTGTCAACTTTTCAAAGATATAAACATACATCGATGAAGTTGTATTAACGTTCACAGTAGACATGTATTGGTTAATGGTCACGCAACTTGCTCCCTAAAGTATAGTAGGGTGGAACTATGAAGGGTTAGTTTTGCTCTGACAGTAACATCAATGTATGGCAAAACACCCATTTTAGAATGGCGAAATGTACGAAAATAGACATGATGCCTCCCAAATGACCCAGTTTTACTCATTGAAACTGCTGTCCCTTAAGTCTTGTGCATGAAGAACTAGCGGCTTAGTGATTCAATGCATCATTACTGATGAACGTGGGAGTTAATTTTGGATACGTCTCTACTCCAGTGCTGATTCCGCTTTGATGTTTTCACCACCTTGATCATGCCTAGACAGATATGTCATCAGGAACAGAAACAATTTAAATACGGCTTGCCTGGTCAACAATCGTCAACTCCATCAAACCATGCATAAGTTTAGAACTAGATATTAGATTAAAGACATGCTCGTGTCGTTCCATTAGGATAGATCAACCGCTAGATACTTAAGCCTTCCAATAGTATAGATTAGCATTGTCAAGTGACTTAGATTATAAGTGCAAAATATGCATCCAGATCATTCCGATCTGTTCGGAATTCACTACTCCATCAGTAAGCATGATGTCTTCTTTTAGAATAGAATTTGTCTTTCCACAAATCTGTCTGTTCTTATATTTTAGCACAAACATTGATATTTGACAACCACCAAACAAGGATATATGAAACTGTGTATCATGGCCACTGACTACCAAGTTCAGTTGACATCAGTCACCTGATTGAACTGTTCTCGTAACATTGATCATACTCAGCATGGGGATATATTTTCATCATCATGTCATCCTTTGCATTTTAGGTATATTTCATCGCCTTCCCAGTCCTGCAGTTCATTCAACATGGAACTGGTGAGTAGTTTCTATTTGCAAAACTGAGTATACATGCAGAAACTTAGAATAGCATTGACAGCTAAACACATCATAACATAACGTCTATGGGTTATGGAGCACCTTTAGAAAACAGCACCACAACTTCTCGTGCGCACGGTTTCTGACTTAAGTCACGTGTCACTAAAGCAAGTAACCAGTTTTGTGAGAATCCGTCGAACCCGCGACCTTCGGATTGTGAGCTCGACAGGTAACCGACTGAGGTACGTCCACACTGTTACAATTTGTGTAAATTATCAGGCCATTCCTAAGACGTTACGAACAAGAACAGAATTAGCTCGAATAAGTCCTGGACAATCACGAAGATTACAGGTAAACTTGGTGTCTCGTGACATTAATCTACAGGCAATCGTTCGCAAAACTGGTTGCTTGTTTAGTGACACGTGACCTAAGGCAGAGACCGTTCGCCCGAGAAGTTGTGGTGCTGTATTCTTATCTTCACAAAGGTTCGCTAGGCTGTGTAAAATACCCATTCAGCGGAATATAGACTACGGCATTTCATATTTTTTTAGTTTCAAGACAACAAAATGGTCCTTTTGCTCAGTTCTCAGGGGGGTTGGAATTAGTCCCCAGTTAATATCATCAGACATCTGCTTGCCAAATGAACAATTGTACATTCATTAGAATTGTAATGAATACACCGTATGTCAGTCTATAATAAGACCCACCACCACCCCCAATTCATGTCTTAAGGGGAACAACATTGATATGAAAAGAAAGATTGGTTTTCCCAAGTTTGCATCAGTACTTTCTATTTTCAGCACAAATGACAAACTTATGTAAGTATACAATTCTAAGTTTCCAAATTCTATGCGAGGATGTGTAAAAGATCGAAACTGAATTGAACGTATTTGTGAACCACAAGTATCCAACCTACTCATCATCCAACATACTCATTTACAACTTTACTGCGCCAGCTAAGCATATGCGCAAGGTGAAAATGATTTTCCAGTGCTGTGATGGTGATTACTTCAAGATTTAAATTATGATACACAACAATTATGATCACATCGATATTTTTGCTGACAAGCTTTTGCTTCCTCTGCAAAAACTAATGTTATGCTAACGTTTTTGCTGTGTTTCTTTACACTTTAACGAATTTCTTTAAGAAATGGCTTTATGTTTGACAGAAGATTTATAAGTCTGATAACTATCATTATCCTGGAAAATTGTATTTGCACAGATGCGAGCGATAAGATGTACACGGATTTTGGTTACAAGTAAAAAGATTATAGATATCGCTTATTGTTAGGTGGTGACCAGCTACGAGGTGTTACAACACCTTATAACCGAGGGACCGGTTGACCACGAATTTATCTTCGCAAGGGTTTGCCAGGTTGTGTAAAGTTCCCATTTAGCAGAATATTGACTACAACATTTCATAATTGTTTACCGGCAAACAAGGATAAGTTGAGCACCGACCTGATAACTGACCCGTGCTAGCATGTATGAGTACCGCCCACTGGCGCTTGCCATTGAGAGCGAAGGGGCCCCAGGTTGTCCGCGATCAAGTGTAGTTCAATGGGTGACCACGTGAGAGTCTTCTGAGCAAGCCGCGTGCAGCTACGCGTGGAATCAATTTCATCGTCGTGCACTGCACGTGCACTAGCCTACATCTGCTCAAACTTTCACGAGCCAAATGGGTTTGCTCGTTGCCGTGCATCGCCTACTTCTCGTAAACGCGTTCTCTGCGCAGGTCCAACTTATCCTTGTTTGCCAATAGTTTCAAGACAATTGGTTAGTTCAGTATTTCACAGGTTTCGGAATTACAATTATACTGAATACACGGTATAAATATATTAGTGTATAATAAGAAACTTCACCAATCATGTCTTAAAGGGAACAACATATGATATGAATAGAAAGAAGCTGGCATCAACACTTTCTACTTTCAGCACAACCTTGGGTCATCAGTAAGTATAATGTTCTAAAACTGTATGTAATACTCTTACTTTCCAATTTCTGTATCAAATATATATATTTCTATGTAAGTAGGAACACTTCTGATCTCTGAAAGTATCTTAGGATTTCACTGTACATTCATGGAATAGTTTACTATTCGTATTGTAAAACGACCCTACGATTTATACCTCTGCTACAACTGCCAGTGGGTCGGACTGCCCGTGTTGGATTCTGTTCCCTTTTTACCAGCATCAGCAGAAGAAGCGACCACTGCCCACGGTTTCACTGACACATATTAGATTGCAGTAAGTATAATGTTCTAAAACTGTCTACGGTCACGGTTTATGAAATGCAGACATACAAAAATAGTTTACTGTGTTTTGAACATGAGCATTTCTTAGCGCCTGGGTTATGCTGACTGACGGTAGTTGAGTTTGCTTGTGTTTACGTGGATGAATTACAATAGATTGTGTCTCGGGTGCCCGATAATGAGGCGTAGGCTTTTCAGTGTGTTTTGACCAAGATCAAGCCCTCGATCACCTAAGTGTTGGACTGCAAACACCTGAGGGGTATTGGGAAGTTTGTGATCGCTTACCCCTTGGCGTTCTGAGTGCCGCCTACTGATGCTATTACATATGTCGATTACATGTTATGGCTGTGTAAGTGTACTGCTTTTGATATGGGTCAAGAATCGTTTCTTTATTAAGGATTATTAATGTTTTGGGAGTTAGGGGCTCTATTCTCTTTATTTTGCCCTGAAGCACATGTAGTCAGATTTGTGTGAAGCAAGGTCCATTAGTTGCTTGGACACAAAGAACTGGCAGGAGGAGGCATTATTTTTACTTAATGCGAATATTATTCGAATGATCGATTTGATAACAGCACAGTAGCACTGCTGGTAAAAATATGCTTCTTCAGTTACGGTCAAGTGAACAGAGACACCAATGTGCAATAACATTTGCTTGTGTATTTCTTGTTCATCAAGAGATAGAGTCGAACATCACTGTGTCGATGCCCACGAAGATCCGGGTTAGACAAGGCTTTCAGCAAGCCATGCTTGTCGTAACGGGACCGGGTGGTCAGGCTCGCTCATCATACATGTCATCGTATCCCAAATGCATAGGTCGATGCTCATGATGTCAATCAGTGGATTGTTTGGTCGAGTAGCGATTATTTACAGAGCGCCGTCATATACGTGAAGTATTGCTTAGTGTGGCGTTAAACAACAAACAAACAAGTCATTGTGTCGAACTTGGATGATTCGAATTTAAAGTTGTCTCATATTCAACTTTCTGGCCCAGCAAATATATTGCACATTTATCATCATATTTACGGGGATGTGTAAAAGTTTAAAAATGAATCGAACTTTTTTGTGAATCAGAAATATCCTACTTCAGCATACTCATTTACAGTTTTACTGACTTTTACTGTGGTAACTAAGCATATGAGCAGGGTTAAAATGATTTTCCAGTATTCTGATGGTAATATCTTCAAGATTAAAGTTATGATATGCAGCAATGATGTTCACATAGATATTTTTGCTGACAAGCTTTTGCCTCCTCTGCCAAAAAATAATATAATGTTAACATTTTTGCTATGTTTGTTTACTCTGTAAAGAATTTCTTTAAGGAATAGCTTTACTTTTTATTGAAGATTCATAAGAATAATAACTATCATTAGACTGGAAAATAATTGTATTTGCACAGATGCGAGCGATGAGATGTGCACGGATTTTACAGCAAGTAAAACGATTAAAAATATTACTTATTGTCTGGTGGTGACCAGTTACGAGGTGTTGTAACACCTTATAACCGAGGAACCGTTTGTGGAATTTATCTTCGCAAGTTTTTGCTAGGTTTTGTAAAGTACCCATTGAGCGGAATATTGACTACAACATTTCATAATTGTTTAGTTTCAAGACAACAAAATGGTCTTATTGGTTAGTTCAGCATTTCTCATAGGGTTGGACTTATTCCCCAGTATATATCTTCTGACATGTGTTTGTCAGATGAACAATTGTGCATTCATTAGAACTTCACTGAATACACGGTATAAAGATATTGGTCTAGGTCTATAATAGGAAACCTCCCCAATCACATCTTAAAGGAAACAACATATGATATGAAAAGAAAGATTAGTTCTCCCAAGCTGGCATCAACACTTTCTACTTTCAGCACGATTACAAGACTTAGGTAAGTATAATGTTCTAAACTGTATGTAATACTGTTACTTTCCAAATTCTGTATCAAATATATATATTTCTATGTAAGTAGGAACACTTCTGATCTCTGAAAGAATCTTAGGATTTCACTGTACATTCATGGAAAAGTTTACTATTCATTGTAAAACGATCCTACGATTTATGGCTCTGCTACAACGAACTGCCTGTGGGTCGGACTGCCCGTGTTGGATTCTGTTCCCTTTTTTACCAGCATCAGCAGAAGAAGCGACCACTGCCCAAGGTCACGGCTTATGAAATGCAGACTTACAAAATTGTTTACTGTGTTTTGAACATGAGCTTTTTTTTAGCGTCTGGGTTATGCTGATTGATGGTAGCTTGTGTTTACGTGGGTGAGTTAGAATAGACTGCGTCTCGGGTGCCCGATAACGAGGAGTACGCTTTCCACAGTGTTTTCACCAAGATCAAGCCCTCGATTACCAAAGTGTCGGACTACAAACACCTCAAGGGAATTGGAAATTTTGGGTCACCTACCATAATGGCGTTCTGAGTGCTGCGTACTGGTTCTTTGACATATATGTCAATTACGCGTTATGACTGTGAATCTACTGCCTTTGATATGGGCCAGGGATCGTTTCTACATTGAGGATTATTAATGCTTTGGGAAACAGGGGCTCTATTATCTTTATTTCACCCTGGAGCACATGTAGCCCGGTTTGTGTGCAGCAAGGTCCATTAGTTGGTTGGACACAAAGGACTGGCAGGACGAGGCATTATTTTTACTTAATGCGAAAATTAGTCGACTGATCGATTTGATAACAACACAGAAGTACACAAGTGAACAGAGACACCAACGTGCACTGACATTAGCTTGTTGGCTGCTCGTTCATCAAGAGATAGAGTCGAACCTCACTGTGCCGATGCCCTTAAAGATCCTGGTTAGAATTGGCTTTCAGCAAACCATAACTGTCGTAGGAGGGATCGGGTGGTCAGGCTTGCTTACTTTGTTGATACATATCATCGTATCCCAATTGCAGAAATCGATGCCCATGAAGTCATGATCAATCAGAGGATTGTCTGGTCGAGAAGCATGTAATTACAAACCGCCGTAATATACTTCAAATATTGCTGAGTGTGGCATTAAAGAACAAACAAACAAACAAGTTATTGTGTCCAACTTGGATGATCTAAAGTTATCTCACCTTTTTGGTCCAGCGAATGCATTCTACATTTATCATTATAGTTACGGGGATGGGGGTAAAATTAAGCTGATTCGAACTTATTTGTGAATCACAAGTATCCAACTTGAGCATTCTCATTTAGAGTTTTACTGCTTTTTATTGCGCTAAATAAGCATATGAGCAGGGTTGAAATGATTTTCCAGTGCTGAGATGTTAATTACTTCAAGATTAAGATTATGATACAAAACAGAGATTCTCATATAGATATTATTGCTGACAAGCTTTTGACTCCTCTCAATAAATAATGCAATGTTAGCGTTTTGGCTATGTTTGTTTACTCTTTAACGAATTTTTGGAAGGAATGGTTGTATTTTGTATGGAAGATTTATAAGTATGAAAACTATCATTAGCATGGATAATTGTCTTTTCACAGATCGGATGGCAATAACGTGCATGTACACTGGAGGTAAAAAGATCAAAGATATCGCTTATTGTAGTTTGTGACCAGTTAGGAGATGTTATAACAGACAAATTCCGAGTTATTATTACACCTTATAACAGAGGGGCTGGTTTACTATTTATTTATTTGTTTATTTAATTGGATCGTTGCTGCTTATATAGTTCGATTGATTTAGTAACGCAGGCATTGAAAATACTTCAGCTGAAATATTCCACTACTAAGTATATGCCAATCAAATAACGGCCCGAGGAAAGGACAAGCGAGATGGTTCTGTGAATAACGCACTCAAATCAGAATAAAATAATTTTTCATTCAGTCACATAAAAACAAAATAAAACCTCAACAAATACAGTTCAGATTATAAACGGTCTTATAGTGATCGATCAATTGTTTATGAGGTAATATATATATCCATAAAATTGTTAAGTCCATGTGTAAAGTCCAGCTTTATTCAAGGATTAGGAAGATCTCTTCCCTTAAGATCGTATAATTTGAGCGCATCTTCTAGTGATTTTTATGTTACCTGATCTTGTTTATCAATTAACTTTATCCACACATTGTACAAAATGTTTAGGCCCCCATCCGACAGTAAAGATTCTACATTATGGAGGTGTGAGGATATATAGTAGATGAAACTGCTCAACAAGGACATTTTTATCATTTAGAGACTTTCGAATCTTTTGGATGAAATGTTACCATTTTTCGCTTCGGTACTTACATTATGTGAAACAACTAGAGATCTTCTACCACATTTTACTGCATTAACTTGCCGGCAGGCATATTTGTTCGTAAATATGGCAACATTAACATGCCTTAACATTGAAAGTATGAAACGGGACAAGAATCTAATGACATTCGCAAACGAATTCTACCAGTAATTGTGGTAGCCAAAACGAGAAATAAGTACTCACAATGTACGAACAAGTACTATTCGTTTGACAATATTACGAGCGTCAACGGTAGCAACTGCAGATATGTTTAAGTGTAAGAGTCATACGTACATTTGAAATGCATATGCCATCTACAGTATTGCAACCGAAATGAGAAATCATTATCTTTTTAGTTGATGGTTGTATTTCAACTTGGGGTGACTGGAGCGATTCTCCCTGTCCTGTGACGTGCGGTGTTACAGCCCAAAAGACCAGAACTAGATCGAAGGTCTGCGCACCTCCAGAAGAAAGTAGGAATGAGTGTCAATCCGAGAGCCAGAATCAATACTGTGGCTTGGATGGATGCCCAGGTATCACAGTGCATAGTGTTACCCATCTGCGAAATGAAACCCAATCACTAAAACAACCTGGATACTATTGAGTTGTGCTCCCATATGTCTTAAACATTTAATTTACATTATTATATTGTACCTTCAATTTACCGAAAGAGAGACTGCAATGTCTTGTTCTTTGACACTCTGAGTGTCTCTCAGTGGCTTGGTTTGGTTTCCAGGTGCTAAAGTTAATAGTGTGACAGAAATAACAATATAAATCAAACGAAGCTTTGGTTCACTATATAAACCGAATGTTGACATGAGAAGGTTATACACGATGTGCTTTCATCATGTAAATTGTCATCGTATTATCTTCCTTTACAATACTCTATGTTTGGCTTACCAAATGAAACTTTAAAAAAAACCAAAACACTTTTGGGCTGAACGTTTCCTCAGCCAGTATGTTAGTTATACATTGCCATAGAATTAAGTTAGGCCTAAAATCAGACACATGTTGTTTTACAAAGATTACATCTGTATTCTATACGATTTGGGAATCGTAATTATTCAATGCAGAAGATATTTATTGGGCAGTGTCACATGCCTATGCTATAGACATACGTGTTAAAATACATGAACAAGAAAAAGACAGAAGATTGTAAAAGTTGTCTGTTCCTGGTTTCAGTTAATGGAGGCTACTCCCTATGGAGTGAGTGGTCCTTGGTCCCTTGCACAGCAACATGTGGAGATAATGTCACATCAGTAAGGACAAGGTTCAAATCCTGCACGAATCCAGTACCAAATTATGGAGGAAGTTCCTGTTCAGGGCCATCTTTTGAGACAGGCTCCTTCACGTGTGGTCTAAGCTCATGTCCAGGTCAGATAGTATACAGAAAACAAAATCATTGGTCTTTTCTAATGTTCATTAAACCATACCTTTCTCCTGATTTGATATTTTTTCACTTATTATTCCCCTCCCCAGGAAATGCAGAGTGATTCTTTTTTTCTGGTTCCATCCTTTAAATTGTTTCTCAAGGGACTTTACAAATATATTAGGCGAGATAGAAGTGCTTCCTATAACTAGTACGAAAGAAAATCAACTTATTAACAATTGTGAGAATGCAAGGAGGCCGATGGATATGGATGACTGTATCCTGTATTTGAAACACACCTCTTTGCTGATAGAACATACGGAGGTGAATAGAATGTAAGAACTTACTTCATATGCATCATTTAACCACGCATTTTATTTGATATATTACCGTACAAAGGTCGTAATTGCAGCTGTGTCTCAATGTTACATGCGGAATGAATTGTATTGTATGTTTCCTCAATATTTACGAATGTAAAAGGAAATCATTATCGTTTCAGTTGATGGTTTTGTTTCAACTTGGAGTGTTTGGAGCTATTCTCCATGTCCTGTGACGTGTGGCACATCAGCAACAAAGACCAGAAGTAGGACGAGAACCTGCACACCTCCCCAACATGGTGGGAAGGAGTGTCCTTCACCCTTAACCGAAAGTCAGAGTCAATACTGTGGCTTGGATGGATGCCCAGGTATCCAACCTATAGTGTTACCCATCTGCTAAATGAAACTCAATTTCTAAAACAACCAAAGTAACGTCCGAGTTGTACTACAAATGACACAAATCAAATATACGCAGTTTTTCATAACCCTTAAACAACCAATTTTTAGCAATAAAACTACCTGACGTCTTGATTGGCACTCTAGGCACCGATCAAGGTAACATGTAGGTTACATAACGTGTGAAAGTAATTAGTGAGCTGTTATCATTTTGTCACACTATAAAGAATCAGATTGAGTGTATGCTTTTTTCGCAGATGTTGGAGTAAAAAACAACGAAGGATATTAGCTATGCTATGCGATTGTACATTTCCTATGTACTAATGACTAAATCCAATGAGCATACATATGGTTGCGCTTCTGTTCAATTTGTTCCTGGTTTCAGTTACTGGAGGCTACTCCCTATGGAGTGAGTGGTCCTTGGTCCCTTGCACAGCATCATGTGGAGATAATGTCACATCAGTGATGACAAGGTTCAGATCCTGCACGAACCCTGTTCCCAATCATGGAGGAAGATTCTGTTCAGGGCCATCTTTTGAGACAGGCTCCTTCACATGTAGTCTAAGCGCATGTCCAGGTCGGAATGTATATAGATAACCTAATCCGTCGCTTTTCCATTTTTTTGCAATCCAAGTTTCTGCGTATGAGAATACGTTTTCAATCATAATTATACGTGCTATCTCTTACTGAGAGTTAGTTATTCTCCTCTTCTGTTCATATTTCCATTTAAACATTGCCAAGATAGGCATGTAAGTATAATAAAAAACATCATCATCTGTTGTACTATTTTGTTGGTATGCCGACGATACTATAATATAAAGTCGTAATGTATAACCAGTCTGTCCTTGCATTATTTTTATAACCATCATTCATTTTCCTTCTTTACCATTTTTCCTTATCCTGACTCATGCTTATTTGTTTTCTCATTCCTCTTTTCCGAACGGACACCTGGGTACAATGTGTGAAGCCCATTTCTGGTGTCCTCCGCCGTGATGTTGCTTGAATATTGCTAAAAGCGGCGTAAAACCATATTCATTCACCTTTTCGAAATGTCAAGTGGAAACTTGAATCCTTCAATTCCCTTGAAGCGAACGTACAATCATTCACCCCGAGTTACCTCAATTCTTCCCGCCAAAAGCACGCACGTCACCTCTGCATGCCTTTTCCTCACTCTCTCCTCTATCGCCCAAACGGACGGTTGCGCGCTCTCTTTAGAGTCCCTTCACGGCTTATTACTGAATTCTCTTTGGATATGTTGCTCAAATTGTGCCGTGAATACTTTTGTTGCAATGTTATTTATCATATTTGTAGCAAATATTGTGTATATTATGTCAAATTAATTCACGGTTTCTCTCCGTTCCAAGTGACTGTTTGTTTACATTTTAGAATGTAAACATTGATACAGCGCTCATTCTGCAACCTGGGTACTCACATGTGACTGGTTTTGGGTTTGAATTTGTCTTGATATATTGATTATTATATACAATTATCTGACTTTGAAATTCATTGAATTTTATTGAATTTTGAATTGAAAATTTGACGTTGAAGTTGTTGCAGTGTACGTGAGCTGTTAGCCCGTTCCTGCGTCTACGATATCACCACAGTTGCTGCCTATGATGTATCCTGTATCTACGAGGTAGCGTCGCAATCTCCAGGTCATCGCTGTCTGCGAGGTTAACGCAGTTCCAGCCTCATCGGCAGTCAACTGATAACCCGTTAGCATTGCGAATGCTATCCTGTCGCCGATGTCTGCAGAGGAGTCTACGGCCGTCGTCCCGCAGCAACGTACGACGTCCAACGCAGATGGTTTCAACCCTGACGACTTCGTAGACGCCATCACGGAAGGTGGCCCAAGCCATGGCGCAGAGACTAGACTTGGAGAAGACTGGTCCAACGTCCGGTGTCAACGTTGCAGATGGTGTCAAGTCTACGTCCTGTCCGACCCCGGCAGTCAACACAGACCTGTCCATCGGCGCCAACCCATCAGCTTGTTCAGACTATACTATACTATATAGTTTAAATTTGCCATGAAGGCTTTTGTTGCAATGTTATTTCTCAGTCAGCTGGTTCAGGGTTTGGTTATTCCTTTGATACTTGGTTATTGTGTATAATCACATATTTTAAAATTTTATGACTTCATATAGTGTATGTAATGTGATTATTGACTTGTAATTTTTTCACATGTGAGTTGAAAATTTGACACTAAAGTCACACAACCTGTTGTCAGATCCAGCTAGCCTGCGTTGAGGGAAGTGGTGGAGTCTCTGGTGTTGTGAGTGATGCCGGCTACATCAACTGAGGGCCGTTTCCTGTATCTATGATGTCTTCACAGTCGAGGCCTGCAGTTGTCTCCTGTACTGAAGGAGGTAACTCCACGTACCTCAGTAAGAGGAAGTCCCCTCTGGCAGAGACGTCATCAGCGAAGCAGTCCTCCTCATCCAGGCCGTCTTCTAAATCATCACACTCAGTGAAGTCTTCGAGGTCCTTGCATCATCCCTCTAGGCAGTGATCTTCGAGAGATGTCCTGACGCCTGGTGCTGAAGCAGATGGCTACAGCTTTCCAGACCCTCCAGTACTTCAGCCTGAGGTGTTCCTTGAGTCTTCGCAGAGATGCTAACCCCTTAGCGCAAATCAGACGCACTTCGTTGCCGATGTCGTCGTTGCAGTCTGCCCTTGCTGTGATACTGTTCGATCATCGGGTCGGCGAACCCTCCTGCAGCAGTCAGCCAAGAACCTGTTAGTATTTGAGAACGCTACCCATAGCCGATGTCTGCACATGTGTCCGTGGCAGTCGTCCCCCAGCAGCGTTCATTGACCAACGCAGAGGCCTTAAATGCTGACGACTTCGATGATACCATCACTCGATGGGTGATCCAGGCCATGGAGAAGAGGTTGGACCAGGAGAGGAAGCAGACAACTCTCAATGGCAGCGTTGCAGTGGGCGAGATGACGTTTTCCTGCTCCAATGTGAGAAGCAACACAGACCGGTTCTTCGCCACATTGTCAGCAGTCAACGCAGACAACACACAACCAGGTCCGACAGATGATGAGGGACTTCATACTGAGGGCGACGCTGATGCTGAGGTGCTGTCTTGGGTGACGGCCTCTCGATATTGTTGCCAACCAGAAACTCCAATCCGGCCGAGATGTACTGTATACAGGAAGACGACTTCGAGTCGATAACCATCCTGCCGATGAAGCCCATCGCCCAGGTGCTGCATTTACTTCAGCTGAGACATCTCATCCGACCCAACGACTTCATTGCCAGCATAGATCTGCAAGATGCCTACCTACACATCCCGATGCATCCAGAATCACGGGAATACCTGTGGTTCCTGTTCGAAGGCCGACACTACCAGTGGAAGGAGTAAGCAAAACGATCGCCGCATATCTCCATCAGAGTGGTCTACGCAGTGTTTTCTACCTAGACGACGGCATCCAGGTACATTAAAAAGCAGATCAACTCAGACAACAGTTGCAGTTTACGATCAACCTGTTGACACAGTTGGGTTGGCTGGTGTATCTTCAGAAGTCGTGGTTGGAGCCCAGCCCATCTACAGTTCCTGGGCATCAAGTTCTTGACTACAGAGATTTGCATCCTGGTTCCAGACGACCGATGGCAGAGGATCCAGACGCTCTCAACTCTTAAAAACGTGGCAGCGACTCTTGGGTCTACTGACGTCGGTGCAGGCTCTCACACGCTTAAGGAGAATGCAGCTATGGCCACAGAGCGTTTCCTGACAACTTATCTAGACGAGGTACAGAGGTTCGCCAATCCACAACATCTGAAGCTGTTCCTGCATTGGTGGACAGTAAGGTCAAATGTTTGCGGCAGAACCTGTTTGGCAGAGCCAGCCTACGAGCTTCATCTCTACGTGAATGCATCCCTCAAAGATTTTTGTGAGGGGGCACATTTCAACGACGAGGATGCGTCAGGGTTGTGGGCACAGACAGAGAGGCGTCTACACATCAACCAGCTAGAAGTGCAACAGAGCAGCGCAGTTCTAACTGTTTGAGATCGCAGACGACACCAACCTGAGGATGAGGGCCTGCCCCATCCCAGGAGCGAAGAATGTCTTATCCGACACTCTATACAGACCAGTCCGGCCATCTCCCACAGACTGGATGCTGCATCCAGAGGCGTTTCAGTGGTTAGCAGCAGAACTCAGCCGTCCTTCATCGACCTGTTTGCAACCCCGATTCAACCATCAAATGACAGCGTTCGTCTCGCCAGTGCCAGACCTGCTACCACGTGCTGTCGACGCCCTATCCATATCCTGGGAAGGACTGAACGCTTACGCCTTTCCTCCACCAATCCTGCTACCACAAGTACTATGCAAGATCAGCCAGACGAGGGTCCTACAACTGACTTTGGTCGTGCCGTACTGGCCAGCGAGACTCTGGTTCTCCGACCTCACAGAGCAGCACGGCGAACCAGTACTATGACTCCCAGACTGGCAGAACCTACTCGTCAACCCTCGCACCAAGCAGCGGCAGGGCAACCCAGAAGCGTTCCAGTTACACGTATGGAACATATTGCGTACTGCTGATCTACACGTAAGATGTATGACGACAAGTGGAGAAGTTTTGACCAGTATGCTGTTCGGCAGGGGTTCATGGCCAGAAAAGCAACACACCCTCAAGTAACAGACTACCTGTGTTATCTGAGGTCTGCTAGACATCTGAAGGGCTCTATGCAGTCTACTTACCTGGCGGTAATCAACTCGGTCATCGCCATGAACACAGGGTCAAAACAGACCAAGGTGCCTGAACTAGACTAGTGGCCCTGCTTAGATCCTTCAAGTTAGAAGATTAACAGCGGAAGTTCAGAGCACCAGCATGGGATCTCAACATAGTGTTGCAGCATCTCATCAGTGACGTATATGAGCCGTTACGCAGACAACATTTGAGTTGCTAACTCAACAGATGCTGTTCCTCCTCGCCTTAGCTACTGCTGCTCGGATGTCAGAAATCCACGCCCTTGACTTCAGCCATACGGGATTCGACACCGGAGAAACATGTTGCCCTATCTTAAGGGATAAGACAGCGCATGAGTGATACAAAGACAAAGACTCAGTTTTGGTAAAGTCCTTGACTTAACAGATGGGTCGCGATACCAGTTTCGGTAATAGTTCCAGATATCTAGACAACGAGGCGTCTAGTTATGCTAAATCCACAATACCTTAGGGTTTACTTCTAATACTGACGCATATGAAAGTGGTCCCCCGATGAGCATCAAATACAATATGCAGCCACAAGAAGAATTCCCAGGGGGTATACATAAGCGAACGCTGACGTGAATACAATCAGGCTGGGAATCCCGTAGCTGGCTGACCCACCACAAATTCCGTCCGATTCAGTAAGCAAATAAGCATGAGTCAGGATAAGGACAAAATATGTAACTTTTGTGATGAAACTGATATTTTATACTTATCCTGACTCATGAGATGATGCCGTCCCAAAAGTCCCCTCTCACCTCTCTGGCTTCCCTGTAAGCTTGTGTGGGGCTACAATCGGAGAGAGTGAGGACAAGGCATGTAGAGGACACGTGCATGCTCTTGGCGGGAAGAAGGGAGGTAACTCGGGGTGAGTGATTGTACGTTCGCTTCAAGAGAATTGTAGGGATTCAAGTCTCCACTTGACCGTTCGGAAGAGAGGAATGAGAAAGCATATAAGCGTGAGTCAGGATAAGTATAAAATATCAATTTATCATAAAAATTACATTTTTAAACAGTATATACAAAATGGATTTGATATCCATCACGTCATTTGAAAAAAAAAAAAATTACCGTAAGATTTCATACTTATAGACGTTACCATCTCTTTCGCAGTTGATGCTGTTTTGTCACTATGGACCTCATGGAGCAATCCCGCATGTCCTGTGTCGTGTGGAACATCCGCAACAAAGACAAGGGTCAGGAGAAGAACGTGCACGCCTCCTAGGAATAATGGGAAGGGGTGCACAGGAAATTTAACTGAAGATCTTCAAGTTAACTGTGGCCTCAGAGACTGCCCAGGTACATTATGTAGTGAACAGTGCACGTGCATATCACTATGCATGACGCAGAAAGGATACAACATGTACCATCTTTTAACCTCTGCTGATCCGACCCGAACCACCGACCTTCCGTTATTTACAGTGACGCTTAATCCACTAGGCCACAGACGTGGTTCACCTACTCCACAAAGCGAACTACCTTCCCTTAACACATTATGATGTAGGTTATAAAGACAAACCGTATTTGAAATATAATTCTAATGTTTAATCCTGACATCTTCCTGAAACCTTTCAAAACTTGAATCAAATTCTAATGACAAACGAGAGTATTAATCAAGTATTATGCATAATTTCTTTTACTGAAACAGTTCACTGTAAAACAAATATACACGTGGAACTTAATTAAGCACCCCTAACAAGTTACTGACTTACCTAATGGTAAATCTTGAGTTGTAACGATGACTATTATTTGAACTGCATTCCCTTTCAATATTGTCAAAGGGTTTTGCTAAATCAGGTGAATCATCAGGTGAAGGAACAAGCATGCACTCCGAAACGTTGTGTTATTCACAATAAAGAAGTTGACATCCGTAAATCCTGCTTCTCTTATGCATTCCACTTCTAAATGCCCTTCAAAGATGTATTCCAAACTGTTTGCTCCTCATCTCAGCTAATAGGGGCTATTCCCAAAGTATACCCTTTGATATACGTCACATCATTTCAAAAACAAACAAATTTGCCGTAAGAATTCATACTTATAGACGTTACCGTCTTTTTCGCAGTTGATGGTGTTTTGTCACTATGGATCTCATGGAGCAATCCCGCATGTCCTGTGTCGTGTGGAGCATCTGCAACCAAGATAAGGGTCAGGAGCAGAACGTGCACACCTCCTCGGAATGGTGGGAAGGGGTGTACAGGGAGTTTAACTGAAGATCTTCAGGTTTACTGTGGCCTTAATGACTGCCCAGGTACATTACGCTGCATCACTATGCATGTCGACGAAGGGATACAATATGTACCCCTGCTTTTAACCTCTGCTGGTCTGACGCGAACCACCTTGATGCTTAATCCACTACGCCCATTATAATATGATATGATACAATATGATTAAAGGTAGCAAAACGAAGACCTCATGCTGTTATCATTTACAATGTCGCTGAACCTTTGTCAATAATAACACCATGTTCTTGGCTGAGCAAAGAGATCAAACAGAGTCGTCATTATTGGACTGAATGATCACACAAGGAATAAGCTGGTGACACTACCAACATCGTGATACATCTGCAGTTTAAATGGGATATCTTATGATTCATAACGCCTTTTCACGAAATAAACCGATTGAATAGTTCTAGGAGATTGTGCCTTTCCGATTTTGCCTGGTTTCAGTTAAGGGAGGATACTCCCTATGGAGTGAGTGGTCCTTGGTCCCTTGCACAGCATCATGTGGAGCTAATGTCACATCAGTGAGGACACGGTTCAGATCCTGCACGAACCCTGTACCCAATCATGGAGGAAGATCCTGTTCAGGGCCATCCTTTGAGACAAGCTCCTTCACGTGTGGTCTAAGCGCATGTTCAGGTTGAATTGTATATAGATAACCTAATCCATCGCTTTTCCTTTTCCATTTTTTTGCAATCCAAGTTTCTGCGTATGAGGATACCAATAATAATTATACGTGTTTTCTCTTACTGAGAATTAGTTATTCTCTTCTTCTGTTCATATTTGCATTTAAACATTGCCAAGATAGACATGTAATTATAATAAATAACATCATGGAAACAATCTGTTTCCACAACATCAATATATAGTACTACTCGGTAGGTATGCCGCCGATACTATAATAGTCGTAACCAGTCTGTCCTTGCATTATTTTTCTAACCATCATTCATTTTCCTTCTGTACTTTTTACAGTCTTAGTATATATAAAATGGATTTGAAATCCGTCACGTCATTTAAAATTGAACTTATTACCGTAAGATTTCATACTTATATACGTTACCATCTTTTTCGCAGTTGATGGTGTTTTGTCACAATGGGCCTCATGGAACAATCCCGCATGTCCTGTGTCGTGTGGAGCATCCGCAACCAAGATAAGGGTCAGGAGCAGAACGTGCACACCTCCTCGGAATGGTGGGAAGGGGTGTACAGGGAGTTTAACTGAAGATCTTCAAGTTTACTGTGGCCTCAATGACTGTCCAGGTACATTACGGAGTTAACGCTATCCGCGTTATTGCACGTATGCATCACGGAGGCTTCCCACGAAGTGAAGCAACATGTACCATCTCTGAAACCTGCTGGTCTGACGCGAACCACCGACTTTCCGCCCTTTAGGGTGACACTTATTCTATTTGGCTACAGGTCCATAGTATGGTGATATACCTTCAGCTGTTGGCAATCTATAGCCTGTTCACTGTCCTTCGTTGACAGGCTTCATATAATTTACGTGTATTTATGGTGAATTTATGGTGTATTTATTGCTGACGTGACTATAAATCTTAACTCACTCACTAGGCTACAAAGGTGGTTCACTTAGTCCACAAAGCGAACTAAACCTCTCTTAACACCTTATGATGTAACTTAGAAGGAGAAACCGTATTTGAAACATGTTTAATTTTTTATCCTGATATCTTTAATATCAATAAAATATTGTACATACTTTCTTGTACTGAAACATTTCACTGGAAAAACTACATTAGCTTTATGTTCAGATTTAGACAAACATTCTGATGTAAATGACTAAATACAGCCTATTACTTTTCAAGAACAATCAAATCAAACATATGACGCTGAAAGAAGAGATTGTGCACGGGTTGGTTGTCCAGAAAATTTCCAGTCAGAATATATCTATGTTCACCCAGCATCAGATGAGGAGGAAGAAAGTATCTCTGAAATATCGCTACAATCAGTACCAAAATGTTGCTATCTATAAACGTGTTATGTCTTCGTGTTCTTCCAAATTATAAATATCAATGAACGTATTTCATAAACTAAATGGACACCTTTTCTACAGGACACCACAAGACTCCTTACATTTAAGAGTATTTCATACTGTTTCTGCTTGCTCTTCCCTTCAGTTGACGGGGGCTATTCTCCTTGGAGTGGGTGGTCTCTGTTTCCATGTACTGCAACATACGGAGCCAATGCCACATTGGTCAGAACAAGGTCAAGATCCTGCACAAACCCAGTACCCAATCATGGGGGAACGCCTTGCCAAGGTTCAGCTTTTGAAACGGAGCAAGTTCCTTGTAAACTGGAACCTTCCTCAGGTATACGTCAAAAAGTCCGATATATATTATTCCAGAACAATTCTTAGGCTTTTTCCTAAATGGAAAATATTTTATTCCAGGCTTTATTATCCATTATTCTGAGGTTTTGGTTTAAATGGGAAAAAACATGAGCAGCCTCAGTCTAAAATATAATGTTTATATATTCCGTGGAAACTGTAAGACATCAAGAATGTACTTTATGTCCTATTTATCTGAAATCGTAACATGTACATTATCCAGTTAATTCTAATTATATATATATATTATATTACAATGCATTATCTGCGATATGTTTAGTGCGGTCCCAAAGGACAATATTTATGTTTGTGTTTGATCGCTTCATACCTAAGGAGTGTTCGGAGAGAAAGATGTGTGTGGTTGATGCGGTGTACGTGTGAACATGTATGTGCTTATTCTGCTTTGAAATGCTTTAATTGCTTTCTTCACTAACATGTGCTTAAATTGCAAACCGTATACATATTGTTTGATTGAAACAACATACCCTGGCATCGTACTCTCTTCCAGCTGGTAAGTACGTTCCAATCTTTAGAATTTAAGTGCTAACATTAAGTTTTGATTAAAGCGTAGGAAAATGGAAAATAGTGTTATCAATATATCATTGACTTTGTTTAAGAACATATCACGATTTAATAGAAACTGATCGGTATGTATTTCACATTTAAGCACAATTCGTCCTGAATGGTTTTCTAATGCGCTCCAAAGGTGGTTCGGGTTAAACATATCCTCAGTGCCTTTAAACAGTTGCTGCTTGTCCAAACCTTTCCTTTCAGTGTTTCTGATGCTGGATGCTGCTTGTGCGGCGGATACACAAACGGACGGAGACACAACGACAATATCACTTGGAAATACATGTCTATTTCAACTCAGTTCAACCATTCCTCACATTCCTACAAATCGTGTAAACTTCTCACTTGAATAAGGCTATATGAAATGTCTGAGATGTGTGTTGAATAATGTATGGATCCAGCATCTCATGTTTGTTATCCTGATGAAGCAAGCGTACATATCCGCGTCACCTGTAAACGATAAACATTTACGATGTGTATCGTAGAACTGAACTGTATTCGAGAACTGCTTGATCGATTTTATTAAACTTCTGTGTGTGTTTGGTAAATGTCTAACGTCTGTTGTGTTTACTTACATTAAACATGTCAACCATTGTCTCAATAACCAAAAGGAACGCAGAGACTTACAATGTGTTTGGTAATGACCCAACGCGGTGTCCGTTTGTTCATGGATTGGTTCATGAGATAGCTTTATCAGACATTCTTAATATGGTTTTATTATACCAGGTGTGTAATATGAATTTCTGAATATTTAGAGTAACATGTTCAACAATATTCTATTCCATCACGACAACCTGTATGAAGGAAGGGGCAGATAGACGCATGCAGCCGAGGTTAATGGTTTGTTGAAACACATAAGTATGTGAAAGGATTCGAACTCTCGACCGACCTAACTGATGGCTTCTTGTTCAGTCTTCAGGAATGTCCCAGGACCGTTCTTACCCAAAGTGGGGCCACAGGTTATCCCCACCCATACGTATTGTATTGTATGATGCTCTTATGGTCGGGGCTCCTGTTTGTGAAGTGCTGATATACACGATCATCATGCTCGAGGACACATTTGTTGCAAATGACCATTACACTGACGGCAGTATGTGTAACTTAAAGCCATATGTGTTCGATTAGACATATATTGTTTCACATTAGTGTATATATTAGCATTGAAACTCGATAAATTTCATAAAAATTATTATTCGCGAAACCACAACCGTTCCCATACGTGATCCCCACAACAGATAAGTGAGCTGAATGTGAATGAATGTTTAATAGTGTAAATGTTGACTGCTCACCCCTACTGAAGCCGCGGTGGCTGAGCGGGTCGCGGCTGACTTTGTGTGCTGTCGATTAGGTGCCTGATTCTGAGGATGCGGGTTCTAATCTCGGATGGGACCAAACCGAAACATGAGTCTCATTAACCAATTCAGACAATGACCTACTTTTCAGTCGATCCGAATATTCTCGCGTGAAAGTGAAAACAGACACTACAAACAACTATGGTTACACTGAATTCGAATTCCTTGCTTCATAAGAAAGTGGTATTTACAAATTAATATTAATTGTGAAGTTTAATAAAATCGAGCCTCGTTTTGAGATGTCTACGATTTCCAGATTTCCGTTTGTCAGAGCAAGATGTATGACAGCGCACGCTGCACGACGTGTTTGCAAGGATTAGAAGAAGCGTAGTGTTGCAACACACAAGTGATTAGATGTATCAAATAATACTCATTAATATCTATATATCCAACTGAATGAGTTGGTCTCAATATTCTGTACTGGTTATTTTACTAAGTTGCACATTAGTCAGCAGGAAACGAGACTGCTGCGTAATCAATGTTTTGACTTGAAACCCAACAAAAGTACTAGAATCTGAACTTTACTGAGAAAGTGTAATCCCAAACATATCATGTGTTACATTTGACCACTTTTTAAATGGCATTGGCTATTCATATTCATCCGGAATACCACGTAACAAGATTCATCGTCTTGTGTCGCATTTTGGGATTGGAACCCATTTTTCCAACCTATTCAAGCGATTTGACAATTGGGTATAGAGTTATCTCCCTTTAGCTCACTGGCGATCCGGCCATTTTACTTCACTTTAGCCAGTGACAAACGAAGCGATGGACTCATTTTGTGTTTGTAATGAGTGGAAATGAAGCATTCTATTTCCAGTATTTCATAGGATGCAGTTAAACGTCTGTCTTCATTCTCCGTCAGGCTTATCAAAATGACGTGTGATGCAAAATGATGTCGATATTCACATATGTAATGTTACTCGATCAGCCTTAGCTAAGATACATAGCGTTCACTAACATGAACGCTTTGCAGCATCTCCGTAGGCCGCAAAGGAGGAAATCCTTTGTCGCACTTTTGCGCACCGTTACGATTAGTCATAAGAAAAACCTGAATGACTTTTTTGTAATTATACCTACAAGTGTGCCCTATTTTCGTTATCAAAATATCCAAAAATAAATATTTGAAAGCCATCAAATAGCTAAGATACATAGCGTTCATGTTAGTGAACGCTATGTATCTTAGCTAGATCAGCCTGTATTGCTTCTTCAGGCTACATTTAGGGTGTACCCATGAAGATCCGCAAATCCGATTCAGTTGAACCAAGCAAGAAAATCTGTCAAATCCGTACACACATAAAACTGGTTTATTCATATTTAAATTGTTTATACACACAGATCACCGAGGGAATAACTCTACTCCGAATGACGACTTGTCTGCTGTCCTCCGCGTGGATGTGTGAGTGAGTTTAGATTTTTCGCAGCTTTTAGGAACATTCCAACAATATCACGACAGGGTACACCAGAAATGGGCTCCACGCATTGTACCCATGCGGGGAATCGAACCCGGGTCTTCGGCGTGAGGAGCAAACGCATTAACCTTTAGGATATCCCACCGCCACTTCCCCCTTGGAATTCCTGGTGGTCACTCTTGGTAACTTCGTCGATTGCGGTTCATTGTGCCTTTATCTTCGCCTCATATCATTCATGAACCTAATATTTTGCTCGCCAACGAACATTTTGAGTATGATTTCAGCTAGTACTGTTTCTGTTACAGCCTAAGACTTGTAAGCAGTTATCTCAAAGCACAGGCAAACTGTAGCGCAAATATGGTTGCGCAACAATTCGAAAATGGCCAATCTTCCTATATGCAAGTGGAGCGAGCAAAGGTTGGCAACGTACCTCCTTCGGTTCGAAAAATATTTTTTTATGTCAAAATAAAACATCGCCTCCATTGAAGATAGGCACCCAATTCCTCATAGGGTTTTGCTCTGAAAGTTCCAACCTCATATTTAATCATTACTCGCGTACAATATATTTAATTTAACATTTTAAGCGCCACTCGTGGCATTTCATATCGTTCTTCGCCTCCATTACCCCTGCCAGCTTCCGGATCAACGGAGTGAATGAACAAGAATAAGCAGGAATTAAAAAGAAATATTGCCCAATTTTACCATTAAACTGTTGGATATTATTTTTCCGTCGTTAATGTTAGAATTTTAGTAACATTTATTCTACAAAAAAGACACTTCTGGCGTGGGGAAAGCAGGGGAAGTAACTCCGCATATACTCCATATGGCGGACACATATGTCCCTGTTCCTTTACTCCGTTGAACCGGAAGCTGGCAGGGGTAATGGAGGCGAAGAACGATTCGATATGGCACGAGTGGCGCTTAAAATGCTGAATTAAATATGTTTCACGTGAGGAATTATTAAATATGAGGTTGGAAATCTGAGAGCACAACCCTGTGAGGAAATTGGCGTCTACCTTTGATGGTAGCGATATTTTATTTATATATTACAAACATTTTTCGAACCGAAGCGAGGGAAGTACGTTGCAAACCTTTGCTCGCTTCGCTCGCATATAGGAAGACTGGTTACTTTCTCGATGTTGCGCAACGGTATTTGCGCTACAGTTTGCCTGTGCTAAAGGTCAGTCTTTAGGGCCGACCAGCTGATAATCTGGGTGTTGTTTTACAAAGCGATATCAACAGCACACTGGTGGTTGCGAAAAGGTGATCTGGGTGATAGTGTGTCATCACAGAGAGTCCTTCACAGTTTTTGCTCTTGTTATCAACCACCGGTTTGTCGAGACGACCACACTTTGTGACTGTTATCACGCAAAATACATATTTTATAGACATAAACATGCTTACATATTAACTATAACATAATCTCCTGAAGGTGTAAACCACTACGTAGGAGTGTGAATTTGATTTGTCAGTATTTTTGTAGCATCATGGTGCATTAACTTGACGTGGGAAATAACGGGATCGAGGCTTTATACGTTTACCGCATGGTACAAACAAGCAAGACGCATTACAGAGATTACAACACATAACCAAAGCCTCCTGGCTAGCCCAAGGAACGCAACTCTGCACAGCTAACTCTGCACGTATCGTCTGTAGTTGACTTCAACTATCTATAGGACGACCAAGGGAATGCTATATCTAACTGTATGATTTAACATTTTTCGGGGCTTGTTCTTCACAGTTGCAGATATCTGTAGTATTCGCATAATCCATGTCGGACGTACATAACTTGTAGACTGGACTCAAAATGTGACAATGGCTGATGAGGTCCTATTTCAGTTTAAGCTATCCTCCCTCGAAACCCGATGTAAACACAAACTAACATAGAGCGTACACCAACCCGTGTCCAATGTGGGACTGATAGAGAACGAATTCATCTTACCAAAATCTGATTGAATTGCAAGTCTTATGGAAGCTTTGCCCGACTTTTACGTCCTGTTCTCGAAATATCTTGTGTGCTTAAAAGAGAAATCTAACTCTGATTGCGCCTATTTAGAGCGAATTACTTTTTGCTTCATTTGTCACAGAAAGTCACGAAAACGTGATGAGAATTGACACGTATATTACATAATTTCCCTTTCACAACGTCATCCATCACCTTCACACTTACACAGCGTCCGTGACAGGCTGCTACAGAACTACTTTAATGTGAGAAAACTGATTCCATCTATCCCGATCTCCCAACCCCTAACCATAGTCGGTAACATGTACCAAAATATGTTGCTTCCCGGATGAATGTTGGTGTCACCAAGCTGCATTGTAACTGGTAAAGGTTACATGTATTACGGTTGGTCGTTGTCCCTTTGCAATTTCCGGCTAGATGTGAGATTCTTACGCTATTGTTGTAAGGTCTTCCGGTGTCTCATGTCTGTACACGTGTCAGGTGACATTGTGTCCTTACATGTTCTGGATCTGAGGAAACTGAATAGGCAAAATTTGCGATGATGACATTCTTTTGAGCTTCGTTAACTTAATGTGCGTTGGTTAATTAATAAATAACATTCAATGAAATATCTGAGTGTATATTGATGCATCCAACACTTATTCGATATTTTATATGAAAGACATGTACTGGACTTCTTACATTATTGCACACAATATTTTTTATAGAAATACATATTACAGGTAGTAGCATATTTTGAAGGTAGCTTCAAGGTACAAGTCGCTGTTTAAGGCATCATAATTTTATGTGCAGAATTTTGTGGTTTTTGGCTTCCCCAAATCGCTCAGAAATGGATCCTACGTGCCTTAATGCCTATGTAAAAGAGCGGTACTACAACACGCCAGACCAGGTAGGTTTCTCCTAGTCGTACATAAAGACATATGATGCTAGTTTCTGTTGGCACAGTCATACGTTCAAGTCACTGATTGAAATACGTACACTTTATGTGACATTCAGTCGGACAATACATTTCCATCAGCAAGAACTCACACATAGTTGAAATACTATCGCCTCAACAAGAAAATCGTCAAATATGCCTTACTGAACAATGGATGTGGTACAACCACGTGGCATGTTTTGTCTCCTCATGCCCAACATACTCTTTGCCTTCCACTTTCTACAATGCTACCTGCTAGATATCTGCTTTCAATGCATGGCATAGATTTTTACGTACAATGCCTTCAACTTCAACTCCCGTAAACAATTATAAAGTAAATAGCCCATCAAGAGTGACAAAGGCAGTGCAACAAGCTACCACGCACCTGTGTTTCTACTCACTGGCCAGCCTCACATATCAATGACATTATTCCCTCTGACCATGATCAGTCCATGTGATTAATATCCGAGGAGGCCAAAGGACGCTCCGGAAATTGACATCGATGCCCCAGAACCAGGGAACGGGCGGAATAAAGGTGGTAAACTATAAGCCTGATGATTACTGGACACTGGTATGATGTACCTTTTGCTTTCGGTCTCTGATTCCAAGGAGCGGGTTTCCTGATTTTGTTACCTTATGGTTAACGGATAACAGCAAGGTTAATTCATTGCGTTGTATCTCAGTACAATAAGCAAAGCTTCATAAACGTGTTGGCAGATATATGTCTTATTAACATGGCATTTGGGAACGTTTTCAATTCTACCCAAGAAATATAACATTTCACGTTGGTTTACGCCTACTGTTTCATTCTGTCAGTGCTCATAATTTTAATTACACCTTTCAAGATAATCCTCAGGTAAACTATTCACTGATTTAAGGGAACAGCCACTTTGTGTTCAAGTCACTTTATCACCACGGATTGACATGAAACGATGGAGGGTTATTGAATACAGATCAGTAGCTTGTGTCATTGAACTACACACTGTGATCACGGTAATCACAACTCATGGTAAATTCGTCGCCTTGCCTTTGATTACATTTATTTATTATTTACCTTTTAATTTCAAAGTAAATACAGGTATCAATCACACAATTTACATGAACAGAGAATGACAAGAAGATCAGAATTGGTAAAACATATCAAATCTATTTGACATTTCAGCCGCACATTTAGTAACATTATAATAATAACGGACTTTGCATATTATGGCGTGGAAGGTTGGCTATCGTTTCTGTTTGTGATCAACGATAGACTTTTTGAAAATCAAGATGATTATATTTAATAGGTCATTGGTCCTCTCTGGCAAACCAATGATTATCTTTTTTTATTAAATTGAGTTTTTCTTTTAGCCAAAATTCCAGTTTGGTCCACAGTGGCCGTGCGAGATCACATTCCCAAAATAAATGCTGCAATGTATCTATTTTGTAGGAACAAATGTCACATCTATCTGATTTGGTGTAGATATGGCGAAGGATTTTGTACTGGAACCACTGGCTGTTTGTATGGATGGTACACCGAAAAGGTATTGCCTTTGATTACTTAATGTTAATCCACATCCCCTTAACCCCTGCTGGGACGGTGAAGTAATTAGAACGGTCGTTTTTCACATTGGTGGTCCAGGTTCGTTCCTGACATATATGCAATGTGCGAAGCCCATTTCTGGAGACAATAGTCTTTTCTTCCAAACCTCAATACACCATGTCGGCGAGAGCTGTCTATAGCAGTGACACCAAGTTCACATAGCTTAAACTGTGGGTCTATCTGTTGGCTGTACAAACAGGTCGTCGTTGTGAGGGCCTTGTCAGAATCAATGTATTCCAGCATCCGTGCAGTCAAATAAAACACGAGATCAACTCCTCATCAATTCTTGCTATTGATCCGTGCAAAACATGAGATTTGAATGCAAGTTGTTATTCCGTTGAAAATGGTTCTTATTTGTTTCAAGAAGAAAACGAAAATTGATGTTGAAGATATGTATGCTTGAAAGGTTTCCCAATCTGTTCTCAATTTGGAATTTGATTTAGCCCCAAACCAGTTAAAAGATATTCTGCACTGCAACAAATAATGAATGATTTACATGTAGGTTAAAGCGAATTTTTTCTCAAATGTCATGTTCAAAACACTGAAAATAACTAACGCGTTCTCAGGGAGCAGATCCACACACGTTTTCAAGTAATTGTGATTTGTTCATCAACTTTTACATCCTTGTCCAGAAATATCTCATGTGCGTATCAGGTTGCACAGATTTGATAGTTTTGTGATGGGAAATCAAACTGTGATTGTATCTTTGAAAAGCGTTCTATTTGTCACAGAATTTCACGAAATCATGATGATAATTTACAAGTATATTACATCAATTCACTTTCACTACGTCATCCACCTTCACACATACACACCGTTCGTGACAGGATGCTATATTTCATGAAGAACTACTTTAAAAGAGAATCGTCTTTTGGATCCTGATCCAACGGCCAGCCAAACCCGAAGCATCCAAAATATGTTCAAGACAATATCTGTCGTTCCTCCCGAAGATGTCACTAAGTTTCATTGTAACTGTTAAAGATTACATACATTACACTTGATCTTGCTCTTTCGGAAAGTTCCGGTTAGATGTGAGATTCGTACGCTGTTTTTGGAAGTTCTGCTGGTGTCAGGTGACACTATGACGTTACATGTTCTGGGTCTGAGGAAGTTGAATGCGCTTCATTGCATCGATGACATCCTTTCGAATTTCGTTTTCTTAGTGCGTATTGGTTGTGTGTGTTGGTTAATAAATGGATACAATTCATTCAAGTATCTGAGTGAATATCATGACGTAATATTTATTCAATATTTGTTACGAAAGACTCGAATTTAACTTCATTATTTTAAGGCACAATAATATTTTTCTTAATTTCATTTTATTCATGCCAATGGATACTGGGCACATTGGAGTATTTTAGAACATCTAATTATCAAGGAAAAAGTCAAGAATATATAATGTGGGCAAGAGCGGTACTAACTTGTCTTAATGATGATGTTTTTATATTACTGCGTTGAAAACTATTGAGCTTCAGCTATAGAATATAAAATTCGCTCCGAAGCAAATTCTTAGCTTTTCATGCCTGTACTTCTATACCTTAATAAAACAGTGATTATGAAAACCAAGCCTAGTGTTACCATCCTGGTAATATCAAGTAATGATGTAAGGTTCTCTTGTTGACTACTGGCACGTCGTCGTCTCGTTGTACTGTGACTGCTGCCAGAAATCTTGAAAATGATCTGAATGTTTTTAATGCACCGTGTATCATTTTCTGTTTGTAAAACGTCTTCAAGTATGTAACCATTATCATGTCAATGACATAGCCTCATCAAGAGACACAAAAGCTGTGTATCCAGTTACCTCGCACTTGAAAGCCCTTTCACTGGTCAGCTACGGTCAGTTTCCCGGATTAATGACATAATTCTCTCTGACCATGGTCAGTCCATGTGAATGATATCCGAAGAGGCCAAAGGACGCTGCTGAAACTGACATCGATCTCCCAAGGGCCTGGGAACGGGAGGTTTAATGCTGCTAATCTACAAGCTCGATGATTACTGGACACTGCTGCGATGTACCTTTTGATTTCAGTCTGATTCAGATGTGAGGGCTCACTGATTTATTACCTGACCGTGAACGTTTAAATGTTGGGTTCATACATTGTGTGACATTTCAGCACACAAAGGGTATAAATGACGCGGGTGGCACGGGCGTATATCTGTACTACTGACCGAGAAATACAACGTTTCGTTTCACGTTATTGAACTGTTTTCTTTGTAGTGTGATCAAGTTCACATCTATGAATCATCAGACAATCTAATGATTGATACCCTGAGCATCTATCACTGCATCTGGCCTACCAAGACGATGCATCAAACAACCCGACCCTATTGGTCTCCTCTTACATGGGGTACGTAAGTCCCAACACTCTTAGAGTAAATTAAGGCTTGCCACGTTTCTAATCGTAGAATATGTGTGCTTTTAATTTATGGCTAGATTTCTTTTCTGTCGCCAATGGCTGAAGGGATGGTGTAAATCCAACTAGGGTCCATGCAGGTAGCAAAAGTAATGTAAGTCCCCATGGTCCTTGGTATGGTGATCTACCTTCAGTTATTGGCGATTTATAGCCCATTTTTATACTGTATTGTTTTTCCCCTATAGTTAAAACGTTTTAGATTTAATTACTAGTTTTACATACATATCTGTGATATTCTAGTTGTTTTACTGTCCTTCGTCGGCAGGTTTTTTATAATATACATATATTTCATTTCAATATCAAATGTTCTCGTCACGATATGGCCGAAATATTGCCGATGTAACGTTAAATATTAACTGACTCACTCTTATATGGACTGATGACAAGCTAGTTCTGAACTGGATCTTCTAACCTGAATCTTCAAACCTGGATCTCGTCGTATGTGAAAATCGTTGCAAGAAAATTTTCACTTTTAATAAAAAAAATCATGTTCATGTAGAGCCTAATTGTCATCCCATGGGTGTTGGAAATCTAGTCTCTGATTATCGAAGTGCACTGGTGACGCGGCATTGCGTGCTGCTTTGTGGTTTCTTTTCAGTATGTTTAGTGGTAAACATGTGAAGAACATTTCCAAATATTACGAGAAGACAGGCTTCTAATTCAGTACTATCATGTCATTGTTTCAAGGCGCCTTGTCTTTGCATGTGGTTGTGAATACGACCACTGATGGACAACATATTGCGATATGACTGTAGAGACCGGTCTAAGTGTATTTAAAGTGATTTTCAACAGAAGAAAATGATCAAACGAAAGGCAGGTAAATGGTGAGGTGGGACAGGCCTTTCTCAGAACATTTGATGGTGACAAGATCTGGACATTTGTGAGTGAACCGCATTGTAAGGTCAGTCGACGTTTAGCCAGTTATATGTCCCATTATATTACTTTTCGTGATTGTAAGCCTAAAAATTAAATATAATGTGTTGACTATTGTTTCATTTTGTGTCCTTATTTACTGATTTCACAACTCAGTTCTGTGCAAACCAATTTCTGGATATTCCTCTGCATTTCAATTCACACATCACCTTGTAACAGGATGCTCACCCTTTTCACGAACACCTGTTATTATTACTCTTTTTTTTGGTTATGAAAGGTTCAGATAGTTTAATCTCCATTACTCCCATAATACAGACGACAACCGCATTCAGTTCACATCTTACTTATAATCATGTAAAGTATGATTGTTACCAACGACGTATTGAAAGATTTGCAAGACAATGTAGCGGATTAATCTTAAACTCGTCATAAGTAGCCTCCAGGTAACAGGAAAAGAGCTTAGGCGTTGGTTGTTTTTGGAGACGTAGTTTATGTGAGGCCCGAGCACGAAAGATAGGTATGCATCGCATTTAAACAAAACGTACTAATCTCTCGTCAGCACAACGCAACCTCACGTAGGTTTCCCCAAAGTGGTCAGCGTCTAAGAACCTCATCACTACGGGTTAAAACACACACACAAACCCCTACCAGCACCATTTCTGGACCATGTGTGCAATTTTTGTAAAGTAAACACAGCACCATTTCTGTACCATGTGTGCAATTTTTGTAAAGTAAAGACAATGTCCTGTCAGCTTGTGTAGTCGTTTCAGTCATATTTCATGGAACCAACTCAGTAATGCCACAACCAGATGGTGCCTAATGTTTTATGTTGTACAGGCACACATGATCTGGACAGTGAAAAAACAACAACCGTGTGACTAATCCCTTTTTCACAAACCAAACACATGCCTGTAGCATACCCAACCTCATGAAGGTTACATGGCGATTTTCAAAGACTCACAAAGTAAGTATGCTTTCAATGTTCTTAACGTGCACGTCATATTAATTACACACCATACTGCACCAGGTAAAATGTCTACTGATGCAAGGGAACAACCCTTTTGTTTTCAAGGGACTGGAGTTTTTATCTGTAGCAGCTTTATTTTTTCAACATAAACTGGAGCTCAATTTCCTTTTTGCATTAGTTTAACATTTTTTTATGCTGGAATATAAGGTTAATATTTTTCTACGATGTAGGTCGTATGCATTTTTTTCTCCGAATCAAATGCTTGCTCCCTAATGTTCATTAATCCACCAGCTGTATAATGTAGCAGAATGAGCTTTTTCAAATTAGATACACCTCTGATCTGTTCGTTTAGCACTGATGTAAAAGTGATGGATTTATGTATTTCCAAAAGTACACGAGCTTATTTAAATGTCAGCAAGTCAACGAGTCCACCTCAACTCATAAGGCGCATTAGACGACAAGCATCACTGGTGAATCATATCTTAACGAAGATATGATTGTCAACACATGTCGAAACTTCAAAAGCACGTCTCTTCAACAAGTTATGATCAACTCGCTGAAAATGCTGCTTTCCTTCTAACTTCTTGGAACTCTCTGAAGGTGTACATACGTGTTGCGTAAGTGTGTTGGCTGGGGGACACAATAGTTCATACAAACTTTTCCAGACAATTCCAAGTTGATTGCTCTGAAAGTCGCAGTATGCAGTATGTAGGTACATGCAGGCGTTGTCTTAGATTGCTTAAGGCGGTGGTATAAAACAAGTTTAAGGAACGGGTACAATGTATTTTGAATTATTGCAGATAAATCAAGAATTGTCAACATGTACGCACTATTAAATTGCTTAGGAAACCCAGGGAAGAAGAGATGCGTCTCAAGAGGCGTTTAACTTATGAAGAGCCAAGCATGTGTTATGTTGTTTTCTTACTTGCTAGAATTCCAGTTTCACCTTTTAAATAGTCATAAAGTACAATCACACTAAATCTTTGTGTGAAGTAATGAGATCATTATGGGAAATAATTTGTAAAATAATTCTTTTGACTTTGTATCCGCTTTCATCCCATGATTGTACGTTGTTGCATATATGCGTTGTAAATGCTGAATTGTGCAAATATATTATTTAGGTTTGACCATCGAAACATGCATTTAACATTTTTCATTCAAGCGTTTTATTGAAAACATAATGCATGACGTAACATTAGTACCCAACACTAAATTCACACTGATAAAACGTTGGAACAGAAGTCAATAACGAGTGTGGCATCCTGTGTAATCATCTTCCCAATTCATGTTATTGCAGAAGATATTTGGTCATATGTGTTCAATTGTGGCTGCTAACAAATGTCACCGATGGCGACAGTAATCTTTATTTCAGAACCTCTCCACACCATGTCGACTACAGTTGTCAATGGTAGTGACAGTGATTGTCAGTTTCTACACTACGGTCGCATGTAGCTAAAATAGTTGGTTTATCTGTTGGCTGTACACACTGGTCGACGCAGTGACTGTCTTGTTGGAATCAATGAAATCCAGCATCGGCAGGTCATGTGGTCAACTCCGCGTCACTTCTTGTTATTGATCCATACAAAACATTAGAATTGAATACAAGTTGTTATCCGGTGAAGATAATTGTTGTTTGATTGTTTCCAGTAAAAAAACAACAATTGATGTTGAAGATATTCATGCTCGAAAAGCATCCTAATCTGTGTCAATGCCATTTTGGATTTGATTCCGCCTCAAACCAGTTACAAGATGTATTCCACAGTAAGAAAAATGAACAATTTTTGTTAAAGGGGAATTGTAATCAAATATCATGTTCAGAACCCCTCAATTAACAAACACACTGTGTGGGGGTAGCATTCACAAGCGTATTCACACGAGTACCGTTTTCAAATAATGGGGATTTGTAACTCCCGTTTCACATCGTATTTGAGAAATATCTCTTGCATATATCAGATCACTCACATTGACAGTGTTTATAGTGAGAAATCGAATGCTGATTGAGTCTGTTTAGAGCGAATTGCTTTTTGCTTCATTTGTTACAGAAATCCTGTCGAGAACCGACAAGTCTGTTACATCACTTCACTTTCAACACGTTATTCATCACCTTCGCGAATACACAGCGTATATATCATGTAAAACTGTCAAACTGTCTTTTTGTGGATGATTTTAATATTTCTTGTCGAGGTAAAAATATGCATACTATTGAACGGCAACTGCAGTTGTGTTTAAATAAAATAAGTAAATGGTGTCTTGAAAACGGGTTTAAGGTTTCCAAATCCAAAACTAATTGTATACATTTTTTGTAGAAAATATAAACCGCATAAAGACCCTGGACTGTTTCTAAATGGCACTCCCATCAAAGCTGTTAAGGAGGCCAAGTTCTTAGGTTTAGGTTTTGACTCACATTTAAAGTTTCTGTCACATATTAAATCACATATTAAAACTAAATGCCTGAAGGCACTTGACTTGTTGAAAGTCGTTTCCAATTCCAAGTGGGGAGGGGATCAAGCTACCCTCCTACAACTTCATCGATCATTGGTCCGTTCAAAACTTGATGATGGCTCCATCGTATATAGTGGAGCCTGCAAAAGCAACCTACAACTTTTCGATTCTGTCCACCACCAATATCTAAGTCTTTGTCTTGGCGCCTTTAGAACTTCACCTGTTGACAGCCTCTACGTCGAAACCTGATGAGCCATCTCTTAACTTTACAGTATATAACAAAACTATATTCCAACGAGTCAAACTCTGCATATAACTGTGTCTTTAATCCCCTCTATAAGGATCTGTATAACAATAAGTCTTCTCTTGTTCCGCCCCTTAGTATAAGAGTGAAACCGTTCCTTTCTGCTGCTGGCATTGATCTAGAAACTATAGCGCCTTCCCGCCTGCTTTCTTCTCCTCCTTGGCAATTGGTGAGGCCACAAGTTGACCTTACACTGACAACATTTAAAAATAAGAAACTAATGAATTACAATATAGACAAGAATTTAATCAATTCAAAACCAAATGTAATACATACAAATCCTTATTTACAGATGGGTCCAAGGATGGTGACGCGGTTGCTTGTGCCACTGTCATTGGATCCAGAACAATATCTTCTCGATTACCAAAGAACAGCTCTATTTACACAGCAGAAGCAAACGCCATATTAACAGCTCTTAAACATATTTAAAAACCATCCTAAATATAAACAATATATCATATTTTCAGACTCTCTTTTTGCTTCAGGCTATTAAAAGTCATTTTTGCAAACAACCACTTTTAATAGACATTATTGAATTATATAATGATCTTGCTCCCGGCTAATGCGACATCGTCCTCTGTTGGTTAGAATACCCAGCCACGTTTGCATTTCTAGGAACACAATGGCCGATCTTAGTGCCAAGGCAGTACTCAACAAATCTGTTACACCACTTCTTACTCCATACTCTGATTACAAAGCTGGCATTAGAACTTACATCCGTGATCTGATGCAGAAGTGGGACAGCAAAGTAGGTATCAATAAATTACATGAAATATAACCCTATATTGGTTACACCTACTTGGATTGTCAGTACAGTCCATATTTGAGGAGGTCATTATACGACGAAGTAGCATTGGCCATACTAGATATACTCATGAATACCTGTTAAAAGGTGAGGATCCTCCGTTTTGTATCCTTTGTGATGAAGGAATCACGGTCAAGCATGTCCTGCTTGACTGCATTGATTTTTCCATTACAAGGGATAAATATTTAAATGTCATAACAGTTAAGGATCTTTTTCATAATATTAATTATCATTCAATGGTTGAATATTTAAAGAAATTAGAATTACTTGATAAATTTTGAATAATATGTTTTGTAAATAGATAATGGTATCTTAAACATGGTAGTATAAATTAGCAACTGCGATTGTTAGCGGCTGTATCCTCGAAAGGGGTTAAAGTATCGTAAAATTATTGTCCTCCTGAGAGAATACGTAAGTCCCAAAATTTTCTAAATTATTTTAAACTTACCAGATTTTTAAGACGTAGTATTTTTGTTCTTTTAAAGTTTGGCTAAATATTTCCTACAATCGGCAGCGGCTGAAGGGATGGTTTAAATCCAACTGGGGTCCATGCAGGTAGCAAAGGTACTATGGCCCCTATTGTCCCTAGTATGGTGACCTACCTTCAGTTGTTGGCGATACTCAACCCGTATTTATATTGTATTGTCCTACTTTGAAATCCATTTTAGAGATAGATGCTAGTTTAACTGTCCTTTGTCGACAAATATTTTAAAAGATTACCTTGTTTCCATCGGTATATGGCTGCAACATTGCCGATGCGATGTAAAATTATAACTAACTCACTCACTCATGTAGATTGAACTACTTCAAGAGAAAATCTTGACTATGTGTATGTTATCTCCTAACGGCTAACCAAAGGCAGCGTATCCAGGACATGTTCAAGACAATATCTGTCGTGCCTCCCGAAGGTGTCACTGTCACTAAGCCGTATTGCAACTGTTACAGGTTACATACGTATGCTACACTTGGTCTTGCTGTTTCTGAAGTCTCCAGGATCAAAATAAGAATCTGCTTGCAGTACATGACCCACTATGTTTCGTACAATGACCTGAACTTGAAGTACCAATCACAAGTCAGTGGGATATCATCACCATAAGACACATACACACTGTTTACAGTTACCGCGCACCTGTGGGACTTCTGTCTGTCAGAGCTGGCCAGCCTCAAGGTTCAATGACATTGTTCCTCTGACCATGATAAGTCCACGAGATTAATATGCGAGGAGGCCAGAGGACACCCGTGAAATTAACATCGATTCACCAGGGTCTGAGAATTGGAGGAATAAGGTTCTAAACTACAATCTTTATGTTCACTGGAAACACTTTGTCAAATTTAATATCGCATTATCTATGTTATTAAAAGAAATGGTTGGCACAAGGACAAATGACCTATTGCCATTAAAACACAGAAAAGGAAGTCTGGGGTTTTTTTGTGTAAAGTCGTACCTGTTACTTGTATATAATAAACCACTCGTTTCCCTGCTCCACAATCAAAAGCCCCACCCCAACCTCCCACCCCTTTGAATAAAACAAGAAACAAACAGAATAGAAAATGATCTGTTCCATGAGATCTTTTGATTTGTTGCACATGGGAAATGTAATCACATCAACGTGCCGATTGTGTTGCCATAATTATCTGTTGCACACGGGAGTCCACATACAAATCTCGTTTACCACAAATCACGTTTACCACAAAAACACAGACACGTTTGTCAGTAACCAGATCTATCTGATTCATGCTTTAACAGAGGTTATTTGGTCATATTTGTCCAATTGTGACTGCAACCAAATGTCACCGTTGACGACAGAAATCTCTATTTGAGACCTCTGTACACTATGTCGACTACAGTTGTCTATAGCAGTGACAGTAATTATCAATTTCCACACTAGGTTCAAATATAACGTAAACAGATGGTTTATCTATTGGTTGTACAAACTGGTCGACACAGTGGGGGCCTTGACAGAGACAATGTAATACAGCATCTTGAGCTCGTGCAGTGAAATGAAACAGATCAGGTCACCTTCCCATCACTTCTTGTTATTGATTTATAGAAATCGTTAGAATTGAATCGAAGTTGTTATTCTGTTGAAAATAATTGTTGTTTGATTATTTTAAGAGAAAATAAGAAGATATTCATGCTCGAGAAGTATCCCAATCTGCGCAGTAAAATTCCAAGTTCCGTTTTCAAATAATCGGGAGTTTGCAATACGTTTTATACCCTTGTCCAAAACATTTTGCATGCATATCAGGTTACACACATTTTACAGTTTTTCTAACAAAAATCAAACTCTGATTACAGTTATTTGGAGCAAGTAAATGTTTGCTTCCACTGTGACAGAATGTCACAAAAGCATGATGTGAAATGACAAAGATATAACATCACTTCACTTTCATCACGTCACTAATCAGCTTCACACAGACTCAGGCCGTGACAGACCGCCACAGTTCAACAAGAACTACTTACAAGAGAAAAAGCGAATACGTCTATTGTCATCTCCTTGCAGCTAACCTAAGGCGCTGTGTCCAAGATATGTTCAAGAAATATCCGTTGTCCCTCCGGGGGAATGTTGATGTCACTAACTTGCATTGTAACTGGTAAAGGTTACATATATTACACTTGATCTTCGTCTCTTTGCAATTTCCGGCTAGATGTGAGATTCTTATGCTATTGTTGTAAGGTCTTCCAGTGTCTGTAAACGTGTGGGGTGACATTGTGTGCTTGCATGTTCTGGATCTGAGGAAACTGAATAGGCAAAATTGGGCTGATGGCTTTCTTTTGAACGTCGTTCTCTTTTTGGGTGTACTGGTTTTGTTTGTTTGTTAATACACAAATAAAATGCTTTGAAGTAAATGAGAGTATATTGTGGCTATTGGAGGTTATATACGAAAGATTTGAATTTAACAAATGTATATCATTTGCATTCAATAATAAATATTTTTGAAATACCATATATTTCAGGTAGTACCCCGAGGTCTTTTCTAAGGTACAATCCGCAGACTAAGGCGCCGTAATTGGATTTATAGAGACAATGGGTGTGGGTTCGAATCACAAATTCGCTTCGAAAAATATCCTTAGTTTCTCGTGTTTCTACATGTATGTCTGAATGAAATAGTGATGCAGAAAGCCAAGCTCTCGTGGTACGACAGGCAAGGTTTCCGCCAGTTGTATATAAAGTAATGATGTCAGATACTGTTGAATAGGGCATAAGTTCCATTCAATGATTTAAATACACATTCATTATGTGAAATGCAGATCGTTTGCGTTTGTCTTAGTAACTCAGCACTGTTGAGTTACGGTCGTTTTAGCACAACAGGTCGCTTGTAATTTTTCATCCTACTGAACTCTGTGTGTGTGTGTGTGTGTGCGTGCGTGCGTGCGTGCGTGCGTGCGTGCGTGTGTGTGTGTGTGTGTGTGGTATTAACAAGCTGCTCGTTTTGTCTGCTCGTGATCTGCATGCTCTTCGTATTCCCTTCATGTTTTACTTTTCATCATGCCATACGATCATTACTAAGTACGAATGAAGAATATTTGGAAGGACATGCTGAAACCTAATGTTAATGCGCTTGGTTTGGTTTTGGAGTACGAATTTATGTGACGTGAGAGATGAGTTTTTCCTAATTCAATAATTAATCTGCCAGGAGTGAGCGTCTATGTTTCTTAGCTCGATACCCTTGCTTGTTGTTTTCACGCCAGTGGTCAACATCTGAGACCTAAGGCCTGTGGTTACCACTAAAAGCTCACACGCCGGGACAGAACTGGAACTCTGTGTGAAAGAATGTTGCATAAACCTCAGTAACTGCCAAGAAGCATTGATGTTTCCTTCATATATATAATAACAAGAGCACCTTATTGTAGCTCGAGTTTACCTTTGCTTCACTAGCTGCTGCATTACTGTTGATGTGATTTCTGTATCATGGTTTGCAACTGTTAAAGTTAAAAGAAATGTCATCACAGTAATGCCAGCTGGAGTCGTCGTTTCAATCAGAGCGACAGGGAACCAGTTGAGTAATGGCACAGCCAGATGGTGCATGGTGTTTTATGTTGTAAAGGCACACATGATCTGGACAGAGAATAACACACCATGAGGCTAATCTCCTTTTCACAAACCAAACAAATGCCGCCGGCTATGCAATATATCCTGTCTCATGAAGATTACACGGCGATTTCGAAATGGCCCAACACTGTGGGTATGTTTTTCAATGTTCTTAACGTGCACTTGATAGTAATTACACTCTTCAAGACTGCCTCAGGTGGAATATCCACTGACTTATGGGAAAAACCATTTTTATGCAACGGTCAGTTCTATTTTGTCAATTGCTAAAAGCGGCGTAAAACCAAACTCAGTCAGTCAGTCTATTTTGTCAAAATTACCTGACACTATATATATATATATTTATTTATCTATCAACATACATAGATCTCAGCTCTTTGGGTGGTTAAAAAAGGGCTATGATTTTCCGAATCAAATGGAGTTTTTGTCTGATCTAATTTATGAAAAAGGAAAAGATGTTTTATCTTCCGAAAGTACACGAAAGTACACGACCGATGTCCTGCACAACAAACTTCATATGTTTCTCAGAGAGAGCAACTCTTCAATAGACGCGTACAAAGGGACCTACTTCGCATTACGCAACAGACGTCATTCAAGTAATATCACTGCAGTCTGTATAGTTTGTGTTAAACCGTCAAACCAATGGTCGTCAATGTCAGATTTCCGGGCACGGTCTTACTAAAGAACACGATCAGATGTTGTTCTTCAATCGAGGCTTACATAGGGACGTACTTCCCTGCCAAATCCCTTGGAAATATCAGCCAGAGATCAAACATGTAAATCAGATTGCTAGTCAGAGAAGTGTGGTTCAGTCTGCACATGCTGTAGGAAGAGAGTCTTAAAACTAGCGCATCATCTGAACCCCACTGGGAACAAAGTCACTCATTTCTCACTGAACGGAATGAATGTTGATATTTGGCGCCATGTATATTTGTATGTATGCTTCTCTCTTTATGCCTCTTTTGTCTTTGGATTGGCAAGAGTACTGTTTGTCCTACTGCCAGTACTCATAATCCTGTAATCGACAGTCACTACGGACACCCACATCTCCCTCATACGTAGGGCATGTAGTCATGGCATTTATAAGGTAAAGTTTGCAATCTCCAGGATACTCCAAGAGCTTAATTGTTTGATGTAGTGCCTTGTGTCTTCCAGGCTTGATTATTGCAATGCGCTCTATGTAAATCTGACAAATATAGCTATAACCAAGTTACAGTGAATTCAGACCTCTGCAGCCAGATGCATCTAAAAGATTCCAAGATTTGGACACGTCACTCCTGCTCTCAAAACCCTTGCACTGACTCCCCGTCTCCTCTCAAATTATCTTTAAGATCTGTGTTATTATCCATGACTGCCTCAACAATGAGAACTATCTTTCATGCCTTAAGGACTTGATCTGACTGTATATTCCGGAACATGCAACTCGATTTTCCAGTGGGGTTCTACTTAATCGGCCTCTGTCTACTTCTGCGACGTCTGACCGTGACAGTTTGCATTCCCGAGTTATGGAATTCTCTGCCTTCTGAACTCAGAAACACTAAATCTGAAGATTTGTTCAAGTCTCTCCTTAAAACTCACCTCTTCCACTCAGCATTTCAGTAGACTTTTAGGATTGTGTGTATATGTGAATCCATGGACACTGTTAAGTTGTGAGGTAAAATCAAAGACGAAGCCATCAGCAACATGCACATATGAGGCCATGTCACGTGATACCCCATCTGCTTATCAACCATCGGGTGTTTCCGTTGTAGGCGGAAGTACGAGTACGTTTTTTGTGCATTTATTGCGATTTTACAACCTTTTTGTTCCAGTTGCGGAATGTGACTTTTAGAAGGCGTTTACCCTATGAAAGTGTAGGTTTCGTTAGTATTCTCATTCTACGGGAATGAGCACTACTAATTGCGTAATGACAGGGTTCTCGGGGATTACGCAAATATCTTGCGTAATTCGCGGGTTGGGCAATTCCGTAAATTACGCACGACACATATATGTGCATGTAGTTGGATGTAACTTTGCCATGGCGCCAGTGAGCACATGTCGATGAGTTCAAGTAGCTGAAGAAATCAATTATTATTAAACTTCATTAGTTAGTTCATATTTTTTTCATGACAGACCATCTTGAAATTTACAATTATTAATACTAGTATTTGTACAAAGGACATGAGGATAGTGCAGAGACTTAACGTCTGACGTGATAACAATATACGTTCACGACCAATATCACTGTAGCTAATCTTACATACGAATGGACAGGGATTTCAATGTAGTGTGATGTCTACAAAGAAGAGTTAGTTTCATACAAATTCATTTCATAGCATATAATAATACGCACATAAATATAAATAGTATATATAACATTTAGTAATAGATGACTAACGGGTCCGGTGGTCAGGCTCGCTGACTTGGTTGACACATGTCATCGGTTCCCAATTGCGCTGATCGATGCTCATGTTGTTGATCACTGGATTGTCTAGTCCAGAATTGATTATTTGCAGGTCGCCGCCATATAACTGGAATATTGCTCAGTGCGGCTTAAAACTAAACTCACTCACTCACTCACTCACTAGTAATAGAAATGAATTGGTGTGGGCATAATACAAACTTAGAATTAGTTATCGTATGTGGCAAATTGAAAAAACACCGTTTATCCCTGATGTTCTTTTGCATATCAGGCCTGAAAGTTCGACTGAGGTAGTGATTCATTTTATGGACGTAGAGGTTTAATTACCTGTCGGTTGTATTACTGAGAATGATAGCTCAATTATCTTGTACTATTCCCTGTTGTCTGTCTGCATCCACATTAAGAAGACAGTCGGACATGTGCTTCATTATATTGTCATTTGGTGCTACATGGATATGAGGTGATTACTGGTTACACAATCCATATCACAAGCGAGTTCGTGAATTGGAAACCTCGACGCGAGAGAATAATCAGCTGTGATTATCTCTCGAAACAGATTCGGAAATTATAGGAATAGTTGATCAGTGATGACAGCAGTTGTACGTGAAAATGGTTAGTATGTCCTGCTGTAAATGTGTCGCATCCGCCACTTACTCAAATTGCACAGACGTGTACATGGTTGGTAGCCTGACCCTCACAGCAGTACGCTGGCAGTAATACAGAATGTGAATATACAACACTGGTATATCCTCTGCCCGTTCCGATCCACTCCATTTGGCGTTTGTTACTTGCCTCCTTTAGGGATCCAACACCTGGGACAATGAGCATACATTTCAGTTGTGTTCGGAATATTTCCCCAATCTTTAAATGCGTTCCAAGAGTGTTTAACTCTCTGACAGCATATGGAAAACAAGTGTTTGGATAGATCCAACAAAGTCATCTGAGTATTTCCGATACGACCCAAGCCAACACAAGTCATTTGACAAACCTCCGGCTCTCAAAACATACATCACATAATTTATTTGTGTGGAAAATATTTGAGAAAATAACACACATCTTCTTCTCTCTGTATGTATGCTGCGTTCGCCGCTGCCTGATGCCAGTGGAACATTTCACTGTTACGAATGCACGTTCTCCAGGCACATTTCGAACATACATGTCGATAATTCATTTGGAATCAAAACAAACACACAAAAAGTTGCGCTAAATCCAAGTGTACATTACTCTAGACTCAATGTTTAAGGTAGCTCTGTTGATTGGGTGCCGCCTTAATTACAGTGCAACTGAATTTTCATAGGAAGTCCCCCCCCTACTATTAACATTGGAGTCGTGACCCGGTCCTGTTTTGCCTCCTCGTGTCTACTTGAGCCGAATGTATAGCATCGGCATCATCTCCAGAGACAATAAACCGATGATCTCTATCATCCCTAAGTAACCTAGTCACAAACCTCATACTGAAAACCGCATTTAAAAAATAATATTGTTTGTTTGGAATGATAATATTATTTTTCTATCATTATCATTAACATCTATCATTAACCAAATTTCAGCTGTCCTTTTCTATGACATCGCACTGTCAATACCCCGATGACTACATAATGTCAAATATGTCAGGGATCTTAAGCTTTCTATTTTCCTTTCAGCTATAAATTCAGAGTGTTGAATATAATCTTATTATAATATTGATCAGAAGGATGTAGTTGTAAAAAGGTTTATGTCTTCTGCAGACGCCCAGCGTGTCCAGTGTGTTATAGACAGTTTAATCCAAAACTGAGCAAGATATTGACACTTGTCAATATAATGTTGGGGGACGTTGAAACGAATCCATCTTGTGGAACCACCTCTATATTAATACAACGTATCTTAATTTGTTCTCTTAATTTGGAGTGAGTTAGATAGTTTGGTTTATCGCTTTTTTGAACAGTATTTCAGTAATGTCCAAATTATGATAGACAAACAATGAATGGCGGATCGGGCAAGCGCAGTGGTCCAATTTCTACTACTCTCATGTGAGTTAGTTAAAATGTATTTCACCCACGTTGCGATGAGCGATAAAATGCGATAAAATGCAATAAAATCGATACCAATGACATCAGAAGCATAATTATTATATTATAAGAATGCCTTGCAGGTTATTCCCCAAATGGGTCAATCTAGGGTTTACAACGTCCTTGAGAGTCCGTAATAATTCACTTCAGTCCATGTCATTAGAATTTGCTTCTCACCAGTTGAATAGCAGAAATGTTATTGTTTCCAGTTTATTCCAATGAGTTAACCTAATCGAAAGAACTCATCTCAAGTCATCGCTTTGCCTTTTAATGGAAATTTCATCTGTATCTGATGGGAGATTAAAGCAATCAGATGAAATCAATCATAAGGTCATGAATCAACCAGTCTTAAACCTTTATGCTCATTTGACAAACATATTTCGCAGTTTAGCGTTTTAGTCCGTCTCCTTATGCCTCAGCGGATCACATGGGCAGCACATCTTAGAGCTAATAAACAAAAAACAAGGCTATGGAAACTTTGGAATCAAAATGCCATGTTGGTTATCCCGCTGATTAAGACCAACTTGATAGCTCTTGACAGCTCGTTGGAACAGCCCGCTCGTTGGCCAGCCCCTAACGCATTCGCAAGAGGTAAGTTATCATTATAGAGTAGAAATGCGAAGCAAACTGCCAAATAGTGGCATCTTCTAAATACTTCAGGAACTGTTATTTTGCAATCTGAAATATTCTTTTTTGGCTGTCGAATCATATTGAAGATGCTATTTTGCTTTTGCTCAACATCGTTTACACGATGTTATCACTGCAATAATAACTTCATGGAATGCAAAACGAAAGGTATTTCACTTGCAAATGTAAACAATATACCTCTAAAGAGGAAAGCGTTACATTAGACTGCAATATTACAGTATTGCACACATACTGGTACATGATGCTCATGGTAAAGATAATTATTCTTGACTAGCAAACACAAATATAACAAATATAAACCACACCTCTAGAAGCCATACAATGTCAGTGTAAATTAATGTGTCAATCATATGCATGTGCATGCTTTCTGCAGTTTCACCTCAAATTCGTGAAATAAGATATAAAACAAACCTTTTGTCTCTTGTCAGCAGTGAAGTTGGCTGCAAACAACTGCGAGAAAATGCTTCTTTTAACATTGTACATGTGCGCCACATCACACTTTTAGAGGCCATACAATGTCAATGCAATCAACGTGTGCGTTCACATGCATGTACATGTCTTCTGCTCGCTCCAAGTACATGAAATAAGATGTATAAAAAAAATGTTATGCAGGAAAATGCTTCTTTTAACATTCCGCCAACGTCAATTGGTCGTCGTGAGGCAGATGTTTCACACAAGGAAGTTGCTAGGGTCATGGGTGATTTAAGGGCAACCTTCATGATTCTACTACACTTTAGTGCCGATCGAATCACCTGGCAACTGTGGTTGGAATATTTTTGTGTGATTTTGTGGGTTCATTTAATGTACATCCATCCATTTATTAAAACTGAACTTATTTTTCAGTATTTAGTGCAGTCGTTTTCTTATGCCATGTGCACAGCTATCGTCCAGCGGACATTTTGTGCAGAACTGGGGCTTGTCTACTTCTTGTACTCGGTTGAGTTAGTCGTCAGTTTGTGTGTTTTTACTGCTGCGTCAAGGTCAGACAATATGCACATGTACATGCTATCATTGATGAGGGCACAGCTCATGTTTGAAAAGTATGAAGTTACAATACAATATAGGTTTATGGAATAATATTTGCTTTTGCAAACATATCAGATTTTATTGTTATCAGGTGATGGTGATTTATGTATTTATAAAATTATGCAAATAAAAAGTATAAACTTCTAAACTTGTAAAAATATGTTTAAATCTCTTATTGGTTACGGGTTATTCAATAAACAGTGTGGTTGTCTGCAATCAGATTTACAAAGCTCGTAAAAAGGTTTTGTTGAGGGTTTGTTGGTAAAATTCTGTGTGGTTGAGGTGCTTTTTGTCCAGGCACATGGCACATGGCACTTAGTATTCGGCCTTTGAAGACAGCACAGCACAGCAGCACTGTTTCTTGCCACATAATAAGGTTAGTTTTAAATGGTAGTCTTTTTGTTTAAATAAACTAAAGCTAGAAGCTGACATTCATATTATAATGTGTGAGTAAAGCCTATGAAATACAACAAATAAACAAGTAGTTATAATTATTTATAGCATAACATGTATCACAAGTGTATGTATTTTTAGCGCACGCCTTTGCAATTATATAAATGCAGGTGCCAAAACCATTCCATAAATGGGTAAGGTTCACCATGTATGTCACTGCGGTGTGTATTTGTATAGTATAATATATTTTAATGGATGCAACCTGTAAAATATTATCTGAGACCTATTTATTATATATTACCATTCTCCTAATATGGACTATTTTGCTGTCCATTCAACTACACTTTGTTAAATGTTGCAGGGTGATGTTTGTGTGTTCTTACCCGAGAATGAATAAAATGTCTTCACCCTACCATCAGCGTGTTGTTTGTGAAGAGCTGGTCACATGTATACCCTTCCACGGCTTGTGGCTGTGTCAGACGATCACACAAAAAACAAGAGTTACTGTCCTTGCACATTATCAGTGTCCTTGTTTGTTTGTTGTTTACCTCCGCACTATATAGCTTACTAACATCGGTAGGATCAGCCTACTTGACTGAAACTTTGACCCAAGGACTGAAATGCACCCAGAGTGGACCATGCACAAACTTTCCATGGGAATCCTTGCACATCAAGCTGCAAGACATAACACCTTAAAATAATGTATCATGTTATCACGTATACCTGTGGCTGCCATGTTGAAACATGCTTAGCGTAAAGCCAATCATAAGGTGAATAACAGACCTGTTTAACTCAAGTCAAGACTAGACGATGGTACAGCAGAATGCACCGCCGATGTCAGAATCTGTTCCAAAGATACATGTTTGTGACACCTGTGATGGACGTGTCTGCCAGAAGCAGCCATCCCCCACAGACGCTCCAGCCTTCTCCATGCACATCAAAAAGAGTAGTAAAACACAGAACACTATCAATGTCCCTTACATGGGGAAGATCCACCCGTCGCGAGTTCTAATCCTCGATTGGCTCAGATAATTATGCGCCATCTAATCTAACAGTAAAATATGTTTATAATCACATACTCACTAACACAACATTAAAACCTACCTACTATTAAAGCTATACAGATAATAAACACCTTTCCAAATGAACGATAACAACAAACACAGAAAATATTCCAACAATATGTTCACTGACTGCACACGTCCTGCGATGGAAATGTTGTTATTTTACTAACAAAAATCTCCTTCTTTCGGGTTACTTAACGCTGATCAAAGTATTAGGATTCATTGCTTGCAGTCAACTAATCTCGTGTGCTCAATGTCAATACATTATTCTGATTTGAATTCAAAGCATATTAGAGGATCCACAGCAATTCATGACCTCACTGTTAAGACCTTATTCTGATTTGAATTCAAGGCATATTAGAGGATCCACAGCAATTCATGACCTCACTGTCAATACATTATTCTGATTTGAATTCAAGGCATATTAGAGGATCCACAGCAATTCATGACCTCACTGTTAAGACCTTATTCTGATTTGAATTCAAGGCATATTAGAGGATCCACAGCAATTCATGACCTCACTGTTAAGACCTTATTCTTTTGAATTCAAGGCATATTATTTCCACAGCAATTCATGACCTCACTGTCAATACATTATTCTGATTTGAATTCAAGGCATATTAGAGGATCCACAGCAATTCATGACCTCACTGTCCACACCTTATTCTGATTTGAATTCAAGGCATATTAGAGGATACACAGCAATTCATGACCTCACATGAATACCTCGCTCATACACATTATATTGACTCCGAGCCAACCAGTCCTGGTTTTACCCATTAATGTCGGGCGCCAGGCAGGGACCAACACGTACCATATTTTGGTATGACGCGCCCGGAGATCGAACCCTCGATCTTCTGCTCTTCGGGCGGACGCTCTACCCACTACACCACGGAGGCGGTCAAGGCATATTAGAGGATCCAAAGCAATTCGTGACCTCTATCTTGACTCTGAGGATAGTTCCATCACAATCTTTCTAGTTTGATAGAATCAGTTCCAAAATCGCAACGCTTTGATGCATCAATACCAGTCAGTGAGAAAGCGCAGAGGAAATACTTTGATGCGTGTAGATTTCGGACGTCCATCATTCCGAAGTTCAAATCTATCAAACGCGTGCGATGAAATTCTTTTTCCTCACCGAATCATCCCTGTATTGTTGCTGCTGGTGGGCTGACAACGCAGCGAGGATGTTCGTTATCTTGTTTCCGAGTTTACACACATGGAGACACTTTCGAAGACAAATCAAGCTGAATTAGATTTGTAATGTACTTTTTCTGAAGATGGATTATTTGATTCAAAGCGTAGCACTTAGCAATTCTGGTTTTTCATCTCGATTTTTGTTTAGCTTTGGCTATCTAATAGTTGCATTTCTTTAGTTGTGGAGATGATGATTTCAGATGATGATGATGATATTGCTGATGCTGTTTATCAACAACACAGTTCACCTTGGTAATCCAGGCAAATTCATTGTAGCTATTTTACGTTGGTTAAATATTGTTCATCAAGATGGCTCGAAGCCCGATATACTACGAGATGCCCCAAGCAAGCTTGCAAGCCGCACTTGGGATCCATGTAGGATTACCTGCAGTGTAATCCACTATGATGTGGCCCTGATGTCTCAGAAACAATTTTAAGTCTGAGATTTGACTTAAGTCTGAGTATTCACTCAAATTTGACAACACTGAAATTGACATTAAACAGACAATTTGAATTGGTTACTGAAGCTGTTGGGTATTTAATCAGCATCTAATCTGTTTCGAATTCTCAAATGTTAAGTAAATACTTAAGTTTGTTTCCAGAAATCAGGGCCTGATGTCTAATCTTTGAAATGAGCTTTTACCATGATACAATGGATAACGTCATTTGACTCTACAACAGGGCCTGAAATATTGCCATTCGTTGCATGCACGGAAAGGTTTATTTATTGGATACGATCGGTTTTATCATCATTCAAAAGCCACAATTTGCTTGACACTGCTCATACTGCCACTTGTGTGTTTGTTTGTTTTCATGGTTTTCTGGTCTTTTTTTAATATAAACGACAAGACAATATCTATATCTGCTGAAGGCAGTATCGATTACAAATGCGGCTATATCTTGATGGGCATGTGTTTATGAGTCACTATCAAATAACGATGATACCAGTCGTTTGCAAAAGGTAAAACCAGCGTATCCTGATCCACTGGTGGCACAATCATAAACATATTCAAAGGCAAGTTAGTTGTTTAACTGCAAAACATGGGTACATATTGTACAGGTCAAAATAGTGAATTGTATCAGAAAGCATTTCGTCACTGATGCATTGAAATGGAAAATGAACCTCAAAATATCTGTCCTACAACCTTTTGAAAGCATTATGAAAGCCATAAATGTTGTTACCCTGACAACTTTCTGAACCATTTGTGAAATAGTCGTACAAATGCACCTGAAGAATTGCGAAATATACAGACTGGAAAATTGCTTGACCTGAGGAGAAAGTAATATGAATGTACCAATCAGGATGATGGGATAGCCAAATGGTTAAAGTGTTTGCTCGTCGTACATAGATACAATCTGTTAAGCCCATTTCTGGTGTTCTCCACCGTGATATAGCTGAAGTCGATGTAAAAACATAATCGCATACTTTAACATTTTCATAAGTGTCTGTCCGGAATCAGTTTTGAAAATATATTCCAAGCATTTCGGTTGCCAAAACGTTACCACTGAAGCACACGTTGGGGAACAATTACCTTTCCATCTCTCTGATATCTTGACAAAATCTACTGTCTAAACTCGTTCCCACAAGCTTCAGTCCTCGATGAAAAAAATCAGATAGAGTCAAACACAGCTGAAATTACTTCAGGCTTTCTTGGAAGCAGAGTGATTTACTATGTAATAAAATGAATCTTTTTGAACTCTCATTTCTTGCCGGGCTTATCGTTAATTTTGAAATACGCTTTATTACCTAAAAGGAAATGAAAGCGTTCTCGGATAAATTGCTTGCCCTTGACTGAAACAAATCGTCGCCGTTAGATTCTTTTGATGGGTAAAAGACGGCCTGAGCTATCTCTGAAATAGTTTTTCTCACTATCACTGGTTGAAATGTAATAAAAACAATCACTGCTTGTGAGGAAGCCCATCGTTTTTCTGTCTACGTTATCGACTAGGAAAGGGATATCTTTTGAGGATTAATTTACCCGACTTCATTTTCGATACTTATGGTGTGTAAAAGTAAACGGAATCTCTGCAATATTTACATGTGACCACAAAACGAGGCGAAACAATCTACTAAGACGGTAATCGAAACCTGATCTAGCCTCCATGGGTATAAGAGGCGGGATCTCCTCCCGGTAGGGACCACACTTACATGCATTATTGGACAGCTTGCAGTTCTCAGGTCAATTGCATGGGGGCACATCGAATTCCGTGTGTACTTATCTTTCAGCTGATATTACATTTGCTTAATGGTTTTAAGTTTGTGATGGAATTGCGTGAGACACTTAGTTTTTATTCAGATTGTGAGAGCGATGCTTCTGGTCGTGGCACAATACATGCTTACGCTTTTTCGCGTATACCTGATTTTCAGTGATCAATTCATAATTATCGTTTCCATCACTGTTTTGGCTCTGGCCGAGTGGAATCAGATTCGGCGCTTACCTCATCTGGAATCAGATAAGCGCAACCTTAGACTGATTCTTATCAGAAATGTTTTGTTATACAACGAGGTGTATGAACAATATTGCCAGTGTATCTGGAGTCTTTGAACAGCAGTTAGAGGTGATACACATTAAAAGGTGAGAATTTATTAATCATAATGGTAAACTCATTATAATAACACTTCGGAATAGGAGGGGGAGAACTTCCATTTAATCATGACAGCTGCAGACATCTGGTGTCATCACCACATCCTAAAAGGGATTCGCGCGTAGGTGCCTCTCTCTCTCTCTCTCTCTCTCTCTCTCTCTCTCTCTCTCTCTCTCTCTCTCTCTCTCTCTCTCTCTCTCTCTCTCTCTCTCTCTCTCTCTCTCTCTCTCTCTCTCTCTCTCTCTCCCTCTCTCTCCCTCTCTTTCTCTCTCTCTCACACTCGACGCTGATCTTTACTTCACGTCTTGGATCTGTCCACTTGTTGCAATGTATTGTCCTGTGGTTGTTCTCTACCTTCATTAGGTGATATACCAGTATGGATACCCCAAGGTAATAGTCTGAGATTATTTTGCTTTCATTCAAGCCAACATACTCTGAATGTTGAATATAACAAACATGTGTTCCACACTGGCAGTTGAGTCCGCCGAGTTTGGGGACTTTAAAGTCAAGGATGATGGTTTGATGGATGCACAAGTATACTTTTAATCATACAAGTACCTGGATTTTAAACACGATGCTATATTCAGGCCGAAATGATAACAAGGCTAAATGAATGTAATGAAGTTATTTGTGCAATTAGTAGTAAAATTGTGGTAATATATTTGAAGTAATCATTGAATTGATATTAATTCTGTACTTATGTCACGGGAGAGTTATGTGGTGTCAATCAGGTGTATATATTTCACAACTATATCTACACACAGATACACACACACAAAGGAAACAAACAAACAAAACATACATACATACATACATACATACATACATACATACATACATACATACATACATACATACATACATACATACATACATACAGGCATACATACATACATACAGGCATACATTTATTAAACCTCACGCATAATCTCCGTTCTTGGTGATGCATTATATGTAGTTTCATGCAGCGTTATACAATGAATAAATCCGATGATTGTCTAAGAATAAAACACCTTTCTCTTCTGACACCCGAGTGACCACATCTGTTTGCAGGTCGTGCAGTGGTCACTACGTACATATTGACCTTGTGCTGATAACATAATTCATCCATGCCCTCGGAGGAGACTCCAAACCGTGAATATTTTCCTCTCATTATCTGGTGTTGATTAGCGATTTGTGTGCCGGAAGGGAAGACGTCCAAACAGCATATTCTGATCTGATAATATTAACCTAACGACTACCTCTAATGACCAAGAATACCCCCTCCTTTGAGCCGCGAGCTGAATGCAAGGAAATCTAATTTGACCAACTATGTAGGGTTTCATAGCGTCAGACAAATCGTATTAAGCTTCTGTCTCCTACCGTTAGAAAATAACATTTACAGTTGCACCTCATTTACATATATTTCCATAAATAATTATGAGGTGAAAATACAATATTGCATCTTTAATTCTACATGGACAACGTATCGTTTCCCTTATACAGCTCTGGTAAACAACACGACAGCGTTGGTCTGTTCTCTTAGGACATTGGGAAATGACACGTCGAGTGAATTGCTTTACTGAAGAGAGAAATGACTCATTCATTTTCAAGACTATGTTCATTTCGGTAGGATTGGTCTCAAGCGATTGGTATGTTAACAGTAGCATTTGTCTATCACGCTTTAATCATATCGCGATTAAAAGAGACAACATATTTCTTTTTGCCTGGTCACAGACACCTTGAATAATATACCTACGTTACGTAAAATGTGTATTTTCTACATCGCATTTAAAAATAATATCCAACACGCTCATACCTTCCGTCTCGAGAAACTGATCAGTCACATGAGGATAAGATATAAGGGATCTAACGCCAAAGTCATTTTCTGGACTTCAGCCATCATTCAAGCCAATTAACACTACACATGGAACGGAAGGAACCTTGTCGCCATGTTTCAATACAAATCGAAATAGCCTAGATATCTTTGGACTGAAACATCTGTAACATTCAAGGGCATCCTTATGAGGTGTGCACAGCTGACCCAAACTGTAGACGGAGCATTATTGTAACGCCTGATGTCATCACAAAGATCAGACACGTTGTCTGTCTGTCGGCAAAAGTTCCTTCTTAATAATGATGAAGTGCCTTCCATGCAAACATCAAAGACAAAGTTATTACGCATGTGGGTGTACTTTTACAAATCTGTTATGACACATAAAATACTTTATGAAGCGTCGTTGATCTTATCCTTGTAACATAAATACCTGAAACTAGTTATGAGTATTTACCCGAATATGTGGCTTCTTACTTCCCTAACTTGCCATTTACCTTTTAGGAAATATTTGGACTGTGTATCCCCATTAAAACTACTCAATCTACTTAACGTTGTGTTGCATTTTTTGTGCTTTTATCGATCTGCTACGAGATTAATGACATTAATAAGTCACAATAAAGTAGCTCTATATTTATAGATTGGCAAATAAAAACACAATATTGAGAAGATATTTTGATTTAGTTATATTTGGAGCACCTTACTCTATTATATGCATTATAACCCCTTTTGGTGATTCTCGGGACCGGATATGTTCTCAATTGCCATGTTTCGTTTAACTGTTAAACAAAACACGTCTGAGGCCGTTACTCAATTTGACTTTGCTATTTCATAGCATCTTACCCCTACTAAGTTGATCATTGATCATGCTGACAAACAGCTTTACCAACAGGCCACCGTTATCTCCACAGCCTCCTGTAGTTTTCTCCGACGCCAGTCGTTGTTATTTCTCGAAAGCACCCTGATGTCATTCCCACATGATTACATGACTTGGCTTATTTGCCCTGTGCTCCGATATAGCTGACTTATCATTTTGTTTGCATGCGGACGACTTGTGTTCAGCTTTCGAGAAATAACAACGACTGGCGTCGGAGAAAACTACAGGAGGCTGTGGAGATAAGGAGACATAAACCAGCAATGAATCGTGATCAAGGTGTATACCTGCCAAGTGCGTGGGACCTCTTGATTAACTTTTGATGAACTTTAGATAAAAGAAAAACGAGTCTACTATTCTTTTTGGAAAGCCTGCTATCAAGTAACTTTTGTGTAATTAGCAGTGGTTGTGTATTGACAATTCAACTTTCAACTGTATTATTTAGCATGAATTTTCATCATTATGTAATTAACTCTTCAAACTCACTTATACAGTACTCTCCCTAGTGTACTGTGATGTCACTTGCATTGTGACGGCATAACTCAGTTATGACGTCATAGTGACGACGTCATAGTCCTAACTGCCAGTTCACCTGATGAAGGGACCTGGAATGGTCTCGAAACGTCGTGAGAGAAATTAAAAGAAGTTTAATCCATACTGATAGATAGTTGCATGACAGCTTTTTGTGTCAATAAACAACGAGAGTGGGTTTACACCTTGCCGTACTCCTTCATGTCGACCAGTAAGCCCGCGGCAGTTTAACGCTAACAGTCCAGAAGAAAAAGATATAATTGTACGCAGATATTTTTCGAAAACCCATAATTGTCTGGGTCATAGAAATAAATCCGCCAGGTAGATAATCTTAATTTTGAGTTTTCACTGTCAGGATTAAGCTCTTGTGGAACTATCACAATCGTAAACCAATCTTGAATAGAGCATTTTCTTTAATTTAATACCTACTTATGCAAACGCTTCTGCCAATGGGTGAGTGAGTGAGTTAAAATTTAAAGTCACTTGGCAAATTTTTTAGCCATATCGTGACTAAAATAACATATAGATTATAGAGGACAACACAGTATAAAAATAGACTATAGATCGCCAACGACTGAGGGTAGATCACCATACTAGGGACCATGAGTGAGTGAGTTAAAAAATATAGTCACATCGGCAATATTTTAGCCATATCGTGACTAAATGTTAATATGCTAACAATAGATAATATAAAATCTGTCGACAGAGGACAGTAAAATCACAATTTGAGGTATCAAAACTAGCATTTAACTTAAACATATATAACTATTAGGGACAATACAATATAAGAATGGGCGAAAGATCGCCAACAACTGAAGGTAGGTCACTATACTAGGGACAATGGGGACTTGCAGTGCATTTGCTACCTGCATGGGCCCTCCCAAATTAGCTGGATTTACACCATCCCTCCAGCCGATGGCGAATGTAGGAAAATTTAGCCATGATGTAAAATTACAAAGACACTACGTTTTAAAAACCTGGTAAATTTAAAGTTCTTTTGAATTTTTCGGGACTTACGTACCCTCTCAGGAGGACAATAATTTTACAATACTTTAATCCCCCTTGAGGATACAGACACTGACAATCTAAGTTACTAATCTAAACTACCAATCGTTAAAATGCATCTATCTACAAAACATATTAATCAGAATTCATCAATTAAATCAATTTCTTTTTAAAAAAACAACAATGATTAAATGAAAATTAACATTTGTAAAAAGATCCTTAACAGTTTTTAAATTGAAATATTTGTCCCTTATGATGGTTCTGCAAATGGAACGAAGACACCGTCACAATGGCATGCTGTTTTGATGGGTAGAACTTGCTGACAAGTCCATCAATATTCGGACTCATGTGTATACACAGGGGCTTGTAACGCTAAAAACTGCCATCAAGGTATGTAGTGTCACTAACGGGGTCTTATTACTATATAAAAGGAAAGGGATGTAACGAGGTCAACACACCAAGTTCGTTTCAGGGCGAATTCAACAATGATCACTGTATCTGTCCCATTTAAAGTATGCACACATTTCAAACCAATAGATTTACCTACAAAATACGACATAGAGCACAAAAATCGAAGCAACACTTTGGGAGCTAGGGTCTTCGGAAGCTCGAAAAATCGTGATTTCTCGATTCCGAGCCAAAATCCCTGCTCAGAATTTGTAGTGGTAACTCACCCAATTTCTTGTTTATTTCACAGTATACACATACGACATTCACCAAAACATGTTGAACTTATGGCGCCTGTCAGCGCGCTAGTCGCCATTCTTTCGGAGACATTTACATTTAACTGTCATAATGAGTTTACGTACATTTATTCATCGCAAATAGAATTGTGCCGTGCCCGTTCGCCATTAACGACCTTGGCCTTAACCTGCCCCGGACTGAAAAGAGTAAGCGATTTGATGGGACATATTGTATTTTTAGCCAGTGAGCTCCCTTCCTCTTTTAAGTGCGGGGCAGGTTAAGGCCAAGATCGGATCGCGACTTTTTGCAATGCAGCCGTCAAGTAGCAGGAGTATTGATGTTCCGTGTTTGGTAACAAACACTTGTTCATGCAATTGTGTAGAATAGCAGAGCAGGACAAGCACTTTTTACGAACATCTTCTTCGAAAATAATTTCCGCTGATTTTCTTTCTTCTATTTTCCCTTTTACGCTCAATAGAATCTGTTCTGGCAGATGACTGGTTATTCCCTTGAGTTAATGTTACATATTTGGAAGACATCCAATCTGTGTCGTCTCTCTGTACGACTTTCTCCTCGACTATCCAAGATATTAGCACAATTTTGGTGATTTACCACAGTGGCAAAGTTCCGTTCGTTATGTAGAATATATTTCAATTTTGTCGACTTCTCAATGCTGTTCCATTCCTCCTCTGTTGTAGACATTGGGTACCCTATCAATCTGTGGTCACTTTATAATATCCATTGATCTATTAGACCAAACTGTAAAATATTTTTATACACAAATGCAGGAACGAGAATGCTGATCAGACATAATGCGTGATAATGATGGGCTAAAAGGTGTCTTCGTTTTGGTTTCTTTGGTTGAATATGGACCAACCTTTATGGCGTCAAACATACAAGCAAATAATCATCGAAAGTTAGTTTCTCCAGTTGGCGAACCAGATGATGACGCTGTTCCGACCGCCATCACTGAATGCGTGAAGTTAGTCAATAGTTTGAAGAAGCTGAGCGAAATTTTGTTTCCATTCTGAAGACTGAAGGGTATTTGTCTGCAAGCTCTTGTCAGTAGGGCGCCTTGGTAATACATGTTGCCACTAATTCTAATTGGGTCGCGTATCTACCAAGGGTGAATAACGATATATCTTTAATAGGAGATATTTGACTGTAAGGCGTTATGGACATTGATTTGGGTCTAATGTCAAGAAATGTTGTATGTATGTTCGAAACCCTATTTTCAGTGGCGTCTTGGACTATCAAGAAGTTTACCTTCGCTTCTCTCGATATCCTTTCTTTGAGTAACGGCACGATTTCACCAGAAACTTTAGTCATTCCTCATTCTTTTTCTATTTTATCCTTTAGAATTATATGTTAAAATATTTGTTTCTACCCGATGTTATGGATGATCAATAAAGAGGGAGACTGTAGCGCCCTCAGTTACAAAACTAAGTGTACACAAGTCCACTACTAGGCAAAAGAAAGAGTAAATTTGAATGTAACCAAATAATTACCAATGCTATCAAATCATTACTAAGCTGAAAACAGTCATTTAAGAACTGCAAACGTCAGTTCCAGCACACAACTATGATACCTGCATAAAACACCATCGAATAAATATTTATAGTTTCAGCTCTGGACGATCTCACACATTGGTGAATACCTTTGCCCTCAATATAATTTTAGGTATAAAGAGTGGTAAAGACCAAGCTATCATTTCTTGATGAATGGTTTAAGTAACTAAATTACTGGAGGAAGCAGTAACGGTCAGATATCCTCGAGCTAAGGATACATTCAGGCTTAAGGAGTCACTTCCGAAATTGAACTTCATGTAAACGCTTCGTGATTTTCACTACTCAGCGTTACTCATCGATTACGGTTAATCTCTGGGAAATTTCTTCGTAACCGGAATCCTTCCTGCCCAATTCATCCACACTGAAGAAAGACTCAACACTGATGGCACTATATATTGGCTGTGACCTACTGGGAGTTGGAAACGACGACCCCTCCATAAGGAGATATACACACTGGTAACTTGAAATACATCCTTGTTTATTACTTGACTGTTTCACTGTGCACGTGTATAATAGGTCCCTTATCAGTTATAACTGTGACTTCTGTTTGGTGAAGGCAAAACTGATTTCATATCAAGTCGAAAGATATGTGTTGATTACTGTTGATTTCTCTCCGATCAATATGTCCCTGAACATATCGATAGAGTAGGATACTGTCGTTGTCGTTATTCCTGTGGTCTGTTCGAATTCGTCCTTTCATACATGTGTTTGATAACCTCTTTTGGCTACAAATACAATTTGGAAGACGGGATGGAAGCATCAAACTTGCATCAGTAGAGATGTGTGTCCTATTAGCATCTACGCCCATTGATCGTGATTCCGAATCCCAGATTTACCCTTTGTCTATCGCGATGCTCCTGCTCTTTGGCTTCACCCGAAAGGAAGAGCACCTTGTTTCAAGTCCTGTCCCCCAATACATATCTCGTTTATCACGAATGAACAAACTAGTTCCATCCAATTCGTGTTATTGCAGTGTACAGTCGTGGCTGCTACAAATGTCACCGTTGACGACAGAAATCTGTATTTCAGACCCTCTGTAGACCTTGGCAGCGACAATGATTGTCTGTTTCAACACTGAGATCAACTACAGCTGAAATAGTTTATTTGTTGACTATACAAACTGGTGAACGCTGTGGAGGTCTTGTTGGAATTAATGAAATCAAGCATCTTCAGGTTATGCAGTGAACTAAAACAGATCAGATCAGTTCTCTATCACCTCTTGTTATTGATCCATGCAAACACTGAATGCAAGTTGTTAATAATTGTTGTTTGATTGTTTCCAAAGAGCCAAAGAGAAACAAGAATGGATGTTGAAGATATTTATGCTCGAAAAGTATCCCAATATGTGTCAATCCCATTTTGGATTTGATTTAGACCCAAACCAGTTACAAGATTTTTTTGCAAAGCAAAAAAGGACGAATAATTTAGATTAAAGAGGAATTTTCATCAAACATCATGTTAGAAACTTCTCAAAATAACGAGCACATTCTGCGGACGTAGGATTCACACACGTGTGTTTTCTACACCAGTTACCGTTTTCAAATAATTGTGAATTATAAATCACGCTTCACATCCTATTTGAAAATTAGATTTTTTTCATATCAGAATACTCACATTAACAGTATTTATAACGGGAAATCAAACACTGATTGCGTCTATTACCTTTTGGGTTATTCGTCACAGAAAGTCTCACAATTTATCCACTACCTTCACGCATACACAGCGTCCGTGACAGGCTTCTATGCTTCAGATAGAACTACTTGAAGAGAAAATCTTGACAACAGTTATGTCATCTCCCAACGGCTAACCAAAGGCAGTGTGTTCAAGACATGTTCAAGACGATAACAGCTCGTAAAATTGACATCGATCTGTCAAGCTCGTAAAATTGACATCGATCTGTCAAGTTCTGAGAATGGGAGGAAAAAAGGTGCTAAACTACAACCTTGATGATTACTAGAAACGCTTTGTCAAATTTAATATCGCATTATCTATGTCAATTTTAGAAATAGTTTGCACATGGACAAATGACCTATTCCCATTTCTTTATGGAAGGATGAGAGAAAGTCTGGCTGTTTTGGTGTAACGTCATAAGCAATATCTGCTTATTATAAATCACTTGCTTCACTTTCAAAGAAAACGATGCTACACGAACACTTATTCCCCTGGGGACTTAACAAGAACCGAACAGAAATGAAACTTTCTAAACATTTGTGTCATGATTATAGATTATCTGTTCCATGAGATCTTTTGTTTTGTTGCACATGGGAAATGTAATTACATCAACGTGCCGATTGTACTGCCATAATTATCTGTTACACGCGGAAGTCCACATAAAAATTTCGTTTACCACAAATCACGTTTACCACAAAAAGAGAGACACGTTTGTCAGTAACCAGATCTATCTGATTCAAGCTTTGACCGAGGTTATTTGGTCATATTTGTCCAATTCTGGCTGCAACCAAATGTCACCGTTGACGACAGAAATCTCTATTTCAGACCTCTGTACACCATGTCGACTACAGTTGTCTATAGCAGTGACAGTGATTATCAATTTCAACACTAGGGTCACATATAGCGTAAACATTTGGTTTATCTATTGGCTGCAAAAACAGGTCGACACTGTGGTGGCCTTGTCAGAATTAATTAAATTCAGCATATTGAGCTCGTGCAGTCAAATGAAACGGATCAGGTCACCTCATCACTCTTTGTTCTTGATCTATAGATAACAGTAGAATCGAATCGAAGTTGTTATTCCGTTGAAAATAATTTCAAGAGAAAACCAGAAATTGATGTTAAAGATATTCATGCTCGAGAAGTATCCCAATCTGCATTTGAAGTTGCTTTAGCCCCCAAACCAGTTACAAGATGTTTTGCACTGCAGCAAATAACAAATGATTTAGATTACGGCGAAATTTGGATGAAATGTCATGTCTGAAAACTCTTGAATAACTAACACCTTTTTCACAGTAAAATTCCGTTTTCCAATAATTGGGATTTTGGCAATACGTTTATACCCTTGTGCAGAAAATATTCCGTGCATATCAGGTTACACACACTTTACAGGGTTTTTTTATAGAGGAATATCAATTTCTGTTTGCGGCTATTCAGAGCCAGTAAATTCTAGCTTCATTTGTGACAGAATGTCACAAAAACATGATGTGAATTGACGAGCATATGTTATGACTTCACTTTCATCATGCCACTAATCAACTTCACATATACTCAGGCCGTGAGAGACCGCCACAGTTCAACGAGAACTACTTACAAGAGAAAAGCGAATACGTCTAGCGTCAACTCTTCGCAGCTAACCTTAGGCGCTGTGTCCAAGATATGTTCAAAAAATATCCGTTGTCGCCCCCGGAAGAATTTTGGTGTCACTAAGCTGCACTGCAACTGGCAAAGGTTACAGGTGTAGTCTACTTGATCTTCCTCCCGTTGCAATGTCTGGCCAGATGTGAGAATCTCACACTGTTGCTGTAAGGTCTTCCGGTGTCTCCAGTGTGTACAAGTGTGAGGTGACATTGTGTCATCACATGTTCGGGATCTGAGGAAACTGAATAGGCAAAATTGGGGTGAGGACATTCTTTTAAATGTCGTTCTCTTTGGGGTGTAAGGTGTGTGTGGCTTAATAAACAAAATTCATACGGATTATATCATAAATATTCAAATTTAACACATTGACTGCTCTCAATACTAAATATCATTGCATTGATATCTGTTACGGGTAGTCGTTCCGAATAGGATCCATAGTTTCTTGTGTCCATACATCTAAGTCTGAATGAAAAAGTTATGTGGAAAGCCAATGCTTTGTGGTTCGACACGCCAGAACGGCCCGGTTTCCCCATGTCGTATGCAAGTAATGATGCCAGGTGCTGTTCGAAAGGACAAACTTTTAACTCACTGAGTTAAATGCGCATACATTATGTGAAATGCAACTCGACGTTGCGTTTGTCTTCGTAAGAACTAACACATTGTAGAAGTACGATCGCCTTAGCACCAACGTTGCTTTGTGATTTTGAATCCTACTGAAATATGGAGCTGGTACTGACACTTTGCACGTTCTGTTTATGTCCTAAATGTTCATCGCCTCCCTCTGACTTGAGTCCTCTACGATAGTTGTTAGCTTCAGTACATGGCTCAGTTATAATATATAATCTTTATATGCAGTGAAAAGGCCACAGACCTATAGCACATAAAGGTAAGTTATATTTGAGTGGAATTAAAATATTTTGGAGAAGAACTGGATTTTTACTACTTAACAGTGAGGGGAATTTTATCAGATTTGGATGGACATAGTTATATCTTTTAATATATTTGGTTCGCAATCGGTCATAAAATGGATATATTAGGAGGAAATGTAATTCATCTTCTATTTCGTTTAAGTTACAAAGTGTACATAATCTTATTTCTCTTGTTACATTCATATTTCTGCCTCTTTCAATCAACTAATCATGAGAAGAACCTCTGAATCGTGCCAGTGCTATTCTAATTTTTTACATTAACACAGGATAGATATGACTCAAAGCATTGTTAAACAATGAATAATACATGCATTTATTTGATAAGGATATCCTTTCACACCATGTTTGAATATACATATCTTTTAGTCTTGTCGTTAATGTAGGTAATTCGACATGTTGTGCTTTCCACATAATTCAAAAACCAATAGAATATAGAAAGTTTTTTACATTAGCTGCCCCGTTTATGTCTCAGTTGTTTTGTTGTAATGCCTTCAACTTCAATTACTGTAACAATTACAGATCAGTGGCATTGTTCCCTCTGACCTTGATCAGTCCATGTGATTACCGGGGAGGCCAGGGGACGCTCGTGAGATTGGTATCGATATCCCAGGGCCAAAGAACGAGAGGAATAAAGGTGCTAAACCTACAACCTTGATGGTTACTAGACACTGCCGTGATGTCCCTTTTGATTTCGATCTCTGATTCGAATGAACGGGTTTACAGATTTGCTAAGTTACGCTTAACGTCAAAACGCGTTATATCTGTATCTGTGAGTATGTCTGTCTGCCTGAGTAGTGGCACTGTCATCAAGGAAGTATCAATGCGTTTCGCCATTTTTGCTTTTAGAAGCCACACTGCGATATAATATCTACATGTAGACTTTCAGTAACCAAACAATTCAGTGATTGACATCATTGGCATATATTATTGCATACCAAGCAAGACGATGCAGGTATTCACCAATGATAACTCAAGATATTATATAATCGCCTTGAGAGTGTACTGATGTAATATCGTTGTACATATGTTATAAAGAATCGATAGCTTTGTAATCGGAGCAAGCAGTTCATACTAACGACATTTACGTTTGTCTTGATTGCTCCTTTCCAAAACGTTTACGATGATCATGTATGACAATGGACAAGACATATTTTGTACGTTTTTGTTTTGTTTTTCGGTGCCTATCTTTGCAAGTGTTTGCGTCCGCTTACAACAGTGGGCAGTTTATCGTGATATGGCTATAGAAACTATTGTAAGTGTGTTTAAAGTTTCAGTGGCAGAAAGTGATTGGTGTTGGTAAAATGTTGAGGTGTCTCGGGATGGGACAGTTTGTGGCTTTACCTAATGAGGGCGACTGAAGGCCTTTTCTGACCTCGCAATTTGCCAAGTGCGGATTTGTTTCATCAACTTCAAATATCTGACAGCGTTCAAAACTACCCTGGGTCTTGTTTCAGGACATTCGTCAATAACATAATCTGGACATTCATGGGTAAATTATGTTGTAATCTAGTTACCCATATATTGTCTTTTGTGGTTATGAGCTTTAAACTTTGTGATTCGATAAGGTGCTGAAGGCTACTATTAAACTCGTCAACATGCGCTTGGGTTTTTGAAACGAATTTATGGGACGAGACAGATGAGTATTTTCGAATTCATTAATTCATCTGTTAGGAGTTAGCTTCTGTGTTTGTTAGTTTGATACTCCTGCTTGTAGTTTTCACCCCAGGCGTCAACGAGACCTGAGGCCTTTGGTTTAACCTGACACGCCGGGACATAACTAAGACAGTGTGCGAAGGGGCTTTGAATAAACCTCAGTAACTGTCGAGAAGGATTGTTCTTTCCTTCATACAAAAACAAGAGCACCTCAATGTAGCTCGAGTTTACCTTTGCTTCAGTTGCTGTTGAATTACTGTTTATGTTGCTTTCTGTATCATGGTTTGCAACTGTTAACGTTGAACGAAATGTCATCACAGTAATGCCAGCTGGAGTCGTCGTTTCAATCAGAGCTACAGGGAACCAGTTGAGTAATGACACAGCAGATGGTACCTGGTGTTTTATGTTGTACAGAAGAACATGATCTGTACAGAGAAAACACACCTTGAGGCTAATCTCCTTTTATAAACCAAACAAATGCCGTCGGCTATGCAATATATCCTATCTCATGAAGATTACATGGCGATTTCGAAAGGCCCACGGTGTGTGTATGTTTTCAATGTTCTTAATGTGCACTTAATAGTAATTACACTCTTCAAGACTGTCTCAGGTAAAACATCCACTGATCTGAGGGAACAACCATTTTGTTGTAATGGTCAGGAGCACTAAGTGTGTATTTTTTATCTGTCAAAATATATAGAACTCAGTTCTTTAGATGCATAAAATACGGTCTTCAAAGGGCTATGATTTCCCTAATCAAATGCTTTCTCCCTAATGTATATTTATCCTTCAGCTGTACAAGCTAGCAGAAGGATGTTTTGTCCATTTAGGACCCACTTCTAATCCGCCTGTTTGGTATTGATAAAAAAGTAATAGATGGTTTATCGTCTGAAAGTAAAGGACCTTATGTGAATACCCTGTCATGCAGAACAAACGTGATGTGTTTCTCGGAGAGAAGAACTCTGTTTAAATTCCGCACATAAAATTATAACCATTTATTTTGTGTGTAGTCAATCTTGACAGAATGTGGAGTCATATGTCGTGTCTGTCACTGATTGCTCGTTACAATTTATTAATCTGTCCAGTGGAATGGAAATTTAGCAAGCATGTACTTGATGGCACTGGTTATTTCCATTTACATCTCACCAATCACCAAATTATATTAATCTGTCAGTCAAAGCAAAAAGTGATTGTAGGTTTACGCCACAGACATCATTGAAGCAATAACACTGCAGTGTGTACATTTCGTGTCTGGATCCGGCAAATCAATGGTCGACAACGTCATCAGCAATTCAAGATTTCCGGGCACGGTCTTTCTAAAAAAACACGATCAGGCATTGTAACAACCAGCTCTTCAATCGACGCGTACATGGGGACCTAATTCCCACCAAATCCGTTAGGAGTGTTTGGACCTATCCAACAAATTCACCAAACTTGGTTGTGTGTATGTATGTATGTATGTATGTATGTATGTATGTATGTATGTATGTATGTATGTATGTATGTATGTATGTATGTATGTATGTATGTATGTATGTATGTATGTATGTATGTATGTATGTATGTATGTATGTATGTATGTATGTATGTATGTATGTATGTATGTATGTATGTATGTATGTATGTATGTATGTATGTATGTATGTATGTATGTATGTATGTATGTATGTATGTATGTATGTATGTATGTATGTATGTATGTATGTGTACGTACGTACGCGTCCGTGCGTGCGTGCGTGTGTGTGTATGTAAGCTGCCTTCACCGTTACATGATGCCATTGGAATTTGTTTACTGGCACCAGGTTCCGTTGACACATTTCAACAAACCTGAAATCATCTATTTTTGTCAAAACGAAAAATAACCACTGTTGTCTTACATCCACGCGTACATTACTCTGGATTCAATGTAATGAAGGCATTGAATAATTGACAACCATTTCCCTAACAATGTCTTGACCTCACATAAGTTTTAACTCTCTGGAATGATATTCAGAATCGCAATATTTTCTTAACATGATATTGATCACATATCGTCGTTAGGGCTTTCTAAATAGGGTTATGTCGTCCGCAGACACCCAGCGTGTCCAATGTGTAATGGACAGTTTAATCCATCACTGAGCATGGTATTTATATCCACGAATTTGACAACAAATCTCCTCTCTCCTGGCTGGACAATTGTCATTGTTGGGGAAAACTGAAGGGGACCATCTGGTGGAATCACCGCTAGATTAATACAAAGTGTCTTAGTTTGTCCTCAGATTTTGGAGTGAGGGATATAGTTTGGTTTATCGCTGCTTTGAACAGTATTTCAGTGATGTAACAATTCTGATAGCCAAACCATGAACGGCAGGTGCTGCAAGACCAATGGACCAAATGCTGCTACTCTGGTTAACAAAATTGTTTTTCACCCATGTTGCGATGAGCGATAAACTATCATAAATTCAATAAAATCGATTCCAATGCCGCCAGAAGCACAATATATTATTAATACCCCTTGACAACCCTTGTAATCCACGACAAATTGCAGTCAATATGTTTGTAGGTTATTCTCCCAAAAGGGTTAAAAATGTCTGCAGGTGGACCCTGAGAGTCCACAGTGCCCCACTTCATATATACAGTCCATGTCATTAGAAATGTTGCTTCTCACAAGGCAAATCGTTAGGATAAATGTTTCTGTTTCCAGTTTATTCCAATGAGTTAACCTAATAGAAAGAACTCATCTGATAAGTCATCTTTTGCCTTTTAATGGAAATTTCATCTGTATCTGAATGGAGATTAAAGCAATCAGATGAAATCAATCATGAGGTCATGAATCAACCAGCCTTAAACATTATGCTCATTTGGCAAACATATTTCGCAGATTAGCTTTTTTAGTCCGTCTCATTATGCCTGAGCATATCACATGGGCAGCTCATCTTACAGCTAATAAACAAAACAGGTCGGATCGAAACTTTGGAATCAAAATGTCATGTTGGTTATCCCTGCTGATTAAGACCAACTTGATAGCTCTTGACAGCGCGTTGGAACAGCCCGTTCGTTTGCCAGCCACTAACGTATTCATTAGAGGTAAGTTAACATTATAGAGTAGAATGTTTCGAAGTAACCTGTCAAATAGTGGCAACGTCTAATGCCCTCAGGAACTGATGTTTTTGCACATCTGAATGTTGTACTCGGAAAAATATTGATTGAGTTGGTCTTTTCGGCGTTGCTGTTAAATCATTTTGAAGACGTTTTTAGTTCATTTCTATTTAGGTCAGACTGGTATTATCGGTGCATAATGATTATCCATAATGATATATAAATATGTTTATCATTGCTGTGATAGATTACTTGTGTCTGTTTGTTGTTTAATACCGCACTGTATAGATTACTTACATTGTGTCTGTTTGTTGTTTAATACCGCACTGTATAGATTACTTACATTGTGTCTGTTTGTTGTTTAATAACGTTGTTTAATGCCGCACTGTATAGATTACTTACATTTACTTACATTGTCTGTTTGTTGTTTAATACCGCACTGTATAGATTACTTACCTTTTGTTTTGTTACATTTACTTACATGTGTGTCTGTTTGTTTTTAATACCGCACTGTATAGATTACTTACCTTGTGTCTGTTTGTTGTTTAATGCCGCACTGTATAGATTACTTACATTGTGTCTGTTTGTTGTTTAATACCGCACTGTATAGATTACTTACATTGTGTCTGTTTGTTGTTTAATACCGCACTGTATAGATTACTTACATTGTGTCTGTTTGTTGTTTAATACCGCACTGTATAGATTACTTGACATTGTGTCTGTTTGTTGTTTAATGTCTGTTTGTGTATAGATTACTTACATTGTGTCTGTTTGTTGTTTAATGCCGCACTGTATAGATTACTTACATTGTGTCTGTTTGTTGTTTAATACCGCACTGTATAGATTACTTACATTGTGTCTGTTTGTTGTTTAATACCGCACTGTATAGATTACTTACATTGTGTCTGTTTGTTGTTTAATGCCGCACTGTATAGATTACTTACATTGTGTCTGTTTGTTGTTTAATACCGCACTGTATAGATTACTTACATTGTGTCTGTTTGTTGTTTAATGCCGCACTGTATAGATTACTTACATTGTGTCTGTTTGTTGTTTAATACCTGACTGTATAGATTACTTACATTGTGTCTGTTTGTTGTTTAATGCCGCACTGTATAGATTACTTACATTGTGTCTGTTTGTTGTTTAATACCGCACTGTATAGATTACTTACATTGTGTCTGTTTGTTGTTTAATACCGCACTGTATAGATTACTTACATTGTGTCTGTTTGTTGTTTAATGCCGCACTGTATAGATTACTTACATTGTGTCTGTTTGTTGTTTAATACCGCACTGTATTACAGATTACTGTTTACATTGTGTCTGTTTGTTGTTTAATGCCGCACTGTATAGATTACTTACATTGTGTCTGTTTGTTGTTTAATGCCGCACTGTATAGATTACTTACATTGTGTCTGTTTGTTGTTTAATACCGCACTGTATAGATTACTTACATTGTGTCTGTTTGTTGTTTAATGCCGCACTGTATAGATTACTTACATTGTGTCTGTTTGTTGTTTAATGCCGCACTGTATAGATTACTTACATTGTGTCTGTTTGTTGTTTAATGCCGCACTGTATAGATTACTTACATTGTGTCTGTTTGTTGTTTAATGCCGCACTGTATAGATTACTTACATTGTGTCTGTTTGTTGTTTAATGCCGCACTGTATAGATTACTTACATTGTGTCTGTTTGTTGTTTAATACCGCATTATGATTACTTACATTGTGTCTGTTTGTTGTTTAATACCGCACTGTATAGATTACTTACATTGTGTCTGTTTGTTGTTTAATGCCGCACTGTATAGATTACTTACATTGTGTCTGTTTGTTGTTTAATGCCGCACTGTAATAGATTACCGCACTGTTTGTTGTTTAATAGATGTATAGATTACTTACATTGTGTCTGTTTGTTGTTTAATGCCGCACTGTATAGATTACTTACATTGTGTCTGTTTGTTGTTTAATGCCGCACTGTATAGATTACTTACATTGTGTCTGTTTGTTGTTTAATGCCGCACTGTATAGATTACTTACATTGTGTCTGTTTGTTGTTTAATGCCGCTGTATAGATTACTTACATTGTGTCTGTTTGTTGTTTAATGCCGCACTGCATAGATGTGTCTGTTTGTTGTTTAATACTGTACTTACATTTACTTACATTGTGTCTGTTTGTTGTTTAATACCGCACTGTATAGATTACTTACATTGTGTCTGTTTGTTGTTTAATGCCGCACTGTATAGATTACTTACATTGTGTCTGTTTGTTGTTTAATACCGCACTGTATAGATTACTTACATTGTGTCTGTTTGTTGTTTAATACCTCCGTAAATCTTTCCATGGATTACACTTGTATAGACTGGGGATCTTGACTTACATTGTGTCTGTTTGTTGTTTAATACCTCACTGTATAGATTACTTCCGTTGTGCACCGAAGGTAACTGATTCCCTATCACCCAGCGATGTTTGTACAGCTTCAATCATTTACTCTGGTTCATTCAACATAGGTACACAATTTAATTAGTGATTGTCTTCTTTTTTAAGTATCAAGTGAAGACTAGTACATTTTAATAAAATTGCCATAATTTCTATCAGAAACAAGTATAATTTTCTGATCAAAAAACGTTTAACGCAACATCGCCACAAGTGTTTGGTCCATCACGCTTTAGTGGGGAGATCAAAAGAAACAACAACATATTCCTTTTTGTCTGATCACAGACACCTTGAATTATATTACTACGATTCGTAAAATATGCGTTACCTAAATAATTTTTATAAGTTAAATATCCACGTGCTCGGGACAGGACATGTCCCCAATTGCTATGTTAAATAACATAGGTAAGAGGCAGTTACACAATGTTGCTATTTGATGGCATCTTACCCCCTTCGACGTGGATCATTGATCATGCTGACAAACACTTGTTGGTCTAACCAACTTGATTACCAACAGGAAGCCGTGATATAGTAAATTGTAAAAAAATACGCGTTTACGCGACGTTGATGTGAATCTTTCGATGTATTCATTCTATATGTTATATACTCAGTATTTCCTATATACGATCATTAATGGCCACCATTTCATGTTTATACCATATATGTCTCCAAACACTGCAATCGTGGAAGAATCGTGGAAGAAATGCAGTACTGAAAAGTCCGTCTAGTTTAAAGACAGCCCCAAACATTTCCTTCTTTCGGATCATTTAACCTCTTACAAAGAACCTTTGTACAACGTTTCCTCCCTAAGATTGTTCATACCAATGATTGTAATATTCTAATCCCCGCCAGAGGGGTCTATAACCACCTTTCTTCAACACATCTTGTGCTCATAGGTCTTCCTATAGTTGCATCATTATGTCTGCAGGAAATGGACAACGTGAAATTTGAATGAAACACACACGAACACATTGCTACGAAGCTTGGCAAAAGGTAGCTAAAATCGTCGTCAGAACCCGATAAGGTTTCAAGTGGTCTCTTTGATTCTGGAGAACACGTCTCTCCCCAGGACATATCTGTTTCTTCACAAATTCAAGAGAGAAGACTGTAAAGACTACTGACAGCCAGTTGCATGACAGCTTTTTGTGTCAATAAACGACGAGAGTAGGTTTGCACCTTGCCGTACTCCTTCATGTCGACCAGTAAGCCCCCGGCATTTTAACGCTAACGGTCCAGAAGAACCGACTGTGTGTATAGACGAAATCCCTTCTCTCGCACTATTTGATCCAGTCCTCTTCTTCAATTTGCAAGTGTCGACAGAAATAGTATAACTGTGCGCAGATATTATCGAAAACCTATAACTGTCTGAGTCATAGAATAAAATCCGCCAGTGAGATTATCTTCATTTTGAGTCTTCATCATTCAGAGTCAGGATTAAGATGAACTTTGTACACACAAGCTCCTGTGGAACTATCACAATCGTAAACCAATCTTGAATAGGGCAATTTAATACTTACCTATGCAACGCTTCTGCAAATGGAACAAGTACGGCGTCACAATGACATGCTGTTCAACCAGTTTAAGTAAATAACTCTGAGCATATGAATGATTGTGGTGGTATTATTGGCAAATTACCCTTAACACGAACATTGATTTGGATTTAACACGACGGTTCAACGTGGCCTGATGACGTCACTATAAGTGTCAGATAGAGGTATTCCCAGCCACACAAGGATGGCAAACGCGCGTGTGTCTGCATTCACTGACTATATTCAGTCTTATCATTTCTTCCGAGGCTTTTGGTAAGTTCTTTGGCCAGGTGTTCCTGTTCATGTAATTTAGTACACTCTGTATGTGTGAACGATGTCATTGTTTCTTTATCCAATGTCACATTCATTACACAAACGTTTTATTCAATGCGTGGCCGAAAAAGGGGTGATTTCACTGCTATTGTATTTAATGTTGTTGCAGTGTAGGCGTTGCTGTTCGGCAAACATCGGATACATTTACCATGGGTCAGTCACATGTGCTGGTAGTAAAGTAGTCTCATGGTACGTGTTCGTTTCTTGTGTTCGGTGAAATATTGTTTTAATAATGTCATACTCACTTACACCAGTAAACAAATTTTGTGTGTTTATATATTTCTCTTATTCTCGTCAACTTAGTTTTTATAAGCACCCCCTGACATATCTCACGATTGAATGATACCCAATTTCAACCCTTTAGAGCATAGCTGGGACATGATTGGTCGTCGTGTGCAACAAAGGGATCCTCCTGTACAGAACCTGGCCTAATTGGAAGCTGCTTTACACAAGGAATGACGTAGACTACCCCTTCAAAGGATTAGGAGACTGAAACGGGATATGAGGAGGAGAGTGCTGGCTGTCATGGAGGTTACACTCGGTATTAACCTTGAATCGTGTAAGACACGCAAAATGACGTTTTGAATGTTCACATTCACCAATAAATTCAACATTAAACATTCTAGGGTCATATTTGTACAGACATAGTTTTGTTTGAAAATCAGTGGGTTTTTTAAAAAATGAGCAATTATCATCATAAAATCAACATGGGTTCCAATCATTTTGTCGTATTTTTTACGAGTCATAGGATCTTACGGGTAAAGATAATTCATGTTTTTCTATCGTGGTCACCACGAGAAGTTTTATGTACGTGTTGAAAACGTATCATTGCGAAAATACAGGGGGTGCTTAATTATGTTCTTTGTGTATATATCATGACAGCCTGTACATATCTCATGCTGGGTCTGGGCCAGGCAAACCATTGATTGATGTAACGTGCAACACTCAAAGCAGTCTGGGTTCGATCACTCACAATCAATTTAGTCACCGATCTTGATAGTTTATGTCGTCTCTTGTGACATAAACTACCAGCGCCTTGAGCATGTACTAGTTGCGTGGATATGTGCGCTATATCAATATCCTATAATAATAACATGTATATCTGGCCGGAGGTGAACAGTCTGACCCGTAACCCTCATGGGCAATACGGGATGTAAAAGACTTGTCATTGAGGAGGTGTGTAGCACGCGTTCAAGTTTTAGTCACCGGAACATGTGCCTTCGAACATCTAGTGTCTGGTGAAATAATAGTGTTTTTCAGGTAATTTCAGGAGTCAAAATTAGTTGTTGTATACTACATATTTGTTTCTTAGTGGTTTAAAATGCGGTTTAACTTCCCGTTATTTGAGTATGTGTGACGCGCACGCATGCGTGTTTGTGTGTAGTGTTCGCACGAGTGTGTGTACGCGTACCATTCCTGACTAATGCCTGCATTGTAGTTTTAGCCAAATAAGGTACCACTCCGAGCCAACCGATCCTTTTCAAGCCGAGTGACAAGGACAAGACAAGGAGAACCAGTACTACAGTCATATGAAATCTAGTGTTATGCTGAGGCAAGGTATTCAGCCAGTAAAATTCATCTCTCTGGGCAGACGCGCTGTCAGCTGGACCACAGAGGCTCTCTATCATGCTTTGATGTCATCGATGTAATTCAAAAGTTAACATATCGTTTTTAGTTTAAATAACATCTGTAAATGTATTGAACACCGGTATTTGGTAACAAACACTTGTTCATGCAATTGTGTAGAACAGCAGAGCAGGACAAACTAACCTTTTCTGCGAACGTCTCGTTCGAAAATAATGATATTTGTTCCTATATTCCCTTTTACGATCAATAGAATCTGTTCCGGCAGATAACTCGTTATTCCCCTGAGTTAATGTTTCATATTTAGAAGACTTCCAATCTGTGTCTGTCTCCTTTAACGACATACTTCACGACTATCTGAGATATTAGCACAGCAAAACATGAAGGTATATGTGATTTACCACAGTGGCAGCGTTCCGTTTGTTAAGTAAGTTATATTTCAACTTTGTCGACTTCTCAATGCTGTTCCATTACGACACAACACTTTTCCTCTGTCCTAGACATTATATAAGCTATCTTTCTGTCTGTGACCACTTCATACCTTCCATTCATCTATTAGACCAAACGGTAAATGTATGTATGCACACATGCACGAACTAGAATGTTCATCAGACGTAATGCGTTACAATGATGGGCTATAAGGTGTCTCTTCCTTGGTTGCATTGGTTGAGTGTGGGCCATCCTTTATGGTGTCAAACATACAAGTAATCTACCAAGGACGAATAACGATTCCCCGACCTCGCCTGGTCTTTAATAGGTGATTGACGGTAAGGCGTTATGGACATTGACTTGGGGCTAATGTCAAGACATGTTGTATGTGTGAAATACACAATGTCATTTTACAAAGTGGTCAAAATTAACATATGTTACATAATAAAGTATAGTAAAGTACAGATTCTAGTACTTTTTGGGTTGAGTTCCATCCGGGATTCGAACCCACAACCTTAGAGTCGGGCACATACTCGCCTGCACACAATGTCAGACGCCTAGACCTCTCAGCCACTGGGCTACCACAAAATATGTGCTCGCGATTAGGTGCCTGACTCTAAGGGTGTGAGTTCGAATCCCGGATGGGACAATGAAGAAAGACTCAACATTGATGGCGCTATATAATGGCTGTGACGTACTGAGGCGTGGAAACGATCACCCCTCCATAAGGAGATATACACACTGGTAAGTTGAAATAAATCCTTGTTTATTACATGACTGTTTCACTGTGCACGTGTATAATAGGTCCCTTATCAGTTATAACTGTGACTTCTGTTTGGTGAAGGCAAGACTGATTTCATATCAAGTGTTTGATTACTGTTGATTTCTCGCCGATCAATATGCCCCTGAAAATAGCGATAGGGTAGGACACTGTTGTTATCCTTTTTCTGTGGTATGTCAGAATTCGTCCTTTCATACACGTATTTGGTAACCCCTTTTGACAACAAATACAATTTGGAAGACTGGATGGATCAGTTTCCCTAAGCGCCAAACCTACATCAGCAGAGGTATGTGTCGTATTGGCATCAACACTCACTGATCGTGATTCCGAATTACAGATTTATCCTTGCTCAATCAGCACAATGCTCGTGCTCTTTGGTTTCACCCGAGAGGAAGTGCACCTTATTTCAGGCCTTTCCCTCACATTAAACTGACTGACTCCGATGTGACTGAAATGCAGACTGTCATTGTTTAAACAATATATCATTAACTATCAATATTAGACGTTGTAATGTATATTTGTTTAATGAAAAACCCTGAAATAACCTCTTTGTACATCCTTGAAACGGGCTCGCGCGTGCAACAAAGCGATTGTAGCGCTAAGACGATGGTCAAATCGTCAAATGGTCAAAATCTTTAACCTACACTTCGACAGTCGAGGTGCTATATTGCGAATCCGAGGGTTCCGTTTCACAAAGCAATCATAGCGTACCCTGACCGAGGTATTTCACAAACATTAGATGTGGAAAGTTTGACGTATGACGGAGACTTTGTCACTGTCGTGATTGTTGTGCTTCACGCTATTGCCAAGCCTCATGCGTTTTTCTGTTTGCCAATGTATGGGTGCATACATTACAATACACGTTGATAATTGTTTCAGGTACACACTGTATGGAAGAAAATGTTTCAAGTCGGACGCTAGGACCAAATTCAGAGAGCCCACATGTTGAAACTAAAAAATAACGTGATGTAAACCCGAAGCATCACGAACCAAACGGGCATGAAAGGTTCAAACATTCTTGTGATAATTATCGGTGAAATGTTTACAATACACGCTGTTGTCGTTAATGATTGTGTCATGTGATTGTTTCATGTGCAAGCCTTATGAAAAATGATCCATGTCGGTAGTCAGGATCAAATTCAGAGAGCCCACATGTTGAAACTCAAAATTTATTCTTCTCCTGAAGAAACACGAACCAAACAGGAATATAATTTTCAAACATTCTTGTGATAAGTTTCGGTGAAATGTCCATACTGTTGCACACGTCACATGTCCTATAACTGCTTCAGAAAGCAAGTTGTGTGGCCATGGATATCTGTTGCGAACATAATTCCTGATCCCCAATACATATCTTGTTTACCACAAATGAACAGACAAGTTGGTCAGCACTGGTTCAATCCAATTCATGTTATTGCAGAAGTGATATGTGTACAAATGTGGCTGCTAAAAATGTCACCGTTGACGACGGAAATCTGTATTTCATGCTCGAAAATTATCCCATTTTGGATTTGATTTAGCCCGGAACCAGTTAGAAGATGTCTTGCACAGCAACAAAACACGAATGATTTCGATTAAAGCGGAATTTTCATCAAACATCATGTTAGAAACACATTCATAGGATTCACACACGTGTATTTTCTATTCCGATTACCATTTTCAAATAATTGGGATTTGTAAATCACTTTTCACATCCCATTTGAAAAATATCTTTTGTGCATATCAGAATACTCACATTGACAGTATTTGTAACGGGAAATCGATCACTGAGTGCGTCTATTACCTTTTGACTTTCACAGAAAGTCTCAAAATCTGGATGAAAATTGGCACGTCTATTACATCACTCTATTTTCAACACGTTATCCATCACCTTCACGCATACACAGCGTCCATGACAGGCTACTATGCTTCAGGTAGAACTACTTCAAGAGAAAATCTTGACTACGTCTAAGTCATCACCCAACGGCTAACCTAAAACAGTGTGTTCAAGACATGTTCAAGACATGTTCAAGACGATATCTGCCGTGTCTCCCGAAGGTGTACCTGTCACTTAGCTGTATTTTAACTGTTAAAGGTTACATACTTTACCGCTGATTCTGAATTTGAATCTGCTTTCAATACGTGGCCAAGAAGGTGCCGTACAATGACTGAAGAACCATTACAATTTCTAAACATCTGTGTGATGTTTATAGATTATCTGTTCCATGAGATCTTTTCATTTGTTGCACATGGGAAATGTAATTACATCAACGTGCCGATTGTGTTGCCATAATTATCTGTTGCACACGAGAGTCCACATACAAATCTCGTTTACCACAAATCACGTTTACGGCAAAACGACAGACACGTTGGTCAGTAACCAGATCTATCTGATTCATGCTTTGACAGAGGTTATTTGGTCATACTTGTCCAATTCTGGCTGCAACCAAATGTCACCGTTGACGACAGAAATCTCTATTTTAGACCTCTACACACCATGTCGACTACAGTTGCCTATAGCAGTGACAGTGATTATCAATTTCAACACTAGGGTCACATATAGCATAAAGAGTTGGTTTATCTATTGGCTGTACAAACTGGTCGACACCGTGGTGGCCTTGTCAGAATCAATTTAATCTAGCATCTTGAGCTCGTGCAGTCAAATGAAACAGATCAGGTCACCTTCTCATCACTTCTTGTTATTGATTTATAGAAAACAGTAGAATCGAATCGACGTTGTTATTCCATTGGAAAAAATTGTTATTTGATTATTTCAAGAGAAAACCAGAAATTGATGTTGAAGATATTCATGCCCGAGCAATCTGCATTTGGAGTTGCTTTAGCCCCAAACCAGATGTTTTGTAATGCAGCAAATAACACATTATTTAGGTTAAAATAGAATTTTGATCAATTGTCATGTACGAAACCTCTAAGATAACTAACTCCTTCTGCGCAGTAAAATTCCAAGTTCCGTTTTCAAATAATTGGGAGTTTGCAATAGGTTTTATACCCCTGTACAAAAACATTTTGCATGCATATCAGGTTACACACATTCTACAGTTTTTATAACGAAAAATCAAACTTTGATTGTGGCTATTTGGAGCAAGTACTGTCACAAAACATCACTTCACTTTCATCACGTCACTAATCACCTTCATACATACATACTCAGGCCATGACAGTTCAACAAGAACTACTTACAAGTGAATACGTCTATCGTCATCTCCTTGCAGCTAACCTAAGGCGCTGTATCCAAGATATGTTCAAGACAATATCCGTTGTCCCTCCCGGAAGAATGTTGGTGTCACTAATCTGTATGGTAGTTGGTAGAGGTTACATATATTACACTTGATCTTTCTCACTTTGCAATTTCCGGCTGGATGAGAGAATCTTGCGCTATTGTTGTAAGGTCTTCTTGCCTGTACACGTGTGGAGTGTCATTGTGCTTACATGTTCTGGATCTGAGGAAACTGAATAGATTAAAAAACATTTTGAACGTCGTCGGTTGTAGTGGGTTTTTGTGTGTTGGTTAATAAACAAATAAAATTCATTGAAGTAAATAAGAGTATATTGTGGTGTTATATTTCTATTAGAGGTTTACAGAAAACACTCCAATTTAACAAATTTATATTATTGCTCTCAATAATAAATATTCTTGTAACAATAACTATTACAGGTAGTACCCCCAAGGTCTTTTTAAGGTACAGGCTGCAGCCTAATTTATAGAGCCATATGGGTGTTGGTTAGAATACCAAATTCTCTCGCAATATAATCCTTAGTTCCTGTCTGTACATCTATATCTGAATGAAACAGTGATGTAGAAAGCCTAATCCTTGTGGTACGACAAGGGACGGCAAGGTTTCCGCCAGTCGTATATAAGGTAATGCTGTTAGGTACTGTTGGATAGGTAATAGGTTCAGTTCATTGATTTAAATCAGCAATCATTATGTGAAATCCAGCTCCTTTGCGTTTGTCATAGTAACTCAACGCTGTTGAATTACAATCGTCTAACCACAAACCTCTCTTTGTAATTTTCAGTTCTTCTGAATTGTGGATGCGGCACTGACACGTTCCACGTTTTGTCTGCATATGTCCTGCATGCTCATCACGTCCCCTGCGCATTGACAATAGTCTTTTGCTAGTTCCGGCGCATGATTCAGTTGTTTTGTTATAATGCCTTCAACTTCAATTACCGTAACAATTATTAAGTCAAAGCATAAACTCAGCAGGATGCATATTGGTCCAGTTACCGTGCACCTGCGGATCTACTCACTGGTCAGCCTTGGCCAGCCTCACAGATCAAGGATATTGTTCCATCTGACCATGATCAGTCTATGTGATTAATATTAGAGGAGGCAAGGGGACGCTCGTGAAATTGACATCGATCCCCCAGGGCCTGAGAACGAGAGGAATAAAGGTGCTAAACGACGACCTTGATCATTACTGGACACTGCCGCGGTGTCACTTTTGATTTTGATCTGAGATTCGAATGAACGGCTTTACAGATTTACTACGTTACGCTTAATGTCTAGATTCGTTCAATGCGTCATATGTCAGCACAATAGGTTACGTTGTTTAATTAACATGCTGTACACCCACAGTACCAAAGTCAACCGTATTTCAATTTACTCTTAGTCATGCCATACGATCGTTACTAAATGCGTATGAAGAATATTGTATGGATATGCTGAAGCCTAATTCAATAATTAACCTGTCATGAGTGAGCTTCTATGTTTCTCAATTCGATACTCCTTCTTGTAGTTTTCACCCGAGTGGTCAACGGCGAAGGGGCGCTGAAAAAGCATCAGTGACTGTCAAGAAGGATTGTTGTTTCCTTCATATAAAAACAAGAGCACCTTAATGTAGCTCGAAACTACCTTTGCTTCACAAGCTGCTGCATTACTGTTGATGTTGATTTCTGTATCATGGTTTGTAAAAGCTAAAGTTAAAAGAAATGTCATCACAGCAATGCCAGAGTCGTTGAGTAATTGCACAGCCAGATGGTGCATGGTATTTTTATGCTGTACAGGCACACATGATCTGGACAGGGAAAACACTTTGAGGCTAATGTCCTTTTTACAAACCAAACAAATGCCGCCGAGTCTGCAATATATCCTATCTCATGAAGAAAGGCCCACAGTATGGATATGGGTTTCAATGTTCTTAACGTGTACTTGATAATAATTAAACTCGTCAAGGCTGCCTCAGGTAGAATATCCACTGATTTAAGGGAACAACCATTTTGTTACAACGGTCAGGAGTTCTTTTTTGTCAGATTTACCTGAGACTGTAAATGTATATATTTATCTATCAAAATATACAGAACTCAATTCTTTGGATGCTTACAACATGGTCTACGGAAAGGGCTATGATTTTCGAATCAAATGCTAGCTCCCTAATGTATAGTCATCCGCCAGCTGTACAAGCTAGCAGAAGGAGATTTTGTCCATTTTGGACACACTTCTAATCCGCCCGTGTAATATTAATAAAAAAGTAAAATATATTTTCATCTTCCGAAAGTTCGCCTTCTTTTCGGATGTCCTGCAGAACAAACTTGATGTGTTTCTCATACATAAGATTATAACCATATATTTTATGTGTAGTTGACAGATTGATCGTTACAATTTTTTAATCTGTCTAGGGGAGTGGAAATTAAAGAAGCATGTACTTGATGACACTGGTTATTTCCATTTACATCTGACCAATCACCAAATTATATTATATATCTTTCAGTCAAAGGTAAAAGTGATTGTAGGCTTACGCCACAGACATCATTCAAGTAATATAACTGCAGTATGTAAATTTTGTGTTAAACCGGCAAACCAATGGTCGTCAATGTCAGCAAGAATTCACGGCCTTTCTAAAGAACACAATCAGATGTTGCTCTTCAATAGACGCGGATCTACGTCCCAACCAAATCCGTTGGAAGTATCAGCAAGAGATCAAACATGTAGATCAGATTGCTAGTCAGACAAGCGTGGTTCAGTCTGCACATGCTGTAGGAAGAGAGTCTTAAAACCAGCGCATCATCTGAACCCCACTGGGAAAAGAGTCAGTCAATTCCTACTGAACGGAATGAATTTGGGTATTATGCGCCATTATGTATATTTGTATGTATGCTACTCTCTTTATGCCTCATTTGTCTTCGGATTGACAAGGGTACTGTTTCTCCTACTGCCAGTACTCGTAATCTTGTAATCAGCAATGACTTTGGTCCATCACATCTCCCTGTTTCGATGATCTGGACACGTCACTTCCTGCTCTCAAAACCTAGCACTGACTCCCCGTCTCCTCTCGAATTACCTTCAGGATCTGCGTTATTACCGATGACTGCCTCAACAATGACAACTATCCTTCATACCTTAAGGACTTGATCTCGCTGTAATCTCCGGAGCATGCACTTCGATCCTCCAGTGGGCTCTATTTAATCAGCCTCTGTCTACTTCTGCGACGTCTGATCGTAACACTTTGTACTCCCCAGTTATGGAATTCTCTGTTTTCTGAACTTTGAAACACTAAATCTAAAGATTTCTTCAAGTTTCTCCTTGAAACTCGCCTCTTCCACTCAGCATTTTACTCGACTTTTAGGATTGTATGTATATATGTGCATGTAGTTGCCAGCAAGCACATGTTGATGGATTCAAAGCACTTAAGAAATCAATTATTATTTATTATTTAATTAAAAGGTTTTTTCATTACACCAGTTTTGACGTGGACAAACCATATCCTTTGTAGAAAGGATATGAGGATAGTGCTGAGACTTAACAATATACGTTTACGACAATATCAAATTCACTGTAGCTAATCTTACATACGAGTAGACAGGGATTTAAATGTAGTGTGATGTCTACAAAGAAGAGTTAGTTCCATACAAATTCATTTCATAGCATATAATAATACGCACGTAAATAGTATATATGTTACAGGGAATGTATGAAACCAGGGATTTCACGTAATACCTAAAAGATTCAGTGATATCGTGAAATCGCTGTGACCCCCTGGGATTTCATGTATTCCCTAAACTTTCATGGGATTTTATGACATTACTGAATCTTTCAGGTATTACGTGAAATCCCTGGTTTCACACATTCCCTTTAACATATATAACATTTAGAAATAGAAATGGATTGGTGTGGGCATACATTAGTGGTTAGAACACAAATGGCCCTTATTATCACAACTGGGGTTTTTGTTTTTGTGTGTGTCTTTTGTTATTGTGTAATAATGCAAAACTAGATTTAGTTATCTATTCTGACAAATTAAAAAAATACTTATCTCTGATGTTCTTTTGCTTACTGGGTCTGAAAGCTATTGCGTTGGAGATGTGGCATTTAAGGGCGACTGAGGTAGTGATTCATTATGGACGTATAGGTTTAATTACCTGTCGGTTGTATTGCTGAGAGTGATAGCTCAATTATCTTGTACTATTCCCTGTTGACTGTCTGCATCCACATTGAAAAGACATGTGCTTCATTATATTGTCATTTGGTGTTACAGGAATATGAGGTGATTACTCGTTACACAATCCATAGCGCATTCGTGAATTGAAAACTTCGACGCCAGAGAATAATCAGCTGTTATTATCTGTCAAAACAGATTCGACACGTATATGAATCGGTGATCAGTGATGACAGCAGTTGTACGCAAAAAGGTTAGCATGTCCTGCTGTAACTGTCGCATCCGCCACTTAATCAAATTGCACAGACATGTACGTGTTTGCTTGTAGCAGTACTCTGGCAGTGACACAGAATGAGAACATGGACAGGTATATCCTCTGCCCATTCTGATCAATTCCATTTGGCGTTTGTTACTTGCCTCCTTTAGGAAACAAACTGTTGTGCTTCAGCCGAGTATGTGGGTCACATGTTTTTTCCGTTATATTAGAAGTAAATAAAATTCAGTTACACAAATGGAAGTCAAAACAATTAAAACTGAACAAAATATTTAGTGTGCAAGTAGATCCCAGCAGTAATCCCAGTACACGTACGAAGACCAAGGGAAATAACACCTGGGGACAACGAGCATTCATATCAATAGTGCACGGATAATAACGCCATTTTTTAAAAACATTGTAAGGGTATTATCCCACAAATTCATGAATATTTCCGATACCACCGACACAAACCAAGTCATTTGCCTCCGGCTCTCGAAAACATGCATTCCATAACTAATCGAACATAATTTCTTTTGTGGAAAATATTTAAAAAACAAACACACATCGTCTTCTCTCTGCATGTTGCGTTCGCCGCTGCCTGATGCCAGCGGGGCATTTCACTGTTACGAATGCACGTTCTCCAGGCTCCGTTGACATGTTTCGAACAAATGTGGCGAACATTCATTTAGTATCAATGCAAACACAAAGCAAAATCCAAGTGCACATTACTCTAAAATCATGTAATGAAGGCATTGAATTATTGACAACCAACTCCATGACGTCACAGAAGAACAACTATCATTAACCAAGGAGTTAAATTTTAGCTGTTTCTGTCCCTTTAATGTCATCGCACTGTCAATACCCTGATGTCCACATAATGTTAAATATCTTAGGGAACATAAGCTTTCTAATTTTCTTTCAGCTAGTGTTGACTAGTATAATTCTGAATCGTAATATAATCTTACTATAATATTGATCACAAGGATGCAGTTGTTCAGTTTCCTAAAACGGTTTATGTCGTCCACAGGCGCCCAGCATGTCCATTGTGTTATGGACAATTTAGTCTATAACTGAGCATTGTATTGACAATTGTCAATGTTGGGGGACGTTGAAAGAAAACCATCTTGCTGAACCACTTCTATATCAATACAACGCATCTTAATTTGTTCTCATATTTTGGTGTGAGTTAGATAGTTTGGTTTATCTCTGTTTTGAACAGTATTTCAGTCCAAATTATGACACACAATGAACAGCGGATCGTGCAAGCCCAATGGTCCAAACGCTGCTCCTCTGGTGTAAGTTAGTTAAAATGAATTTCACCCATGTTACCATGCGCGATAAAATATCACAAAATGCAATAAAATCGATCCCAATGACGTCAGAAGCAAAAATATTACTTTATAAGAATGCCTGTTAGGTTATTTTCCCAGTTGGGTTAAACATGGGTGTACTACATCCTTGAGAGTCCACCATACTTCACGTCATATACATAGCCTATGTCATTAGAAATGTTGCTTCTAACAAGTTGAATCGTAAGGGAAAATATTATTGTTTCCAATTAAATCCAATGAGTTAACCTAAACGAAAGAACTCATCTGACAATCCATCTTTTTGCCTTGTAATGGTCATTTCTTCTGTATCTGGAGGGAGATTAAAGCAGTCAGAGGAAATCTATCATCAGGTCATGAATCAACCAGCCTTAAACATTATGCCCATTTGGCAAACATATTTCGCAGATGATCTTTTTAGTCCATCTCAATATGCCTCAGCAGATCACATGGGCAGCACATCTTAGAGCTAATAAACAATAAAAAAGAGCGATCGAGACTTTGGAATCAAAATACCATGTAGGCTATGCCGCTGATTAAGACCAACTTGGTAGCTCTTGACAGCTCGATGGAACTGCCCGCTTGTTGGAATAGCCCGCTCTTTAGCCAGCCACGAACGTATTCACAAGAGGTAAGTTAAAATTATCGAGTAGAAATGCGAAGTAACCTGTCAAATAGTGCCTATTTCTAATGCTTCAGGAACTGGTTTTGCAATCTGAAATATTCTTTTTCGGCGTTGCTGTTAAGTTATTTTAAAGATGCTCTCTTGCTTTAGCTCAACATCGTTTACACGAATATATTGAGACACACTACATAAATATTATTATCACTGAAATAATAGCTTTCATGGACAGCAAAACAAAAAGCTTTCTACTTGCAAATGTAAACAATATACCTCTAAAGAGGAAAGTGTTACATTAGACAGCAATATTACAGTATTGCACAAGTACTGGTACAAGATGCTCATGGTAAAGATAATTCTTCTTGACCAACAAACACAAATACATGTGCACCAAATGACACTTCTAGAGGCCATACATTGTGAATGCAATCAGTTTGTACGTTCGCATGCATGTGCATGTTTTTTGCTCGCTCCAAATCCATAAAAAACGATATAAAATCCTGTTACGTCCCTTGTCAGCAGAGAAGTTGGTTGCAACACAGAGCGGGAAAATGCTTCTTTTAACATTCCGTCAACGTCAATTGGTCGTCGTGAGGTAGATGTTTAAGGAAATTGCTTGGGCCATGAATGTTCCTGACCATATTTTGCAGTATTTGGTGCTGTCATTTTCTTATGCTATGTATGTGCGGCTATTTTCAAGCGGACATGGTATAATTTGTCTGTCTGTCTGCTTCTTGTACTCGGAAACTAGATTGTGTGTTTTGATTGCTGCTTAAGGTCAAACAATGGACGCATGTATACGCTATCGTTGTTAAGGACAGAGTTCATTTTTGAAAAGTATAAAGTTACAATAAAGGTAAATGGGAAAATATTCGGTCTTGTATAACCTTAAACGGGTTGTGGTTGTGTCAGAAGACCACAGTCAAATGAGAGTTACCCTCCTTGCACATTATGCACAAGTGTTTAGATTACTTGTTTGTTGTTTAAAGTCGATAACTTACATCGGTACGTTCGGTTCATGCCAGCCTGCGTGATTGAAACTTTTATCCCAGAGCAGAAACGCACCATGAACGGACCATCCACAATCTTTCCATGGCAATCTTTACACATCAAACTGCACGGCATAACACCTTTACTTACATTTATCATGATGCATGCGTTTGGCTGCCATATTGAAACAGGCTTAGTGTCAGGCCAATCACAAGGTGGGTAACAGACCTGTTTATCCCAAGCCGAGGCTAGACGATGCTACAGCCAGAATGCACCGTCGACGTCAGCATCTGACCAGCTAGAAGCTATCATTTATGTTATAATGTTTGAGTAGAGCTTATGAAATACTACAAACAAATAATTTGTTAATTATTCATAGCAGTACATGTATCATTAGTGTATGTACTTTTAGTGTATGCCTTTGCAATTGTAAGTGGCAAATGTTGTTCGCAGGTGCCCAAACCTCCATTTCATAAACGGGTAAGGTTTATCATTTATCACTGTGGCGTGTGCATTTGTATAGTATAAATGTATATTTAATGGATGCAACCTGAAAACTATTATTTTAGACCTATTTAATATATTACCATTCTCCTAGTATGAATTATGTTGCTGTCCATTTACAATTTGTTAAATGTTGCAGGGGTGATTTTTGTGTACTCATCTGACTACCCGAGAATGAATAAAATGTCCTCAGCCCTGCTATTAGCGTACTGTTTGTGAAGAGTTGGTCCCATGTGTACCCTTCAACGGGTCGTGGTTGTGTCAGAAGACCAGTTACTGTCCTTGCACATTATCAGTGTCCTTGTTTGTTTGTTGTTTATCTCCGCACTATATAGATTACTAACATCGATAGGATCAGCCTACGTGACTGAAACTTTGTTCCAAGGACTGAAATGCACCCGGAATGGACCATGCACAATATTTTGATGGGAATCCTTGCACTTCAAACTGCAAAACATAACACGATCAAATAAGGTATCATGTTATCACGTATACGTGTGGCTGCCATGTTGAAACAGGCTTTGTGTAAAACCAATCATAAGGTGTGTAACAGACCTGTTTATCCCAAGTCGCGACCAAGTCGATGGTACAGTCAGAATGCACCGTCGACGTCAGAAACATGTTTGTGACACCTGTGATGGACGTGTCTGCCAGAAGCAGCCATCCCCAAAGATGCTCCACAACCTTCTCCAGGCACATCAGAAAGTGAAGTAATACACAGAACGCTATCACTATCACCCGTGATGGTCCGGGTTAGAATATACCTTCAGCAACCCATGCTTGTCGTAAGAGGCGACTAACGGGATCGGGTGGTCAGGCTCGCTGGCTTAGTTGACACATGTCATCGGTTCCCAATTGCGCAGATCGATGCTCATGCTGCTGATCACTGGATTATCTGGTCCAGACTCGATTATTTACAGACCGCCGCCATATAGCTGGGATATTGCTGAGTGCAGCGTAAAACTAAACTCACTCACTCACTATCATTATCCATTAAATGGGGAAGACCTACTCGTCGCAAGTTGTAATCGTCGATTCGCCCGATAACTGTCCACAGCCTTATATAAAAGTGAAATATGTTTACAATATCTATCTCAATAACACAAACTGAAAACATTCCTACTATTAAAGCTATCCAGATAATAAACACCTTCCAAAATGAATGATAATATAAAACAAATATTCCAACAACAAATATTGAAGGCATATTAGAGGATCCACAGCAATGCATCACCTCTATCTTGACTCTGAGAATAGTTCCATCACAATCTTTCTAGTTTGATAGAATCAGTTTCAAAATCGCAAGGATTTGAGGCATCAATACCAGTCAGTGAGAAAGCGTTGAGGAAATCCTTTGATGCGTGTAGATTTCGGATGTCCATCATTCCGAAGTTCAAATCTATCGAACGCGTGCGATGAAATTCTTTTCCCCACCGAATTATCCCTGCATTGTTACTGCTGGTGGGCTGACAACGCAGCGAGGATGTTCGCTATCTTGTTTCCGAGTTTACACATCTATCGAACGTGTGCGATGAAATTCTTTTTCTTCACCGAATCATACTTGCATAGTTGCTGCTGGTGGGCTGACAAGGGATTGAAGATGTTCGTCATCTTGTTTCCGAGTTTACACACTTTGAAAGACTATTCAAGCTGACTTAAAGGTCACATGCAACGTAAAACACAACTTTGCAGATTCTGATACCTTTCGGTATGGACTTGCCGAAACAAATCATCAAAAAAGCAAATTCAACTTATAAAGTTGAAAAATAACGCGATGAAAAAAACCGCGCGAAATCGGAGTTCAAACGATTCACTAATTTTCCCCAGACTTTTCGGGGGAAAACTGGTTTCAACAGCTGGGCTGCGCCCATAGCACGTGCGCAGTGAAATAGGTTCGCGCAACTTGGAAGCGGGCTGTCCGGTGAATACTCGGTGAAGGCTTTGGTGTGAGCTATTTTCCTAATGTTTTGTTGATATCTCACAGGCGCGAGCTTTTTATATATTATGACAGTAAATAAACTATTTATATAATTTCATTTGTCTTTTTCACCACACGTTCTTCTTACCGAGTCACTTTCTCAATTCGATACTTAAAAGCAATGTCATTATTTAGCGTTGACAGAATTTCTAACTGTGATATAGATATGTCGTTGTCACGGACAAAACTCAATGTCTTGTTTTATTGACACCTGTGTGTCTGCCTGCCTGTCTGCTAATGACAATATTTAATACACAACTGCGATCACTGACCACATGCAATTTGAACTTAACACCAATCAGGCTATACACCATAAACAAAACGCATTGATTTATGGCCCGAGTTCGGTCTCTGTCACATTATGTAATTACACAGACAGGGAGTTGTGATACTTGGACACATGACATGTTATGATGTCTGTTTATTGCAAAATGTTTTACACAAAAAATGAGCATGTATTTACCAAACCCAACATCTCTATATATACACACACAATGAGCCGTGAGGGAATCTGCAAATGAACCAGCCGTTACACTTGAGTGCACACCCATCCGCTCTGGTATCCCGGCTGCTTCGTTTCTTGGGAAGTAAACCCAAGTACACAATATTGCACTTTTGATTTGCGACTGTACGCTTATAATTTTGTTTATATGTTTTTTTCATAACCAGCAATGTATATTATATGTCATGAATAAGTGATAATTGTGTTTTAATTATGTTTGATTTTTTGGTTGCATGTGACCTTTAAATTTATAATGTATTGTTTCTGAAGATGGATTATTTTAATCAAAGCGTAGCACTTAGCAATATTAGTTTTCCATTTCGATTTTTGTTTAGCTTTTGCTATGTAATAATTGCATTTCTTTAGTTGTGGAGGATGATGATTTCAGAGGATGATGATAAAATTATGATATTGCTGATGCTGTTTATCAACAACACAGTTCATTGTAGCTATTTTACGTTGGTTAAATAATATTCCCCCCGAGATACCTCGAGAATCCCCGATATACTACGAGATGCCTCAAGCTGCACTTGGGATCCTGCAAGATTACCTGCAGTGTAATCCACTAGGATCTGGCCCCAATTTCTCGAAACAAATTTAAGTCGGTGATTTGGCTAAAGTGAATTTTACTACACTCAAATTTGATAAAACTGAAATCGATATTGAACAGACAATTTGAGTTGGTTAAGATAGGTTACTGAAGCTGTTGGGTATTTAATCAGCATCTAATCTGTTTCGAATACTCAAACGCAGTTTGAAGTTTGAGTAAATACTTAAGTTTGTTTTCAGAAATCAGGGTCAGGTTTTTAATCGTTGAAATGAGCATTTAGCTTGATACAATGGATAACATCATTTGATTCTACAACAGCGCTTGCGATATTGCCATCGGTAGCAAGCTTATTTATTTGATACGATCGGTTTTATCATCATTCAAAAGGCACACTTTGCTTGACACTGCCCATACAGTGAAACGTCAAAGGCTTCTAAACCCCTTGTTTGCAGGGTGGGGTGGGGGTTGGGGGGGAGTAATTTTTACAATCAACGACAAAAACTATATCTATATCTGCTGAAGGCAGTGTCGAGTACAAGTGCGACTATATCTTGAAGGGCATGTGTTTTTGAGTCACTGTCAAATAATGTTGATACCAGTCGTTTGCAAAAAGGTGAGCGTATACTGCTCCGCTGGTGGCACAATCATAAACATATTCAAAGGCAAGTTAGTTGTTTAACTGCAAAACATGTGCACATATCGTACCGTTCCAAATAGTGTATTGCATCAGAAAGCATTTCGTCACTGATGCATCAAATTTTGATAAGGAGCCTCAACATGTCTACCCTACAACGTTTTGAAAGCATTATGAAAGCCATAAATGTTGTAACCCTGATAAAATAAGTTTCTGAACCATTCGTGAAATATTCGTACAAATGCACCTGAAGAATTGCGAAATGTAAAGGCTGGAATATTGCTTGACCTGAGGAGAAAGTAATGTGAATGTACCAATCAGGATAATGTTGTAGCCAAATGGTTAAAGTGTTTGTTGGTGTTTGCTCATCGTACATAGGTGCAATGTGTTAAGCCCATTTCTGGTGTTCCCCATTGTCATATAGCTTACTTATAAACATAACCACATACTTTAACGTTTCAGTAAATATATTCCCAGTGTTACGGTTGCCGAAAACGTTACCACTAAAGCAAACATTGAGGAAGAATTACCATTCCATCTCTCTGATATCTCGACAAAATCTACTGTCTAAAACCGTTCTCACAAGCTTCATTCCTCGATGAAAAAAATCAGATAGAGTCAAACACAGCTGAAATTACTTCATTCTTTCTGGGAAGCAGAGTGATTTACGATGTAATAAAATGAATCTTTTTGAACCCTCATTTCTCTCCGGGCCTATCGTCAATTTTGAAATACGCTTTATTACCTAAAAGGAAATGAAAGCGTTCTCGGATAAATTGCTTGCCCTTGACTGAAACAAATCGTCGCCGTTAGATTCTTTTGATGGGTAAAAGACGGCCTGATCTATCTCTGAAATAGTTTTTCTCACTATCACGGGTCAAAATGTAATAAAAACAATCACTGCTTGGGATTAAGCCCATCTTTTATCTGTCTACGTTATCGACTAGGAAAGGGATATCTTTTGAGGATTAATTTACCCGACTTCATTTTCGACACTTTTGGTGTGTAAGAGAAAAAAGGAATCTCTGCAATATTTACATGTGACCACAAAACCGCAGCGAAACAATCTACTAAGACGGCAATCGAAACCGCATCTAGCCTCCATGGATATTAGAGGCCAGATCTCCTCCCAGGAGGAACCACACTTACATGTTTTATTGGACAACGTTCAGTCCTCAGGTCAATTGCATGGGGGCACATCGAACGCCGTGTGTACTTATCTCTCAGCTGATATTACATTTGCTTAATGGACTTAACTTTGTGTTGGAATTGCGGGAGGCAACACACAGGCCTTCAGTTTTTATTCAGATTGTGAGGGCGATGCTTCTAGTAGTGGCGCAAGACATGCTTACCCTTTTTCGCGGATACCTGTTTTCAGATATCCATTTACATCGTTTCCATCACTGCTTTGGCTCCAGCCTAGTGGAATCAGTTTCGGCAGATAATCGACATCCAAATCAACATACTCTGGACGTTGTATATAACAAACATGTGTTCGACACTGGCAGTTGAGTCCGTCGAGTTTGGGGACTTTAAAGTCAAGGATGATGGTTTGATGGATGCACAAGTATACTTCTTATCTTACAAGTACCTGGATTTTAAAAACGATGCTATATTTCAGGACGAAATTATCACAAGTCAAAATGAATGTATTGAACCTAGTTGTGCAGTTAGTAGTAAAATTGTGGTAATATCTTTGAAGTAATCATTGGATTTATACTCTGAAACGAAATAGGGGAACTTCATTTTTAATTTACGATTGAAACAAATGGGAGACATATCGGAGTCAATCAATGTTGATATGATGATAATAAATGTTTTGTGAGTGCATTACCACTTGCACTTCCTAATGACCATAGTTGGTTTTGCAGTAATCGCTCTTGAAAGATGATTTGTTGCATGACGTGAAATTTGCATGCATGCGATTTTCATTTTCTAACACACAAAAAAAACGCGTAGAAAAAACAACACTAACAACATTGGGATGCAAGATGATTGTCAAAAGTAATGGTCTCCAATGGTTTTGTAGACCTTCTTGAAAACCGGCAAATACAAAATGACACCACATGCACTTGTATGGGGCTACTGTGTTCATGTTCCTTATGGAGAAATGTTATCATTCACATGAGGATAAAATATAAGGGATCTGACGCCAAAGTCACTTTCTGGACTTCAGTCATCATTTAAGCCAATTAACACTTCACATGAAACAGAATGTATCGCGCCGCCATGTTTCAATACAAATCGAAATAACCTAGGCATCTTCAGACAGAAACTTTTGTAACATTCAAGGGCATCTTTGTGCGGTGTGCACAGCTGACCCTAATGTAGGCCCAAATGAGTTTATTGTATCTTCTGATGTCATCACAAAGATCAGACACGTTGTCTTTCTGTCGGCAAAGGGTCCTTTCGTAATAATGATGAAGTGTCTTCCATGCCAGCATCAAAGACAATGTTATTACACAGGTGGGTGTACTTTTACAAATCTGTTATGATACATAAAAGACTTCGTGAAGCGTTGTTCATCTTATCATTGTGACATAAATATATGAAATTATAATAATTAGTTATTAGTATTTACCCTGAATATGTGGTTTCTGACGTCCCTAACTTGCCATTTGTCTTTAAGGAAATATTTGGACTGTGTATCCCCATTAAAACTACTCAATCTACTTAACGTTTTATTGCATTTGTGTGCTTTTACCGATCTGCTACGAGATTAATGACATTGATCAGTCACAATAAAATGGCTCTATATTTATAGATTGGTAAATCAAAACACTATATTGAGAAGAGTTATCGATTTAGTTATATTTAGCGCACCTTACTCTATTACATGCATTATAACCTCTTTTAGGGATTCTCGGGACAGGATATGTTCTCAATTGCCATGTTTCTTGTAACTGTTAAACAAAGCACGTATGAGGCAGTTACACAATTTGACTTTGCTATTTCATGGCATGTTACCCCCTACTAAGTTGATCATTGATCATGCAGACAAACAGCTTTAACAACAGGCCCCTCGATATAGAAAATTGTGAAACTTGACTCCCTCACTCACTCATGTTACACTTCATATACGCCTGATTGTTTTTTAATAAACTAAATATAGTCGTTACTTGACGGTAATGATAATCTTTAGATGTATTCTTTCTAACATGTTTACACATTGAAATTCTCCAATATACTAGGAGTCACCGTTCCCTGTATATAGCACATATTTATACAAACACTCCAATCGTGATAGTATGTTCTCCGGAATAATTCAGTAGTGAAAATGTCGTCCCGCTTTAAGGCAGCCCCAAAAATTCCTTTCTTTCCGATCATTTAACCCTTTAACAAAGAACCTTTGTACGACGTTTCTCTTCCCTAAGATTGTTCATCCCAATGATTGTAATATTAAATTTCCCTCCAGTGGGGTCTATTACCGCCTTTCATCAACACATCTTTTGATAGAATGTGTAATAGGTCTTCCTATCGTTGCATCATTGTGTCTGAAGGAGATGGTCAACGTGAGATTTCAATGACACACACACGTTGCTACGAAGCTTGGCAAAAGGTAGCTAAAATCGTCGTCAGAACCCGATAAGGTTTCAAGTGGTCTCTTTGATTCTGGAGAATACGTCTCTCCCCAGGACATATCTGTTTCTTCACAAATTCAAGAGAGAAGACAGCAAAGACTACTGATAGATAGTTGCATGACAGTTTTTTGTGTCAATAAACAACGAGAGTGGGTTTGCACCTTGCCGTACTCCTTCATGTCGACCAGTAAGCCCCCGGCATTTTAACGCTAACCTTCCAGAAGAACCGACTGTGTGTATAGGGGGGGGGGGGGAAGAAGGGGACGTGTATTGGCAAATTACCCTTGACACGAAAATTGATTTGGATTTAACACGACATTAAAGCAATTAAGACATTGCTATGCACGTAAGCACTGTCCAAGGATATGCGGATGAGGGGCATTGCATGGTTCTCACACACATGTCCGACTTGATGTGATGACGTCATTATTGGTGTGAGATAGTGGTACTCCTGGTCACACAAGGATGACAAGCACGCGTGTGTCTGCATTGACGGGTTACATTCAGTCTAACCATGTTCTACAAAAAAAACACATTGTACCTTGTGGTAATTTCGTAAGATATTCGTGTTCATGTAGTTTAGTATATGTGAACGATGTCATTGTTTCTTCATCAAATGCAATATCATTACACAAACGTTGTAGTCAATGCGTGGTCGAGGACGTTGCTATTTCATTGCTGTTTTATTTAATGTTGTTGCAGGGTAGGTGTTGCTGTTCTGCCAACATCTGATGCCGTCTTATGTGCTGGTAGTAAACTGCTGCAGTGGTTTGGTTCGATTCTTCACGGGATTATGTGAAGCCCGTCTCTGCTGTCACCAGTCGTGATATTGCAGGTTACATATTGTAAGAAAACTAACATATGAAGCCATATGTTAGCTCGCTTTCCTTTTCCATATTCCTGAAGGAAATAGCCAAGTAGTAACAGAAACCTAAAGAAATTGACTATTTGTCCAGCTATTCGTATTTTCTATTTAACAGAAGTGGCAATAATAGCACCTTACCCAATCTTCAGTAAGTTATCGACTTGAAGGAGGAGTTCGAGTTAAGATGTGTGTCCTTGTAGGGTGGTACATAGCTCGTGTCAGGTCTGGGCAAGACAAACCATTGATTTGTATTACGTGTAACTTTCAAAGCTGTCTGGGTTCGATTACTCACAATCAATTGTCACCGATTTCGATAGGTTGTGTCGTCTTGTGACATATATTTCTGACCGGTCGTGTAGTCTGACCCATAACCTCAATGGTTTTGTAAAAAGGTATGTAAACATTTGTCACAGAGGAGATGCGTCGAATGTCTCCAGTTTGCAGCATGTATTTAATATCTGATGTCTGGTAATTACAGTCTTGCTCAGCTACTTATGTATGGAGTTAGAATTAATGATAGACAACAAATCTGTGTGGTGATGGTTCTTCCTGAGACTAATGTGTGTGCGTGTGTTTGTGTGGCGCGCGTGTGCGTGTTTATGTGTAGTGTGTGAGCACGTGTGTGTATCCGCATAGTTACAGTTCATGACTAACGCCTGCTGCAGTGCCAGCCAAATGAGATACCACTTCGAGCCCACCAGTCCTGGTTTTATCCTTTTCCTGCCGAGTGACAAGGACAAGACAAGGAAACCCAGTAGTAGCATCATATGAAATCCCGTGTCAATAGATTTGTCAATTATGTTTTGATGACATATATGTTATTCAAAAGTTAACATATCGTTTTTAGTTTCAATAAAATGTGTAAATGCGCTATCGCGAGTAGATTGTGTGGTTGACTTTTTGCAAGGCAGCCGTTGAATCGCAGAATGCACGGTGTTTGGTAACAAACATTTGTTCGTGCAATGGTGTTGCATAGGAGAGTAGGATAAGCTAACCCTTTCTGCGAACATCTCGTAAATACTTTGAAATTATCCTTTCTCAAGTTTACACCACTATTTTCCCATTTATGCTCAATGGCAGATAACTGCATGGTTATTCTCTTGTGTTGATGTCTCATATTCAAAAGACGTCTAGCCTGTGTCTGTCTACCTTAACGACATACGACACAACTATCTAAGATCTTAACACAGCAAAGCATGAGGATATATGTGATTTACAACTTTCCGTTCGTTAAGTTAATATATTTCAAGTGAGTGAGTGAGTTAATATTTAACGTCACATCGGCAATATTGCAGCCATATCGTGACAAGTAATATTTCAATGTTGTTCCATCACGACACAACATTCCTCATCTGCCCAGGAATTGCATAACCTATCATCCTATATGTGACCACTTTATAACGTCCATTGATCTATTAGACCAATCAGTAAACGCTTTATACACAAATATACGAACTAGAATGCTGATCAGACATAATGCGCCACAGTTATGGGCTCAAAGGTGTCTTCGTTTTGGTTTCTTTGGCTGAGTGTGGACCAGCATTTATGGCGTCAAACATACAAGCAAAATATCGTCGATGTTAGTCTCGCCAGTCGATGAACTAGATGATGACACTGTTCCGACTGCCATCACTTGATGCGCGAAGTTAGTCAATAGTTTGAAAAAGCAGAGCGAAATTCAGTTTCTATGCTGTAGGCTGAAGGGTATTTGTCTGCAAGGTCTTGTCAGTAGGGCGCCTTGGTAATACATGTTATAACAATTGCCACTAACTGGAATTAGGTCGCGTATCTACCAAGGGCGAATATGGACATTGATTTGGGTCTAATGTCAAAAGTGTTGTATGTATGTTCGAAACCCTATTTCCAGTGGCGCTTTGGACTATCAAGAAGTTTATCTTAGCTTCATTTCATATAAAAACAATTGAGTAACGAGAAACAGCACGTTTTCACCAGAACTTTAGTCATTCCTCAAAATCTTTTTCAATTTTATTATTTACAATTATCTGTTAAAATATTTCTTCAACCCGATGCTATGGATGATCAATAGAGGGGAGACGGTAGCGCAAAAGTGGGGTCTAAGTTAAAACAAGTAAATATGAGTACAACAATCCACTGCTGGGCAAAAGAAAGAATAAAGTTGAATAAAACCAAAGCAGTATCAATGCTATCCAATCATTACTTGGCTGAAAACAGTCGCTAAAATTTGCAACGCACGTTCCAACACATATCAGTGTTGGATACTAGTTATGATACCAGTATAAAAATCATCGAATAAATATTTATAGTTTCAGTTTAAGTCCAAGCTATCATTTTCCTGGTTCAAGTAACTACCAAACTAGATTACTGGAGGAAGCAGTGCAGGTCAGATATCCCCGAGCTACATACATTCAGGCTTAAGAAGACACTTCCGAAATTGAACTTCATGTAAACGCTTCGTGATTTTCACTACTCAGCATTCCTCATCGATTACGGTTAATCTCTTGGCAATTACTTTGTATCCGGAAACCTTCCTGCCCAATTAATCCACATTGAAGAAAGACTCAACATTGATGGCGCTGTATATTGGCTGTGACGTCCTGGGAGGTGTAAACGACGACCCCTCCATAAGGAGATATACACACTGATAACTTGAAATACATCCTTGTTTATTACTTGACTGTTTCACTGTGCACGTGTAGAATAGGTCCCTTATCAGTTATAACTGTGAATTCTGTTTGGTGAAGGCAAGACTGATTTCATAACAAGTGGGAAGATATGTGCTGATTACTGTTGATTTCTCGCCGATCAATAGAGAGGGCATTGTCGTTGTCGTTATGCCTGCCGTATGTCAGAATTGGTCTTTTCATATAAATATTTGGTAACCCATTTTGGCTAGAAATACAATTTGGTACACTGGATGGTGTGAAACTTACATCAGCAGAGATATATGTGTCCTATTCGCAATTATTGATCGTGATTCGGAATTATAGATTTATCCTTGGTCTATCAGCACGATGCTCGTTCTCTTCTTCCAGGCCTTTCCCCACGTGACTGGCTACAATGCGAATTAAATACAAAATGTCATTGTTTGAACAATATGTCATTAACTAACTATAAATAATAGACGTTGTAATGCGTATTTGTTCAATGGAAAAAATGAAATAATCTGCATGCACATCCATGAAACGGGTGGGCCCGTGCAGCAAAAGACTGTGGTCAAATCATCAAATGGTCAAAATCTTTAACCTAGACTTCGACAGTCGAGGCGCTATATAGCGAGTCCGAGGGTTCCTTTTCAACAAAGCAAACATAGCGCTTAGACGACAGTACATTTTGACGTATGTTGTCACTGTCGTAACTGTTGTGCTTGACGCTTTTGTCAAGCCTCATGCGCTTTTCTATTCACCAGTGTCTGGATGCATGTGTTAAAATACACTCAGAACTATATCATTAATGATTGTTTCATGTGCACGTCTTATGAAAAAGTGTTTCACGTCCGTTGCCAGGACCAAATTCAGAGAGCCAACATGTTGAAACCCAAAAGAACGTGATTTATTCCTCTCCTGAAGAAACACGAACCAAACGGAAATAAAATGTTCAAACATTCTTGTGATAATTATCGGTGGAATGTTCCATACTGTTGCACATGTGTCATGTCCTATAACTGCTTTAGAGAGCCAGTTGTGTGGCCATGGACATCTATTGCCTTTATATCTACTGATTCCTGCCCCCCCCCCCCTCAATATATACTGAGAGAAACAAATAAAGGACCATAGAAAAATTCAAGCGTTCCTTTAATATTTTTCAGTTTTCATCACCAGTTTTGAATAGCGCTGTGGTGATGAAAACTGGAAAATAATAAAGGAACGCTTGAATTTTCCTGTGATCCTTTATTTGTTTCTCTCAGTATATATCTCGTTACCACAAATGAACAGACAAGTTGGTCAGTACTTGTTCAATCCAATTCATGTTATTACAGTTATTTTGCCATATGTGTACAATTGTGGGTGCTAAAAAATGTCACCGTTGACGACAGAAATCTGTAGTTCAGACTCTCTATAGACCTTGTTGACTCCAGTTCGAGTACATGGTAGCGACAATGATCGTCAGTTTCAACATTGAGATCAACCATTGATCAAATTGTTGGTTTATTTGTTGGCTATGCCAACTGGTGGACGCTGTGGAGGTCTTGTTGGAATTAATGAAATCAAGCATTTTCAGGTGATGCAGTGAATTGAAACAGATCAGATCAGTTCTCCATCACCTCTTGTTATTGATCCATGCAAAAAATTAAAATTGAATGCAAGTTGTTAATAAATGTTGTTCGATTGCTTCCAGAGAAAAACAAAAATCGTTGTTGAAGATATTCATGCTCGAATAGTATCCCAATATGTGTCGATCCCATTTTGGATTTGATTTAGCCCCGAACCAGTTAGAAGATGTTTTGCACAACAACAAAAGGCAAATGATTTAGATGAAAGCAGAATTTTGATCAGACATCGTGATCTCTAAAATAACAAGCACATGGATGCGATGGTAGGATTCACATCTACTTTCTACATCTTTACCGTTTTCGAGTAATTGGGATATGTAATTCACTTTTCGCTTCCTATTTGAAAACAATATCTTTTGCGCATATCAGAATACTCACATTGTCAGTATTTTTAACGAGAAATCGAACACTGATTGTGTCTATTACCGTTTGGTTCATTCGTCATAGAAAGTCATGAAATCCTGACAAGTCTATGACATCTCTTTATTTTCAACAAGTTATCCATCACATTCACGCATACACAACATCTGTTACAGGCTTCTATATTTCATATACAACTACATCAAAAGAAAATCTTGACTTCAGCCATGTTATCTCCCAACGGCTAACCAAAGGCGGGATGTCCAGGACATGCTCAAGACGATATCTGTCGTGCCTCCCGAAGGTGTCACAGTCACTGAGCTGTATTGCAACTGTTAAAGGTTATATATGTTACATTTGATCTTTCTGTTTCTGGAGTCTTCTTGATCTGAATTAGAACCTGATGTCAATACATGACCCACTATGTTTCGTACAATTACTCGAACTTGAAGTACCATTACACTCACCCAGTCAGTGGGATATCATCAGAATAAGACACATACACTGTTTTACAGTTACCGAGCACCTGTGGGACTTCTCATTGGTCAGCACTGGTCAGCCTCACGGTTCAATGACATTGTTCCTTCTGATCATGATAAGTCCATGTGATTGATATACACGGTTACTTAACTTGAGTTTGCGTTTTCTTCGATGGAAACCAGCACCAGCGTCGCTTTGTGATTTTGAATCGTACTGTTTGCTTATGTTTTACATGCTCATCCCCTCCCTCTGACTAGAGTCCTTTACGACAGTTGTTAGTTTCAGTGCATGACCTAGCTGTTTTGTTATAATACCTTCAGCTTCATATTCCGTAACCATTATCAAGTCAATAGCTTAACCCTATCAGGATACACAGTGCATTCAGCAACCGCGCTCCTGTGGATCTACTGACTGGTCAGCACTGGTCAGATGAATGGCATTGTTCCCTCTGACCATGATCAGTCCATGTGAGTAATATCGGAGGAGGCCGGAAGACGCTCGTGAAATTGACATCGATCCTCAAGGGCCTGAGAACGAGAGGAATAAAGGTGCTAAACTACGACCTTGATGATTACTGGACACTGCCGCGGTGTCCATTTTGATTTCGATCTGTGATTCGAATGAACGGGTTTACCGATTTACTGTGTTACCCTTAACGTCACAATGCTAGATTCGTTCACTTTCTTAACCTACGACCTGGATGATTACTAGAAACACTTTGTCAAATTCAATATCGCATTATCTATGTCAATAAAGAAATAGTTTGCACATGGACAAATGACCTATTTCCATTTCTATCTAGAATAATGAGAGGAAGACTGACTGTTTTGGTGTAACGTCGAACCCGATATTTGCTTATCATCAATCACTTTTTTCACTGCTTCATTTCCAAAGAAGCGAAGCTATACGAACTTATGTTCCTGATGAAGAAACAAGAACCGATCAGAAATAATAATTTTAAACATTTGTGTCATGATTATCGATGATCTGTTCCAAGAGATCTTTTGATTTGCTGCACATGGGAAATGTAATTATATCAACGTGCCGATTGTGTTGCTATAGTTATCTGTTGCACACGAGAGCCCAAATACAAATCTCGTTTACCACAAATCACGTTTACCGCCAAAAGACAGTCATGTTGGTCAGTAACCAGATCTATCTGATTCATGCTTTAACAGAGGTTATTTGGTCATATTTGTCCAATTGTGGCTGCAATCAAATGTCACCGTTGACGACAGAAATCTCTATTTCAGACTCCTGTACACCATGTCGACTACAGTTGTCTATAGCAGTGACAGTGATTATCAATTTCCACACTAGGGTCACATATAGCGTAAACAGTGGGTTTATCTATTGGCTGTACAAACTGGTCGACACTTTAGGGGCCTTGTCAGAATCAATTTAATCCAGCATCTTGAGCTCGTGCAGTCAAATGAAACAGATCAGGTCACCTTCTCATCACTTTTTCTTATTGATCTATAGTAATCATTAGAATTGAATCGGCGTTGTTATTCCGTTGAAAATAATTGTTGTTTGATTATTTCAAATAATTGGGATTTTGCAATACGTTTTCGCAAGGCTCCAGATATGGGCCGTATCGGCGTATGTACTGATACAAAACATTCACCATACGGTAGGAAATAATTTAGAAAACATATCAGATACGCACCACAGCAATTGTGTATGGTCTAAGAATCATTTACAGACGTATTGTAAAAACTATTGTTTTATTGTTCATTGACCTGTTTACACAAGAGTAGTAATAAAACCCAAGATTACTGATGTTCCAATAATTTCCATTCAGTACTCTAAATGTACTCCTAAGGTTTTCCAGTACGCCTATATTGAAAAAATAAGGAGTACGTACTCCAGATATTGAGACATTATCTGGAGCCCTGCCGTTTTATACTCTTGTCCAGAAAATTTTGCGTGCATTTCAGGTTACACACCTTTTACAGTTTCATGACGAAAAATCAAACTGTGATTGTGGTTATTTGGAGCGAGTAAATTCTTGCTTCATCACGTCACCAATCATCTTCACACATACCCTGATGGAGCGCCACAGTTCAACAAGAACTACTTACAAGAGAAAACCAAATGCGTCTATCGTCATCTCCTTGCAGCTAACCTTAGGCGCTGTGTCCAAGATATGTTCAAAACAATATCCGGCCCCACCCCCCACCCCCCCTCCGAGGAATGTTGGTGTCACTAAGCTGCATTGTAACTGGTAAAGGTTACATATATTACACTTGATCTTCCTCCCTTTGCAATTTCCGGCAAGATGTGAGATTCTTATGCTATTGTTGTAAGGTCTTCCAGTGTCTCGTGTCTGTACATGTGTGAGGTGTCATTGTGTTCTTACATGTTCTGCATCTGAGGAAACTGAATAGCAAAATTGGGCTGATGACATTCTTTTGAATGACGGGTGAAATAGTGTGTATTGCTAAATAAACAAAATTCATATACGAAAGATTCAAATTTAACGACTTAGACTTACTACTCTCAATAATAAAGTCGCTTTTAAGGAACTGGTCACAGTAATTGGATATGCAGAGCCATATGGGTCAGGGTTTGAATCCAAAAGTCGCTCCGAATAGGATCCTTAGTATCTCATGTCCCTTCATCTAAGTCTGAACGTAGAAAGAAATGTTTTCTGAAAATGTGCTTGTGATGCGACACGCAGCAACGGCGAGGTTTTCCCAAGTCGTATATAAGTAATGATGTCAGGTACTGTTCGAAAGGGCATAAGTGTAATTCAGTGAAATAAATACACATGCGTTATGTGAAATGCAACTCGACGTTGCGTTTGTCGTCTTAAAAACTAACACACCGTTGAAGTGCGATCACCATAGCACCATTTGTGATTCTGAATCCTACTGAACTGTGGATGTGGTACTGACACGTTGCTCGTTCTGATTTTTCTTATGTCGTATATGCTCATCGCCTCCCTCTGAAGGGAGTCTTTTATGACAGTTGTTAGTTTCAGTGCATGGCTCCGTTGTTTTGTTATAATGCCATCAACTTCAAGTACCGTAACAATTATCATGTGATTAATATCCGAGGAGGCAAGGGGACGCTCGTGAAACTGACATCGATCAACCAGGGTCTGAGAAAGAGAGGAATAAAGGTGCTAAACTACGACCTTAATGATTACTTGACACTGCCGCGATGTGCCTTTTGATTTCGATCTGTAATTCGAATAAACGGGTTTACAGATTTACTACGTTACCCTTAACGTCAGAATGCTAGATTCAGGTCGTAGGTTAAGGCAGTGACATACGTTATAAAGAATGGATATCGATGTGTTCACATCAAGTGGTTCATACGAGTAACGAGATTTAACTTTGTCTTTATTGCTCCATTCCAAAACAGTTTATGGTGAACATGTGGAGAATGTTTCCCAATATGACAATCGACAAGGCATATTTCTGTGTGCATTTTTTTCACGGTGCCTGTGTCCACTGCCACTGGTGAGCAGTTTATCATTATATAGAGACTAATGTAAGTCTATTTAAACTCGGTTTAAGCGCCGGTGTATCTCTGCGGAGTGTCATTTCGAGCTTCGGGATGAGAGAGTTTCTGGCTTTACCTAACGAGGGCGACTGAAGGCCTTTTCCGACATCACAATTTGCAATGTGCGGATTTGTTTCATCAACTTCAAATGTCTGTCAGCTTCCAACACCTCTGGGTCCAACAACGGAGACAGACCTGTTTCAGGACATTCATCAATGACATAATATGGACATTCATGAGTGAATTATGTTGTAATCCAGTTACCCATTGCTGTTGCACATAATGGACACAATGTATTGTCATCTGCGGTTGTTAGCTTCAAATTTCGTGATTCGATAGCATTTATTAATAATTATTCTATAATCATGTTCCGTCTTTTGCTGATTTCACAACATGAACCAACAGATTACTGGATTCACGTGGTAACAATGTGCCCGCCTTTCATGAATAACTAATATCATCACTTTCACAGAGTGAATAAAAAACACACTTGTGTGATAGCGTTGGGATCGTTTATTAGTCGCTTTTCCTTATCGATAGTTTCATTTCACATACACCCACAGTACCAACTGTATTCAATTCATATTTTACTTTTAATCATGCCATACGATCGTTACTAAATACGCATCAAGAAGATTTGGGAGGACATGGTGAAGGCTAATATTAAACTCGTCAACTTGCACATGGGAGGGTTTTGGAGTACGAATTTATTGGACGAGAAAGATGAGTACATTTCGAAATTAATAATTAATCTGTCAGGAGTGAACTTCTATGTTTGTTAGCTCGATACTCCTGCTTGTAGTTTTCACCCCAGTGGTCAACGTCTGAGACCTATGGCCTGTGGTTGAGCTACCACTATAGGTTGACATGCTGGGACATAACTGGAACACCGTGAGTAGGGGATTTAAAAAACCTCAGTAACTATCAAAAAGGATTGATGTTTCCTTCATATATAAACAAGAGCACATTAATGTAGCTCGTGTCCACCTTTGCTTCACTACCGGTGATGTTGATTTCTGTATCATGGCTTGCAACGTTCTTAGTTCAAAGAAATGCCATTACAGTAGTGCCAGGTGGAGTCATCGTTTCAATCAATCAGAGTTAGAGGGAACCAACTGAATAATGGTGCCTGGTGTTTTATATTGTTCGGGCACACCATGATCTGGACAGAGAAAAAAACACCTTGAGGCGCATCTCTTTTTTACAAGCTCAACAAATGCCGCCGGCTTTGCAATATATCCTATCTCATGAAGTTTACATGGCTGGCGATTTCGAAAGATCCACATTGTGGGTATGCTTGTCAATGCTTTTCAATGTTTTTTAACGTGCACGTGATAGTAATTACCCTCTTCAAGACTGCCTGAGGTAAAATATCCACTGGTTTAAGGGAACAACCATTGTGTTGTAATGGTCAGGAGTTCTATATTATCAAACTTAACTGACATTAAATATATAATTGTATACAAAAAAATATAGAGACCCCAGTTCTTTGGATGCTTAAACTATGGTCTGCAAAAGGGCTATGATTTTCCGAATCAAATGCTTGCTCCCTAATGTATAATTATCCGCCAGTTGTACAAGCTAGCAGGAGTTTTTGTCCATTTTGGACACACTTCTAATCCGCCCGTTTGGTTATGTCCTGCAGTACAAACATGATGTGTTTCTCGGAGAGAAGAACTCTGTTTGAATTCCTCACATAAATTATAACCATTTATTTTATATGTAGTCCATCCTGACAGAAAGTGGAGTCATATATTGTGTCTGTCACTGAGTGCTCATTACGATTTCTTAATCTTTCCAGTGGAGTGGAAATGAAGCATGCATGTACTTGTTGATACCGGTTATTTCCATTTACATCTGACCAGTCACCAAATATATTAAACACCTGTCAGTCAAAGTTAAAAGTGATTGTAGGTTTACGCCATAGACATCATTAAAGCAATATCAGTTTCGTGTCTGGATCAGGCAAACCAGTAGTCGACATCAGCATGAATTCACGATTTCCGGGCACAGTTTTTCGAAAGAACACGATCAGATATTGTAACAACCAGCTCTTCAATCGACGCATACATAGGGACCTACTTCCCCACCAAATCCCTTGTGAGCATCAGTCAGAGATCAAACATTAGATTGCTAGTCAGACAAGTGTGGTTCAGTCTGCACATGCTGTGGGAAAAGGGTCCAGGAAATACATGGTCCGAGATCTTAACACCACCGCCCCATCTGAACACCATTTTGAAGTCACTCAATTCCCACTAAACAGAATGAATTTAGATATCAGGACTTGTATAATTGTATGTATGCATCCATCTTTTTGCCTTCGCATTGGCAAGAGTACTGTTTTCCAACTGCCAGTAGTCGTAATTTTTGTAATCAGCCATGACTATTGACACTCACATCCAGTGACTTGAGTCTTTCATAATTGATTATTGCAATGCTCTCTATGTAAACCTAACAAAATGTGCCATAGCCAAGTTACAGCATTTTCAGAACTCTCTAACAGAAGAAATAATGATTCTGATGGATTTTCATAAAAAATGGTCTACGTTATTCGCAGTTTATTAACCTGATGACTTTATCTAACTTGTGATATTTTACATGTAATAATTGGAGAACCCTGCTTACATATTTCTATATGCACTATATATACATACTCTGTATACTTGATTTGGGAACAATGAAAAAAAAATGAAAGAAAGAAAAATCAGAACTCTGCAGCTTGATACATCTCAAATATCCGAAGATCTGGACACGTCACCCCTGCTCTTTCCATCTCCTCTCGAATTAATTTCACGATCCGTGTACATGTTCTTACCCCTGACTGCCTCAACAATGATAACTATCCTTCATACCTTAAGGACTTGATCTGACTGTATTCTCATGAACATGCACCTCTATTCTCCAGTGGGGTGCGACTTAATCAGCCTCTGTTTACTTCTGCGACGTCTGACCGTGACACTTTGCAGTACCCAGTTATGGAAGTCTCTGCCTTCTGAACTAAGAAACACTAAATCTAAAGATTTTTCAAGTCTCTCCTTGAAACTCACATATTTCACTCTGCATTTCACTAAATGTTTAGGATTGTGTGCATATATATGTGCATGTAGTTGGATGTAACTTCGCCATAGCGCCAGTGAACACATGTCGATGGATTCTATGCTGACGTGGCAACAACATACGTTACGACCAATATCAATTCAGCTAATCTTACACACGAGTGGATAGGATTTTAAATGTATTGTGATATTTACAAAGAAGAGTTAGTTCCATACAAAACCACTTAATAGCATATAATAATACGCACATAAATAGTATATAACACATTACATAATAGAAATGCATTGGTGTGGTGACCACAAATGGCCATTATTCTCATTACTGTTGTTGTTCTGTTGTTGTTGTTTTCTCGTTGTGTGTGTGTGTGTGTGTGTGTGTGTGTGTGTGTGTGTGTGTGTGTGTGTGTGTGTGTGTGTGTGTGTGTGTGTTATAAATAATACAAACATGGATTCAGTTATGGAATCTGACAAATTGAAAATATGTATATCGCTGATGTTCTTTTGCTAATCAGGTCTGAATGCTATTCCATTAGAGATGTGGCATTTAAGGGTCGATTGATGCAGTGATTCATTTTATGGACGTATAGGTTTAATTACCTGTCGGTTGTATTGCTGAGAGTGATAGCTCAATTATCATGTACTATTCCCTGTTGTCTACATCCACATTGAAAAGACATGTGCTTCATTATATTGTCATTTGGTGTTACAGGAATATGAGGTGATTACTGGTTACACAATCCACATCACAAGCGCATTCGTGAATTGAAAACTTCGACGCCAAAGAATAATCAGCTGCGATTATCTGTCGAAACAGATTCGAAAATTATATGAATCGATGATGACAGCAGTTGTGTGCGAAAAGGGTTAGCATGTCCTGCTATAACTATCGCATCCGTCACTTAATCAAATTGCAGAGACATGTACATGTTTTGTAGCCTGAACCCTCACAGCAGTACTCTGGCAGTAACAAAGACTCTGAACATGCACAGGTATATCCTCTGTGTGTTCCGATGCCAGTGTGTTACTTGCCTCCTTTAGGAACCAAACTGTTCTGCTTCAGCCGAGTATGTGGGTCACATGTTTTTCTCCGTTATATTCGAAGTAAATAAAATTCAATTACACAGATGGAAGTCAAAACAATTAAAAATGAACAAAATATTTACTGTCCAAGTAGATCCCAGCAGTAATCTCAGTACACGTAAAAGACGACCAAGGGAAATGAAACCGGGGACAACGAGCATATATTTCATTTGTGCACGGAATATTTCTCCAATTTTTAAATACATTGTAAGGTTATTAACTCTATGACAGCGTATGGGAATCAAGTGTTTGGGCAGATCCAAATACGACCAAAACCATACCATAAACATCCGGCTCACCCAAACATAAATTACATTATGAATCTAAGATAATTTCTTTTGTGGAAAATATTTTTAAAATAACACACATCGTCTTTTCTCTGTATGTATGGTGCGTTCGCCGTTGCATACTAGTGAAATATTTCACGGTTGCGAATGCACGTTCTCCAGGCTCCGTTGCCACGTTTCAAACAAATGTGGCGATTATTCATTTCGTGTCAAAACAAACACAAAGCATTTGCGCTAAATCCAAGTGTACATTACTCTAGAATCAATGTAATGAAAACATAGAATGATCAACAACCAACTCCATCACGACGTCGTGACGTCAGAGGGCTTTTTCTTTGAAGAACAACTATTATTAACTAAAGAATTACTTTTTAGCGGTTTCTGTCCACTCCAATGCCATCGCACTGTCGACACCCCGATGCCCACATTATGTTAAATATCTTAGGGATAAGCTTTCGAATTTCCTTTTAGCTATAAATTCAGAGTGTTGAATAATAATATTCTGAATCGTAATATAATCTTACTATAATATTGATCAGAAGGATGCAGTTGTTAAGTTTCCTAAAAACATTTGTGTCGTCCACAAGCGCCCAGCATGTCCAATGAGTGAGTGAGTGAGTTTAGTTTTACGCCGCACTCAGCAATATTCCAGCTGTATGGCGGCGGTCTGTAAATAATCGAATCTGCACCACACAATCCAGTGATCAACAGCATGAGCATCGATCTGCGCAATGGGGAACCGATGACAATCGTCAACTAAGCCAGCGAGCCTGACCATCCGATCCCGTTAGTCGTTTCTTACGACAAGCATAGGTTACTGAAGGTTCATTCTAACCCGGACCTTCACGGGTGCATTTCCAATGTGTTGTGAACAGTTTAATCCATAACTGAGCATTGTATTGACACTTGTCAATTTGTCAATGTTGGGGGACGTTGAAAGGGAACCATCTTGCAGAACCACCTCTACATTAATACAACGCATCTTAATTTGTTCTCATATTTTGGAGTGAATTAGATAGTTTGGTTAATCGCTGTTTGGAACAGTATTTCAGTAATGTCCAAATTATGATAGATAAACAATGAATGGCGGATCGTGCAAGCCCAGTGCTCCAATCTCTACTACTCTCATGTGAGTTAGTTAAAAATGCATTTCACCCAAGTGGCGATGAGCGATAAAATAACCTAAAATGCAATAAAATCGATACCAATCATCGAGAACGTCAGAAGCACAATTATTATATTATAAGAATGCCTTGCAGGTTATTCCCCAAATGGGTTATAAAGAGAGTCCGCTATACTTCACTTCAGTCCATGGCATTAGAATTTGCTTATCACAAGTGGAATAGTAAGGAGAAATGTTATTGTTTTCAATTTATTCCAAAGAGTTAACCTAATCGAAAGAACCTACTCACTAACACAAATTAAAAACCTTCCTACTATTAAAGCTATATAGATAATAAACGCCTTCCCAATTGAATGAAAACATCAAATATAGAAAATATTCCAACAATATGTGCACTGACTGCACACGTCCTGCGAAGGAAATGTTGTTATTCCTACGAAAAACAATCTCCGTCTTTTGGGTTACTTAACGCTGATCAAAGTATTAGAATGTCTTTGCGTGCAGCCCTCTAATTCCATGTGCCTACTGTCAAGACCTTATTCTGATTTGAATTCAAGGTATATTAGAGGATCCACAGCAAGTCATCACCTCTATCTTGACTCTGAGAATAGTTCCATCACGATCTTTCTAGTTTGATAGAATCAGTTTCAAAATCGCAAGGATTTGAGACATCAATACCAGTTAGTGATCATGAGAAAGCGTTGAGGAAATCCTTTGATGCGTGCAGATCTCGGATGTCCATCACGTCGAAGTTCAAATCTATTGAATGCGTGCGATGAAATTATTTGTCCCCACCGAATCATCCCTGCATTGTTACTGCTGGTGGGCTGACAACTGAGCGAGGATGTTCGTTATCCTGTTTCCGAGTTTACACACTAACACACTTTGGAAGACAATCCAAGCTGACTTATATTTGTAATGGGGATCTTGTCATGTATTTTTTCTGAAGATGGATTATTTGAATCGTAACACTTAGTAATATCAGTTTTTCATATCGATTTTTTGTTTAGTTTTGGCTATTTAATAATTACTTATTTATGTTATGGATAAGTATAACTTCAAAAGATGATTTCAGAGGATGATGATAAAATGATGACATTGCTGATGCTTCTTATCAACAACACAATTCACCTGGGTAATCCGGGACAAATTCATTGTAGCTAATTTACGTTGGTTAAATAATGTTTCCCGAGATGCTTCGAGAATCCCCGATATACTACGTGTTACCCTAAGCTGCACTTGGGATCCATGCACGATTACCAGCAATTTTTTCAAATTTAAGTCTTTACTTAAGTCTGATTAGTTACTCCAATTTGAAAAACAACAACATCCAAACGCATTATACTGAAATGAAGTAATCAATATTGAACTTGGCAGACAATTTGAAGTAGCATCTCATCTGTTTCAAATTCTCAAAGTCAGTTTCAATTTTGAGTTCATATGTTCATTTCCAGAAATCAGGGCAGTGTCTAATAGTTGAAATGAGCATTTGCTATGGATACAATGGATAACGTCATATGACAATCTTGCCATCGGTAGCATTCACGGAAAGGCTTATTTATTAGATACGATCGTTGTATAATCATTCAAACAGTCACATTTTGATTGACACTGTTCATAGAGAGAAACGTCAAAAGCTTCTAAACTATATCTATATCTGCCCTTGTCTGATTGATATTTTGATGGGCATGTGTTTATAAGCCACTATCAAGAAATGATGATAACAGGCATTCGCGAAGTGGTGACCGCTCCCTACTCCGCTGGTGGCACAATCATAAACATATTCAAAGGTAGGTACGTTGTTTAACTGCAAAACATGTGTACATATCGTACCGTTCAAAATAGGGAATTGCATCAGAATGCATTTCGTCACTGATGCATTGAAATGGAAAATGAACCTCAATATATCTGTGCTAAAAGGTTTTGAAAGCATTTTGAAAGCCTTAAGAGTTGTAACCCTGATAAAAAAACTCCCTGAACCATTCGTGAAATATTCGTACAAATAGCATACACGATTGCACCTGAAGAATAGCGAATTATGAAGGCTGAATCTGCTGGAAATTGCTTAAGCTGAAGAGAAGGTACCGTGAATGTACCAGTCAGGACGATGGGTTAGCCAAATGGTTAAAGTGTTCGCTCGTTACGCTGAAAACTTGAGCTTGATTCCTCACAAGGGTACAATGTGTAAAGCCCATTTCTGGTTGAACCACCATGATATAGCAACAGTCCACGTAAAACCATAATCACACATTTTAACAGTTTTATAAGAGACCGTCCGTATCAGTTTTGAAAATATATTCCAAACGTTACAGTAGGCAAAAAATTTACCGCTGAAGCACACATTGAGGAACAATTACCATTCCATCTCTCTGATATCTCGACAAAATCTACTGTCTAAAACCGTTCCCACAAGCTTCACTCCTCGATGAAAAAAATCAGATAGAGTCAAACACAGCTGAAATTACTTCATTCTTTCTTGGAAGTGGAGTGATTTACTATGTAATAAAATGAATCTTTTTGAACCCTCATTTCTTTCCGGGCTTATCGTCAATTTTGAAATACGCTTTATTACCTAAAAGGGAATGAAAGCGTTCTCGAAAAAATTGCTTGCCCTTGACTGAAACAAATCGTCGCAGTTAGATTCTTTTGATGGGTAAAAGACGGCCTGAGCTATCTCTGAAATAGTTTTCTCACTATCACAGATCAAAATGTACTAAAAACAATCACTGCTTGTGACTAAGTTCAGCTTTTATCTGTCTACGTTATCGACTAGGAAAGGGATATCTTTTGAGGATTAATTTACCCGACTTCATTTTCGACACTTTTGGTGTGTAAAGAAAAAAGGAATCTCTTCGATATTTACATGTGACCACAAAACGTGTGTACTTATCTTTCAGCTGATATTACATTTGCTTAATGGTTTTAAGTTTGTGTTGGAATTGCGGGAGGCAACAAACAGGCCTCAAGTTTTTATTCAGATTGTGAGGGCGATGCTTCTAGTAGTGGCGCAAGTCATGCTTACCCTTTTTCGCGGATACCTGATTTTCAGTGATCCATTTACATCGTTTCCATCACTGCTTTGGCACCAGCCTAGTGGAATCAGTTTCGGCAGATAGTCGACATTATCTGATCTCTGGCATTGACGTTTTATATTCCTGGCCTCCGTTAGTCATATAAACTATATTCCCCATATGTAATAAAAACTAAGCGCAAATTCAGTCTCTTATCAGAAATGTTTTGTTATACAACGAGATGTGTATTAATGTATGAATATATCGCCAGTGTGTTTGGAGATATTTAACAGCATTTAGAAGGTGATACACATAAAACTCGAGAATTTATTGATGTCAACTTCTTTATTATGAGGAACTCGACGTCTTGGAATATGAGGAGGAGAACTTACATTTAATGACAACTGCGGACACCTGTGTAATCACCACGTCCTAAAAGTTAATTCGCACGCGTAGGTGCATCTTTCTGTGGCCCATCTTTGTAGTTTATGAGCAGCCCTTCAGCCTGTGCAATACTACATCTACGTCTCAAGGTAACTAATTATTTGGAACTCGACGCTGACCTTCAGTTCACATCTTGCATCTGTCAACTTGTTGCAATGTATTGCTCTGTGGTTTGTTCATCTACCTTTTGGGGCTGAGATACCAGTTTATCATCTAATGGAGGGTGTTATCAGTGCAATAAAGCAATCTGATAAACTTGTTATCCAAATCTGATAACTATGCAAATGCATTACGTCAATCCACGAACTACTTTCACAAAACTCCATACATGCCATGCGAATCCTAAAACGTTTAACATTTCCTTGATGACGTCGTCGCGAGTTTACATTGTTTGTAAACAAACATGGCTGCCTCCATTCTCAAAATTGGTGAATCTGTAAGATTTGATGACAGAGGTTCTGGAGTCGTTACTTCAGTAACTGACTTTGGAAAAGATGAAACGGAGTACTTCGCTCAAATTGAAGGTACGGGTTATGATGCACAATCGTCTAAGAAAGGTACCAACCAAAGATTTCGATCTGTCGATCACAATACAGACGACGAATCGATTCCATCAGGTATCAGAAACTGATATTGATAAGGTGATTATCCGCAATGAAAATAGAAACACTGCCATCAAAAACCCTGCATGATTTTGTTGCTCTTTTTAGACTGAAAGATCTTAGTTTCAACATGAGTTATGTTTGCACTGTATTAGCGACTAGTCGCAACCATACATACATAAATACATACATACATACATACATACATACATACATACATACATACATACATACATACATACATACATACATACATACATACATACATACATACATACATACATACATACATACATACATACATACATACATACATACATACATACATACATACATACTAACGGGATCGATGCTCATGCTGATGATCACCGGATTGTCTGGTTGAGACTCGATTATTTACAAACCGCCGCCATATAGCTGGAATATTGCTGAGTGCGGCGTAAAACTAAACTCACTCACATACATATATTAAACCTCACGCATAACCTCCGTTCTAGGTGATGCATTATATGTAGTTTCATGCAACGTTTTACAATGAATAACACCGATGATTGTCTAGTAAGAATAAAAGAAATATCTCTTCTGACAGCCGAGTGACCACACCTATTTACAGGTCGTACAGTGGTCACTACGTACACTTTGACCTTGTGCTGATAACATAATTCATCCATGCCCTCAGAGGAGACTCCAACCCGTGAATATTTTTCTCACAGTATCTGGTGTTGATTAGCGGTTTGTGTGCAGGAAGGGAAGACGTTTAAACAGCATATTCGTATCTGATAATATTAACCTAACGACTACCTCTAATGATCAAGAATATCCCCTCCCTTGAGCCGCGAGCTGACTGCAAGGAAATCTAATTTGACCAACTAGGTTGGGTTTCATAGCGTCAGACAAATCTTATTACGCTTTTGTCTCCTACCGTTAGAAAATTACATTTTCAGTTGCACCTCATTTACATATATTTCCATAAATAATTGTGTGGTGAAAATACAATATTGCAACTTTAATTCTGCATGGATAACGTATTGTTTAACGTATACAGCTTGTAAGAGCCTCCTTGTGGCATTTACTCTGATAAACAACACATCAGCGTTGGTCTGTGCTCTTAGGATATGTGGAAATTACACGTCCCATAAATTGTTTTACTGAAGAGGAAAACGCGGCATGATTTAAAATTTCATGGCTTTCAGTGACATATTCAGTTTCAATACTATGTTCATTTCGGCAGGATGACTTCTTTATATACTACCATATACTGGGGATAGTCTGTGTGTGTTTAGACCTGTACCGGAGGTAACTGATTTCTCGGACGAATCGTAGTCAATGTTGCCCAGCGATGTTCGTGCAGCTTCAATTCATGTTCCTTATGGGGAAATTGATCATTCACATGAGGATAAAATATAAGGGATCTGACGCCAAAGTTATTTTCTGGACTTCAGTCATCATTTAAACCAATTAACACTACACATGAAAAACAGAATGTATCCTGCCGCCATGTTTCAATACAAATCGAAATAACCTAGACATCTTTAGACGGAAACCTTTGTAACATTCAAGGGCATCTTTGTGTGGTGTGCACAGCTAACCCTAATGTAGACCCAAATGAGTTTTATTGTATTGTCTGAATTCATCACAAAGATCAGACACGTTGTCTTTCTGTCGGCAAAGGGTCCTTCTTGATAATGATGAAGTGTCTTCCATGCCAACATCAAATACAAAGGTATTACACATGTGGGTGTACTTTTACAAATCTGTTATGATACATAAAATTCTTCGTCGTTGATCCCATGCATGTGACATATATATCTGAAACTAGTTATGAGTATTTACCCCGAATATGTGGCTTCTTACGTCCCTAACTTGCCATTTGCCTTTAAGGAAATATTTGGACTGTGTATCCCCATTAAAACTACTCAATCTAGTTAACGTTTTGTTGCATTTGTGTGCTTTTATCGATCTGCTACGAGATTAATGATATTAATCAGTCACAATAAAGTGGCTCTATATTTAAATATTGGCAAATCAAAACACAATATTGAGAAGAGTTATCGATTTAGTTATATTTAGTGCACCTACGCTATGACATGCATTATAAACTCTTTTGGTGATTCTCGGGACAGGATATGTTCTCAATTGCCATGTTTCTTTTAACTGTTAACAAAACTCATTGCATCTTAACCCCCTACTAAGTTGATCATTGATCATGCTGACAAACAGCTTTAACAACAGGCCACCGTGATAGAGAAAATTGTAAAAATTGACTCACTCACTCACTCATGTTACACTTCACATACGTCTGATTGTTTTTGAATAAACTAAATATAGTTGTTACTTGACGGTAATGGTAACCTTTAGATGTATCCTCCTACATGTTTACACATTGAAATTGTCCAATATACTAGGGGGTCATCGTTCCTTGTATATAGCACATATGTCTCCAAACACTCCAAACGTAATAGTATGTTCTCTGGAATAATTCAGTAGTGAAAGGTCGTCCCGTTTTAAGGCAGCCCCAAATATTTATTTTCTTTTCGATCATTTAACCCTTTAACAAAGAACCTTTGTACGACGTTTCTCTTCCCTAAGATTGTAATATTCCCCAGTGATTGTAATATTCAAATCCCCGCCAGAGGGGACTATGACCGCTTTTCATCAACACATCTTGTGATAGGATGTGTAATAGGTCTTCCTGTCGTTTCATCATTGTGTCTGCGGGAGATGGACAACGTGTGATTTCAATAACACACACACACGTTGCCACGAAGCTTGGCAAAAGGTAGCTAAAGTTGTTGTGAGAACCCGATAAGGTTTCAAGTGGTCTCTTTGATTCTTGAGAACACGTCTTTCCCCAGGACATATCTGTTTCTTTACAAATTCAAGAAAGAAGACAGCAAAGACTACTGACAGATAGTTGCATGACAGCTTTTTGTCGCACTATTTGATCCAGCCTGCTTCTTGCATTTGCAAGTGTCGACAGAAATAGTATAACTCTGCGCAGATATTATCGAAAACCCATAACTCTCTGAGTCATAGAATAAAATCCGCCAGTGAGATAATCTTCATTTTGAGTCTTCATCATGCAGAGTCAGGATTAAGATGAACTTTGTACACACAAGCTTTTGTGGAACTATCACAATCATAAACCAATCTTGAATAGGGCATTTTTTAAAATATAATACCTACTTATGCAACAGTTCTGCAAATGGAAGGAGTACAGCATCACAATTATTTGATGTTGTGATAAGGTGGAACATGCTGACAAGCCCAACGATATTCGGACACGAGCATAAATAATGTGTGTAGTAATATCCAATTACCAATGAATACTAAGTCTAAAGTCACAATTAAATTATAGGTTTAAAATAATGAACAATATAACTTGTAAAATGACCAAACGTTAAATCTTGCAGAAACACCAATTATTTCGAAGTACAAGCATGTGATTTTCATGTAAATATATGATGATTTACAGGTTTTAGAATCGATACGGTATTCACAGTAACGCCAGTTTAGGTAAATAACTCTGAATGCATCTGAATGATTGTGGCGGGTTTTATTGGCAAATTATGGACCAGCATTTATGACGTCAAACATACAAGCAAAATATCATCGAAGTTAGTCAGGCCAGTAAGTGAACCAGATGATGACACTGTTCCGATTGCCATCAGTGGATGCGCGAAGTTAGTCAATACTTTGAAGAAGCAGAGCGAAATTCAATCTCTATGCTGTAGGCTGAAGGGTATTTGTCTGCAAGCTCTTGTCAGTAGGGCGCCTTGGTAATGCATGTTATAACAATTGCCACTAACTGGAATTGGGTCGCGTATCTACCAGGGACGAATAACGATTCCCCTACCTCGCCTGCTCTTTTATAGGATATTTCACGATAAGACGTTATGGACATTGATTTGGGTCTAAAGTCAAGAAATGTTGTATGTATGTTCGAAACCCTATTTTCAGTGGCGCCTTGGACTATCAAGAAGTTTATCTTCACTTCATTCCATATACCTATTTTGAGTAACGAGAAACAGCACGTTTTCGCCAGAAACTTTAGTCATTCCTCAAAATCTGTTTTTCTATTATATTCTTTAGAATTCTCTGTCAAAATATGTCTCCAACCCGATGTTACGGATAGTCAATAGAGAAGGAGACGGCAGCACAAAAGGGGGTTCTAAGTTTAAAAAAATTAAGTGTACAAAAGTTCACTGCTTGGCAAAAGAAAGAGTAAAATTGAATGTAACCAAAACATTACCAATACTATCCAATCATTATTTGGCTGGGAGGTGGAAACGACCACCCCTCCATAAGGAGATAGACACACTGGTAACTTAAAATACATACTTGTTTATTACTTGACTGTTTCACTGTGCACGTCATTATAATAGGTCCCTTATCAGTTATAACTGTGACTTCTGTTTGACGAAGGCAAGACTGATTTCATAACAAGTGGGAAGATATGTGTTGATTACTGTTGATTTCTCGCCGATCAATAGAGAGGGCACTGTCGTTATCGTTATGCCTGCCGTATGTCAGAATTGGTCTCTTCATATATATATTTGGTAACCTATTTTGGCTACAAATACAATTTGGTACACTGGATGGATCAGTTTCCCTAAGTGTGAAACTTACATCAGCAGAGATATGTGTCCTATTCGCATGTAGACCCTTTGATCGTGATTCCGAATTATAGATTTATCCTTGGTCTATTAGCACAATGCTCGTGCTCTTGTTCCAATATGTCATTAACTAACTATACATAATAGACGTTGTAATGCGTATTTGTTCAATGGAAAACAATAATGAAATAATCTGCATGCACATCCATGAACCGGGTGGGCCCATGCAGCAAAGCGATCGTAACGCTAAGACGATGGTCAAATCATCAAATGGTCAAAATCTTTAACCTGGACTTCGACAGTCGAGGCGCTATATCATGTGCACATCTTATGAAAAGAATGTTTCACGTCAGTCGCCAGGACCACATTCAGAGAGCTCACATGCTGAAACTCAAAAGAACGTGATTTATTCCTCTCCTGAAGAAACACGAACCAAACGGAAATAAAAGGTTCAAACATTCTTGTGATAATTATCGGTGAAATGTTCCATACTGTTGCACATGGGACATGTCCTATAACTGCTTCAGAGAGCCAGTTGTGTGGCTATGGACATCTTTTGCATGTATATATATTGATTCCTGTCCCCAATATATATATATATATATATATATATATATATATATATATACGACAGTTATATATATTAGTTTTACGACAGTTGTTAGTTTCACTGCATGACCTAGCTGTTTTGTTGTAATGCCTTCAACTTCATGTACCGTAACCATCATCAAGTCAATAGCTTAACCCCATCAGGATACACAGTGCATTCAGCTACCACGCACCTGTGGATCTACTGACTGGTCAGCACTGGTCAGATAAATGGCATTGTTTCCTCTGACCATGATCAGTCCATGTGAGTAATATCGGAGGAGGCCAGAAGACGCCTGTGAAATTGACATCGATCACCCAGGGTCTGAGAATGGGAGGAGTAAAGGTGCTAAACTACGACCTTGATGATTGCTAGAAACACTTTGTCAAATTCAATATCGCATTATCTATGTCAATAAAAAATAGTTTGCACATGGACAAATGACCTATTTCCATTTCTATCTAGAACAATGAGAAGAAGACTGTCTGTTTTGGTGTAACGTCGTACCGGATATCTGCTCATTATAAATCACTTGTTTCACTGCTTCATTTTCAAAGAAAGCGGTGCTATACGAACTATATTTTCCTGAAGAAGAAACAAGTACCGAACAGAAATGAAAATTTCTAAACATTTGTGTTATGATTATCGATGATCTGTTTCATGAGACCTTTTGATTTGTTGCACATGGGAAATGTAATTATATCAACGTGCCGATTGTGTTGCCATAATTATCTGTTGCACAGGAGAGTTCAAATACAAATCTCGTTTACCACAAATCACGTTTACCGCAAAAACACAGACACGTTTGTCAGTAACCAGATCTATGTGCTTCAAGCTTTAACAGAGGTTATGTGGTCATATTTGTCCAATTGTGTCTGCAACCAAATGTCACCGTTGACGACAGAATCAATGTAATCCAGCATCTTGAGCTCGTGCAGTCAAATGAAACAGATCAGGTCACCTTCTCATCACTTCTTGTTATTGATCTATAGTAATCATTAGAATTGAATCGGCGTTGTTATTCCGTTGAAAATAATTATTTCAAGAGAAAACCAAAGATTGGTGTTGAAGATATTCATTCTCGAGATGTATCCCAATCTGCATTTGAAGTTGTTTAAGCCCCAAACCAGATGTTTTTCAATGTAAAACAGTTGTTAGTTTCAGTGCATGACTCCTTTGTTATGTTGTAATGCCTTCAACTTCAAGTACCATAACAAATATCAAATCAATAGCATAAACTCATCTGGATACACAGTGTATCCAGCTACCGTGCACCTGTGGGTCTACTCACTGGTCAGCATTGGTCAGCACTGGCAGTCTCACAGATCAACGGCATTGTTCCCTCTGACCACGATCAGTCCATGTGATTAATATCCGGGGAGACCAGGGGACGCTTGTGAAATTAACATCGATCCCCAAGGGCCTGAGAACGAGAGGAACAAAAGTGCTAAACTACGATCTTGATGATTACTGGACACTGCCGCGATGTCCCTTTTGATTTCGATCTGTGATTCGAATGAACGGGTTTACAGATTTACTGCGTTACCCATAACGTCACAATGCTAGATTCGTTCACTGCCTTATATTTCAACACAATAACTAACGTTGTTTTATTAATATACTGACATTACTTTTACATTTATATACATTTATATAGCTCTAATATCTAGTCTCAAGATCGCTGCTGAACTCCATATGCAATGCTGAAAAAATGAATCATTAATCTAGATTTGAATGTGTTGAACGTCACTACTGATCGAAGAGGGGGGGGGGATTTGTTCTACAAAGTTGGGCCGACAAACTGAAAAGACCTATCACTAAATGTTTTTGGTCCGGCAGACCACTGTCTGGCATCGAACAATGCAATGATTTACATCATGAGCATCTATATTACTACATAACATACGATGCAGGTCTCCACCAATGATTACTTAACACAGATATATGTACGTTATACAATCGACTTGAGAGTGTACGAATGCTATAATATCTTTGTACATATGTTATAAAGAATGGATATCCTTGTGTTCACATCAAGTGGTTCATACGAGTATCGAGATTTAACTTTGTCTTTATTGCTCCTTTCCAAAACAGTTTATGGTGAACATGTGGAGAATGTTTCCCAATATGACAATTGACAAGGCATATTTTTGTGTGCATTTTTTTCACGGTGCCTGTGTCCGCTGCCACTGGTGTGCAGTTTATCATTATATGGCTATAGAGACTAATGTAAGTCTATTTAAGCTCGGTTTCAGTGGCAGAAAGTAATTAAGCGCCGGTGTATCTCTGCGCAGTGTCCTTTCGAGCTTTGGGATGGGAGGGTTTCTGGCTTTACCTAAGGAGGGCGACTGAAGGCCTTTTCCGACATCACAATTTGCAATGTGCGGATATGTTTCATCAACTTCAAATGTCTGTCAGCTTCCAACACATCTGGGTCCAACAACGGAGACAGACCTGTTTCAGAAGATTCATCAATGACATAATATGGACATTCATGAGTGAATTATGTTGTAATCCAGTTACTCATTGCTGTTGCACATAATGGACACAATGTATTGTCATCTGCGGTTGTTAGCTTCAGTTTCGTGATTTGATAGCATTTATTAATAATTATTCCATAATCTTGTTCCGTCTTTTGGTGATTTCACAACATAGTTCTGAACCAACAGATTACCGGATTTACGGGGTGACAATGTGCCCACCTTTTCATGAAGAACTAATAGCATAACGTTCAGAGAGTGAATAAAAAAACACATGCGTGTGATAGCGTTTGGGTCGTCTATAAGTCGCTTTTCCTTATCTATAGTTTCATTTCACATACACCCACAGTACCAAAGACAACCGTAATCAATTCATATTTTACTTTTAATCATGCCATACGATCGTTACTAAATACGCATCAAGAAGATTTGGGAAGACATGGTGAAGGCTAATATTAAACTCGTCAACTTGCACATGGGAGGGTTTTGGAGTACGGAATTATTGGACGAGAAAGATGAGTACATTTCGAATTTAATAATTAATCTGTCAGTAGTGAACTGCTACGTTTCTCAGCTCGATACTCCTGCTTGTAGTTTTCACCCCAGTGGTCAACGTCTGAGTAGGGGCTTTAAGAAAAACCTCAGTAACTATCAAAAAGGATTGTTGTATCCTTCATATAAAAACAAGAGCACCTTAATGTAGCTCGTGTCCACCTTTGCTTCACTACCGGTGATGTTGATTTCTGTATCATGGCTTGCAACTTTTTCAGTTCAAAGAAATGCCATTACATTAATGCCAGCTGGAGTCATCGTTACAGGGAACCAATTGAATAATGGTGCCTGGTGTTTTTATGTTGTTCGGGCACACCATATTCTGGACAGAGAAATAAATTCACCTTGATGTTAGTGTCTTTTTCACAAACCAAGCAAATGCCGCCGGCTCTGCAATATATCCTACTTCATGAAGATTTCGAAAGACCCACATTGTGGGTATGCTTTTCAATGTTCTTAACGTGCACGTGATAGTAATTACCCTCTTCAAGACTGCCTGAGGTAAAATATCCACTGATTTAAGGGAACAACCATTTTGTTGTAATGGTCAGGAGTCTATTTTATCAAACTTAACTGACACTAAATATATAATTTTATACAAAAAAATGTAGAGACCTCAGTTCTTTGGATGATTAAAATATGGTCTACAAAAAGGGCTATGATCTTCCGAATCAAATGCTTGCTCCCTAATGTGTAGTTATCTGCGCGTTGTACAAGCTAACCGAATTTTTTATCCATTTTGGACACACCTTTAATCCGCCCGTTTGGTTATGTCCTGCAGAACAAAGTTGATGTGTGAACTCCGTTTAAATTCCACACAAAAAGTTATAACCATGTATTTTATGTGTAGTCCATCTTGACAGAAAGTGGAGTCATATTTTGTGCCTGTCACTGAGTGTTCGTGACTGTTTCTTAATCTGTCCTGTGGAGTGGAAATTGAGTATGCCACTACTCGTTGATACCGGTTATTTCCATTTACATCTGACCAAATTATATCAAACATCTGTCAGTCAAAGTTAAAAGTGATTGTAGGTTTACGCCACACACATCATTCAAGCAATAACTTTTGCGTCTTGATCAGGCAAACCAGTGGTCGACAACGTCAGCATGAATTCGCGATTTCCGGGCACGGTCTTTCGAAAGAACACGATCAGATATTGTAACAACCAGCTCTTCAATCGACGCATACATAGGGACCTGCTTCCCCACCGAATCTCTTGTGAGTATCAGTCAGAGGTCAAACATTAGATTGCTAGTCAGGCAAGTGTGGTTCAGTCTGCACATGTTCCGAGATTTTAACACCACCGCCCTATCTGAACACCATTTCAAGTAATCAAAGTTACTCAATTCCCACTAAACAGAATGAAATTAGATATCAGTATGTATAATTGTATGTATGCATCCATCTTTTTGCCTCATTTGCCTTCGCATTGGCAAGAGTACAGTTTTCCAACTGCAAGTACAATTTTTGTAATCAGCCATGACTATGGACACTCACATCCAGTGACTTGTGTCTTATCCAGTGACTTGTGTCTTTCAGGATTGATTATTGCAATGCTCTCTATGTAAACTTACCATAAAAATTACCATAGCCAAGTTACTGCAAATTCAGAACTCTGCAGCTTGATACATCTCAAAGATTCAAAGATCTGGACACGCCACCCCTGCTCTCCCCGTCTGCTCTCGAGACAAGATTTGTTTTTGAGTTTGTTTTTTCCTTTTTTTATTATTGTGTTATAAATATTTCAAACATGGATTTAGTTATCTAATCTGACAAACAGAATATATATTTCTCGCTGATGTTCTTTTGCTTATCATGTCTGAAAAGTATTGCGTTAGAGATGCGGCATTTAAGGGCGACTAAGGTAGTGATTCATTTTATGGACGTATAGGTTTAATTACCTTTCAGTTGTATTGCTGAGAGTGATAGCTCAATTATCTTGCACTTTTCTGTTGTCTGTCTGCATTCACATTGAAAAGACAGTCGGACATGTGCTTCATTATATTGTCATTTGGTGTTACAGGAATATGAGGTGATTACTGGTTACACAATCCACATCACAAGCGCTGTCGTGAATTGAAAACCTCGACGCCAGAGAATAATCAGCTGTGATTATCTGTCGAAACAGATTCGAAAATTATATGAATCGGTGATGACAGCAGTTGTACGCGAAAGGGGTTAGCATGTCCAGCTGTAACTATCGCATCCGTCACTTAGTCAAATTGCAGAGACATGTACGTGTTTGCTTGTAGCCTGACCCCTCACAGCACTACTCTGGCAGTAACAAAGACTCTGAACATGCACAGGTATATCCTCTGCGTGTTCCGATCCATTCCATTTGGCGTTTGTTACTTGCCTCCTTTAGGAACCTATCCAAACACAAATGGAAGTCAAAACAATTAAAAATGAACAAAATATGTACTGTCCAAGTAGATCCCAGAAGTAATCTCAGTACACGTAAAGGAAGACCAAGGGAAATAACACCTGGTACAACGAGCATACATTTTAATAGTGCACGGATCATGTCCCCAATTTTTAAATACATTCTAAGGGTATTAACTCTATGACAGCGTATGGGAATCAAGTGTTTGGACAGATCCAACAAATTCATCTAAGTTTTTGCGATACGACCCAAACCATCCCATAAACCTCCGGCTCCCCCAAACATAAATTACATTGTTAATCTAACATAATTTCTTTTGTGGAAAATATTTAAAAAATAACACACATCGTCTTCTCTCTGTATGTATGCTGCGTTCGCCGTTGCAGTGAAATATTTCACGCTGCGAATGCACGTTCTCCAGGCTCCTTTGACAAAAAAAACAAACATGGCAATCATTCATATAGTGTCAAAACAAACACAAAGCATTTACGTTAAATCCTTGAGTACATTTCTCTATAATCAATGTAATGAAGGCATAGAATGATCAACAACCACCTCCTTGTCAACGTTGTGACGTCAAAGAAGAGTTAGAAAAACAACTATCATCAACTAAATAATAAAATGTTAGCGGTTTCTTTCCACTTCGATGTCATCACACTGTCGATACCCCGATGTCCACATAATGTTAAATATCTTAGGGAACAGCTTTCTAATTTCCTTTCAGCTATAAGTGTTGAATTCTAATATTCTGAATCGTAATATAATCTTACTATAGTATTGATCAAAAAGATGCAGTTGTTAAGTTTCCTAAAAATGTTTATGTCGTCCACAGGCGCCCAGCATGTTAGTCCTAGGCCAAATGTTAGAAAAGTCCCTATCTTTTAGGATCTCTCAGCAGCAGTAAAAGCGTTATCCAGTTATTGGTATGACAACTCCCACCCTCCAGAGATTCTTGTCAATGTGGAACTAGACACAGAATGTATCAGGTTGCTGAAAACAAACAAGGTTTACCCCGCTGTTGAAACAGTGTCCACATGTTCATAGACCAACTTCATGACTATTAACCGCATGGTTTAATGGACGGTGACAAGCACTGATGTTCAACATGATCAGCGTATGCAGTATCGGTGATAAGGCCTGGTGTATCCTATTACCTGATAATGATGTTATCTCTTCATTTGGCCTAAGTGTTGAATTCTAATATTCTGAATCCTAATATAATCTTACTATAGTATTGATCAGAAGGAGGCAGTTGTTCAGTTTCCTAAAAAGGTTTATGTCGTCCACAGGCGCCCAGCATGTCCAATGTGTTGTGGACAGTTTAATCCATAACTGAGCATGGTATTGACAATTATCAATGTTGGGGGGACGTTGAAAGGAAACCATCTTGCGGAACCACCTCTATATTAATACAACGTATCCTAATTTGTTTTCATATTTTGGAATGAGTTAGATAGTTTGGTTTAACGCTGTTTGGAACAGTATTTCAGTAATGTCCAAATTATGATAGACAAACAATGAATGGCGGATCGTGCAAGCCCAGTGCTCCAATCTCTACTACTCTCATGTGAATTAGTAAAACTGTATTTCACCCACGTTTTGTGATTAGCAGTAAAATAGCCTAAAAATGTAATAAAATCGATACCATTTCAGAAGTACAATTATTATATAATAACAATGCCTTGCAAGTTTTTACCCCAAATGGGTTAATCATGGGTGTACTACGTTCTTGAGAGTCCGCTATACTTCACTTCAGTCCATGGCATTAGAATTTGCTTATCACAAGTGGAATAGTAAGGAGAAATGTTATTGTTTTCAATTTATTCAAAAGAGTTAACCTAATCGAAAGAACTTACTCACTAACACAAATATAAAACGTTCCTACCATTAAAGCTATCCAGATAATAAACGCCTTCCCATATGAATGGAAACATCAAATATAGAAAATATTCCAACAATATGTTCACTGACTGCACACGTCCTGCAATCGAAATGTTGTTATTCCTACGAAACAATAGTCTTTTGGGTTACTTAACGCTGATCAAAGTATTAAAATGTAGTTGCGTGCAGCCCTCTAATTTCATGTGCTTACTGTCAAGACCTTATTCTGATTGAATTCAAAGCATATTAGAGGATCAACAGCAATTTATGACCTCTATCTTGACTCTGAGAATAGTTCCATCACAATCTTTCTAGTTTGATAGAATCAGTTTCAAAATCGCAAGGATTTGAGGCATCAATACCAGTCAGTGAGAAAGCGTTGAGGAAATCCTTTGATGCGTGTAGATTTCGGATGTCCATCACTCCGAAAATCAAATCTATCGAACGCGTTCGATGAAATTCTTTCCCCACCGAATTATCCCTGCATTGTTACTGCTGGTGGGCTGACAACGCAGCGAGAATGTTCGTTATCTTGTTTCCGAATTTACACACCCACTTTGGAAGACAATTCAAGCTGACTTATATTTGTAATGAGGATCTTGTCATGTTTATTTTTTTCTGAAGATGGATTATTTGAATCATAACACTTAGCAATATCAGTTTTTCATATCGATTTTTTGTTTAGATTTTTGCTATTTAATAATTATTTTTCTGAGTTATGGATAAGTTGGTTAAATAATTTTTCCCGAGATGCCTCGAGAATCCCCGATATACTACGAGTTGCCCCAAGCTGCATTTGGGATCAATGCACGACTACCAGCAGTTAAAGACAATAGCATCTGGCCCCGAGTTTTACTAAAGGGTGATTAGTTACTCCAATTTGAAAAAAACAACAACATCCAAATGCATTTTACTGAAATAAAGTAATCAATATTGAATGGTTAAGAAGCTTTTGGTTTTTTAATTAGCATCTCATCTGTTTCAAATTCTCAAAGTCAGTTTCAATTTTGAGTTCATATGTTCATTTCCAGAAATCAGTGTCTAATCGTTGAAATGAGCATTTGCCATGATACAGTGGATAACGTCATATGACAATCTTGCCATCGGTAGCATTCACGGAAAGGCTTATTTATTAGATACGATCGTTTTATAATCATTTAAAAGGCACATTTTGATTGACACTGCTCATACAGAAAAGTTTCTAAACTATATCTATATCTGCCCTTGTCTGATTGATATTTTGATGGGCATGTGTTTATGAGTCACTATCAAATAATGATGATAACAGGCTTTCGCGAAGAGGTGAGTGTATCCTACTCCGCTGGTGGCACAATCATAAACATATTCAAAGGTAAGTTAGTTGTTTAACTACAAAACATGTGCACATATCGTACCGCTCGAAATAGGGAATTGCATCAGAAAGCATTTATAGATTGTTGCACTGAAATGGAAAATGAACCTCAATATATCTGTCCTAAAACGTTTTGAAAGTATTACGAAAGCCATAAATGTTGTAACCCTGATAAAAATCTTTCTGAACCATTCGTGAAATATTCGTACAAATAGCATACTCGATTGCAACTGAAGAATTCCGAAATATGAAGGCTGAATCTGCTGGAAAATTGCTTAACCTGAAGAGAAGGTACCGTGAATGTACCAGTCAGGATGATGGGGTAGCCAATGGTTAAAGTGTTCGCTCGTTACGCCGAAAACTTGAGCTTGATTCCTCACAAGGGTACAATGTGTAAAGCCCATTTCTGGTGTTAACCACCGTGATATAGCTACAGTTGACGTAAAACCATAATCACACATTTTAACAGTTAAAAAAGAGACCGTCCGGTATCAGTTTTTAAAATATATTCCAAGCGTTACAGTAGGCAAAACCTTTACCGCTGAAGCAAACATTGGCGAACAATTACCATTCCATCTCTCTGATATCTCGACAAAATGTACTGTCTAAAACCGTTCCCACAAGCTTCACTCCTCGATGAACAAAAATCAGATAGAGTCAAACACAGCTGAAATTACTTCAGGCTTTCTTGGAAGTGGAGTGATTTACTATGTAATAAAATGAATCTTTTTGAACCCTCATTTCTTTCCGGGCTTATCGTCAATTTTGAAATACGCTTTATTACTTAAAAGGAAATGAAAGCGTTCTCGGATAAATTGCTTGCCCTTGACTGAAACAAATCGTCGCCGTTAGATTCTTTTGATGGGTAAAAGACGGCCTGAGCTATCTCTGAAATAGTTTTTCTCACTTTCACTGGTCGAAATGTACTAAAAACAATCACTGCTTGTGACTAAGTTCAGCTTTAATCAACGTTATCGACTAGGAAAGGGATATCTTTTGAGGATTAACTTACCCGACTTCATTTTCGACACTTATGGTGTGTAACAGAAAAAGGAATCTCTGCAATATTTACATGTGACCACAAAAACGCGGCGAAACAATCTTCTAAGACTATAATCGAAACCTGATCTAGCCTCCATTGGTATAAGAGGCGGGATCTCCTCCCGGTAGGGACCACACTTACATGCATTATTGGACAGCGTGCAATTTTCAGGTCGATTGCATGGGGGCACATCGAACGCCGTGTGTACCTATCTTTCAGCTGATATTACATTTGCTTAATGGACTTAACTTTGTGTTGGAATTGCGGGAGGCAACACACAGGCCTTCAGTTTTTATTCAGATTGTGAGGGCGATGCTTCTAGTAGTGGCGCAAGACATGCTTACCCTTTTTCGCGGATACCTGATTTTCAGTGATCCATTTACATCGTTTCCATCACTGCTTTGGCACCAGCCTAGTGGAATCAGTTTCGGCAGATAGTCGACATTATCTGATCTCTGGCATTGACGTTTTATATTCCTGGCCTCAGTTAGTCATGTAAACTACATTCCCCATATGTAATAAAAACTAAGCGCAAATTCAGTCTCTTATCAGAAATGTTTTGTTATACAACGAGGTGTGTGTTAATGTATGAATATATCGCCAATGTATATTGAGCTATTTAACAGCATTTAGAAGTGATACACATAAAACTAGAGAAATTATGGATGTCAAGTTTTCATTATGAGGAACATGACGTCCGGGAAAATGAGGAGGAGAACTTCCATTTAATGACAACTGCGGACACCTGTGTAATCACCACGCCCTAAAAGTTAATTAGCTCGCGTAGGTGCGTCTAGCTGTGGCCAATCTTCGTATGAGCAGCGCTTCAGCCTGTGCAATACTACATCTACGTCTCAAGGTAACTGTAACTATTTGGAACCCGACGCTGATCTTCAGTTCACATCTTGGATCTGTCGATTTGTTGCAATGTATTGCTCTGTAGTATGTTCATCTACCTTTTGGGGCTGAGATACCAGTATGGATGCCACAAGTTATTAGCCGATGAGCCAACATACTCTGGACGTTGTATATAACAAACATGTGTTCGACACTGGCAGTTGAGCCCGTCGAGTTTGGGGACTTTAAAGTCAAGGATGATGGTTTGATGGATGCACACGTATACTTCTAATCTTACAAGTACCTGGATTTTAAAGACGATGCTGTATTTCAGGCCGAAATCATCACATGTCAAAATGAATGTATTAAGGGTATTTGTGCAATTAGTAGTAAATTGTGGTAATATCTTAGAAGTAATCATTGGATTTATACTCTTAAACAAAATAGGGAAACTTCATTTTTAATTTACGATTGAAAAAAATGGGAGATATATCGGAGTCAATCAAAGTTGATATGATGATAATGAATGTTTTGTGAGTGCATTACCACTTGCACTTCCTTATGACAATATTTGATTTGTACAGTAATTGCTCTTGAAAAATGATTGGTATATGACATGAAATTTGCATGTGTACGATATTCATTTTAAGCAACAACAAAAAACGCCTAGAAAAAAACACTAACAACATTCTTGAAAACCGGAAAAATAAAAAATGACACTCCATGCACTTGTTGGGGCTACTGTGTTGTGCATGTGCATCCCATACGTTGTGTTTAGGAGTAGTGATAAAGCTAAAATTGTGGTGCGTTCATAATATGTCTGTCTTTGAACATTTTGTTAACGCTTCTACTTCCTACTCAAATTGAAAGTTCAGGTACCCCTATATATTAATTCTGTTCTTACGTCTCGGAGGATTGAGTTCAAACCTAACAATTATGGTTAACACATTTTCGGGAATCACATTTAGAGTTCACACAAGCAAAATCTCCAAAAATGGTACCGTTAAGATACCCCAAGGTCAGTATTGTGTGTGGCCTCGTGGGCATCGATGAAAGCGTTGCATCGTCTGTACATGGAATGAATAAGCCGGTTGATGAAGGCCATAGGCACTTGGGTCGATACTCTGCGAAATGCCTGATCGAGTCCTTCCGCAGTTGTCGGAATTGGTTGGAGGTCATTCAGTTTTCTTTGAATCTTGTCCCAAAGGCGTTCTATTGGCTTTAAACTCCGGACTGAGTGCAGGCTATTGTAGAGTGTGTATGCCATGTTGTCTTAGGAAGTCTAATGTTGCTCTGGCAGTGTGGGCATGTGTGTTGTCTTGCTGGAAGATGTGATTTCTGTAACGTCCAAAATGTGGTACAACGTGGGGTCTTATGACTTTGTCAAAATAGCGAGCAGCTGTCACGTCATTTCCTCATCCTGGACCAAGATTATGGAACATCACGGTGTCAACTAACTGGTTCAGACCGATTTCACGCCACACAATGATGCTTGGACCACCCAATGAGTCTCTTTCAAGAATACACTCATTGGAAAACAGTTCCCCATGCCTTCACCATACTCTCACTCTGCCATCGAATGTCGAAACACAATATCGGCTTTCATGAGATAAAGCACAGTTCTCCATCGTCGATAACGCCAATTTCGATGCTGAGTCGCCCATTTTGGTCGGTTGTGCCGGTGAGGACAGGACTACGATATGATCTGTGACAGCAGAGGATACTTTCCGCGTAAACATCGACGCACTGTATCAGCACTGATGGGTCTGTTGTGAGTCCCAATGGTATGACATGCTATTTCCCTCGCTCTGGGGAAGCGACCATGCAGATGGTTGCGCACAATCTGTCGGTCTTGACGTTGGGATGTTACTGAAGGTCACTCACTGCGTAGATGGTCTTGGATGCTGCTAGTGACCTGATACCACTCCTGCAGTCAGTAGATTGTCCTAACATGAACAGTAAAATGATTGTGCAGTCTGGACAACTTGCAATCGTCCCCAGACTTGGTTCCGCTGATCTCTCGTAAGTCGTGGCATGGTGACTGTGTGAAAACAAAAATGATTTCAAGCGAGTTTAAGACTCGCTTTCATTGGTAGGGTGTCACGGCATGCACGTGCATTTTACCACGTCTGCCTCTTTCGATGCGTTTGGTCGATATGCTTTTTTCATCAGAAACACACTGATGTTGGTAATAACTGTCAATTTGGATTGAAAAACATGTTAAGAAAACGGTACAATCATAATAAAAACACCACCTTGTAAGAGCAAAATTTTGCATTTTATTTTGAAAAGCGACGTTTCTTTGGTGGTTCAGTATATACACATATATATATATATATATATATATATATATATAATACCTCACGCATAATAAACCTCACGCCGTTCTGGGTGATGCATTATGTGTAGTTTCATGCAACGTTTTACAATGAATAACTCCGATGATTGTCTAAGAATAAAACACCTTTCTCTTCTGACAGCCGAGTGACCACATCTGTTTGCAGGTCGTGCAGTGGTCACTACGTACACTTTGACCTTGTGCTGATAACATAATTCATCCATGCCCTCAGAGGAGACTCCAACCCGTGAATATTTTTCTCACAGTATCTGGTGTTGATTAGCGATTTGTGTGCCGGAAGGGAAGACGTCCAAATAGCATATTCGTATCTGATAATATTAACCTAACGACTACCTCTAATGACCAAGAATACCCCCTCCTTTGAGCCGCGAGCTGAATGCAAGGAAATCTAATGTGACCAACTATGTAGGGTTTCATAGCTTCAGCCTAATCGTATTAAACTTCTGTCTCCTACCGTCAATAACATTTGCAGTTGCACCTCATTTACAGATATTTCCATAAATAATTGTGGGCTGAAAATGCAATTTTGCACCTTTAATGATGCATGAATAACGTATCGTTTTCCTTATGCAGCTTGTAAGAGCCTGTCTGTGGCATTTACTCTGGTAAACAACACAACAGCGTTGGTCTGTTCTTAGGACATGGGGAAATTACACGTCAAGTGAATTGGTTTACTGAAGAGGGAAACGTCAGCATGATTTAAAATTTCATGGCTTTCAGTGACATATTCAGTTTCAATAATATGTTCATTTCGACAGAATGCCTTCTTTATATACTACCATATACTGGGGATAGTCTCTGTGTGTAACGGAGGTAACTGATTTCTCAGACGAATCGTATTCAATGTTGCCCAGCGATGTTCGTACAGCTTCAATTCATGTTCCTTATGGGGAAATTGATCAGTGACATGAGGATAAAATATAAGGGATCTGACGCCAAAGTTATTTTCTGGACTTCAGTCATCATTTAATTCAATTAGCACTACACATGAAACAGAATGTATTGTGTCGCCATGTTTCAGTATAAATCGAAATAACTTAGACATCTTTAGACGAAAAACATTTGTAACATTCAAGGGCATCTTTGTGCTGTTTGCACTGATAACCCTAATGTAGACCCAAATGAGTTTTATTGTATCGTCTGATGTCATCACAAAGATCAGACACGTTGTCCTTCTGTCGGCAAAAGATCCTTCTTAATATTGATGAAGTGTCTTCCATGCCAACATCAAAGACAAATTTATTACACATGTGGGTGTACTTTTACAGATCTGTTATGATATATAAAACTCTTTATGAAGCGTTGTTCATCTTATACTTGTGACATAAATATATGAAAATAGTTATCAGCATATACCCTGAATATGTGGCTACTTACGTCCTAGACTAAGGCTTAGTCTCTGAATATATATAATTTTGATAGTAGCAAACAAGCCCATTTATATTGAAAAGGAGCCCTAGGGAGACCAGAGATTCAGAGACTAAGAACATCTGCATTGGGGCTACACGTGCTGGGGTCATTACCAATTAGAAGTCACATCATACAACCATCAGATAACGCTATAAGTGAAAGGCATATTTATTGGCCTTCCTGTTAAGCCCTGTCCTATCTCCATGCTGTCATCACCTCATGTGGGCCAGTCAAGTGCCCCTACTGCCTAACATTTTACTGTTGGGAAACTTGCAACCCACAATGTCACTTGGACACTAGATGACCAAGGTACAAGATCTGTGTGGAACACCAACAAAATTATTTATGAATTTGAACTTATCTCCAAATTCAAAAGTTTCCATTTGTATAATATGCAAAGAGGATATAGATAACCACCTTTTTTTAAACAAACTGTTCAATGGAAGTGAAAAGGCCAACATCTGTCTTACGCTTGAAGATGTTCTGGGTATTTCTAGATACAAAATCATCCTCACTAGATTTCATCTTGCATGCCTCAATCACATCACGAAGGTAAACAGATTTAATTCCGAGATGCTGTGCCTTTAGAATTTGGTTCTTCATGAGAAGGCGACTAACGGGGTCGGGTGGTCAGGCTTGCTGACTTGGTTGACACATGTCATCGTATCCCAATTGCGTAGATGCTCATGCTGTTGACCACTGGATTGTCCGGTCCAGACTCGACTTATTTACAGACCGCCGCCATATATGGAATATTACTGAATGCAGTGTAAACCCAAACTCACTCAATCACTCACTCTTCATGAGTGCTAGGTCCCTGCCATGATTAAAAGCCCAAAATTTAAGTTAGGGCTAGGTTTAGGGCTAGGTTTAGGTTTAGGTTTAGGTTTAGGTTTAGATTTGGGGGAACGGAAGGAACTCTTTCCTTTCACACAATACTCTTATATCAGGAATAAGAAAAATAACCCTTGTTTTAATTACAATTAAATCCTTAACCGCATTTACAATTGGGCTGCTATGTGTGGACCCAAATCAGACAATGAAACAATACTTTTTTACAACATTACATTCAGGAGGAACCTTTCCCCAAGATTTTGCTTGATTTGTCTCTTCAAGACCAGAAACTGTGCACAAGGCCTCCACTATAGCTTCATGTCACCCAATGTGCTGTTAATTAAGAGTTGACAGATGAAAATGTGAGGCAAGATTCCAGACCACTGGTGAGGATGTTGGTCCAGCCAGCCATGGTAGTTAGATATGTTTACTTTGTAATCCGACCCCCAAAGTGAGTTAGTTTTCTTGCAGATGTTAACAGACCCTGAACCTGAGGAAATCTAGACTTGCTTTATTTAGGGCTTTAGCACTGCAGAGAGGGCTTGGCAGTAGGGAAATTAATGTGGTTCAGGGACTGTGAGACAGACTACTTACGTCCCTGCCTTGCCATTTACCTTTTAGTAAATATTTGAACTGTGTATTCCCATTAAACTACTCTATCTATTTAACGTTTTATTGCATTTTTGTACTTTTATCGATCTGCTACGATATTAATGACATTAATCAGCCACAATAAGTGGCTCGATATGTATAGATTGGAAAAGTAAAAGACAATATTGAGAAGAGTTTTCGATTTAGTTATATTTAGCGCACCTTACTATGTTGCATGCATTATAACCTCTTTTGGAGATTCTCGTGATAGGATATGTTCTCAATTGCCATGCTTCTTTTAACTGTTAAACCAAACACGTATGAGGCAGTTACACAATTTGACTTTGCTATTTCATGGCATCTTACCCCCTACTAAGTTCATCATTGATCATGCTGACAAAGAGCTTTAACAACAGGCCACCGTGATAGAGAAAATGGTAAAACTTGACTCCCTCACTCACTCATGTTACACTTCATATACGTCTGATTGTTTTTGAATAAACTAAATATAGTTGTTACTTGACGGTAATGATAGTCTTTAGATGTATTCTTCCTACATGTTTACACATTGAAATTGTCCAATATACTAGGGGTCGTCGTTTCCTGTATATAGCACATATGTCTCCAAAGACTCCAAACGTGATAGTATGTTCTCCGGAATAATTCAGTAGTGAAAGGTCGCCCCGCTTTAAGGCAGCCCCAAATATTTCTTTTCTTTTCGATCATTTAACCCTTTAACAAAGAACCTTTGTACGACGTTTCTCTTCCCTAAGATTGTTCATACCAATGATTGTAATCCCCACCAGAGGGGTCTATGACCGCCCTTCGTCAACACATGTTGTGATAGGATGTGTAATAGGTCTTCCTATCGTTTCATCATTGTGTCTGCAGGAGATGGACAACGTGAGATTTCAATGACACACACACGTTGCTACGAAGCTTGGCAAAAGGTAGCTAAAATCGTCGTCAGAACCCGATAAGGTTTCAAGTGGTCTCTTTGATTCTGGAGAGCATGTCTCTCCCCAGGACATATCTGTTTCTTCACAAATTCAAGAAAGAAGACAGCAAAGACTACTGACAGATAGTTGCAGTTTTTGTGTCCATAAACAACGAGAGTGGGTTTGCACCTTGCCGTACTCCTTCATGTCGACCAAGTAATCCAGCGGCAGTTTAACGCTAACCTTCCAGAAGAACCGACTGTGTGTATAGACGAAATCCCTTGCCTCGCACTATTTGATCCAGCCCGCTTCTTCCATTTGCAAGTGTCGACAGAAATAGTATAACTCTGCGCAGATATTATCGAAAACCCATAACTCTCTGAGTCATAGAATAAAATCCGCCAGTGAGATAATCTTCATTTTGAGTCTTCATCATGCAGAGTCAGGATTGAGATGAACTTTGTACACACAAGCTTTTGTGGAACTATCACAATTGGAAACCAATCTTGAATAGGGCATTTTTTTAAATCTAATACCTACTTATGCAACAGTTCTGCAAATGGAAGGAGTACAGCATCTCAATTATTTGATGTTGTGATAGGGTGGAACTTGCTGACAAGCCCATCGATATTCGGACTCGAGCATAAATAATGTGTGTAGTAATATCCAATTACCAATGAATACTAAGTCTAAAGTCACAATTAAATTATAGGTTTAAAATAATGAACAATATAACTTGTAAAATGACCGAACGTTAAATCTTGCAGAAACACCAATTATTTCGAAGTACAAGCATGTGATTTTCATGTAAATATATGATGATTTACAGGTTTTAGAATCGATACGGTATTCACAGTAACGCCAGTTTAGGTAAATAATTCTCATTTAGCATCTGAATGATTGTGGCGGGTTTTATTGGCAAATTATGGACCAGCATTTATGACGTCAAACATACAAGCAAAATATCATCGAAGTTAGTCTGGCCAGTAAGTGAACAAGATGATGACACTGTTCCGATTGCCATCAGTGGATGCGCGAAGTTAGTCAATACTTTGAGGAAGCAGAGCGAAATTCAATCTCTATGCTGTAGGCTGAAGGGTATTTGTCTGCAAGCTCTTGTCAGTAGGGCGCCTTGGTAATGCATGTTATAACAATTGCCACTAACTGGAATTGGGTCGCGTATCTACCAGGGACGAATAACGATTCCCCTACCTCGCCTGCTCTTTTATAGGATATATTTGACGATAAGACGTTATGGACATTGATTTGGATCTAATGTCAAGAAATGTTGTATGTATGTTCGAAACCCTATTTTCAGTGGCGCCTTGGACTATCAAGAAGTTTGTCTTCACTTCATTCCATATCCCTTTATTGAGTAACGAGAAACAGCACGTTTTCAGCAGAAACTTTAGTCATTCCTCAAAATCTTTTTTCCTATTTTATTCTTTAGAATTATCTGTCAAAATATTTCTTCAACCCGATGTTACGGATAGTCAATAGAGAGGGAGACGGCAGCACAAAAGGGGGCTTAAAAAATTAAGTGTACAAAAGTTCACTGCTTGGCAAAACAAAGAATACATTGAATGTAACCAAAACATTACCAATACTATCCAATCATTACTTGGCTGAAAACAGTCGCTAAAATTTGCAAACGCAAGTTCCAGCACATACCTGTGTTGGATACCAGTATAAGACACCATCGAATAAATATTTATAGTTTAGACGATCTTACACATTGACGAATACCTTTAACCTCCAGATAATGTGTCTATATATGATTTTAGGCGTCCAGAGTGGTAAAGACCGAGCTATCATTTCCTGATGAATAGTTCAAGTAACTACCAAACTAGATTACTGGAGGAAGCAGTGCCGGTCAGATGTCCTCGAGCTAAGGATACATTCAGGCTTAAGAAGTCACTTCCGAAATTGAACTTCATGTAAACGCTTCGCGATTTTCACTACTCAGCGTTACACATTGATTACGGTTAATCTCTTGGCAATTACTTTGTAACCGGAAACCTTCCTGCCCGATTAATCCACATTGAAGAAAGACTCACCACAGTGATGGTGCTGTATATTGGCTGTGAGGTACTGGGAGGTGTAAACGACCACCCCTCCATAAGGAGATATACACACTGGTAACTTAACATACATACTTGTTTATTACATGACTGTTTCACTTTGCACGTGTATCATAGGTCCCTTATCAGTTATAACTGTGACTTTTGTTTGACGAAGGCAAGACTGATTTCATAACAAGTGGGAAGATATGTGTTGATTACTGTTGATTTCTCGCCGATCAATAGAGAGAGGGCACTGTCGTTATCGTTATGCCTGCCGTATGTCAGAATTGGTCTCTTCATATATATATTTGGTAACCTATTTTGGCTACAAATACAATTTGGTACACTGGATGGATCAGTTTCCCTAAGTGTGAAACTTACATCAGCAGAGATATGTGTCCTATTCGCATGTAGACCCATTGATCGTGATTCCGAATTATAGATTTATCCTTGGTCTATCAGCACAATACTCGTGCTCTTGTTCCAGGCCTTTCCCCACATGACTGGCTACGATGTGAATTAAATACAAAATGTCATTGTTTGAACAATATGTCATTAACTAACTATACATAATAGACGTTGTAATGCGTATTTGTTCAATGGAAAACAATAATGAAATAATCTGCATGCACATCCATGAAACGGGTGGGCCCGTGCAGCAAAGCGATCGTAGCGCTAAGACGATGGTCAAATCTTTAACCTGGACTTCGACAGTCGAGGCGCTATATCACGAGTCCGAGGGTTCCTTTTTACAAAGCAAACATAGCGCTTAGACGACAGTACCCTGACCGAGGTAATTCACAAAAATTAGATGGGGAAATTTTGACGTATGGCAGAGACTGTTGTCACTGTCGTGATTGTTGTACTTGATGCTTTTGTCAAGCCTTATGCGCAGTTCTGTTCACCAATGTCTGGGTGCATGTATTACAATACACGCAGTTATCGTTAATCAGTGCTTCATGTGCACGTCTTATGAAAAGAATGTTTCACGTCAGTCGCCAGGACCACATTCAGAGAGCTCACATGTTGAAACTCAAAAGAAAGTGATTTATTCCTCTCCTGAAGAAACACGAACCAAACGGAAAAAAGGTTCAAACATTCTTGTGATAATTATCGGTGAAATGTTCCATACTGTGACACATGTGACATGTCCTATAACTGCTTCAGAGAGCCAGTTGTGTGGCTATGGACATCTATTGCATTTATATATATATATTGATTCCTGTCCCCCAATATATATATCTCGTTTACCACAAATGAACAGACAAGTTGGTCAGTACTTGTTCCATCCAATTCATGTTATTACAGAAGTGATTTTGCCATATGTGTACAATTGTGGATGCTAAAAAATGTCACCGTTGACGACAGAAATCTGTAGTTCAGACTCTCTATAGACCTTGTTGACTCCAGTTCGAGTACATGGTAGCGACAATGATCGTCAGTTTCAACATTGAGATCAACCATAGATCAAATTGTTGGTTTATTTGTTGACTATACCAACTGGTGGACGCTGTGGAGGTCTTGTTGGAATTAATAAAATCAAGCATCTTCAGGTGATGCAGTGAATTGAAACAGATCAGATCAACTCTTCATCACCTCTTGCAATTGATCCATGCAAATAATTAAAATTGAATGCAAGATGTTAATAATTGTTGCTTGATTGCTTAACAAAAATCGTTGTTGAAGATATTCATGCTCGAATAGTATCCCAATATGTGTCAATCCCATTTTGGATTTGATTTAGCCCCGAACCAGTTTTGCACAATAACAATAGACGAATGATTTAGATGAAAGCAGAATTTTGATCAGACATCGTGATCTCTAAAATAACAAGCACATGGATGCGCCGGTAGGATTCACACTCATGTGCTTTCCACTCCGAGTACCTTTTTCAAATGATTGTTATGCGTAAATCACTTTTCACATCCTATTTGAAAACAATATCTTTTGTGCATATCAGAATACTTACATTGTCAGTATCTATAACGAGAAATCGAACACTGATTGCGTCTATTACCTTTTGGTTCATTCGTCACAGAAAATCACGAAATCCTTATGATAACTGACATTTCTATGACATCACTTTATTTTCAACACGTTATCCATCACCTTCACGCACACACAACGTCCGTTACAGGCTTCTATATTTCATGTACAACTACTTCAAGAGAAAATATTGACTTCGGCCATGTTATCTCCCAACGGCTAACCAAAGGCAGTGTGTCCAGGACATGTTCAAGACGATATCTGCCGTGTCTTCGGAAGGTGTCACAGTCACTCGGCTGTACTGCAACTGTTAAAGGTTATATCTATTACATTTGATCTTTGTGTTTCTGGAGTCTTCTTGATCTAGCTGTTTTGTTATAATGCCTTCAACTTCATGTACCGTAACCATTATCAAGTCAATAGCTTAACCCCATCAGGATACACAGTGCATTCAGCTACCGCGCACCTGTGGATCTACTGACTGGTCAGCACTGGTCAAATAAATGGCATTGTTCCCTCTGACCATGATCAGTCCATGTGAGTAATATCGGAGGAGGCCAGAAGACGCCTGTGAAATTGACATCGATCACCCAGGGTCTGAGAGTGGGAGGAGTAAAGGTGCTAAACTACGACCTTGATGATTGCTAGAAACACTTTGTCAAATTCAATATCGCATTATCTATGTCAATAAAAAATAGTTTGCACATGGACAAATGACCTATTTCCATTTCTATCTAGAACAATGAGAAGAAGACTGTCTGTTTTGGTGTAACGTCGTACCGGATATCTGCTCATTATAAATCACTTGTTTCACTGCTTCATTTTCAAAGAAGGGGGTGCTATACGAACTTTATTTTCCTGATGAAGAAACAAGTACCGAACAGAAATGAAAATTTCTAAACATTTGTGTTATGATTATCGATGATCTGTTCCATGAGATCTTTTGATTTGTTGCACATGGGAAATGTAATTATATCAACGTGCCGATTGTGTTGCCATAATCATCTGTTGCACACGAGAGTCCACATACAAATCTCGTTTACCACAAATCACGTTAACCGCATAAACACAGACACGTTTGTCAGTAACCAGATCTATCTGATTCATGCTTTAACAGAGGTTATGTGGTCATATTTGTCCAATTGTGGTTGCAATCAAATGTCACCGTTGACGACAGAAATCTCTATTTCAGACCTCTACACACCATGTCGACTACACTTGTCTATAGTAGTGACAGTAATTATCAATTTCAACACAAGGGTCACATATAGCGTAAACAGTGGGTTCATCTATTGGCTGTGCAAACTGGTCGACACTGTGGGGGCCTTGACAGAATCAATGTAATCCGGCATCTTGAGCTGGTGCAGTCAAATGAAACAGATCAGGTCACCTTCCCATCACTTCATGTTATTGATCTATAGTAATCATTAGAATTGAATCGGCGTTGTTATTCCGTTGAAAATAATTGTTGTTTGATTATTTTAAGAGAAAACCAAAGATTGGTGTTGAAGATATTCATTCTCGAGAGGTATCCCAATCTGCATTTGAAGTTGCTTTAGCCCCAAGCCAGATGTTTTTCAATGTAGCAAATAACAAATGATTTAGGTTGAAGCGGAATTTTGAACAAATGTCATGACAGTAGAATTCCAATTCCCGTTTCAAATAATTGGGGTTTTTCAATACGTTTTAAACTCAGGGCTCCAGATAAGGGCCGTATCGGCATATGTACGGATAAAAAGTATGCACGATACGGTACTAATAGTTTAGAAAACGTAGCAGGTACGCACCACAGCAATGGTGCATGGTCTTAGAATCATTTACAGACGTATTTACATGTACCTGTAAAAATATTGTTTTATTGTTCATTCACCTGTTCACATAGTAGCAATGAAACCCAAGATTACTGATACTCCAATAAGTTCCATTCAGTACTCTAAATGTACTCCTAAGGTTTTCCAGTACTCCTATATTGAAAAAATAGGGAGTACGTACTCCTGATGTTGAAAAATTATCTGGAGCCCTGCCGTTTTATACCCTTGTCCAGAAAATTTTGCGTGCATTTCAGGTTACACACATTTTTACACATTTTATGATGAAAAACCAAAATCTGATTGCGGTTATAGGGAGCGAGTAAATTCTTGCTTCAGAATGTCACAAAACCATGGCGATAATTGACGAGCATATAACAGTTTTTCTCTTTCATCACGTCAGCAATCATCTTCACACATACTCAGGCTGTGACAGACCGCCACAGTTCAACAAGAACTACTTACAAGAGAAAAGCGAATGCGTCTAGCGTCATCTCCTTGCAACTAACCTAAGGCTGTGTCTCATGTCTGTACACATGTCAGGTGACATTGTGTCCTTACATGTTCTGGATCTGAGGAAGCTGAATAGGCAAAATTGGGCTGATGACATTCTTTTGAATGACGTTCTCTTTGGAGTGAATGGTGTGTGTTGCTAAATAAACAAACTTCACATACGAACGATTCAAATTTAACAACTTAGACTTACTGCTCTCAATAATAAAGTCGCTTCTAAGGTACTGGTCACAGTAATTGGATATGCAGAGCCATATGGGTGTGGGTTTGAATCCCAAAGTCGCTCCGAATAGGATCCTTACTTTATCGTGTCCCTTCATCTAAGTCTGTATGTAGAAAGAAATGTAGTCTGAACATGTGCTTGTGGTCCGACACGCAGCAACGGCCAGGGTCTCCCAAGTCGTATATAAGTAATGATGTCAGGTACTGTGTTCGAAAGGGCATAAGTGTACTTCAGTGATATAAATACACATACGTTAAGTGTGCAACTCGATGTAGCGCTTGCCTTCGTAAGAACTAACACACCATTGAAGTGCGATCACCATAGCACCATTTGTGATTCTGAATCCTACTGAACTGTGGATACTAACACGTTGCTCGTTCTGTTTTTGCTGATGTCCTATATGCTCATCGCCTCCCTCTGACTAGAGGCTTTTATGACAGTTGTTACTTTCAGTGCATGACTCCGTGGTATTGTTGTAATGCCTTCAACTTCAAGTACCATAACAAATATCAAAACACAATAGCATAAACTCATCTGGATACACAGTGAATCCAGCTACCGTGCACCTGTGGTTCTACTCACTGGTCAGCATTGGTCAGCACTGGCAGTCTCACAGATCAACGGCATTGTTCCCTCTGACCACGATCAGTCCATGTGATTAATATCCGGGGAGACCAGGGGACGCTTGTGAAATTGACATCGATCCCCAAGGGCCTGAGAACGAGAGGAACAAAGGTGCTAAACAACGATCTTGATGATTACTGGACACTGCCGCGATGTCCCTTTTGATTTCGATCTGTGATTCGAATGAACGGGTTTACAGATTTACTGCGTTACCCATAACGTCACAATGCTAGATTCGTTCACTACCTTATATTTCAACGCAATAACTAACGTTGTTTAATTAATATACTGACATTACATTTATATATATTTATATAGCTCTAATATCTAGTCTCAAGATCGCTGCTGAACTCTATATGTAATGCTGCAAAAATGACTCAATAATCTGGATTTGAATGTGCTGAACGTCTCTACTGATCGAAGAGAGGGTGGGGGGGGAGTAATTTGTTCCACAAAGTTGGGCCGACAAACTGAAAAGACCTATCACTAAATGTTTTGGGCCGGCTGACCACTATCTGGCACATGTGTTGTTGTGATGACCTCAGATGACGGGTTCGTTGATATTCTTGCACAAGGTCTGAGAGGTAAACTGATATATCATTTTACACAGACACACATATACTTGTCTGTCTGTGTGTCTGTGTAGTGGCTCTGGCTTTTCGCCAGTGGTGAAATATCAAGGCATGCTTTGATTTTGATTTGTTTTTGGTTTTGGAAGCCACACTCTGCGATATCACATCTACATGTGGACGTTCAGTCATCGAACAATACAATGATTTACATCATGAGCATCTATTACTGCATAACATACGATGCAGGTCTCCACCAATGATTACTTAACATAGATATATGTACATTATACAATTGACTTGAGAGTGTACGAATGCTATAATATCTTTGTACATATGTTATAAAGAATGGATATCGTTGTGTTCACATTAAGTGGTTCATACGAGTAACGAGATTTACATTTGTCTTTATTGCTCCTTTCCAAAACAGTTTATGGTGAACATGTGGAGAATGTTTCCCAATATGACAATCGACAAGGCATACTTTTGCGTGCATATTTTTCATGGTGCCTGTGTCCGCTGCCACTGGTGAGCACTTTATCATTATATGGCTATAGAGACTAATGTAAGTCTATTTAAACTCGGTTTCAGTGGCAGAAAGTAATTAAGCGCCGGTGTATCTCTGCGGAGTGTCATTTCGAGCTTCAAGATGGGATAGTTTCGGGCTTTACCTAACGAGGGCTACTGTCATCTGCGGTTGTTAGCTTCAAATTTCGTAATTTGATAGCATTTATTAATACTTATTCCATAATCTTGTTCCGTCTTTTGGTGATTTTACAACATAGTTCTGATTACCGGATTTACGAGGTAACAATGTGCCCACCTTTTCATGAAGAACTAATAGCATCAGAGAGTGAATAAAAAAACACATACTTGTGATAGCGTTTGGGTCGTCTATAAGTCGCTTTTCCTTATCCATAGTTTCATTTCACATACACCCACAGTACCAAAGACAACCGTAATCAATTAATATTTTACTTTTATTCATGCCATACGATCGTTACTAAATACGCATCAAGAAGATTTGGGAGGACATGCTGAAAGCTAATATTAAACTCGTCAACTTGCACATGGGAGGGTTTTAGAGTACGAATTTATTGGACAAGAAAGATGAGTACATTTCGAATTTAATAATTAATCTGTCAGTAGTGAACTGCTACGTTTCTCAGCTCGATAATCCTGCTTGTAGTTTTCACCCCAGTGGTCAACGTCTGAGACCTTAGGCCTGTGGTTAACCTACCACTATGGTTGACACGCTGGGACATAACTGGGACACCGTGAGTAGGGGCTTTCAGAAAAACCTCAGTAACTATCAAAAACGAGTGTTGTATCCTCCAAATAAAAACAAGAGCACCTTAATGTAGCTCGTGTCCACCTTTGCTTTACTACCGGTGATGTTGATTTCTGTATCATGGCTTGCAACGTTTTAAGTTCAAAGAAATGCCATTACATTAATGCCAGCTGGAGTCATCGTTTCAATCAGAGTTACAGGGAACCAATTGAATAATGGTGCCTGGTGTTTTTATGTTGTTCGGGCACACCATATTCTGGACAGAGAAAAAATTCATCTTGAGGTTAATCTCTTTTTCACAAACCAAGCAAATGCCGCCGGCTCTGCAATATATCCTACCTCATGAAGATTTCGAAAGACCCACATTGTGGGTATGCTTTTCAATGTTCTTAACGTGCACGTGATAGTAATTACCCTCTTCAAGACTGCCTGAGGTAAAATATCCACTGATTTAAGGGAACAACCATTTTGTTGTAATGGTCAGGAGTTGTATAATATCAAACTTAACTGACACTAAATATATAATTTTATACAAAAAAATGTAGAGACCTCAGTTCTTTGGATGATGAAAATATGGTCTACAAAAAAAGGTTTGATTTTCCGAATCAAATGCTTGCTCCCTAATGTGGAGTTATCTGCCCGTTGTACAAGCTAACCATTTGTTGTATGTGTAGTCCATCTTGACAGAAAGTGGAGTCATATTTTGTGCCTGTCACTGAGTGTTCGTGACTGTTTCTTAATCTGTCCTGTGGAGTGGAAATTGAGCATGCCTCTACTCGTTGATACCGGTTATTTCTATTTACATCTGACCAAATTATATCAAACATCTGTCAGTCAAAGTTAAAAGTGATTGTAGGTTTACGCCACAGACATCATTCAAGCAAAAACTTTCGTGTCTTGATCAGGCAAACCAGTGGTCGACAACGTCAGCATGAATTCGCGATTTCCGGGCACGGTCTTTCGAAAGAATACGATCAGATATTGTAACAACCAGCTCTTCAATCGACGCATACATAGGGACCTACTTCCCCACCAAATCCCTTGTGAGTATCAGTCAGAGATCAAACATTAGATTGCTAGTCAGACAAGTGTGGCACATGTTCCGAGATCTTAACACCACCGCCCTATCTGAACACCATTTTGAACAAAGTTACTCAATTCCCACTAAACAGAATGAATTTAGATATCAGAACTTGTATAATTGTATGTATGCATCCATCTTTTTGCCTCATTTGCCTTCGCATTGGCAAGAGTACTGTTTTCCAACTGCAAGTACTGCAAATTCAGAACTCTGCAGCTTAATACATCTCAAAGATTCAAAGATCTGGACACGCCATCCCTGCTCTCCCCATCTCCTCTCGAGACAAGATCTGTGTTATTACCAATCATTGCCTCAGCAATGGAAACTATCCTTCATATTTTAAGGACTTGATCTGACTGTATTATCGGGAGCATGCACCTCAATTCTCCATTTGGGCGGGACTTAATCAGCCTCTGTCTACGTCTGTGACGTCTGACCGTGACAGTTGGCAGTCCCCAGTCATGGAAGTCTCTGCCTTCTGAACTTAGAAAGACTGAATCTGAAGATTTGTTCAAGTCTCTCTTTGAAACTCACATATTCCACTCCACATTTCACTCATCTTTTAGAATTGTGTGTATATATGTGCATGTAGTTGGATGTTACTTCGCCATAGCGCCAGTTAACACATGTACATGGATTCAAGGCGCTTAATCAAATATATTATTTATTATCTACTTAATATGTTTCATTTCATCATCTTTCACGTGGACAAACCACCTTGAGGTTTTACATTTATCAATATTTATACAAAGGATATGAGGATAGTGACGAGACTTAACGTCTGACGTGGCAACAACATACGTTTACGACCAATATCACTGCAGTTAATCTTACATACGAGCGGATAGGAATTTGAATGTATCGTGATATTTACAGAGAAGAGTTGGTTCCATACAAAAGCACTTAAAAGCATATGATAATACGCACAAAAATAGTATATACAGTACGTAATAGAAATGGATTGGTGTGAGCATGCATCAGTGGTTATACCACAATGGCCATTATTCTTATTACTGTTGTTGTTCTTCTTGTGTTTTTGTTTTGTTTTTGGGGGGTGTCTTTTTTTATTATTGTGTTATAAATATTTCAAACATGGATTTAGTTATCGAATCTGACAAATTGAATATATATTTATCGCTGATGTTCTTTTGTATATCAGGTCTGAAAGCTATTGCGTTAGAGATGTGGCATTTAAGGGCGACTAATGTAGTGATTCATTTTATGAACGTATAGGTTTAATTACCTGTCGATTGTATTGCTGAGAGTGATAGCTCAATTATCTTGTACTATTCCCTGTTGTCTGTCTGCATCCACATTTAAAAGACATGTGCTTCGTTATATTGTCATTTGGTGTTACAGAAATATGAGGTGATTACTCTTTACACAATCCATAGCGCATTCGTGAACTGAAAACCTCGACGCCAGAGAATAATCAGCTGTTATGTACGTGTTTGGTAGCCTGGTATATCCTCTGCGTGTTCCAATCCATTCCATTTGGCGTTTGTTACTTACCTCCTTTAGGAACCAAACTGTTGTGCTTCAGCCGAGTATGTGGGTCACATGTTTTTTCCGTTATATTAGAAGTAAATAAAATTCAGTTACACAAATGGAAGTCAAAACAATTAAAAATGAACAAAATATGTACGGTGCAAGTAGATCCCAGAAATAATCTCAGTACACGTAAAGGAAAACCAAGGGAAATAACACTTGGGACAACGAGCATACATTTCAATAGTGCACGGATCATGTCCCCAATTTTTAAATACATTCTAAGGGTATTAACTCTATGACAGCATATGGGAACCAAGTGTTTGGACAGATCCAACAAATGTATCTAAGTTTTTGCGATACGACCCAAACCATCCCATAAACCTCAGGCTGCCCCAAACATAAATTACATTGTTAATCTAACATAATTTCTTTTGTGGAAAATATTTAAAAAATAACACATGTCGTCTGCTCTCTGTATGTATGCTGCGTTAGCCGTTGCGTGATGCCAGTGAAATATTTCACGCTGCGAATGCACGTTCTCCAGGCTCCTTTGACAAACAAAACAAACATGGCAATCATTCATTTAGTGTCAAAACAAACACAAAGCATTTGCGCTAAATCCATGAGTACATTACTCTAGAATCAATGTAATGAAGGCATAGAGTAATCAACAACCACTTCCATGACAACGTCGTGACGACAGGGAAGGGTTAGAAAAACAACTATCATCAACTAAATAATTAAATTTTAGCGGTTTCTGTCCACTTCGATGTCATCGCACTGTCGATACCCCGATGTCCACATAATGTTAAATATCTTAGGGAATATAAGCTTTCTAATTTCCTTTCAGCTAACAGTGTTGAATTCTAATATTATGAATCGTAATATAATCTTACTATAGTATTGATCAGAAAGAGGCAGTTGTTCAGTTTCCTAAAAAGGTTTATGTCGCCCAAAGGCGCCCAGCATGTCCAATGTGTTGTGGACAGTTTAATCAATAACTGAGCATGGTATTGACAATTGTCAATGTTGGGGGGACGTTGAAAGGAAACCATCTTGCGGAACCACCTCTATATTCATACAACGTATCCTAATTTGTTTTCATATTTTGGAGTGAGTGAGATAGTTTGGTTTATCGCTGTTTGGAACAGAATTTCAGTAATGTCCAAATTATGATAGACAAACAATGAATGGCGGATCGTGCAAGCCCAGTGGTCGAATCTCTACTACTCTCATGTGAATTGGTAAAACTGTATTTCACCCACGTTGTGATTAGCAGTAAAATAACCTATAAAATGCAATAAAATCGATACCATTTCAGAAGCACAATTATTATATTATAACAATGCCTTGCAAGTTTTCCCCCAAACGGGTTAATCATGGGTGTACTACGTTCTTGAGAGTCCGCTATACTTCACTTCAGTCCATGGCATTAGAATTTGCTTATCACAAGTGGAATAGTAAGGAGAAATGTTATTGTTTTCAATTTATTCAAAAGAGTTAGCCTAATCCAAAGAACTTACTCACTAACACAAATTTAAAACGTTCCTACCATTAAAGCTATCCAGATAATAAACGCCTTCCCAAATTAATGAAAACATCAAATATAGAAAGTATTCCAACAATATGTTCACTGACTGCACACGTCCTGCAATCGAAATGTTGTTATTCCTACGAAACAATAGTCTTTTGGGTTACTTAACGCTGATCACAGTATTAGAATGTCTTTGCGTGCAGCCCTCTAATTTCATGTGCTTACTGTCAAGACCTTATTCTGATTGAATTCAAGGCATATTAGATGATCAACAGCAATTTATGACCTCTATCTTGACTCTGAGAATAGTTCCATCACAATCTTTCTAGTTTGATAGAATCAGTTTCAAAATCGCAAGGATTTGAGGCATCAATACCAGTCAGTGAGAAAGCGTTGAGGAAATCCTTTGATGCGTGTAGATTTCGGATGTCCACCATTCCGAAGTTCAAATCTATCGAACGTGTTCGATGAAATTCTTTTCCCCACCGAATTATCCCTACATTGTTACTGCTGGTGGGTTGACAACGCAGCGAGAATGTTCGTAATCTTGTTTCCGAATTTACACACCCACTTTGGAAGACAATTCAGGCTGACTTATATTTGTAATGGGGATCTTGTCATGTTTTTTTTTTCTGAAGATGGATTATTTGAATCATAACACTTAGCAATATCAGTTTTTCATATCGATTTTTTGTTTAGATTTTTGCTATTTAATAATTATTTTTCTGAGTTATGGATAAGTATAACTTCAAAAGATGATTTCAGAGGATGATGATAAAATGATGACATTGCTGATGCTTTTTATCAACAACACAATTCACCTGGGTAATCCGGACAAATTCATTGTAGCTAATTTACGTTGGTTAAATAATTTGTCCAGAGATGCCTCGAGAATCCCCGATATACTACGAGTTGCCCCAAGCTGCATTTGGGATAAATGCACGATTACCAGCAGTTTAAGACAATAGCATCTGGCCCCGATTTTTCAAATTTAAGAGTTTTTACTAAAGGGTGATTAGTTACTCCAATTTGAAAAAACAACAACATTCAAATGCATTTTACCTAAAGTAATCAATATTGAACTTGGCAGACAATTTGAATTGGTTAAGAAGCTATTGGGTTTTTTTAATTAGCATCTCATCTGTTTCAAATTCTCAAAGTCAGTTTCAATTTTGAGTTCATATGTTCATTTCCAGAAATCAGGGCAGTGTCTTATCGTTGAAATGAGCGTTTGCCATGATACAATGGATAACGTCATATGCCAATCTTGCCATCGGTAGCATTCACGGAAAGCTTATTTATTAGATACGATCGTTTTATAATCATTTAAAAGGCACATTTTGATTGACACTGCTCATACAGAGAAACGTCAAAAGCTTCTAAACTATATCTGTATCTGCCCTTGTTTGATTGATATTTTGATGAGCGTGTGTTTATGAGTCACTATCAAATAATGATGATAATAGGCGTTAACGAAGAGGTGAGCATATCCTACCCCGCTGGTGGCACAATCATAAACATATTCAAAGGTAAGTTAGTTGTTTAACTGCAAAACATGTGCACATATCGTACCGCTCGAAATAGGGAATTGCATCAGAAGGCATTTCGTCACTGATGCATTGAAATGGAAAATGAACCTCAATATATCTGTCCTAAAACGTTTTGAAAGTATTACGAAAGCCATAAATGTTGTAACCCTGATAAAAATCTTTCTGAACCATTCGTGAAATATTCGTACAAATAGCATACTCGATTGCACCTGAAGAATTCCGAAATATGAAGGCTGAATCTGCTGGAAAATTGCTTAACCTGAAGAGAAAGTACCGTGAATGTACCAGTCAGGACGATGGGGTAGCCAAATGGTTAAAGTGTTCACTCGTTACGCCGAAAACTTGAGCTTGATTCCTCACAAAGGTACAATGTGTAAAGCCCATTACTGGTGTTAACGACCGTGATATAGCTACAGTTGACGTAAAACCATAATCACACATTTTAACAGTTTAATAAGAGACCGTCCGGTATCAGTTTTTAAAATATATTCCAAGCGTTACAGTAGGCAAAACCTTTACCGCTGAAGCACACATTGACGAACAATTACCATTCCATCTCTCTGATATCTCGACAAAATCTACTGTCTAAAATCGTTCCCACAAACTTCACTCCTCGATGAAAAAAATAAGATAGAGTCAAACACAGCTGAAATTACTTCATTCTTTCTTGGAAGTGAAGTGATTTACTATGTAATAAAATGAATCTTTTTGAACCCTCATTTCTTTCCGCGCTTATCGTCAATTTTGAAATACGCTTTATTACCTAAAAGGAAATGAAAGCGTTCTCGGATAAATTGCTTGCCCTTGACTGAAACAAATCGTTGCCGTTAGATTCTTTTGATGGGTAAAAGACGGCCTGAGCTATCTCTGAAATAGTTTTCTCACTATCATTGGTCGAAATGTACTAAAAACAATCACTGCTTGGGATTAAGCCCATCTTTTATCTGTCTTCGTTATCGACTAGGAAAGGGATATCTTTTGAGGATTAATTTACCCGACTTCATTTTCGACACTTTTGGTGTGTAAAAGGAAAAAGGAATCTCTTCGATATTTACATGTGACCACAAAACCGCAGCGAAACAATCTACTAAGACGGCAATCGAAACCGCATCTAGCCTCCATGGATATTAGAGGCAAGATCTCCTCCCAGGAGGAACCACACTTACATGCTTTATTGGACAACGTTCAGTCCTCAGGTCAATTGCATGGGGGCACATCGAACGCCGTGTGTACGTATCTTCCAGCTGATATTACATTTGCTTAATGGTTTTAAGTTTGTGTTGGAATTGCGGGAGGCAACAAACAGGCCTTTAGTTTTTATTCAGATTGTGAGGGCGATGCTTCTAGTAGTGGCGCAAGACATGCTTACCCTTTTTCGCGGATACCTGATCCATTTACATCGTTTCCATCACTGCTTTGTCTCCAGCCTACTGGAATCAATTTCGGCAGATAGTCGACTTGGCTGATCTCTGGCATTGACGTTTTATGTTCCCTCAGTTAGTCATATAAACTACATTCCCCATATGAAATAAAATTCAGTCTCTTATCAGAAATGTTTTGTTATACACCGAGGTGTGTATTTATGTATGAATATATGGACAGTGTATCTGGAGTAATTTAACAACATTTAGAAGTGATACACATAAAACTCGAGAATTTATTGATGTCAAGTTCTTTATTATGAGGAACTCGTCGTCTGGGAACTTCCGTTTAATGACAACTGCGGACACCTGTGTCATCACCACGTCCTAAAAGTTAATTCGCGCGCGTAGGTGCCTCTAGCTGTGGCCCATCTTTGTAGTTTATGAGCAGCGCGTCTCAAGGTAACTGTAATTATTTGGAACCCGACGCAGATCTTCAGTTCACATCTTGCATCTGTCAACTTGTTGCAATGTATTGCTCTGTGGTTTGTTCATCTGCCTTTTGGGGCTGAGATACCAGTTTATCATCTAATGGAGGGTGTTATCAGTGCAATAAAGCAATCTGATAAACTTGGTATCCAAATCTGATAGCTATGCAAATGCATTACGTCAATCCACGAACTACTTTCACAAAACAGCACACACGCCATGCGAATCCTAAAACATTTCATTGATGACGTCGTCGCGAGTTTACATTGTTTGTAAACAAACATGTCTGACCCCATTCTCAAAATTGGTGATTCTGTAAGATTTGATGACAGAGATTCTGGAGTCGTTACTGCAGTAATTGACTTGGGAAAACATGAAACGGATTACTTCGTTCAAATTGAAGGTACGGATTATGAGGCACAATCGTCTAAGAAAGGTACCAACCAAAGATTTCGATCTATAGATCACAATACAGACAACGAATCGATTCCGTCAGGTATCAGAAACTGATATTGATGAGGTGATTACCCGCAATGAAAATAGAAACACTGCCAGGAAAACTCAGCCCGAGTTTGTTGTTCTTTTTAGACAGAAAGATCTTATTTTAAGCATGAGTTATGTTTGCACTGTGTTAGCGACTAGTCGCAACCATATGCCGCCGTCATGAACGACCTTCACCTTGGTGTACCAAGTATTCTTACGCGAATGCTCGATTCTCTTCCTATAAATTCACCTACGATGTGCTTCTTTTTTTTAGAGTAATTTTAAGAATGACATTTTATGATAAAGAGATTATCAACCTCGTCTGTTTCCGTGTCATTAATACCACATATTAGAAATAAAAAAATATGTATTATGCTCGCCAAAGGCTTTCATGATACAATTTTTATTCCTAATATATGATATTAATGATACGGAAAAACACTCGGTTAATAATCTCTAAATGGATGCCCCAAGCCGGCTATTTTGCTTTCATCCAAGCCAACATACTCTGGACGATGTATATAACAAACATGTGTTCAACACTGGCAGTTGAGTCCGTCAAGTTTGGGGACTTTAAAGTCAAGGATGATGGCTTGATGGATGCACAAGTATACTTTTAATCTTACAAGTACCTGGATTTAAAAAATATATTTCAGGCCGAAATCATCACAAGTCAAAATGAATGCATTGAGGGTATTTGTGCAATTAGTAGTAAAATTGTGGTAATATCTTTGAAGTAATCATTTGATTTATACTCTTAAACAAAATAGGGGAACTTCATTTTTTAATTTACGATTGAAGAAAATGGGAGATATATCGGAGTCAATCAATGTTGATTTGATGATAATGAATGTTTTGTGAGTGCATTACCACTTGCACTTCCTTATGACAATAGTTGTTTGCACAGTAATCGCTCTTGAAAGATGATTTGTGTATGACGTGAAATTTGTGTGTACGAGTTTCACTTTTAAACAAAAAAGACGCCTAGAAATAAAAACACTAAAGAACAAATAAACTTTGGGTTTTTGGTACTCTTTTAACTATTACATATGAAAGATTTGTGGTTAGTCTTATGCGGAACACCAAATTCATTCTTAAAAAACTTGTGGTTAATTAATACCGAGCAATTTAAAAGTCGCCTGCTTCACTCTCGCCCGCCAACGAAACCACAGACAGGTAACGTAACTCTGTCGACAGAGCACTGCAGTGACGTCATATGAGGAAGGATTTTCAGTTAGTTGTATAGAAAGTGTGTAGAAAGCTCATCATTTTGATGATTTCTCTACACCAACGAAGACATGCCGAATCGTTGCGTTGTCGTCAATTGCTCCGAGGGGTCGGGCGATGGTGTCACCATGCACAGATTTCCACAGGACCCCACAGTTCGTGCTAAATGGGTTATGTTTGTGAGTGCGAAGCAAACGTTGTAGAAACCCTGAAACGATATCTTACTTGTGTTCAGACCCCTTCACGGAAGTTAAAGAATCAAAACTACTTACTAGTTGTAGTAAAATATGTATATGATTGATGACCATAAAGATTTTCCATGACACAACTTGTAGCATAGCGATTTCTTCCTCGGAAGCGATGTTGTGGTCGAAGTAACAAAAATACTGTAAGCAGTTTTATATTGACACCCACCTCGCTTCCATGAGAGAAATTGTTATGTTATAAGCTATGTCATGCAAAATCCTATTGGTCATCAATCAAATACATATTTTACTACCAGTAGAAAGTAGTTTTGATTTTGTAACTCGGTGAAAACAAACCTAAATAGCATTTATCCTCAGACTGGCAGATGTTCGCGACAGGGCGCAGCCATTTTTGAAACTTGTAGTCACGGGCTAAAGTCTGTTAGATTTTTTAGATTATGGTTTGTTTTCATCAAGTTAGAAAATCAAAACTACTTTCTACTCGTAGTTAAATATGTATTTGAATCATGACCAAAAGGGTTTTGTATGACACAACTTATAACATAACGATTTCTTCCACGGAAGCGAGGTGGGGGTCGAAGTGACAATACTGCGCGATAAATTTCTTGCTACATTCACGTGGTTAACGTCCACTCACCAGTATGTAGATACTAGTCAATGTACGTCTTTATATTTGGTCTTATAATCTTAATTAGTTTATTATCATACTTGTATGCATTTTGAAACTAAATAAAAAGCAGACGATGTGCTGATACTTACAGTGAATTTATAACAGAACTGTAATATCTAGACATTTTATAGTTTGCCAATGTGAATCATAATTCGCACACACGCCCTAATGTATGTTGTCTGTCTGATTACACTTCACGGCGAAAACAATGACTCTTTTGAATGCTACGACAAATGATTAAAAACAAAATGCAAATATTAAAATAAAAACAGATTAAAGTTATAGGAACAATGTCAGGCTATTACCTTGTTCGAGGAATGTATCCATCAAATTCCACAAAAACGAGTGATGTGCCATTCATCTGCAGCTGTTCCAAGTGATGTGTCTTTTAACAGTCTAATATACGAAAAAGTGACATATCGTTTCAGGTATTTCACATTAGTGTATAGTCTCATTTTCACAGACACGACAGAGTGTATTCAGTATAGATTAGTAAATCTACATACATAAACACTACCTTTTATAAATCCGCTGAGTAAGATAAAAGTAATTAATCAATCAGCGTGTTATCGGTTAATCCTTTGATCGATGTTTATAATGTTGAATATTTACTCCAGACACAAAAATGACAAATGGGAACCTTTGTCGGGTAATCTAAGTGGTGTTACCACTAATTATACCTGTTATAAATTCATCAATTGACCATCAAGTGAATAGTGGCAAATAACATGACTTGTGTAGGTTTATACCACCTAACACGGGTTACAACAAGGGAGTATTAATTGCCGTATTGCATGCAATTTTAATTGCATGTGAAATCTTATGGGCCGACACTGTTTTGAGAATACAAACAGAACTTTCTTGCATAAGAAAAACATATAAGCATTTGCTGTGAGCGAGGCTGATCATCGTTTTCGCTATCACTAGCGTCTGGCTCGAACAACTAAGGCCTAGCGACACCAAGCGATTTTGACAGAATCGTCTATGAAAACAAGTTGTAACTCGGAAACTAGGCAAAGCAGGAGACAGAATTAAATGACAGTAGGTTGTGAGAACATATAGCTTTCATTTTTCACAACAGTTGTCACGAGTTCAGGTTTATACAAACCTGTAAACAAGATAATTTACCCCCTGAAATGTACATGAATTCTGCATCGGCCCTCATATCTATTCCTCATATGACGTAACAGAGGCGCGCCGCTCTGACGATGCCAGTTAGTGATTTATGTATTTGTACCCCTCTAGAGTATATGTGATCTTTAACAACATTGTGATGCAAGATGATTGTCAAAAGTAATGGTCTCCTATAGTGTTGTGTACCTTCTTGAAAAAACGGAAAAATAAAAAATGACACCCCATGCACATGTATGTATGTATGTATCTTTTATTTTTTTCACTCATTACTCACGTATTAAATGTGAAGATTAGCAGAACATATCTCCAGATTCAAAGACAGGTGAACAGTTAGTATTTTGTCAAGACACCATAGGCAGCAATGCAGGCTTCAATGCGGCTGGGCATACTACTGATCAAAGAAGTTAGAAAGTCGTGGTCCATGCTGTCCCAATATCGGACTGCCTCAGCAATATTTGTCAGATTGTTCTTATTGACACTTTCCTTCATAAGTCCCCAAACATTTTCTATTGGATTTAGGTCAGGGTTATAGCTTGGCCAATCTAATAATGTCATATTTTGGGTCCGAAACCAGGCCTGTGAATGCTTTGAATGATGTTTTGGGTCGTTGTCCTGCTGGAAAATCAAAACATTTCCATAGAACACGTGAGCAGATGGAAGTAAATGTCCCTCGAGAATATCTGTGTACGGCTCACTGTTCATATTCTCTTCAAATACACAGTGGGGCGTTGCCCCTAACGCAGATATGCCACCCCACCCGTTAAATTTCGGACTGTACTTTGGGCACTGATACAAAGGTTTTTTCAGTTTGTTTGGTCCAGAATTTCAGTGTATTAGGAAACAGCCACACAGCACTTTCATCTGAGAAAATCGACATTGTCCCAGTTAAAATTTCTATGCTGTAAGCACCAGTTCAACCTTCGCTCCTTTTGTTCAGGTTTCATGATCGGTGATGGAATTCCTCGACTTTTCTGCCAACCCATTGCATGCAGCTCAGTTCTAATTGTCTCCTTACAGACAGCCACAGTTTCTCTATCAATCACATCCAGCCTTAAGTTTTCTAAACTCCTTCGTTTGTTTTTAGAAACAAGAATACCAAGCCGCCTCCTGTCACCAACAGTCAATTTTCTGGGCCTACCTGCGCCTCAAAACACAATAAACATTGGACAAAGGGATGCCTGTTCTACTTGAAATCACTTTAGCTGATCTGATGTCCTTGTTATAATACTCTAAAATCAACTTCCTCTTCTCTAAATCATCCATACTGAGGATCACTGAAAATGTCGTCTGCTAGCAAGTAAACAAAGGGGGATAACTCTTCATAAACTAATGAAAAAGGATTAACGGAGTTGTCTCTCTTGAATGAAACCAATCACTTGATAGCTGGTCAAGGTTGTTTATACTAGAAACCCAATTAAACATATTCCTAAAATTCTCAATAATTTCTGGTCATACTATACATATATTTACACGTGAAGGTCCGGGTAAGAATGTTGATCTTCAGTAACCCATGCTTGTCGTAATCGAGATGGTCAGGCTCGCTGACTTGGTTGCCACATGTCATCGGTACCCAATTGCGCAGATCGATCCTCATGCTGTTGATCACTGGATCGTCTGGTCCAGACTCGTTTATTTACAGACCGCCGCCATATAGCTGGAATATTGCTGAGTGCCTCTACAGTACCTCTACATAAGAAGGGTGACACCAATAACCCTGACAATTACAGAGGCATATTTCTGTAGTATTGGTAAATTGTTTACATCTATCCTCAACAAAAGATTAAACATGTGGGCTAATATTAGAGATAAAATTCCTGAAATACAAGCTGGCTTTAGGAAAGGTTATTCCACATCTGACCATATTTTTACATTGTATGCAATTGTGCAAAAGTACTTAATAAGAAGAAAACGTAAATTATATGTAGCATTTAATGACTTTAGAAAAGCATTTGACTCTGACAATCGACAGAAATTGTGGGCTTGTTTAAAGCAGGCGGGATTAGATGGGGAAAATGTTATTTATGTTACGAGGTATTTATGCCAGCGTAAAGGCTTGTGTGCGTAGCAATGGGGGGATTCACTGACTATTTTGAGTGCCCACTGGGTGTGAAGCAAGGATGTTTGTTAAGCCCTATTCTCTTTTCCTTCTTCATTAGCGAATTGGAAAATGAAATAATTCATAAAGGCAAACATGGTGTACAACTATATCCTGATATTTTGGAGATTTTAATGCTACTGTTTACAGAACCAATTAGACATTCTGGAGAACTACTCGAAAGAATGGAAATTAGATGTTAATCTTGATATGTCAAATATTGTTGTATTTAGAAGGGGTGGACCAATCGCTAATGGCGAAAAATGGTCTTATAACGGCATTCCAATGCAAATAGTTTCTGAATACAAATATCTTGGAATACTTTTTAATTATACATTGAATATGGGTAAAACTGCTATTGCCTTATCAGCAAAAGCAAAAAAGGCTCTGGTGTATCTGCTTTCATCACTTTATCCATTAGCGCCAATAACACCAAAGATGTTTTTTAAACTTTTCGATGCACAGATACAACCAATGCTTTTGTATGGGGCGGAGATATGGGGTTTCCAGACTTTTGAACCGATTGAAAAGATACATCTATTGGCATGTAAGAAGTTCCTTAATGTTAACATTACAACACCAAACTATATGGTATATGGAGAATGTGGAAGATACCCACTTTATATATACTCTTACCTTTGCTGCATAAAATACTGGTTCAAAATACTGAAAATGCATGAACAGCGTCTACCAAGAAAGTCATATAACATGCTACTTAATTTAGATAATATTGGTTATGTAACATGGGCATCAAATATAAGAAATCTGTTATTTTCGTATGGATTTGGATATGTGTGGATTTTCCAAGGTGTCGGTAACGAGTGGCTGTTTATGAATGAATTTCGCCAAAGAGCCGTGGATATGTTTCGCCACAATTGGATGAATACCCTTAATCTATGTTCAAGATTTGATGTATATAGATCCTTTAAAACATTGATCGAACCTGAGACATATCTATCAAACATTACAAGCAAGAAACTTAGAAATACAGTTATTAGATTTAGACTTGGCTTGACAGATACAATAATCAATACTGGCCGTAACAAGTCACTCGCCAAACATCTCAGATTTTGCCCTGTCTGTATGGCGGATATCGAAGACGAATATCATCTGTTATTTATATGTGACGCTTATGCCGATTTAAGAAAGGAGTACATTCCACAAAAATATCTGGGTCACCCTACAAGGGAAACACTTATAAGAATTTTATCATCAAAAGACGAATCTGTCCATGTAAAATTAGCCCTGTTTTTAACACATTCGCTGTCTTTAAGGAAGAGTCTAATTTCTCCTGTCAACTAACCTAACAATGTTATGATGCTTTCCACTGTTTGCAATGTCCATACCTTGCCTGTCATTACAATACTATGTATACGGGCCAGAGGCCTTATGTACAATAAACCATCTTGATCTTGATCTGAGTGCGGCGTAAAACTAAACTCACTCACTCACATACATATATTAAACCTCACGCATAATCTCCGTTCTGGGTGAAGCATTATATGTAGTTTCATGCAACGTTTTACAATGAATAACTCCGATGATTGTCTAAGCATAAAACACCTTTCTCTTCTGACAGCCGAGTGACCACATCTGTTTGCAGGTCGTGCAGTGGTCACTACGTACAATTTGACCTTGTGCTGATAACATAATTCATCCATGCCCTCAGAGGAGACTGGGAATATTTTTCTCACAGTATCTGGTGTTGATTAGCGATTTGTGTGCCGGAAGGGAAGACGTCTAAACAGCATATTCGGATCTGATAATATTAACCTAACGACTACCTCTAATGACCAAGAATATCCCCTCCTTTGAGCCTCGAACTGAATGCAAGGAAGTCTAATTTGACCAACTATGTAGAGTTTCATAGCGTCTGACAAATCTTATTACGCTTCTGTCTCCTAACATTAGAAAATTATTTTCAGTTGCGCCTCATTAACATATATTTACATAAATAGTTGTGAGGTGAAAATACAATATTGCACCTTTAATTCTGCATGGATAACGTATCGTTTTCCTTATACAGCTTGTAAGAGCCTGTCTGTGGCATTTACTCTGGTAAACAACACAACAGCGTTGGTCTGTTCTCTTAGGACATGGGGAAATTACACGTCTAGTAAATCGGTTTACTGAAGAGGAAAACGTCAGCATGATTTAAAAGTCATGGCTTTCAGTGACATATTCAGTTTCAATAATATGTTCATTTCGACAGGATGCGTTCTTTATATACTACCATATACTGGGGATAGTATGTGTGTGTTTAGACATGTACCGGAGATAACTGATTTCTCAGACGAATGTTATTCAGTGTTGCCCAGCTTCAATTCATGTTCCTTATAGAGACATTTTATCAGTCACACGAGGATAAAATATAAGGAATCTGACGCCAAAGTCATTTTCTGGACTTCAGTCATCATTTAAACCAATTAGCACTACACATGAAACAGAATGTATCGTGCCGCCATGTTTCAATACAAATCGAAATAACCTAGACATCTTTAGACGGAAACTTTTGTAACATTCAAGGGCATCTTTGTGTGGTATGCACAGCTAACTCTAATGTAGACCCAAATGAGTTTTATTGTATTGTCTGATGTCATCACAAAGATCAGACACGTTGTCTTCTGTCGGCAAAGGGTCTTTCGTAATAATGATGAAGTGTCTTCCATGCCAATTTCAAAGACAAAGTTATTACACATGTGGGTGTACTTTTACAAATATGTTATGATACATAAAATTCTAATTGAAGCGTCGTTGATCTCATGCATGTGACATAAATATCTGAAATTAGTTATGAGTAACCTGCTATTCGCCTTTAAGGAATTATTTGGACTGTGTATCCCCATTAAAACTACTCAATGTAGTTAACGTTTTGTTGCATTTTTGTGCTTTTATCGATCTGCTAAGAGATTAATGGCATTTATCAGTCACAATAAAGTGGATCAATATTTATATATTGGCAAATCAAAGCACAATATTTAGAAGAGTTATCGATTTAGTTATACTTAGAGCACCTTCCTCTATTACATGCATTATAACCTCTTTTTGGGATTCTCGGGACAGGATATGTTCTCAGTTGCCATGTTTCTTTTAACTGTTAACACGTTACACAATTTGACTTTGCTATTTCATGGCATCTTACCCCCTACTAAGTTCATCATTGATCATGCTGACAAACAGCTTTAACAACAGACCACCGTGAGAAAATTGTAAAAATTGACTCACTCACTCATGGTACACTTCATATACGTCTGATTGTTTTTGAATAAACTAAATATAGTTGTTACTTGACGGTAATGATAATCTTTAGATGTATTCTTCCTACATGTTTACACATTGAAATTGTCCAATATACTAGGTGTCGTCGTTCCCTGTATATAGCACATATGTCTCCAAAGATTCCAAACGTGAAAGTAAGTTCTCCGGAAAAATTCAGTAGTGAAAATGTCGCCCCGTTTTACAACAGCCCCAAATATTTCCTTTCTTTCAGGTCATTTAACCCTTAAACAAAGAACCTTTGTACGACGTTTCTCTTCCCTAAGATTGTTCATCTCAACGATTTTAATATTCAAATCCCCGCCAGAGGGGTCTATGACCGCCTTTCATCAACACATCTTGTGATAGGATGTGTAATAGGTCTTCCTATCGTTGCACCATTGTGTCTGCAGGAGATGGACAACGTGAGATTTCAATGACACACACACGTTGCTACGAAGCTTGGCAAAAGGTAGCTAAAATCGTCGTCAGAACCCGATAAGGTTTCAAGTGGTCTCTTTGATTCTGGAGAACACGTCTCTCCCCAGGACATATCTGTTTCTTCACAAATTCAAGAGAGAAGACTGTAAAGACTACTGACAGCCAGTTGCATGACAGCTTTTTGTGTCAATAAACAACGAGAGTAGGTTTACACGTTGCCGTACTCCTTCATGTCGACCAGTAAGCCCGCGGCATTTTAACGCTAACCTTCCAGAAGAACCGACTGTGTGTATAGACGAATTCCCTTGCCTTGCACTATTTGATCCAGTCCGCTTCTTCAATTTGCAAGTGTCGACAGAAATAGTATAACTCTGTGCGGATATTATCGAAAACCCATAACTGTCTGAGTCATAAAATAAAATCCGCCAGTGAGATAATCTTCATTTTGAGTCTTCATCATGCAGAGTCAGGATTAAGATGAACTTTGTACACACAAGCTCTTGTGGAACTATCACAAACGTAAACCAATCTTGAATATGTTTTTTTTATAAAATCTTATACCTACTTATGCAAACGCTTCTGCAAATGGAACGAGTACAGCGTGACAATAATATGATGCTGTGATCAGGTGGAACTTCCTGACAAGCCCATCGATATTCGGACTCGTGCATAAATATCAATAATGTGTGTAGTAATATCCAATTGAATACTAAGTCTAACGCCACAATAAAATTACAGATTTAGAATAATGAACAATATTACTTTTAAAATGACCAAACGTTAAATCTTGCAGAAACACCAGTTATTTCGAAGTGCGAGCATGTGATTTTCATGTAAATTTATGATGATTTACAGGATTTAGAATCAATACGGTATTCACAGTAACGCCAATTAGGTAAATAACTCTGTCTTAGCACCTGAATGATTGTGGGGGGTATTATTGGCAAATTACCCTTAACACGAACAATGATTTGGATTTAACACGACATTAAAGCAATTGAGACATTGCTATGCACGCAAGCACTGTCCAAGGATAGGCGGATGAGGGGCAATGCATGGTTCTCACACACATGTCCGACTTGATGTGATGACGTCATTACAGGTGTCAGATAGTGGTACTCCTGGCTACACAAGGATGACAAGCACGCGTGTGTATGCATTGACGGGTTACATTCAGTCTAATCATCTTCTACAAAGCAACATTGTACTTTGTTGTCATTTCTTAAGATAGTCATGTTCATGTAGTTTAGGACACTCTGTATGTGAATGATGTAATTGTTTCTTCATCAAATGCAATTTCAGTACACAAACGTTGTAGCCAATACGTCGAGGAAGTGGTGATTTCATTGCTGATTTATTCAATGTTGTTGCAGGGTAGGTGTTGCTGTTCCGCCAGCAAGTGATACAGTCATATGTGCTGGTAGTAAAGTGGTGTGGTGATTTAGTTCGATTCCTCACAGGATTATGTGAAACCATTTCTGTTGTTCCCAGCCCTGCTATTGCTGGTCACGTTTAATAAGAAAACTAACATGTGAAGCCATATTTTATCCCACTTTCCTTTTCCACATTCCTCAACAAAATAGCAAAGTAGTAACAACAAGTTGAAGTTATGTAGGAAATGGATTACTTATCCAGCTATTAGTCATTTTTATTTAAGAAATGTGGCAATAACAGCACCTTACACCATGTTTAATAAGTTATCGACTTGAAGAAGGAGTTAGAGTTAGGATGTGTGTCTGTATGGGGAGGGTAAATAACTAGTGTCGGGTTTGGGCCAGACATACCATTGATTGATTTTACTTTCAAAGCTGTCTGGGTTTGATTACTCACAGTCAATTGTCGCCGATGCTGATAGTTAATGTCGTCCCTCGTGACATGTATTTCTGACCGGTGGTGTAGTCGGACCCATAACCTCCATGGTTTGTAAAAAAGGATGTAAAAGACTTGTCACAGAGGAGATGCGTGGAATGTCTCTAAATTTTGAGCTTTTCAGCTATGTATGTATGGAGTTAGAATTAGTGATATACAACATATCTGTTTGATGATGGTTCGAATTGAGGTATGTCTTCCAGAAATTTGTGTGTGCGTGTGTTTATGTGGCGCGCGCACGTGTGTATATTCGCACACTTACCATTCCTGACAAATGCCTGCTTTGTAGTGCTGGTCAAATGAGATACCATTCCGAGCCGACCAACCGACCATCCTTTTCCTGCCGAGTGTCATACACGGAAAAACCAGCAGTACCATTATATGAAATCTCGTGTTATGCCACGGCCATATATTCAACTAGTGACCTTCCATTCCCCGGGCAGACGCTCTCTCAGCTAGACCATAAATTTGGCATTTATCTTTTGATGACATATATATAATACAAAAGTTAACATATCGTTTTTAGTTTCAACAAAATCTGTAAATGTGCTATCGCGTGTAGATTGTGTGGTCGACTTTTTGCAAGGCAGCCGTCGAGTCGCAGGAATATTGATGCGCGGTATTTGGTGAGAAACATTTGTTCATGCAATTGTGTAGAACAGCAGGGCAGGACAAACTAAGCCTTTCTACGAACATCTCGTAAATAATTTTCAGTGATTCCTTCGCCACTATTTTTCCTTTTAAGATCAATAGAATCTGTTCCGGCAGATAACACGTTATTCCCGTGTGTTAATGTTTCATATTTAGAAGACTTCCAGTCGGTATCGCCTCTCTGGATTACATTCTGCACGACTATCTAAGATGAATAGCACAGGAAAACATGAGGATATATGTGATTTACCACAGTCCAAGCCATTGTATAACCTCTCATTCTATCTGTGGCCACTATATAACGTCCATTGATCTATTAGACCAAACTGTAAATGCATTTATACACACATACACGACTTAGAACGCTTATCAGACATAAGGCGTTACAATGATGGGCTAAGAGGAGTCTTCGTTTTGGTTCTTTGGCTGAGCATGGACCAGCCTTTATGGCGTCAAACATACAAGCAAAATATCATCGATGTTAGTCTCACCAGTCGGTGAACCAGATGATGACACAACTCTGATTGCCATCACTGGATGCGCGAAGTTAGTCAATAGTTTGAAGAAGCAGAGCGAAATTCCGTTTCCATGCTGAAGGCTGAAGGGTATTTATCTGCAAGCTCTTGTTAGTAGGGCGTCTTGGTAATGCATCTTATAACAGTTGCCACTAACTGGAATTGGGTCGCGTATCTACCAAGGACGAATAACGATTCCCCGACATTGCCTGCTCTTTAATAGGAGATATTTGACGATAAGACGTTATGGACATTGATTTGGGTCTAATGTCAAGATATGTTGTATGTTTGAAACCCTATTTTCAGTGGCGCCTTGGACTATCAAGAAGTTTATCTTCGCTTCATTCGATACCCTTTCTTTGAGTAACGCGGGTAGCCTAGTGGTTAAAGCGTTGGCTCGTCACGCCGAAGCTCCGGGTTCGATTCCCCAAATGGGCACAATGTGTGAAGCCCATCTCCGGTGTCCCCCGCCGTGAAATTGCTGGAATATTGCTAAAAGCGGCGTTAAATCATTCTCACTCACTCACTCTTTGAGTAACGATAAAACATCACGTTTTTGCCAGAAACTTTAGTCATTCCTCAAAACCTTTTTGTATTTTATTCTTTAGAATTATCTGTTGGAATAGTTGCTCAACCCGATGCTACGGATGAACAAAAGAAAGGGAGACTGTAGCGCAAAGGGGGTTCTATGTTACAAAACTAAGTATTCAATGGTCAACTGCTAGGTAAATAAAAGAATAACTTTGTATGTAACCAAACAAGTACCAAACAATCCAATCATTACACGGCTGAAAACAGTCACAGAAAAACTGCAAATGTCAGTTCCAACACACATCTATGATACCTGTATAAAACAGCATCGAATAAATATTTATAGTTTCAGCTCTAGACGATCTCACACATTGGTGAATACCTTTGCCCTCCAGATAATGTGTCTACATATGATTTTAGGCGTCCAGAGTGGTAAAGACCAAGCTATCATTTCCCCATAAATGGTTCAAGTAACTACCAAACTAGATTACTGGAGGAAGCAGTGCCGGTCAGATGTCCTTGAGCTAAGGATACATTCAGGCTTAAGGAGTCACTTCCGAAATTGAACTTCATGTAAACGCTTCGTGATTTTCACTACTCAGCGTTACTCATCGATTACGGTTAATCTCTGGGCAATTACTTTGTAACCGGAATCCTTCCTGCCCGATTAATCCACATTGAAGAAAGACTCAACATTGATGGCGCTGTATATTGGCTGTGACGTACTGGGAGGTGGAAACGACCACCCCTCCATAAGGAGATAAACACACAATGATAACTTGAAATAAATCCTTGTTTAGTACATGACTGTTTCACTGTGCACAGTCAGTCACTCTAGTCTATCATAACTGTGACTTCTGTTTGGTGAAGGCAAGATTGATTTCATACCAAGTGGGAAGATATGTGTTGATTACTGTTGATTTTTCACCGATCAATATGCCCCTGAACATAGCGATAGAGTAGGACACTGTCATTATCGATATTCCTGTGGTATGTCCAAATTCGTCCTCCGTGCATGTATTTGGGAACCTCTTTTGGCTACAAAGACAATTTGGAGGCCTTGATGGATCATTTTCTAATGCGTCAAGCGTAAATCAATAGATCAACAGATCAATGTGTCCTATTCGCTTATAGACCCATTGATCGTGATTCCGAATCCCTGATTTATCCTCGGTCGATCAGCACAATGTATCTTATTTGCTCACCTGGACCCATTGGTCATGATTCCGAATCCTACATGTATCCTTGGTCTATCAGTTATATTACTGTACAGTGCTTATGCTCTTTGGTTCACACAAGGAGGAGAGCACCTTGTCTCAGACCTTACCTCCTATATTAAACTGACTATCCCCGATGTGACTAAAATACATGCAAAACGGATAAACCCAACAAGTACTATCATTTATAGATGTTGTCATGTATATATGTTTAATGAAAAACAACAACTGAAAGAATCTCCATTAGTACAACGGGCCAGTCCAACAAAGCGACCGCAGCGCTAAGACAAACTCCAAAATCTTATCCACGACAGTCGTACCCTTACAGAGATGTTTCTCCATAATGAGATGCTGAAATGTTGGCGTATGATGGAGATAGGAATATGCACTGATGCATCTGAACCATTTAGGATGGTATTTTTACTGTAGGCTCAGAAAACGAATTTTACTTTTATGTGATGCATATACCTCCTGAAGAAAATGTTAGTAATTGTATCAGAAATCACTGTGTAGTAAAGACATCAATAACTGTAATGAATAATCGAAATACACTTATGGTACGTGTTCTCTGTTTGTATCTTTTTGAAATGCACAAACAAAATACGTTCAACACCACTAAATGTGCTCGAGATTTAAGAATACTAAAAATGAAATATGTATCTGAGAAATATGCTTACAGCATAGAAATTTTAACTGGGACAATATGATTTTCTCAGATGAAAGTTCTGTGTGGCTGTTTCCTAATACACTGAAATTCTGGACCAAACAAATTGAAAAACCTTTGTATCAGCGCCCAAAGTACAGTCCGAAATTTAACGTGTAGGGTGGCATATCTGTGTTAGGGGCAACGCCCCACTGTGTATTTGAAGAGAATATGAACAGTGAGCCGTACACAGATATTCTCGAGGGACATTTACTTCCATCTGCTCACGTGTTCTATGGAAATTTTGGATTTTCTAGCAGGACAACGACCCAAAACATCATTCAAAGCATTCACAGGCCTGGTTTCGGACCCAAAATATGACATTATTAGATTGGCCAAACTATAACCCTGACCTAAATCCAATAGAAAATGTTTGGGGACTTATGAAGGAACGTGTCAATAAGAAAAATCTGACAAATATTGCTGAAATGAAAGAAGAGATGGTCCGATATTGGGACAGCATGGACCACGACTTTCTAACTTCTTTGATCAGTAGTATGCCCCGCCGCATTGAAGCCTGCATTGTTGCCCATGGTGACTTGACAAAATACTAACTGTTCACCTGTCTTTGAGTTATCTTCTGCTAATATTCACATTCAATACGTGAGTAATGAGTGAATACATAAAACAAATTACAATCTTTAAATTCTCAATAATTTCTGGTGTAAAAATAAAACACCTTTCTGTTCTGACAGCCGAGTGACCGCATCTGTTTACAGTTCGTGCAGTGGTCACTACGTACAATTTGACCTTGTGCTGATAACATAATTCACATGCCCTCAGAGGAGACTGGGAATATTTTTCTCACAGTATCTGGTGTTGATTAGCGATTTATGTGCCGGAAGGGAAGACGTCTAAACAGCATATTCGGATCTGATAATATTAACCTAACGACTACCTCTAATAACCAAGAATATCCCCTCCTTTGAGCCTCGAGCTGAATGCAAGGAAATCTAATTTGACCAACTATGTAGGGTTTCATAGCGTCAGACAAATCTTATTACGCTTCTGTCTCCTAACATTAGAAAATTATTTTCAGTTGCACCTCATTTACATATATTTCCATAAACAGCAGCTTTGGTCTGTGCTCTTAGGACATGGGGAAATTACACGTCAAGTAAATCGGTTTACTGAAGAGGAAAACGTCAGCATGATTTAAAAGTCATGGCTTTCAGTGACATATTCAGTTTCGATAATATGTTCATTTCGACAGGATGCCTTCTTTACATACTACCATATACTTGGGATAGTATGTGTGTGTTTAGACCTGTACCGGAGTTAACTGATTTCTCAGACGAATGTTATTCAGTGTTGCCCAGCTTCAATTCATGTTCCTTATAGAGAAATTTTATCATTCACATGAGGATGAAATATAAGGAATCTGACGCCAAAGTCATTTTCTGGACTTCAGTCATCATTTAAACCAATTAGCACTACACATGAAAAACAGAATGTATCGTGCCGCCATGTTTCAATACAAATCGAAATAACCTAGACATCTTTAGACGGAAACTTTTGTAACATTCAAGGGCATCTTTGTGTGGTATGCACAGCTAACCCTGATGTAGACCCAAATGAGTTTTATTGTATTGTCTGATGTCATCACAAAGATCAGACACGTTGTCTTCTGTCGGCAAAGGGTCCTTCGTAATAATGATGAAGTGTCTTCCATGCCAACATCAAAGACAAAGTTATTACACATGTGAGTGTACTTTTACAAATATGTTATGATACATAAAATTCTAATTGAAGCGTCGTTGATCTCATGCATGTGACATAAATATCTGAAACTAATTATGAGTAACTTGCCATTCGCCTTTAAGTAATTATTTGGACTGTGTATCCCCATTAAAACTCTCAATGTAGTTAACATTTTGTTGCATTTTAGTGCTTTTTCGATCTGCTAAGAGATTAATGACATTTATCAGTCACAATAAAGTGGCTCTATATTTATATATTGGCCAATGAAAACACAATATTTAGAGGAGTTATCGATTTAGTTATATTTAGAGCACCTTCCTCTATTACATGCATTATAACCTCTTTTAAGGATTCTCGGGACAGGATATGTTCTCAATTGCAATGTTTCTTGTAACTGTTTAACAAAACACGTATGAGGCAGTTACACAATTTGACTTTGCTATTTCATGGCATCTTTATGGCAGCCCCAAATATTTCCTTTCTTTCGGATCATTTAACCCTTAAACAAAGAACCTTTGTACGACGATTCTCTTCCCTAAGATTGTTCATCACAACGATTGTAATATTCATATCCCCGCCAGAGGGGTCTATGACCGCCTTTCATCAACACATCTTGTGATAGGATGAGTAATAGGTCTTCCTATCGTTGCATCATTGTGTCTGCAGGAGATGGACAACGTGAGATTTCAATGACACACACACGTTGCTACGAAGCTTGGCAAAAGGTAGCTAAAATCGTCGTCAGAACCCGATAAGGTTTCAAGTGGTCTCTTTGATTCTGGAGAACACGTCTCTCCCCAGGACATATCTGTTTCTTCACAAATTCAAGAGAGAAGACAGCAAAGACTACTGACAGCCAGTTGCATGACAGCTTTTTGTGTCAATAAACAACGAGAGTAGGTTTACACGTTGCCGTACTCCTTCATGTCGACCAGTAAGCTCCCGGCATTTTAACGCTAACCTTCCAGAAGAACCGACTGTGTGTATAGACGAATTCCCTTGCCTCGCACTATTTGATCCATTCCGCTTCTTCCATTTGCAAGTGTCGACAGAAATAGTATAACTCTGTGAGGATATTATCGAAAACCCATAACTGTCTGAGTCATAAAATAAAATCCGCCAGTGAGATAATCTTCATTTTGAGTCTTCATCATGCAGAGTCAGGATTAAGATGAACTTTTGTACACACAAGCTCTTGTGGAACTATCACAATCGTAAACCAATCTTGAATTGGGCATTTTATTAAATCTAATACCTACTTATGCAATCGCTTCTGCAAATGGAACGAGTACAGCGTGACAATGATATGATGTTGTGATCAGGTGGAACTTCCTGACAAGCCCATCGATATTCGGACTCGTGCATAAATATCAATAATGTGTGTAGTAATATCCAATTGAATATTAAGTCTAACGTCACAATAAAATTACAGATTTAGAATAATGAACAATATAAATTGTAAAATGACCAAACGTTAAATCTTGCAGAAACACCAGTTATTTCGAAGTGCGAGCATGTGATTTTTCATGTAAATTTATGATGATTTACAGGATTTAGAATCGATAAGGTATTCACAGTAACGTCAGTTTAGGTAAATAACTCTGTCTTAGCATCTGAATAATTGTGGGGGGTTTTATTGGCAAATTACCCTTAACACGAACAATGATTTGGATTTAACACGACATTAAAGCAATTAAGACATTGCTATGCACGCAAGCACTGTCCAAGGATAGGCGGATGAGGGGCAATGCATGGTTCTCACACACATGTCCGACTTGATGTGATGACGTCATTACAGGTGTCAGATAGTGGTACTCCTGAAAAGCACGCGTGTGTATGCATTGACGGGTTACATTCAGTCTAATCATCTTCTACAAAGCAAACATTGTACTTTGTTGTCATTTCTTAAGATAGTCATGTTCATGTAGTTTAGGACACTCTGTATGTGAATGATGTAATTGTTTCTTCATCAAATGCAATTTCAGTACACAAACGTTGTAGCCAATACGTCGTCGACGAAGTGGTGATTTCATTGCTGATTTATTCAATGTTGTTGCAGGGTAGGTGTTGCTGTTCCGCCAGCAAGTGATACAGTCATATGTGCTGGTAGTAAAGTGGTGTGGTGATTTAGTTCGATTCCTCACAGGATTATGTGAAACCCATTTCTGTTGTTCCCAGCCCTGCTATTGCTGGTCACGATTAATAAGAAAACTAACATGTGAAGCCATATTTTATCCCACTTTCCTTTTCCACATTCCTCAACAAAATAGCAAAGTAGTAACAACAAGTTGAAGTTATGCAGGAAATGGATTATTTGTCCAGCTATTCGTCATTTTTATTTCAGAGAAGTGGCAATAACAGCACCTTACACCATGTTTAATAAGTTATCGACTTGAAGAAGGATTTAGAGTTAGGATGTGTGTCTGTATGGGGAGGGTAAATAACTCGTGTCGGGTTTGGGCCAGACATACCATTGATTGATTTTACTTTCAAAGCTGTCTGGGTTTGATTACTCACAGTCAATTGTCGCCGATGCTGATAGTTTCTGACCGGTGGTGTAGTCGGACCCATAACCTCCATGGTTTGTAAAAAAGAATGTAAAAGACTTGTCACAGAGGAGATGCGTGGAATGTCTCTAAATTCTGAGCTTGTATTTAATATCTGGTGTCTGGTAATAATAGTGTTGTTCAGCTATTTATGTATGGAGTTAAAATAAGTGATATACAACATATCTGTTTGGTGATGGTTCGAAATGAGGTATGTGTGTGCGTGTGTTTAGTGGCGCGCGCGCACGTGTGTATATTCGCACACTTACCATTCCTGACAAATGCCTGCTTTGTAGTGCTGGCCAAATGAGATACCATTCCGATCCGACCAGTCGACCATCCTTTTCCTGCCGAGTGTCATACACGGAAAAACCAGCAGTACCATAATTTATAAAATCTCGTGTTATGCCACGGCCAGATATTCAACTAGTGACGCTCTCTCAGCTAGACCATAAATTTGTCAATTATCTTTTGATGACATATATATAATACAAAAAGTTAACATAACGTTTTTAGTTTCAAGAAAATCTGTAAATGTGCTATCGCGTGTAGATTGTGTGGTCGATATTGAAGAAGCAGAGCGAAATTCCGTTTCCATGCTGTAGGCTGAAGGGTACTTGTCTGCAAGCTCTTGTTAGTAGGGCGTCTTGGTAATGCATCTTATAACAGTTGCCACTAACTGGAATTGGGTCGCGTATCTACCAAGGACGAATAACGATTCCCCGACATTGCCTGCTCTTTAATAGGAGATATTTGACGATAAGACGTTATGGACATTGATTTGGGTCTAATGTCAAGATATGTTGTATGTTTGAAACCCTATTTTCAGAGGCGCCTTGGAGTATCAAAAAGTTTATCTTCGCTTCATTCGATATCCTCTCTTTGAGTAACGCGGGTAGCCTAGTGGCTCGTCACGCCGAAGCTCCGGGTTCGATTCCCCAAATGGGCACAATGTGTGAAGCCCATCTCCGGTGTCCCCCGCCGTGAAATTGCTGGAATATTGCTAAAAGCGGCGTTAAATCATTCTCACTCACTCACTCTTTGAGTAACGATAAAACATCACGTTTTTGCCAGAAACTTAAGTCATTCCTCAAAATCTTTTTGTATTTTATTCTTTAGAATTATCTGTTAAAATAGTTGCTCAACCCGATGCTATGGATGAACAAAAGAAAGGGAGACTGTAGCGCAAAGGGGGTTCTATGTTACAAAACTAAGTATTCAATGGTCCACTGCTAGGTAAATGAAAGAATAACTTTGTATGTAACCAAACAAGTACCAAACTATCCAATCATTACATGGCTGAAAACAGTCGCTGAAAAACTGCAAATGTCAGTTCCAACACACATCTATGATACCTGTATAAAACAGCATCGAATAAATATTTATAGTTTCAGCTCTAGACGATCTCACACATTGGTGAATACCTTTAACCTCCAGATAATGTGTCTACATATGATTTTAGGCGTCCAGAGTGGTAAAGACCAAGCTATCATTTCCCCATAAATGGTTCAAGTAACTACCAAACTAGATTACTGGAGGAAGCAGTGCCGGTCAGATGTCCTTGAGCTAAGGATACATTCAGGCTTAAGAAGTCACTTCCGAAATTGAACTTCATGTAAACGCTTCGTGATTTTCACTACTCAGCATTACTCATCGATTACGGTTAATCTCTGGGCAATTACTTTGTAAGCGGAATCCTTCCTGCCCGATTAATCCACATTGAAGAAAGACTCAACATTGATGGCGCTGTATATTGGCTGTGATGTACTGGGAGGTGGAAACGACCACCCCTCCATAAGGAGATAAACACACTGGTAGCTTGAAATAAATCCTTGTTTATTACATGACTGTTTCACTGTGCACAGTTTGTCAGTCTAGTCAATCATAACTGTGACTTCTGTTTGGTGAAGGCAAGATTGATTTCATACCAAGTGGGAAGATATGTGTTGATTACTGTTGATTTTTCACCGATCAATATGCCCCTGAACATAGCGATAGGGTAGGACACTGTCGTTATCGTTATTCCTGTGGTATGTCCAAATTCGACCTCCGTGCATGTATTTGGGAACCTCTTTTGGCTACAAAGACAATTTGGAGGCCTTGATGGATCATTTTCTAATCCGTCAAGCGTAATCAATAGATCAATAGATCAATGTGTCCTATTCGCTTATAGACCCATTGATCGTGATTCCGAATCCCTGATTTATCCTCGGTCGATCAGCACAATGTATCTTATTTGCTCACCTGGACCCATTGGTCATGATTCCGAATCCCACATGTATCCTTGGTCTATCAGTTATATTACTGTACAGTGCTTATGCTCTTTGGTTCACACAAACTGACTATCCACGATGTGACGTAAATACATGCAAAACGGATAAACCCAACAAGTACTATCATTTATAGATGTTGTCATGTATATATATGTTTAATGAAAAACAACAACTGAAAGAATCTCCATTAGTACAACGGGCCAGTCCAACAAAGCGACCGCAGCGCTAAGACAAACTCCAAAATCTTATCCACGACAGTCGTACCCTTACAGAGATGTTTCTCCATAATGAGATGCTGAAATGTTGGCGCATGATGGAGATAGGAACACCATTTAGGATTGTATCTTTACTGTAGGCTCAAAAAACGATTTTTCTTTTATGTGATGCATATACCTCCTGAAGAATGTTAGCAACTGTATCAGAAATCACAGTGTAGTAAAGACATCAATAAGTGTTATGCATAATCGAAATACACTTATGGTACGTGTTCTCTGTTTGTATCTTTTTGAAATGCACAAACAAAATACGTTCAACACCACTAAATGTGCTCGAGATTCAAGAATACTAAAAATGAAATATGTATCTGAGAAATATGTGTATATGTGGCGTTTATTGGTTTACCTAGTGGAAGAAATTGACGACTCACACCCTTAAGTATTCCCTCCGGGTGACTATGAGTAGAAGCACTTGAAATGTACCTAGTATATATATGTATGTATTTTGGCCAAGCGGCCTATCTATGTAATATCTGTCTGTCTTAGCCTGGGATGATGTACAAGCAATGGTAGAACCTCAGCTTACAGGGTGGATTTAAATACTATGCACACTGAACACTTCACATTGCACATCCTCATCGTATCGAAAAGGCGAAAATTCTTCGTTGAATGTCTTAACCGTTCCATCTCCATAGAAATATCTCTACTAAAGGCAGAGTCATTTGTGTGATTCGAAATGGAAGCACATTTTTATAAATCACGATCAGATAGTAAATGTAATGATACCATGAGATCTCCTGTTCCCAGTGGTGAGCCACTAACACAAGAAATGCGGCCTTGGAAACCTTTATCTGGTATAATACACTCATCTCAATAAAGGTTGGTTTTCCTCAAGCCAAATCGCAAGATTGCTGTTATGGTGTTAAGCAATAATAACTCAATTTTGGTCGAACTTTAGGCCAGCATTATAATCTCAGCAGACATTACAAATATTCACATTAATTTAGTATTTCTATCGTAACATGCTTCATTCGCCGGTTGTACTTGACTTCCGAATTGCAAACAAACCAGTTCGTTGGACTGGTTGTCTGTCGATCTCTGAGTTTGCATCCTCTCGTGAACATGTCTGGATGTTGTCTTGCAAATTATACAGCGGTTGAATTGATGTCAGTCATGAGATATTACTGTGTCATGAATGTACATGCAGGTTACTACATAAGGTATTAAAAATATATCTTCTTTTGAAAAAGACGATAAAACACATCACCAGACTATGAGTAGTCAACCAATGAATGAATGGATTTTTCAACTAGAATGAATATGTGCAAACACCAAACAAGCTATTTTGATGGAATGTGATCACAACTCAGACCTAATTTATTGCAACAGTTCAAAGCGGCGTCAAACCCACTCACTCAAACATCTAATCCATGAAGAATGGGTTAGAATTCTGCCACTGGATTGTCTGGTCCAGACTCGATTTTATCTGACCGTGAATATTCACAGAGCTGGAATATGGCTGAGTGATATTAATATAGGATATTTATATAGCGCACATATCCAGGCAACTAGTGCATGCTCAAGGCGCTGTTATTTTCCCCTCGATCATTGGATGTCAATCTCAACGGCACATCGTATTATCAATCTCAACTCCCTGGGGAGTATACAACTCTTGCAGCCACTAGGCGCACCGAGTTATTGTGGTTTTCTCCTTCTTACGAGGTACCCATTCACAACTGGGTGGACTGGGACACATAGTCACAGTACTTTGTCCAAGTTCACTGCACGTTGCTGTACCCGCAACTAGGTGTTTGCACCTATTCATGTGGCCACCATCTGGTCATTTACCAACGGATTCGTGGGTTCTTTTAAGTGCACAGGGTTGTGTACGGTACACTAGGGATTGTGGCAACACTGAAAGAGTCTGCACACAAAGTTGACTCCAAGGTTTTTACACCCGGTCACATGTGGGCTCGATCCCGACACCTCAACCTCGCTGGATCACTAGCCTGGCACCTTAGCCAGCTCGCCCACCGCGGCACCGACTAAGGCATTAAACAACAAACACACTTTCTCATCTAATTTACAGAAGCAAATCCGAGCTGATGTTTAGCTTTCATTCTTCAAGGTTGAACAGAAAACAAAATTAAGTTAGCTGTATTCATTTTTTATCTCTGACGGTATAATAAGAGCAAACAGACTACATGTAATATTCCGTGAGTAACAGTGCGGATTTCACAGCACTAACTAACATATTCAATACTTCAAAATATACACATAGTAACTTTAGTGATACATTGTCATTATGTGGTGATCTATGTCTGTACATTGTGTGTTTTAGACTGGACTTAGGAGACATTCTAACATTCACTATTGTCATATATCAGTATGTATTTACACCAAGCAGACTGGGATCCTTTGTGAAAACTAAGCACCGTAAATGGATGTATGAACATCAACATATATATGTTAACACATCAGTATGTATACATGTTCAAATAACAATGTGGATGCATTGTACAAAGATCAGAGGGCATAGTACATATGCGTACAAAGAAATTCACGTAACGGACTTGGACAAATGAACACATACAACGAATGTGGCATATCCAGCGAAAATATTTAATGTTTAGAATGGACTCTACATATATCGTAGTTACTGTTGGATAGCCAGTTCAACGTGCGATGTGTGCTTGCACACGAATAAATATTGTGACTTGGGTAGGTAATGGATTGAGAAAGGTATTGTTTACGTATTTTCATATTCTAGATTTCTATATGTAGTATTCCCAGAAATTATTGAGAAAGTTGTTTCGGCAAATATATAACAGATATATATAAACTATAGACGTTTTACTTACATGAATATGTTGAGATATTCTCTTACAGTCTAAGTGTCTTTTCAGTACGTTGTGAGACCTCCTTGCCCTGCAATACACAACTGAATGCGCCTTTGTAAACTACCGATCAAAGTATGTAGGAAATCGTGTGACAGCGTATCCCAATATTCGATCACTTCTTTCTTCATATCCTCAAGAATATGTCTGTCCTTCATTAGTCCCCACACATTCTCAATAGGGTTTAGATCTAGGCTGTAGCTGGGCCAGTCTAAACATGAACATTTTCGTCCCGCAACTGCTGTTTGTGTAGTCCGCGGTGTGTTTTGGGTCGTTATCATACTGGAAAATCCAATTATCTTTATACAGTGTTGGTGCCGTTGGAAGGAGGTGACCAGTTAAGATGTCAACATATCGTTCCTTCGTCAAATTTCCAGTGAAAAGACACAAAGGCGTCACTCCACGTGTTATCCCACCCCACATGTGAAATTTCGGGCTATGTTTTGGACGTTGGTAGATAGGTTTCACTGTATCTTTTGTCCAAATGTTCACACTTCGGAAAAAGACAGACAGACCTTTCATCAGAAAAGAAAACAATATCTCAATCTTCATTTTTGTGAGCCTTACGCCAGTTTAAACGTCTTTCTTTTTTCTTTCATCAATGGTGAGGTAATTCCGCGCTTTTTCACCCAGTTAAGTCTTTCTAATTCTTGTCCAAGGGTTTCATTACATACCTGAGGACTTCCTTTATTATTCATATCATTTCTGATATTCTCAACGCTTTTCAGTTTTCCCCTACTCACAATCTGACCAAGTCGCCGGAGATCCGTAGTACTGAACTTCCTTGGCCTCCCTGCCCCTGTCCAGTGCTCAATCCCAACTCCTGACTGAATATTCTTCAAAGTTCTGTATACTGTAGACAGAGGAATGTCATGTCTACTAGGTAACTGTTTTGTTTTAGTCACACCCCTTTAAAATCATCTAGCTTACTTTTTTCTTCTGCTGTCAAATCTGCCATTTCAACAAAGGAAGCCGTCTGCTTACCAGGGGAAATAACTCTTGATGTAAGGTTCATTCTTTAGCCTACAAGAGTTGCCTCCCATATTGAGTACCTTACTACATAATGTAACACCTATTTTAAAATTCTATTATGAGCATTAGGAAACAAAAGATTTTCTCAATAATTTCTGGGAAAAGTGTAAGAGGTCGACGCCAGAGAAAATTCAGTCTCGAATATGTTATATTGGACTAATGAGCTAATGAGGCAAGTTATAAATGGATCACTGAAAGTCAGTTATAACACCAGGTGTTCGCGAAAAGGGGACGTATATCCTGCTCTACCGGTAGCACCTGCCACTTATAGAAAAAGGCGTGCTTGTTTGCTGCCAAACGTTGCACAATATTACTTGGCCTGTAAACAATTGATTCTTGTGGAAACAATCCAGTGGAACGTCACATTAATTTTGAATTACTTGTGCTGCATACTTGTATTCGTGCAGAGATTCTATAAGGAGAAACGTTAAAGAATTTAAATAATTAGGTTTGTTTTCTGAACGAAGTCACACCCGAAAAGGCATGTGTGCATTATTTGTGCGTATACTAAGGAATGTGGCGAATATTTATGGCATAATTAATAACAATCACCCAATAAAATACTTTTTTAATGAAAGAAAGAAAAGAATATGTTCTGTTCCAAGATGCCAGTGTGACAATAAAAAGGGGGAAATTGGAAGAATTGTTTTTTCCAAACGTCCACATCATGACCATAATGACGTTAATTGACAAAATACAAACTATGATAGGGCAATTTGATATATGGAATGATAAGCTAGCAATATACATTGACCAATAAATGAGTGAAAGAATGCAAAATAGTGTGCGATTATATTGACATCAGATCAAGTGTTGATTTAAAGCACACGTCCCAAAACTTATGTCACAAAAACCGACATAGATATTGATTCAAATAATTCCATAACTGTATGTTTCTCAACCAAACAAATACATTTGTAAAACAAAAATGATGAAGTTATTTTTGTAAATCAGTTTACATCAATGCATTCTCACCTGAATCTGACGGGACGGTGTGTGTATCAATATCGATTTGTATTCCTTCGGTTAGACTTGATCTCCAATAACTAGACACTTCATAATGTAAGTTCCAAATATGTGTTAGAGATTCGTCAATAGTTTGGATTCTGCAGTGTAAAAATTATAAACGGATATGTCTCGTACCATGTGTCTCAGAATGCTCAATGGAATTTACTGACTTACATTTTTTTGCCTTTGAGAAAGACAAGAAAATAATAACCCTTGTAGAATCAAACCAAATATATTCAAAGGTGTGGCATCAACCACAGAGGTTAGCAAGAGCATATGCGCATATATTCAACCAGGCAGGTGAATTGTCATATCAAAGCCCATGTGTAAAACGCAAATATATAGTATATATACAAAAACGGGGCTGCTTGTATAGGCAACTTGACATATGTATAATTACAGTTCTGTAAACCATAACAGATAAACCACATGTACTGTATTGTACACCATTTCTTTGAAAACGTGAACAACTGGCCAACCTCCCAAAACCTTGGAAATATTTGTGTCATACAGTTAAACCTGCCCTCCATGTAGGGTTTGCTCTGTCTAAAATGCCAGATAAAACACGTATACAGGCATTCTGTTGAATCAATACTGTTGCCATGCTGTCAAATCAAAGCAACTTGACATGTGCTTTGTCATGATTTTTTGCAGGTCCTTTGCAAAAGGAAACCTTTTAAACCATTTCTATTTAGGCAACGTCTAATCAATGACGGCAGGTTCCATGTTTTGTTCAATCACGTATTGCAACCTAAAGCTAGGCATTGTGCATTCATAGCTAGGGAACGTGCCTCGACTGTAATGCAGTATACAATGCTTAATATCTGGCCACCTTGCCACAAAGGTATGTTATAATCGGTATACAATACCACACCTTCCTACGAGTATAGGGCAATCTTAACATTGTATGCAGTCGTGTTAAACAGGCATACCTGGATAATTGCCACGAGTGAACGTCATGTATTTTGGCACAGTGTGACATAGGGATAACATTATGGCTGTAATCCTTAAATGAAATGAACAACTGACATGTGCAGTATGTGACAGTATGTGCTTCTCGATGGTTCCCACCAATCTTTGCTATGTACACCATTATTGACAAGGCGTCATGAAACTGACATGTCCTCATTGAAGTCCCTGTCAGGATTCTCCATGCCTCTCTTCATTTGGACACTGATGTAGATGTATACCTTCCTCCACGCCTCCGATACCTCCTTCGTGTATTTTTCAGCTAGCACCACTCCTAAACCATGGTTGAGGGAAGGCCAGAGTCTCTGCAATACAAACATTGATGTTAGATTCAGATACATATTGATTCCGAGTGAAGCTGTTGCAAAACAAACCTTCATAAGACACTTCAAAACTCTCTACAAAACAATATGACTTCAACCTTTGGAGCAGAATACCCTCACATTTTCGTGAACACTATTTCATGGTGATTCATAAAGACATGCTAATTATAAAGACTCTGCTTGTATCAGATATTTTAGTGAGTGAGTGAGTGAGTTTTAGTTTTACGCCGCTTATCATGGCAGGGGGCACCAGAAATGGGCTTCACAGATTGCACGTATGTGGGGAATTGAACCAGGGTCTTTGGCGTCCAGAAAGTTTAGATAATGATAAAAATGCATTTATAAAACTGTCTAAAGAAAGACCAGCGACAATGAGTAATACGGAACGTCGGTCTCGTGCAGATAGATAGTACTGTCCTAAGATCGTTTCGAGGAAGTTAGTCAACCTCCTAGTTACCAAATTACTGTAACATATGATATACTTGGGATTATACTGTCACAGTAAAGTACCGATTCTAGTACTTTTGTTAGGTTAAGTCATATCTGGTATTCACGTCCAAACTCTCAGAGTCAGGCACCTAATCGCCAGCACACGAAGCCTTCAACCCTTTCAGCCAGCGCTTCCACAAAAAACTTGGACAACTGGGTCTAGATCACGTACTTTGTGTACCCCTCTCACAAGTGCAAACTGCCACGGCTCCCACGGCCGAAAGCTATGAACACACAATGCCATTTAGAAAGCAGTGAAATGTAATATGTGTTATATTTGGGATTACACTTCCTCACTAAAAACCGTTTCTAGTGGTGATCTGATTGATTTCGTGTCATCGTACCCTCACGAAGTGAATCGTTGCTCATTATTTCAGTCATTGTAAGGTCGGTCTAGATTGTTATTTTCGCCCTCGCTATTATACTCTGAAAAACTCCGTTGTGTCGAAGAGACCTGCGTAAATACTTATATCCTAGGTTGGACACAACCGCAAAATGATGACTATTGGAATACGTAGGGACCAAAGTTTTCCTTCGAGCAAACCGCTGGTTCGACGCAACGGAGTTCGAGTGCACCTTTCATTTTGCTGAGTACAAAAATACACACACGGTGGTACCCGTATAAATAACATAAGTGTGAGCTGTATTTATGAGATCTATATGTATTTTTTTTCAAAATATTGAAAAACGACTTTTGCCAACTTTACTGTATTTCACCGATTTAACGTATTGCTGATATAGACAGTAGGCCTGGTTGAGCATATTGCAAAGTGAAAGAACATTCCGTAATTCATTTGATAAACTTCATAAAATCAAATACCTCTGGCATGCCATTTCACTAGCCTTTGAAATATTCATACGCAAATGTACACATGTACACACATATTACTGTACCCTTACTGCGGGAGCTAAGATCCGTGAAGATCCGGGTTAGAATTGATCTTTAGTAACCCATGCTTGTCGTGAGAGGCGACTAACGGGATCGGGTGGTCAGGCTCGCTGACTTGGTTAACACATGTTATTGTATCCCAATTGCGTAGATCGATGTTCATGCTGTTGACCACATGGGTGAAACGGTATACCGCGGCATTAGTAGAACCGCGGTATTTTGCCTTCGGTTCGGTATACCCCAAATCCCCAAATTCGGTAGTTTCAGTTTTCGTACCGTTCTTCTTCCTAGTCATAAAATGACAGTTTTGTTAATTGAAACAAAGATTATGGTTAAATTTTTCATGTTATTAAACAATTTAAGGTTTGACTCTTGTTGGCAAGCGAAGGCCTTGTTCCGCAATATGTGCCATACCTTGGTATGAGCGTACCGTTTCACCCCTGTTAGCCACTGAATTGCCTGGTTCAGACTCAATTATTTACAGACCACCGCCATATAGCTGGAATTTTCCTCCGTGCGGCGTTAAACAACAAACCAACCAACCAACGGGAGCTAACCTGATATCTACTGACATACTACCAACATATAGAAAAATATATGAACCTATTAATTTATTCTTTATTGTTTGGGAGTAAACGGCGTTCGTTCGTCACGCAGAGGACTATGGAATCCTGGAAGGGACATTGTCACGTTGTCGCATTGTCGCCTCCTCAAAAACATGCAAAATGAGTCAAAATTAATCAAAAGCGCGACAATGCGACATAGCGACATTTCGGCCATTTGTCGCATTGTCTCGATGTCGCATGTCGCGTTTTGAATAATATTTTTCTATTCCTCCAAAGGGCGACAATGCGACATAGCGACAATTTTCAAGGTTAAAATATGTCGCGTTGTCGCATTGTCGCGTTGTCGCCCTTTTCGATTACCGGTGCACGTGTGTAGAAAGTCAATTAGTCTACGCATGCGCAGAAAATGTTCTACTCTATTTCAGACTTCACTGATCTTTTGCTACCTCCAATGGTTTTAAAAATGAAGTAGTACTCGTAATGGCAATGGGGCTGATTTTCTTGAACTTAATGCAACTATTTCATTATTGCTTTGAAAATTATTTCATATATTGAAAATGTATTTAGCCAGTCAAGAGTGTTTTAGCAGTAAGACAAATTATTAGCGCTACTATTCATTGTAATGACGGCACACGGTGGCCCTGTTATTTTAGGTGTTTCTAGCAAGTCGCTGTGCAGGGTTGCGTCTCTTAGTCGCACCAGAAAACTAAGATCATAGGTTCGAATCCCAGCACCATACACATTCATCACTTTGGACATTTCACCAATATCAAGTTGACAGGTTGTGAAAAATGCTGATGAATTTGTCCGAGATCTGCCTCTGTTCAGCCAGCAGTGGATGGATACCAGGTAGAATGAGATGGTAATATGACTTAATCCTCCAGCGCCTCAAAGACAGTTTAGATCGGCTTTAGACTTGATATTCTTCTTGGAAAAACGCCATACAAACGGACTGTTATCATTATGATATGAAATCGCTTGGCAGAGTTGTGTACCCATGGAGTGCCGGAAACCTATAATCACTCACGCTCACTCACTCATTCAAGGCTTAGGGAGCTTGGTAAATTAGCAAGGTTTTCATCACAATAATGTGTTGTGAAGTCTGTTTTTCAATTCTATTTGAATTCTATATAATTAATCCTGTACATGCCATGATTCACAATACATCGAAAAAAATTCAGACGGTACACATACCCAGTGATACACATGCACCTGTATCGTTTCAAACATAGACCTATTCAATCATAATCATTTTCATCAAAATGGCCAGTTTGAATACATCCATTCCTTTAACCAACGATCCTTAACCCACAGACTTCATGCTTGTGATAGTTTTTCAATTCCGCAGTAACACACATGCGCACCGGTAATCGAAAAGGGCGACAACGCGACCATGCTACATAATCAATATGTCGCGTTGTCGCGCATTTTCAGGCTTTTTTTACACATCTTAGATGGGGCGACAATGCGACAAATGGCCGAAATGTCGCTATGTCGCATTGTCGCGCTTTGATAAATTTTGCATCATTTTGCTTGTTTTTGAGAGGGCGACAACGCGACAATGCGACAACGTGACAATGTCCCTTCCAAGATGCCATAGGGGACCGTTTCGATTCCCAAAATGAGTACAATATGTGAAGTCCATTTCTGGTGTGCCCCGCGATATTACTAAAATATTGCTACAAACGGTGTGAATCCATACTCCATCTTTATTGTTTATAAAGATTACTTCTTCTCCATCAGCAGATATATTGAGTTACATCAAAAGAAATATTTTTCTTGAACTTCGGTCTATTTTCTGCTCGTGTTTTCATTTAACACATAATGTTTTTTCAGCATGTCGCATTGACGACACTGCCTCAATCAACGTCAAAAAGCCCAATTTCAGAAAGCTATTAGTTCCTTCACGCCATGCTAATGGTTGAAACCCATATGGTAGGGATGGAGAAAAACACCGAATGATGTAAGAAAACAGTATTAGGCAAGAAGATTATTTTAATGTGTGGAGCATACCTGATAAATATTATTGTTCAATCTCTAATATTATCAGCGTCATACCGCCTTCTTTTCTAACGCACAGCGCCCCCTAGCGACAGAGTTGAGACAGAGGGGGATAATTTGGACACTAGGGATGTTATTTCCATCTTGGAAGAAAAGGAGGTGTTTTTTATTTCCAACGTCATGCCCCCACTCGTCCTTTGGTGTTTCAAGACCAACTCCCCCAGCAGCAGCCGCCAGAGACACTTACCAAAACTCGGAACAGAGATAATATTATCCCCAAGACTGACTAGAATGGATATAAATACCCTTGTTAGACTGTGCTTGTGGCAGAGGGATGGGTACAAAATAGGCTGGGGACTTGAGATCAATGCGAGACTTTTCCTGGGAGGATCTTGTTTGTTTCGACCGAATATTTTTTCACTGAAGTTAACACATTTAGTTGTTAACATATTTGGTTAAAAGGCGTCTGTTCCAAAATTAGGAGTAGCACCGTGGGATAAACGCATTAAGACACAAGGCAGGGTTTGATTCAGTTTATAGACAGGTTGTTCACTAGTGGAAGGACATTACGTTTTCTTCCAACTAGAATCTTGCCCAAATCCTAGACTGTCTGGCATTCAATTATCATAGTACTTACACTAACTATTGTCTGTGAGTGAGGGAGTGAGTGGGTGAGTTTAGTTTTACGCCGCACTCAGCGATATTCCAGCTATATGGCAGACAATGTGATCAACATCATGAGCATCAATCTACACAATTGCGATACGATGACATGTGTCAACTTAGTCAGCGAGCCTGACCACCCGATCCCGTTAGTCGAATGGGTTACTGAAGATCAATTCTAATCCGGATCTTCACGGGTCCCATTGTTAGTGTGAATACTATAATTAAATAATATGGATACCTGGTGTCAACACTGGTTTAGTGATATATACTTGTGGCATTTAACTGATGGTTTTCCTCATGCGACCAATGGAATCTGTTTCAGCAGACACTCTGAGATTAATTATTATATTTACACTCTGAGATTGCATGAATGAGTTTAGTTTTACGCCGTTTTTAGCAATATTCCAGCAATATCACGATGGGGGACAATACAAATCGGCTTCACACATTGTACCCATGTGGGGAATCGAACCCGGGTCTTCGGCGTGACGAGCGAACGCTTTAACCACTAGGCTACCCCACCGCCCGCTCTAAGAATGAGATAGTTGTGCACATCCAGACTACATGAAACCCAAGTGCATCGAGGCCACGGGTCTTGAGTGAAAGAAGTACAGGATTTTCGGTTTAAATGTTATTATATTTACTGGGTCCCAGCAAGCAGTTTTTGAACTTAATAGGCTTTCAAGTGTATTTCACTGAAGTTCATATCTTAAAATCAGACGTCATTCTTGCTGTTGTAAAATAATTATGACAAATTTCTTTTTAAACCGACATCAACACAGCAACACAAACAAAACTCAGTCGTAAACTTATTACAAATTCGTACTTTCCATCAAAACGGACTTTCTTGCAAAACAAAGTTTGAACAATCTGAGAAATATATATATATATATATATATATATACTAAACACAAAAAGAAGCTTCACATGTGATCCTTTATGTCCAAAACATACCCATGTAGAACAGGGTGTGTTGCTGGTGGATAAATCTAGTTTATGGACGTAGTGACCGTACGCTGAAACAGGGTTAGGCATTAAGATGCGCTTGGTGCAACCTCCACAGTCCACAGTAGCACGATGGGGTTGGTCTTTTACATCACAGGGACAAGCCATCTGTATTGGAGCTTGTTCAGTACCGCCCCTCATTGTACCAATTCTGTGAGTTGACGTCTCATGACGAAGACGTTTTCCAAGAGCATCCCGTAATTGTTCAATGGGATTGAGGTCAGGCCACTCCATGACGTCAATACCAGCATTTGGCAGCGTAGACTTTCATTACGGTCTACATCAGCCCAACATCAGGACGTCGGGCATTAAGATGGGTAGCACACACGCGGTATGGTCTGAGTTACTTGACCTCTAAACAGTGCGTTACTGTTTCACTTCGCGGTCGTCAAACGATTACGCAAATGGTGTAGCCGAATTTGATTGTCCTCGGCACATGGCGTCACACGTGGTCGTCCTGACCTGGTGCGATCCACACGTATCCTTAGGTTGTGAATGTACTGCATCTCATGGTATGAGCAACAGTCACAGTAGACTGGCCAGCCTGGAGCATGCCAACTGCACGTTCACGTTTAACATTTGTAAGGCGTGGCATAGAAATTGTGAAAAGATTGTTAACGTGGGATTTTTTCTAATCACCAGCGAATTCTCCACACGTGTTGGTGGTTAGGTGCATGAAATTGTGTGAACATGATCCCGCACACGCTCAGGGTTGCGTTTTCACAAAAGAGCGTGCTGCATGCACCTCGCGTGGTTCACCATATTTGAAATGAGGTCAGGTTAGACCGGGCCATTATGGTATTCGTCCATATAAACTACCTTGCACGACCCATTTTCATTAAAAGTCATTTCTCACAGTGTGAATTCTTTTGTTCAGTACATTTATTAAACCCTCATTTTCAACTCGAAGCTAAAAAACATTATTTTAGTGTACTTTATGTTCCACAAGAAAATTGATGTCAATGCCTTTTCCCACACATACATCACCTGTAAATGTGTACAATTTACTTGACAGTTGCTAACTCACATTCCATTATTCAAATGTTACACGCTTTACTGCTGAATCGAAATGTTTCAACGAAGAACTCTAACATGACATTCACTAACACGTCCCTGGAACTAAAAGTCACGATCATAGGTGGTCAAAAGTGATGACTGTATATTATCGATTTTACAGAAGACTAAGCAAAGAGCAAATTGATAGCAATCTAATATATCTCCAAATGACCCGTGCTGACCACAGTCTCTGCCGGCCCTGTTATTACTGCATAATTTTGCCGCAATCTGAACGTCTCCTCGAAGCGTGGATGACGGCTAATTTAAAGTGAGATGAAGTTAGAGGAACAACTAATTTTCCCGGGAGGGCATTTCTATCGTTGATTAGTTTCAGCATAAATGCCTGGCTCGCCCTCGTGGTGAAGTGCTGTATTACGGGTCTTCTGGAGTGAACATCCTTGGCGAAACTGTTGGTGCTTCAGAAGAGAAGGATCGTTTTGGGCGATATCTCATGTCGACACGTCCTCAAACTTAATGTAGGCGATTACGTTAAAAGGAATATCTGGTATTGAACATTGAATACTTGAGGATCTGCTGGTTTGTAAGGACACTGTCGAATATTGCACTTGTTGTGACATACATGCCAATTTGAAATTGATTTTCTTTCGTTAGGCTACTCATGAAATATCAAATAATTTAAGGCGAGTGACGGGCACATCAGTTTCCTCTTCATAGGAGAGGGGGAACGACCAATGCCTAAGGCAACAGTATGCTGCGCACAGTGCGTTAATGATGTCAAGAGTGTTTGTTCTTGAATCCTCTTGAAGAAAACAGAGCAGCCCGTGTCCAATTTTAAAGTACATTGCATGGAAGCGAGTACTGAGTACTACCTGCAGTTACATTGCTGTCTGTCAGTCTGTTCTTTATGCGTTAGTAAGTACGTGCGTGCCTGCGTGCGTGCGTGTGTGAGATGTTCAGGGGAAGGGTTTTTTAACTTTCTTTCTGAATAATTCCACGTCAGGTTTCATAACAAATTTGATTTCACGACATGTTTGACTTCCTTGAACGTTGGTCTCTCCTCTCTTTGAAATGAATTGCGATTATTTGATACTGAGTTAATGCACGTTGATTAAAGCTCCAATCAGTAGTTTTGCAAACGCAGCAAAACGGTCTGTGAATAACCAGCTTCGGAACACATGACCCACGTTCTTAGGGCACTACAATGCGTAGTCAGGCAAACCACTCAACCTGACCATTCCGATACACATGGGACACTGGGCATCCATGATATCCTGGTATCGCTACGGGGGCTAGATGGAATCAATTAGACATGTAATCGGAATTAAATTTGGAAGACCCAAATTTTCTTTGTAAAGATACAGTTTGAGCATGGAGATTTCATTCCAGCAATCTCGTTAAAAAACAATGTGTCACTCAGTAAATCCATCAACGCCTAGTTTAGATTCTAATTGGAATGATTCGAGAACGTAAACAAAGGTAAATTCGAGCAACCTTATCGTTTTTTCTGAAAATACAATTTGGAAAGAAAACTCTTCACGCTTGACTTCTAATGATGTCGTCATTTTCACGGATTTTCGAAATAAATGTCATTATCAGTCAACAAATTATGGTTATTATCGGATATGACCGTCAGAAGATCGATGAATAGCTATTATTATTCCGCGGAAAACTGTCAAGATGATAAAGCACAATGTTATTTCAGCGACGAGGTGATATGACAATTGGTGTCATTTGTTTGTGTGCACAGTAACAGACAACCAATATTGTTATATGAACAAGTCAGGATTTTGTTTTCTAATTAGTGAAGACGCGAAAATAATTAAGAAATATGTTTTCATATAAATCATTATTTGTTGGCTTGACAAGGAACACTGCATCATTAAGGATACGGTTTCATAATTTCATTTGACAGGCGATTTCTACTTAGGCGATGTTTTGCAGCAATCATTTGTCCGCAATCTGTCAAACATCACAGCTGGATTTATCGATATATATTTGTACATGTAAATAATTACTCGTATGTATATTAGTATATACGCAAAACAGTTTCGGGGGCGGTGGGGGTTAATCCGTTCGATCGTCATACTGATCGTGTGGAGCACATTCCTGGTGTCTGCTTCCTCTATATTGCTGCAATATTTCTAAAACTTCCTCATGTTCACTTTTTCGGTGTTGGATTCTCCTTTCAAGCTAAATCTGAGCACCATAACTAGTATTATATAAAACATAGGACTCTTGGTCAAAACGTCTTAGATGAGGGTGACAAGATTCAGTGCAAGGTAGACATGACAAGGACGTTTCAAACCTTGACGCAACAGTTACCAAAATTGTGTCTTATTTTACTTGTACCATACGTTTCCATGTGTGTTCCACCTGGCCATGGTAACGTCATTATTATTTTGAAATCATAGTTTCTTAAACGATTTTCTTTAACAATAGGCACATCTAATAATGAAACCGTTTTTCAGTCTTTGTTTGAGTTAGTCGCTGACTTTATTAATGTAATGGACTTATATTCGCTCTTGTAGTTCTAGACATCGCTTTATCAATATATCTCAAGTTTGGTCGGAGACTCGTGACGTTGACGTGCAACCCGGCCCCCAAACTATACCATAAGAACAGCAGTACTTTCTCAAAACAAAACTGAGCCTTCCTCTATTTTGGGGTGGGGTGATAGCCTAGTGGTTAAAGCGTTCACTCTTCATGCCGAAGACCCGGGTTCGATTTCCCATATGGTTAAAATATGTGAAGCCCATTTATTGTGTCCCCTGCCGTGATATTACTGGAATATTGCTAAAAGCGGCGTAAAACTAAAGTCACTCACTCACTCTTTATTTTGGACTAGCATCAGTATCAATAAAATTCGTATTTTCATTTAAACCAGGAATTCTGTGACTTTCGGCCTATAAAGGTTTATGAGCGTAATAATATTTAACGTGAATACCTTGATACTTAAACAGTCGGTTTTACTGACTTAGATTTTTAAATTGTGTTCAGTTCAGAGCATTTGTTGAAGTGTCTCAGATGTCCTGTTTTACTCATTCTGAGATCACTGGACAAGTTTCAAGGACCGGAGATAAATGATTTAACAATTTTTTATTGCGAGACACAGGTAAAACTGAAGAATACGACTTTAATGCACGTATGTAATGTTGATATGTTGAACATAAAATGGCCTCAAAGCATAACTTATTACTTGTGAACACATGTGAGAAGGTATGACAGGTAATGTTGGACTGTGGAGTCTGATAGGCCGCGAGTGGGAAACCCATCAGTTGGACATGCATAATTAAGATACGTACAGTATTTCATTCTTCAGACAATGCGTGAGTGGACATCCGCTTGTGATGACTACAAGCTTCCTTTTGCTCCCGCCTCAAGCTACTTAATTACAGAAGCAATGTGATACAATTAAACCCCCAAGCTGTAGTGGGACACCGACGGGACTGGACAGACAGCATATCCCGGTCGGACATTGACGTCCACACACTTCTTAATAACCAGCTTGAAGGTCACAGTCACATCAAGATATCTCCCAAAGGCACCATCAGAAGATTGTGTGGAGAACACATGTGTATAAGACTGTGTTGGGTACATAATAGATATGTGTGTGTGTGTGTGTGTGTGTGTGTGTGTGAGAGAGAGAAAGCGAGAGACAGAGAGAGAGAGAGAGTGTGTGTGTGTGTGTGTGTGTGTATTAATGGTACTTTTGGTATTTCTGACAATTTTGGCATCATAGGATTCTCTGTGTGTCTGTGTGTTTGTGCGTATGTGTGTATGTGTGTGTGTGATAATGATAGTTTTTGTATATCAGACAAATTTAGTCTTAAACTTAAATTTTACACATCACATTCAAAGCCATGTCATGCTATGATGGGAGGCTTCTGAAAAGGGCAAAGTTGGTGCTGATAATATAACTGGCGTCTTGACAGTCGACTGAATGTTTGATTGAGAAGCTACAGCTACAGTTGTGAATCAAAGAAAAAGGTCTGTGTCCTATCTGAATGTGTACATGGTATAGGCCTTCTTAATGGTGCTGCTTACTGAAGGACAAGCGTAATAGGGTCGATTTTCCAATTGTCAAAACGATGAGTAAATAGCATCAGTTCAAGATTTATGACGTTTAATATTTCCCAATGTTTCCCAGAGCGTGCACATTTCATTCACTTTTTCCTCAAAGACATATTTTGTTAACTTTTTCAATCAAAGGTAAAACTACCCCGGTAATGTAATGGTGAACATTCACGGGATCTTAGTAGATATAACACTTAGGTTGTTAATATGATGAACGGTGTTATCCCATAAACTTGAACGCATCCCTACACACTGGAACTTTCTATTTTAATCTAACTTGTAAGTGTCTAAGCTACCTGTTAAGCGGGATATGCTTGGCTCATCTGGCATCATCACTACTTTCAGTAGTCAACTTAAATACTTTACATCATTATATACCCTTTACCACCTGTGGAATCCGATCCAGCATGCGCAGCACTCGAGACTGTACAGTATCTAGTGTTGATGTTTGAACTAATTCTTTAAGAGTAGCATGATTAAAATATATGACAACATTTTCAATCAACTGGGCGTCATCTCAGATTAAAAAGCGTTTTCTATAGTCGGGTTGGTATCTTAGATATACATGTACAGCAAATCCCAACCTTCTAAATATGTTAAGTTGTGGGGCACTGGTGTAGCCCAGTGGTTAAAGCGTGCGCTCGTCACGCCGTTACGATTCCCCACATAGGTACATGGTGTGAAGACCATTTCTGGTGTCCCCATAAGATATTGCTGGAATATTGCTGATAACTACGTAAAACCGAGCCCACCGAGCCGAGAGTTTTGCGAAAAGACATGAGTAACATTTCCCAGTATTTTTAGTTCCAGCTTCAGCAAACAGTGCACGTTAATGAGACATAGCCTTGTCTTTCAAGCTTCATGTTTACTTCAGAAACCTGCCAAGGATTAAATTGTAAACAAAAGAAAGAATCCCGAATGGCGATAACAAGGGACTGTCACTTCCTGTTCAATGTCATACAGATGACAGAAGCATTGTCTCCTGGTATTTTCAATGCCATAATACAAATGTCAATCCTATTATATGCTAAACAGCTGAATACGATTTTCTTTGTATTCTACATGCATAAGGATTATACACATTACGCAGAATGTTTTGGGACCAAATCAGTGTAATTGGGTGTTTTCATCTTACCGTAACACTTTTATATCTCGAATATTATAACAGAAACCTTTACAGAAGGGGCTCTGTGAATATGGCGTCTGACCGACAACCATTTCACGAGTTTACGCATGATTATGAATCAAAAATGTTGAACGACTAGTTGGGAAGGTGAACCTTTAAACGGACGCTGATTTGCCCGCCTTAATAAAAAGGGGAACACTTTCATCAGACAGGTTACATTTCGTAGCAGACAGATTTTGCTTTGATCAAGTCTAAAATGCATTATTCAGGCTCGTACTCCGTGGTATAGGTCGTCCTGTAATTTTAAATATTTCATCACTTTAAAGAAATCAGGCTGAAACTTTCTGTGTAAGACATGGTTTATGTGAAGACATTGATACTTGACCGACTTGCGTGATCACAAAGTAGTAAGATAGCTTGTTCGTTATTCACACATCATTCACATTTTATCCTCGGTTCATATTCTCATCTAATCCTGGCATGTATGGCGGCATCGTTTTCCTAGACTGAATTATGAAAACGGATTATTCAAAACACTGCATCTAATCGTAAAAGTGAATTGTAGAAGCTGGTTGTAATTGGTTCCATAAATGAACAAGAATCAGTGCCTCTGTTTCATATTTGGGAATAATATATATGTACATGTATTGGGTGAAAGATAAAAAGGGAGACTTAGCTACGACGTTGCCTCACACGTTTACATCTGAAGCATGCAAATGCATTTCACAACTGGAGACAAAAGTGATATATGTTGCCATACGATATGTGAAACAGATACATGTAGCGACAAAATAGTTCCACAATCATAAGAAATCTCTTCCAAATCCTCCACTGAATGACTCAAAAGTACCATAAGCTTATGTGTAAAATCACTCTCAAACATTCACAAACACATGCAAAGGCAAATCTCATGCTCACCAAAGAGAACACGGGAACACAAAGTACATGTCGAATTTGGGTATTTGACACTGAGACCTCAAAGTAAGAAATGCAAAGCTGCATTAGAACTAGATCTGGTTTGCATCTTATTCCTTTGTATGTTGTTTATTGCACACAGCAATATTCAAGTTGTATGACGGTGGTTTGTAAATAATCGAGTCTGGCCAGACGCGATTGGGAGAAAATGGCATGCATCGTTTAAGTCACCAAGCCTGACCACCCGATCCCGTTAGTCGCCTCCTACGAGACAAATTCTAGCTCGGATCTTCACGGACACGTTTGCATCCTTAACATTTCTGTTGCACCAATAATTCTGCAGGCTGGGAAGTTTAGGTTACTCAGATTGTGATAACCTTGGAAAATTCATAATCGTACATAATTCTTGGGATATGAATTTTAGGGATAATGACGATACAATTTCAGGGCATTTTGTTCACACAACCTAATCCCCGCGCCCATAATAGTAATTACCAGTGATTGAGAGAAATGACACGCTGTCAACCACAGGCCACCTGATCAATTATGTCGCTATAAGACAAGCTGGGATCAATTCTCAGCGGGAAAACTACCACAAACATCTTTTTACCTACGCAGCTGCCTACCTATGAAACAACGCTTCCCTGAAACCTCTCCATTTTACAACCTCCATTTACTTCAGAACCTCCCGCACAACACATCTTTTCTCCCCAAAGCTTGTTTGAACATTTTTGCGCTTTGAACATGATATACGTCACAGAAAACGCGTCTTACAAAATACGGAGAACCTGGACACACTCCTGATCTGCGTACTGCCTATTCCCACGAGGTTTAAAAGCATCATTTTCCATGACGCCATGGACATGTTCTAGGTCGTACCTTGGGTGAACCTCGGGGTCAAAACCACAGGCATGACGATGACGGTAATAGAAACAACGAGATATGCCATCGTGTCGTTTACCATCAATTGTCTGTGCCAAGGAAGGACTGACTAAGTGTTGAACATTCTCAGATAACTCATTACACAGTCTGAATTTCATGTTAAAACTCTCTTTAAGACTCTGTTTCACTTTAAAGACCACCCGATTTCATCCAGCAAAGGATCAGTTGGATATCTATGTTGTTCCACACGCTGCATATATACAGTGATATCCAACAAAGCTTTCTCTTAAATTATCGACTCTGGACAGACCTGGTGAATATGTTCACCTGCTTTCCATCGTACATCAACATGACCATCATCAAAAGCTACCTTAACGTTGATATTCACTTCAACATTATTGGCGTGCATAAACTAACTATGGAATTCCTAGCTTGCATCGTGAATATTGCCATGCCCCACAAAAGGGCTCATAAGATCACCATCAGATAACATAATATATGTGCAAAGGTACGCAATTAAATTCTATCACGAAGGGCCAAATTACTCCGACCTGTCGAACTGAGTGTATATGTATGAGTGAGAGAGTTTGACGTGATGATCCTTTCATGGAGGTGGTCAAGACTCTGGATGTCTTGCTTTTGCCAATCAACTACTCTAAATGAATAAGAGAGGACTGGCACAACAAAAGTATTTGTGGCTCTGACCTTGTTCCGAACATTTAGCCCCACATTTTCTTAAAGCGAGATTTATACTCAACCTGGAGTTTTCTTGAATTTGGGCATTCTGGAACCTGTCTCGAAATTGCATTGTAGGTCTGATGTTACGAAAGATGCTCAATTACTCAATCATTCATTTGCCTTCCTACATTTCAAAAGAAAAGTATTGCGTTTGTCAGATTCAAATGCCATACCTGTATCATTTTGCATGATTGTAGCCACGGATCCATGTGACCTTCAGTCGCCCGGTGCAGACCACAACTGCTTCAGGAACTTGGAATCCATCATGTGAGATCATTTATCATAATCACCATCGTCCTTTGACTTGAGTTGGCTGTACAATTGCTTTTCATGATTTTTTAAGGTTTTACGTTGTTTGACAAATTCATTTTCCCCCGTATTTTCTTTCATTCTGTATAAAACCTTTGATTTTGCCGGAAGGGAATCAACAGTTAGGGAAAATATTTTTTCCTTCGTTGTCTCGTATTTCAATTTTAATTGTCTCCAATTTGACTTTGGCCTTCTTGACATTGGATTCCCTGATGATCTTAATTTAAGGCACAGTTCAATCCAGGAAATGCGGCTTCTTGTTTCACTTAGTTTTACTTGAAACCGGTATTTCTTTGGGGTTTTTTTCTCATCATTAGATTTTGTATTTGGAAACTGTGTGAAGTTCCTCCACATTTCGAACGGCCGCATAAACACTGCAGTTAACTTTAGGCAGTGAACAGTCCGAAAAAGGTTTCAAAGACATAATTCCATTTAATAAATCAATTTGATGTTCAGGAAAATGTTCATTTATTTGGCCGCCAATTTTCTACATGTATTAATATTTTTTACAGAATAAAGTAAATGAATGCAACCAAGAGGGTTCGGGTGATCCTGGCATAGTCAGACTGGTCAGTCTCATCATCAGTTCTAGGGTCTAAACCCATGTTGTTATTGATTCTGTTGTTATTATTGTTATACCACTACCTTCAACATCCGGGTTGAAGATCCGGGTTAGAATTGATCTTCAGTAACCCATGCTTGTCATAAGAGGCTACTAACGGGATCAGGTGGTCAGGCTGGCTGACTTGGTTTACACATGTCATCGTATCCCAATTTCGTAGATCGATGCTCATGCTGTTGATCACTGGATTGTCTGGTCCAGACTCGATCACTCACTCACCTTCAACATCTGGGGTTTGACGCTCCTCTTGACGTGGGTCTGCCCTATTGATATAAGGACGCTGTTGAGGAAGTCAGAGTCCTCCAGACTATTGATATAAGGACGCTGTTGAGGAAGTCAGAGTCCTCCAGACTCTCGACTGCAGCACCGAGCCCCTCCATCACCGTCACGGCATGCTTCTGCAGCATTTCTCTGTCCATGTCCCACTCCAGCTGATTCGCCTCATTCATCCGGACGATTTTAGGGAACAACGATTTCATATCTGGTTCGGTCTCAAAGAACCTGAAACATAGAAAGATCATACATCAAAATCAAGTTACCGTGCCATCGATTTATTTCCACATAGTCTGAAGTTTTGTAAGACTTCAAGGACAATGAACAGGAAACCAGGTCCGGATACGATATAGGACATTTTCAGCTATAGACACTTGCATCGAAATATATCAGATTTCTCTGTATTTTGAGGTCTTATTGTCAGTCGATCAAATCGAAACAAAGCTAAAACTTCATTTGTGTCTGACGTAACAATTGAAACAAAATGAAACAACAAAGGCACTGTAACATGGAAACAGTGGTTTGAGGAGCTGTACACCATAGACACCGATTGAAGGCAATTAGCAATAGATATGTTTTTATTGCCAATGTGCCAAATATTTTGAAAATTATTTAACCAAAGACACTTTTACTGAAATAATATTTTACGTCAAATAATATTGCATTTACCGGTATTTTGGATTTCCGACTTATTTGAGATTTGGGACAATTCATCTAGTTTTAAATTAACAACAACGAGAGTGATAATTATAACGAGAAACGACAGTTGCCAGTTCTCAATAGCTGCCAATTTCTCATGACAGAAATCTGACAGAAAGTCATCAATAACATGTGAAACAACTCAGAATAATGTCACTTAATGATGTGTTTCCGAATATATGTCGACTGGAAATATGATGTATATGCTTCTGCAATTAGACAGTAACACACTTTCAGCTGATCCTTCACAACAGGATGAAAAGCACGAATCATCCGTTATAGTACGCTAATCAGGGCTACAACAAGTCGGCTACTCTTCTCTAATCACGGCTGTACCCTCGAGAGATGGGTCTGTCGTGTATATGGATGACACCATGCCTCTGTCATCGAGGAACGGCGACAGCATGAAATCTTTCTCAAACTCAGGAAATTAGCAAGTAAGCCGCTGCTTCAATCACCAAGTCCTCCTTTCTGGAACGAGTATCCGGGCTGTCAAATGAAAATCGACTTGAAGTCTCCTGAAGATAGTTTAAATCAGCTGAATAACACGATTTCCCCCTGAGACTTGTAGTGATGCACAAATCGAAGTTTTTTTCCTCTGGGATACAATTTGGACTTTGTCATTTGTAGTCTTTCTAAAGAGCATCAATATCATTTCATTCATAATCTCTTTTTCCTTCCATTACTTTGCACTCAAGAACCATCAAACTTGACTAGAATCGGTGATGGTACTTTTTCTCTATAATCTTTTTATTGCGAAAGAATCTTCAGTATATTACCATTGCTTTATTTTATGTGAGCACTTTCATTTGCTTAAACGTATACAAATGATTGATGTTATAATATTATAACCCTCATAACCCCTATGGCCTGCCGTAGGGCAGTAGAATGTTCGCTCATTATACTGCGCGTGTGACTCGATTAATATCAAGGGTACACTTCGTCCCCTTTCAAGTTAATCCATCTTGAGATAGTTTCACACGTGGGAGTACCAGCCATCAAAAACACCCATCAGTCACACCCCCGAGTTAAACATTACTTTTAGCTAAAGTTGAAGTCTGGACTTCAGTCGACAGCGGTACCTTATTGTATTAAAATCTTTAGTTAACATCTATTGCACCAAAGTACCAGTTCTCGTTTTCGTTTCAAAGTATCGTACGTAAAGAGAATCACTCCCTTGGCAATCGCCACCAGACAAGTCCATTGCTTAATTTGAGTCTTTAAGTACTGCTGAAGTAACATTGACCTGTTTTCCATCACAAACATTGTCCTCTGCTCCAACTTCTAAATGCTTCTCAAAGAAGTTATTCGTCGTCTTCATGTAGAAGTGGCAATCTCATCCCTTGCTTGATAACAGTGTTAGAACCTACACAGAAACGTCGCTCTCACAGCAATAGTTAGTTAGTTATTTACTTTATTTAGCGTCGCATGCACAACTAAGGTATTTCGGCGACGGGGTAGTACACTTAATAAGAAATGAGGGGGAACAAAAAATAGAAATTTTGAAAGAATGGTGTTACTACAAAAACCGGAGTATTAAGGGAAATTTAAATGGAAGGCCGAATTAAAAAAAGTAAGGAAAAATATGAAATATGTAAAGAGTAATAGAGATTTGGAATTAAATATAGATGTAGTATAATAAATGGTTCTTGTTATTGTTATTGTTTGAGGACAGAAACTTGTAAGTATGTTTAAAACATGTTTATTAAGTGAATAATGGTGAACATATAAAAGGTTAAAAAATGAAGTTAAAAAGAGAAAGATGATTTGAAAAGTTAAAAGAACATATATACATATTTGTATCAATTTTTAAAATGATAAAAGTGGAAATATTGTATTATTGTTTGTGTTGCTAGATGGTTTGGTATAGTTTTGTATGAATGAGATATTTAATGAGTGGTTTAGTTAATTTGGGGTTTGTTAGAAAGTGCTTGAGATCAGAAGAGTTAGCATTATTGAGGTACTGTTTTAAAGCATTGGTAAATGGGGTTCTTTGTTTATTATATTTTGAGCAGTAAAAGATAGTGTGAGCTATTGTTTCAGGAAGTTGGCAAGTGATAGATTTGCCGTTTGGATGCAGGTTGATTTTGTGTATATAGTGATTAAGATTGCAATTTGCTAATCTTAGTCTGATTATGGCAACATCAATTCGGCGTGTTTGGTGACAGTTTTTACATTTTGTATTTAGTGTTTGTTAAATTTGGTAGAGTAGATAATGTTTTCCTATTTTTGCCAGTTATAATTGAATTTATTTATTATTACATTTGTTAACTTTGTTTGTTAGGTCTGTTTTGGAGTAAGGTATTTTTGCTTTGTTTTTTGAGCAGCTTGGTCTGCCATTTCGTTGCCATGGACTCCGATATGTGACGGGACCCAGATAAAATGTATTTGATTATTTTTATTTGGGTGGTATTTTTTGGGTATGTAGATACCAAAACTAGTATTACCATTTTGGTCCTTGGATCCGTCAGTATAAATGTAACGATTATCTGGTGGATTGTAATTTTGGTGTATGAATTCTTGCACTGTGAATTTATTATGTATATTGTGTTCAGTAAGTTTTGTATTGGCCAGGATTTTTGGCAGTAATGCTGGAGGAAGAGATTTGTAATAAAAAAGTTGTTCATCTATATATTGTTATCTTTCCTTACTGCTCCAACTTCTAAATGCCCCCCAAAGAAGTTAAACATTGTACTCGTTGACAATTAAGCGTTGATTACTATAATCCCCACGCAAATCTTCACGGAGCGAATAGTTAAATAACAAATTAGGAAACTGAAGTCAGAGAAATATATTGTGTGTTTACGAGTTGAAACTAAGTATTTTCCTTGTGGGCAGTTTTGTTGTAACAGATAATAATCGTATTTTGTTTAAGGTGTAACCAATGGCAATCTCAACAAGCTTAATGAAGACTGAATTCCCGGCCGGAAAATACGGTATCCGGTTTTAGCCACAATGAATTACGAATTTTTGCGATTAACTACGCAGCTATCAATGTTGAGCGCCAAAGGCGTTACACAATTGAAAATAGTACTTCACTATTTGCAGTCCTAAATACAAAGTGCCTTCAACGATGACTCCATAGATAAGTGCTCTTTACAGTAACTACAGAAACTAGAGAATGTGTATCACATGATCGGGGTATTCCGTATTAAGCTATAATGATGAGTCAAGCTCTTGTTTGTGCAGCTGATTCTGTACCAGCCATTTACTGGCGATTCTGAACGTGTATTTTTGTGTCGTAAAACTGACTCAGCTATCAGTCTGTATGCAACATGACAGAGAACATATGCATCAATCATGTGCTTTTTAAGTCTCATATGTGGATTTCATCATTGGAATGAAACAGCCCCTCCGGGGCACGTTGATTGTACTTCCGAAATCAAAACATTCTCGTGGTTTCAATAACGCCATCTTTTGATGGGATAATCTAAAAGGTTTGGATTCATTAATTATACTGTATCATACTGAATTCACGAAGGACTGCTGACAATATTCAAATTGCACATTTGCATTTCTCTTGAAATTGTAGTCGTTTAATCACTTATAATACAAGCACAATTATTATCAATATTTGATGGTATAAATGCTTTATGTACCGCTCCAGCAACGAATTGTCAGCTGGTTAAAACACACTGTTTACGATATACAGGGGTCCTGTTCTGGAATTCAACCTGTCTCGTGAGGGTCTGTTTCAGATGTAAATTGAACAAATATCCATGGTCATTAATGTTCGAGAAACAGACGTTGTGGATGAGGATGACAGACCGTGGGATGGGAGCTTAAACACTAGACTAGCCAGAAACGAGAGGCTGAGCAGTTTCACCAAGACGGTAGGAGGCTGTAGGAGAAGACGACAGAATGTCAAAGTACGTTGTCGGAGACGAATAGAAGCATACAAAAGGGCAACTGGTCTAATTGTCGACGGTTGTTTGAATGTGAGTGACGAAACTCGCCATTATATCGAACGAATTCCTTTCATGGTGTCTCAGACAAACGACGCATCGTGCTGATTTCAAAATCATTACGTGAAAGGTAAACCAAATACGACACCGGACGCCGTAGCATACTTCGATCTCTGGGAGAACCTGGTTTCATGTGACGATATTTGACTTTTAACATGACAGCTGGTGTCCTGGAAAATATCCGTGTAGAGTTTTTTCTTTCACAGTTTAGCATTTGGATCTCTTCAGGGCGTGTGCAGTGAACATTAGTGCATAACCCTATGGCTCCATGGGTACCAACAATACGTGCATGTAGACTTCTTGTAGTGTGTAGGACTACTTTTCAACACCAATGCAATTAATTCACTTGACACAATTAAATAACTCCATCCTTAAAGTTAACTGCGAGTTACCGTATTCTGGACGATGATGGACTAGGGCATCAACGGGTCTTAATGGTAGGACAGGAAACCCGCACCACGAATATCCGGTACCTGAAAATCCATAGCTTCTGCTTCTTGCCGTTTATATGTTTGAAAACTTCAATGCTTTTGAGGCGCGGCCAAGGTAGTGAGTGATTTTAGATCCGGGGTCTCTTTCCCAAATAGGTATAACATGTAGAACCTATTCATGGAGGACCGCAGAAATAGTTCTAGAATATTGCATTCTTGAATTTTGTTGTAGACGCGTACCTCATCGTAAATTTGAAATCTTTACTTTTATTCTGCCGGACTTGGTATGTAGGGGAACGTGCCTAAATGTTAATTGCCTTCAGTAAATACAGTATCTCTGAACTCTAAAAATTACATTAGTTTTGAATTTATCATGATCAAATCAAAGATACTGAAGGTGACTCCCCTATGTACTCCTACTGTACTCCTACTATGTGTCAGAAACCACAATTCCTGTCAGATTTCAATGTAGCTTAAAACGGGTATTTTAACACATTCACTCAAGCAATACCTGGCAATACCTGACACATAACCCAGAGATGAATCAAAATGGTCGTTATAGAAAGAGGTTGTTATGCAGAAATGTATAAAACCAATACCTTTTAAGGTGACAGACTATTTAAAGCCCAACCATGTAGTGGCTCGTGGTCCTGCGCCGTAAGTCAATATGGCGGTGTTAAGCATGAAGCATGTCTCGCGACGAGTACAAAACCGTGTTAGGCAGCGTGACTCCTGGGAGTTTCTAGGACTTCAATCCGGCCCCGCACTGAAGGAGGGTTTTTTCATCCAGTAGTGAACGGGTACCAGGTACGTTGAGATCGCAATGTGACTGTTAACTGTTACCTCTCAGCATTTATTGGTACGCCACGGGCGTAAACGTACGCAGGGTCGAATTATGAACAAACTTCCATCCGTTATTATGGAATACCATTCAACTACCATGAATAAAACAGTAAACTACCGTTATATCGAAAGTAAAGAAACCACCAAATGTAGATCGTTGTAACCGTAGTTCGCTAAACGTATATCGACTCATTCTACACCAAATCGCCGTGACAAAAATAGGTCGTTATATCCGTGAGTTCGTTATAAGAGTGATCATTATATACGTAGTTTACATAATTCCATCATGATGTGGTGAAGAGTTTGTACTTCAGGAACATGTTCTGTTACAATAACGACTTAAGTTGATATTAGTAGCGACCAAACCCGATAGAATTGAACATACATTATACGAGAGCGTGGTCCTCACACGAGAACCCTACGTACAGGTAAATACACAACCAGTCACCCGTGAAGGTCCGGGTTAGAATTGATCTTCAGTTACCAATCCTTCTCGTAAGAGGCGACTAACGGGATCGGGTGGTCAGGCTCGCTGACTTGGTTGACACATGTCATCGTATCCCAGTTGCGTAGATCGATGCTTATTCTGTGGATCACTGGATTGTCTGGTCGATTATTTACAGACCGCTGCCATATAGCTGGAATATTGCTGAGTGCGGCGTAAAACAACAAACAAAACAAAAGACAGCCTATCTATACGAGAGGTAAATCTCAAACGTCCATATATTCATAATCCTATAACAATTAGAGACTTAGTTAAACACCTTAGTTTTACAGCATATGTTATATCTGGGATTACAATTTCGCAATACAGATTCTAGTACATAAACCTAATCACATTTGTCACCAGTAGAGAATACATGTAAATCGTTACAACAACGTTACTGCGCAGCTACACAAATCAGAATGAGCTGGCTCTGATACAATGTGTCTCTATAAGCATCTACTCATGACCCTTTGAAGAAGTGTCTGGCCGAGACGGCCTCTATTTACAATTAGTTAAATGGAACTCTGATTCTCCCCTTTGTCCACTACTTGATACTCTTCTCATGTTTACACAACGTTAAATGAGCCAGTTTGTTCAATAAGCCATTTTCATCGAGCTGCCCCTCTTAAGCGATGAAAAGTTAGCTTGGAAAGCTATGTTAAAGATCCGGACCGCCTGTATGGATAACTGGCTCAGTCCTCCGGTAAAGCAAATACGCTGAAGGTCTCATCGATCTCCAAATCAGTTTCTTAGGATTCTGATCACTTGAGATTATTTTCATTACTTTGGGTTTATCAACGAACTGTGATTGTTCTTCCTGTTGCATCTGTACCGAGGGGGAAGACTGGTCCCCTGCACCTCCAGACAAATGGGGATCAGGTGGCTCCAATTTTCTGGTTGATTGTGTAACAATGTAATCCGAAGACAAATAATACTTCGCCTCGATTTAATGCGTTGTCAACTTGGTTCTTCACAAACAAGTATGATAATTATTTTATACTTTCAAAACTATTCAGTCACCAAATAAAGGTCTAATAGAAGAAGATATCATTTAATAGATCAAGTACGCATCCCTGATGTATTATAATACGTATTTGAAGGAATTATAAAACGTCAACCGTGGAGAATAATTAGTATTGATTATCTGACGAAACAGACACCGGTGGGCGTGAAAGACCAAAGAGGAGTAAAACACATGAGAATTTATCATTGAACATTCCCGCTGACACCGGGTGTTCGGACCGCCTCCGTGGTGTGGTGGTTAGAGCGTCCGCCCGGAGAGCGAAAGGTCGCGGGTTCGATCCCCGACCGCGTCATACCAAAAGACGTTAAAATATGGTACTTGTTGGTCCCTGCCTGGCGCTCGGCATTAATGGCTACAACAAGGACTGGTCGGCTCGGAGTCAGTATAATGTGTCTGAGTGGGGTATTCATGCTTCACTGCGACATGGTATGTCAGTGGGCTAGCACTATAAAACCAGGTTCAGTCTGGGCTAGTACAAGCAGCCGCACATACACACGCATGCACGTCGTCATATGAGCGAAATATTCTCAAGCACGACGTTAAACCCAATTTCAGCTCACCTTACACCGGGTGTTCGAAAAAATGGAAAGCATGATCTGCCCCACTGGGAGCACTCGCTGCCCACGTAACGTGTATAATCACGAGCGTCTTCCTCCGACTGATACTGACTCGGACCAGGCAAACAATAACGCGACAGCACATACAAATCTTCTGCTAATCATTGGGAGTACCAATGCTTCATTTTTACCGTCATGGTGATTCGGAATCCCTCTGTCACTTTCCCACGTATTTGAGAACTTAACTGTTGTGTAAGTAAGAAATATGTCAAAATGTCATCAATTCATAATCTTCTTCTTTTTCGTTCAATTGTTGACACGGCTCTCTGTGCGTAATCTTTGGTCAATCGCAACTGAGAATGCTATCAAATACCAAATCGCATTAGTTTGCTAATCGTATTCAATCAGACCCGATTTGCTAAACGCAAGAACCGAGAGAGATGCAGGGACGTGCGAGTTTAGCTTGGCAATAAACGAGCAAGGATAATTTTCTCCAAGTTGTCACGGAGCCAAGTGGAAGGATTTATAGAACTGAATTCAATCATTGTTAAGCGCGACCTAATCCAACAAAAAAGTACATTTTCCCAACTTATAAAGAACAAAAAATGTTTTCTACAAGAAGCGGCGCTCCTCTGATTAAGCCACAGCTCGGAAAAGGTTAGACACAAAAGACACCCAGTCGTACGACATAGTCACGTAGAAGTGTTTTTAATTGCCCAAGTTGTATTCAACCTTAACTGGCAATGCTTGGTGCTTCAAATAGCGGGGAATACTTCTAGCTCTCTCTCTTTGTCGTTCATAAAAGATAATGTGGCTCACATTGTACACGTGAACTCGTTAAATCATGTATAACATGAACGGTTCTCTATTGCAGTCGAGTACGGTAGCATGGACCGAGTGATGGTGCTTTCATACTGCTTAACTTGCACGTCCCTGTTAATTTAATTAGAACTACTTGTACGTATCACATGAAATCAGCGAGAAAACCTACATATCCCCTTTGATCACAATGTTTTAAAGCACGTGTAAGAAAATGATACTATAATAGAGTCATTAAATGGCTAGCACTCAGTGTTGATGATTTACGATATAAGATACAGATGTCAATTTCCGTATCATGAGGAACACAATATGGCTGTTCCTTCATCAGGTGACGAAGAAGTAAACATATGCAAACGACGTTGTGTTCCTGATGTGAGTAATTATCATATACTCAATGACGTTGTGTTCCTGGTGTGAGGAATTATCATATACTCAACGACGTTGTGTTCCTGGTGTGAGGAGCAAACATATACTCAACGACGTTGAGTTACTGATGTGAGAAGCAAGCATATACTCAACGACGTTGAGTTCCTGATGTAAGGAGCAAGCATATACTCACCGATGTTGAGTCCCGGTGTAAGGAGAAAGTATGTACTCAACGATGTTGTGTTCCTGGTGTAAGGAGCAAGCATATACTCAACGACGTCGACGCTGTGTTCTTAATGTACGGAGCAAGCATATACTCAACGGCGTTGTGTTCCTGGTGTAAGGAGCAAACATATGTACTCAATTTGCAACGACGTTGTGTTCTGATGTGAGAAGCAAGCATATACTCAACGACGTTGTGTTCCTGATGTAAGGAGCAAGCATATACTCAACGACGTTGTGTTCCTAATGTACGGAGCAAGCATATACTCAACGACGTTGTGTTCCTGATGTAAGGAGCAAGCATATACTCAACGACGTTGTGTTCCTAATGTACGGAGCAAGCATATACTCAACGACTTTGAGTTCCTGATGTGAGAAGCAAGCATATACTCAACGACGTTGAGTTCCTGATGTACGGAGCAAGCATATACTCACCGACGTTGAGTCCCGGTGTAAGGAGCAAGCATAATACTCAACGATGTTGTGTTCCTGGTGTAAGGAGCAAGTATATACTCAACGACGTTGTGTTCCTAATGTACGGAGCAAGCATATACTCAACGACGTTGTGTTCCTGGTGTAAGGAGCAAACATATACTCAACGGCGTTGTGTTCCTGGTGTAAGGAGCAAGCATATACTCAACGACGTTGTGTTCCTAATGTACGGAACAAGCATATACTCAACGACTTTGAGTTCCTGATGTGAGAAGCAAGCATATACTCAACGACGTTGAGTTCCTGATGTACGGAGCAAGCATATACTCACCGACGTTGAGTCCCGGTGTAAGGAGCAAGCATAATACTCAACGATGTTGTGTTCCTGGTGTAAGGAGCAAGCAAGCATATACTCAACGACGTTGTGTTCCTAATGTACGGAGCAAGCATATACTCAACGACGTTGTGTTCCTGGTGTAAGACGTTGAGTTCCTGATGTAAAACATATACTCAACGGCGTTGTGTTCCTGGTGTGTTCCTGGGAGCAAGCATATACTCAACGACGTTGTGTTCCTAATGTACGGAGCAAGCATATACTCAACGACTTTGAGTTCCTGATGTAAGAAGCAAGCATATACTCAACGACGTTGAGTTCCTGATGTAAGAGCTAAGCATATACTCACCGACGTTGAGTCCCGGTGTAAGGAGCAAGCATAATACTCAACGATGTTGTGTTCCTGGTGTAAGGAGCAAGCATATACTCAACGACGTTGTGTTCCTAATGTACGGAGCAAGCATATACTCACGGCGACGTTTGTGTTCCATATGTACTCAATTTGCAACGACGTTGTGTTCTGATGCCAAAGCAAGCATACTCAACGACGTTGTGTTCCTGGTGTAAGGAGCAAGCATATACTCAACGACGTTGTGTTCCTAATGTACGGAGCAAGCATATACTCAACGACGTTGTGTTCCTGATGTAAGGAGCAAGCATATACTCAACGACGTTGTGTTCCTAATGTACGGAGCAAGCATATACTCAACGACTTTGAGTTCCTGATGTGAGAAGCAAGCATATACTCAACGACGTTGAGTTCCTGATGTACGGAGCAAGCATATACTCACCGACGTTGAGTCCCGGTGTAAGGAGCAAGCATAATACTCAACGATGTTGTGTTCCTGGTGTAAGGAGCAAGTATATACTCAACGACGTTGTGTTCCTAATGTACGGAGCAAGCATATACTCAACGACGTTGTGTTCCTGGTGTAAGGAGCAAACATATACTCAACGGCGTTGTGTTCCTGGTGTAAGGAGCAAGCATATACTCAACGACGTTGTGTTCCTAATGTACGGAACAAGCATATACTCAACGACTTTGTGTTCCTGATGTGAGAAGCAAGCATATACTCAACGACTCCTGATGTACGGAACGAAGCATATACTCACTGATGAGTCCCGGTGTAAGGAGCAAGCATAATACTCAACGATGTTGAGTTCCTGATATACGGACGACAATGCATATACTCAACGACGTTGAGTTCCTGGTGTAAGGAGCAAACATATACTCAACGGCGTTGTGTTCCTGGTGTAAGGAGCAAGCATATACTCAACGACTTTGAGTTCCTGATGTGAGAAGCAAGCATATACTCAACGACGTTGTGTTCCTAATGTACGGAGCAAGCATATACTCAACGGCGTTGTGTTCCTGGTGTAAGGAGCAAACATATAACGACGTTGTGTTCTTATGTGAGAATCAAGCATATACTCAACGACGTTGTGTTCCTAATGTACGGAGCAAAGCATACAGTCGTGCCCCGTTTATCCGAACGAAAATTCATTAAAACGAATTCACAACGTTGTAAAACTACTCACTTAACCGGAAATCCGGTTTCCGTAACCGGACGGTCATTTTCACATACCAAATGCTAAATCATATGCATTTTTTTCTCGTATATCCGGATGGCTGAGCACCTGTCAGTATGTTTACACGCGCATTTTACCGAGTGGCCTTGCGTGCCCTAACATGAAACAAGGGTTACAAGCCGGCATTCTTTGAAGGGTGAGAGGATTAACTGCCCTTAATAGACCGATCCAGTCCCGGCCGATAAGCCCCGCCCACTTCGTTTTTGACGTTAGGGGGGACAACCACTGACTATTCACAATGGCGTCACCGCCGGCGAAACGTACGTGATTGAGAACGTTGTTGATGAATTATGCTTGTGGTACTTTGGTATCCGTGGTTTGTGAATGATATTTAAAGAGGCAAGTTATAGGCATGTGATTTTTAATATATTTTAGTTGGCAGATTGCAATTGGCGAGTGAAAATGAGTTACATGCCCGATGTAAAATCGTCTCGGCCAGCTGCTGAGAATAGGAAGCGTATTTTCTTTCGAATCAATTAATCTATCTAGCAATTCACCTCCGTCAAAGATATCAGCAGGGGAAGGGTAACTGAATTTTGTTGCTTGGATTTTTCCCCAAAATATTTCCATCATCATTTTATAAAAACCATGAACACATCCTCATGTTCATGTTGCAGATCGTTTCGGTATCTATAAATAGATTATCAACACTGCGCGTGGCGCCTTTACTTATCCGTTGGCGTTGTTCAAACTTAGTTAAATAATCTGAAAACATGGGTGTCTATTTTAATTAATTAAATAAATGGTAAATAAAAAGCAGAAAATATTTCCCGTTTACTACTTTGTGCACCTTATTTGTCTGTATATAATTAATGTAAACAAATCTGTCACAGTGCGCAACTTAGTGAACTTATTTGGAAATCTGGAAAATGCGATTGGGTTTGAAAACAGTATGTTTCCATGGATGTACTCTGGACATACCCAGAAGCAAATATTCAGCAGCTGATCTGCAGCAATTCTCGGTAAAGTTTCCCTCTTCAAAATCTGTACGCTATCCTAAAATGACACTGAACAGAAAGAAATCCATTTTTAAAAACCATCCTTTCCATTTTATTTTTCTATACAATGTATGTAGTTTGTTGTGCAATCTTAATTTTAACTTACATACTAACTTGCACAATACTGGACTTCATGAACTACCAGCGTTTATGTACAGGTATGTCACAGCACCAGAACACAAAGAAGATCCAAGATACAGTCTGCACCTACTACCCAGATAGCATTCTGACGTTGGCCCAACGTTGGCAATGTTGGCAAAACCATTGCCAACGTTGGGCCAACGTCTGAATGTTATCTGGGTAGCAGACAAATCTTCCAGAAATAGGAAACCTGAACTACAAAATCTGTGAACAGAGAATCCACTAGCTCTTATCCGAACAATTAACTAGCATTGAAATAGAATGTTACACAAAACACACAAAATATTGTTTTTCCCTTCGGAGATATTTAACTGCTATAACTACTAGTGCAAAGAATATATCCTAACTTCAAAGCTTTTGTCAATACAAATACATATTGACATTATTGCTTCTTAAACAATGATAATCTTTGTTTTATTAGATCTTAGACTATGTCCCTAAAGGGCATTTCTAAATTTTGATCTATTTCCCTTTTCTGAGATACTTACTAGTGTCATAAAAAATTATAATAAGGTTGATTTAACATTTGGCAAAAATCATAGCAAAAGGAAAACACACATGAAAAGCATTCACCTCCTACAAACCAGTGTGCAGTTTAATATGAAGCTCATTTTCCAAATAACCATCAACAAACCTTGAACAATTTGTCCAAAACAAACATCTTAATAAACACTAGCTTTGGCTCAGTCTTCAAATATTAGTAACCTCCTCAAAAACTGATGATTTATAAGAAAAAAATACATCAAATCTGGGTTAAATATATGTTTCAATATTTATTCCATTACATGAAAAATCAACTAAGATTTGTGTAAGTTATTCTGTTCCAGAAGTGGATAATGCCTGACCAGGATGTGACCAAAGCGTAGGGTTGCTTTTTTCAAATTCTCTGGATGTTGAAATAACTTTGATGAGTTATGTGCTAGCAATCACTTTCGGAATTATCTTATTAGTAAATGTATTATTTAAAAAACATCTAAAAGCAGGAGCCAACAAACTAAGTTAATACCAAGTGATTGTCCTGCCATGATTTGTTTGCCTAGTTCTGCCTTAAAAATCATATGAATCTGATATGTCAATCAATTAAATTATTATTTATAATTGATTAGATTATTATTAATTTTATTACCCTTCCACATTTACTAAAAAGAGCAAGATTCTGAAAACATACCTTGCCATCATTTCCAGTGAATTAATCAAAATGACAGTTGCAATATTGCTCCTAAAATGTACCAATATATGTGAATAATTCCATGTTGTAACAAAACTTCAAATGTCCTCATAATTAAGATATACACTTTATTTCACTCCGCCCAATACTACAGAAAGTCACTATTCTTCTCACATAGTTTTCGTATTCGATCCACATGGAGGAACGTAATTCAATTCAAAGTCCAATCCATCTCTTTATAGAAATTCTGAAATATTTTAAGCATAGTTTTAGAGGCACTCATATGAATTAATTTTGATATTTGGATATTGCATGATAGGCAACTACTGACACTGACAATATTTTCGTTTGAATACAAAATATTACTCCCTCGAATATTTTGCACTATTAACAAGATACTGTACAGTAGGCCTTCAGATTGTGCTTTAGATACTTTTAAAACATCCTTAAATGTGTGACAAATTTAAGAATATCTAAGAGCGAAGGGAACATTATCCGCCACATTGTTCTTTAATGTAACAAGTTTTGCTCTTTCGGTCGACCCTAGAACCGAAATCAGATCGCTGTCAGATTTGATTACATTGTGTCACGGCTTTCTCGCCCGTTTCATTTGATATTAGCAAGGTGACACTGAGTTAATCTTGAGGCGTGTCAATTGGTGGGTCACTATAATTACGCTGATGAATTCTTGTCTGATCAGAAACGTTGTCTGTCAACATGGCAAGCCAACCAACAAAGCGTAAACGCCATGCCATTACAGCGAGACAGAAAAAAGAAATTTGCAAGTACAAAGAGCAGTATCCCTCAGCAAGTCTGGAAACCCTGAGCAAACATTTTGGCACAGAATTCGGTCACACCATTGGCAAGTCGACAATCAGTGACATTTTAAAAGACAAATCAAGATGGCTAGAAATTCCCGAAAGCTCATCGGAGTTATCACGCGCTCGTAATGCTAAACATCCAAATATGGAAGACGCAGTTTATCTTTGGTTTTGTGATGTGACCAGCCGAAATTTGCCCGTTAATGACGAAATGTTAATTGAAAAAGCTCGTACTTTTGGCGATAGCCTGGGTATCACTGACTTTGCTTATTCTCGTGGCTGGTTAACACGGTTTAAGTCTAGACACAATGTATCGAGCAGAAAATATGAAGGTGTAGCGGCAAGTGCTGACAAAGAAGTTGTGATCAAGAGTCCTGACAACGAGACTGATGATGATGACGATGAAGTTGAGCAGCCACTACCTCCCCCACCCGTGTCTCACAACGAAGCTCATGTCTGCCTTGACCAGTTGATCAGGTACTACGAATGTGCAGGCGACACTGACAACCTCGAACTCGTACTGAAAGTGAAGTCTTCTCGCTTTTCTGCAAAGCCTGTACAAAAAACTTTGACACATTTCTTCAAGCGAACATAACTGCATGTACAGGTATGTTCTCACGTGTATACATATACATATTGACTTGACTACTGTATTTGACAAGATCTGATTTTATGTATGTATTTGTTATTTGTTGATCAATCAATCAATAAAGAATACGTCTGAGGCTTATTATGTTCGTATGTTTGTCTTTTTCCATATGGTCCTCGGTTCAGATATCCGGAATTTTTTTGTTCGAAAAAAAGAAAAACACAAGTGTCCGGATAAACGGGGCACGACTGTATACTCAACGATGTGTGTTCCTGATGTAAGGAGCAAGCATATACTCACCGATGTTGTGTTCTGATGCGAGGAGCAAGCATATACTCAACGACGTTGTGTTCTGATGTGAGAAGCAAGCATATACTCAACGACGTTGTGTTCCTGATGTAAGGAGCAACTATATGCTCTGGAAAGTTGTGTTCCGGGAGAAGGAATAAACTTAAACGTTGAAACGTTTTGTTGCTCATAATAAGAGGTTAGCAGCCATATTTTTTTCCTGCCTGCAATGTATTAGTCAGCGTATGACGTCATTTTAGAGCAACCCATATGACCTTCAGAACTTATGTTACTGGTTATGGAAGTCCGTTCCCTTCACATGCATATACTTCACATGCATATACTTCTTATACATGTACGCGCACACACGCATACATAAGGCCAAATCATCTCAAACAAGTAGACAGGTTTTTTAATTCAGGCGATATTATTTCATGTAGAACATGTAGCCTCTGTTTCATAACACGCTTCTTACTGCAAAAGAAATGACAATTGCATTTTCATTTTGAACATCTTTTGAAATATTGAAATCGGTAAAATCGAAAAACTATCGATTTAATGTTATTAAGATGAGTGCACATCTGTCCCCTTCTTGTGAGCATTAACCCCCACAAGTTGTAATTCCTCTTTTCTTTATACTCAATAAATGTTACATTATTGATTTAGTATCAAGCAACGTTTGGCTGGCCTTTGTACCAGGTGAACTTTAAAACTTTGCCGATGTACAGATGTCTGGATTACTACACTGATTTTGTCCGCAGGGGAAGTAACCTTTTCAACAACCTGATAAATAGTATTAATCATACGAATCGACTTATCTTCACCCTTGTAAGATGCAACATAGGTTATACATGTATCAGAAAATACTTATATGCTTGTACATTGACTTCTCAGAGGTACGTGCAGAGATTCCCAGAGCTCCGCAGAACTGGCTATGTGCTACTAGTCACTTGGACGTGGATGGGACGACTACAGACATTAAAAGTGCACAGTGCTCGAAAAATAATGTTTCAGACAGCGTCTAGACCTGGACTGGAATTGAACACAAAAGCATGGAACACAGTGTCCCTACCTCTGTAACTGCCCCAGCAGCCCACGAGTAATGATGTCAGATGCTGCTGATGTATGAAAATATGTAACAAATGCAGGTGATAATTCTGCTTCCACCTCCCGCTGCCTGTGACACACACATTAGACATACAACACAGCTGAGGGTGTCGTAAAATGTAGCAATCTTCCCTTAAAGGTCAGGTCTTATAAAAAGTACCGGAGGATTGATTTTCTGCTAACAAATTTCGCCCAATTTTGATTCATTAAGTGACACCCTCTTCTCGAAGGATGACCTTTAAAACAGAATGGTGGATCCAAGAGACTCATGGCTTTTGAAGGTCAAGGCAGTGCCCTTTATTTTTGTAAACACCAATTTCCAATGACACATGTTGTTGTCTGCTGATTGCGCCGATGGAGAAGTGAACCGGCATGTCCGGGCCGTGGACGACAGTCGTCACAAAGCCCGGAATTAATAGAAAGAAGATTTCCCAGCTGCGAATTAGGCCTGTCCAGAGAGTCTTTGTGAGGGAGATGGAATGGTAAATGCACCTTACACTACAGACGGAAATACGCGAACTGTAACCTAATGACGCCGTACACTGGGATCTAGTAAGGGGGGTATAGAACGAATTTATTTTTCATTTTCTGACCTGAGGGTTTGACGTTTTGTGTATTGGTTGTTGCCAATATTGTCTAAATTGTCACGTACATATTGACAAGTGATGACCAAATGATACTGTACCAACTGTCATGACAGGTTAGGTTAACGACACGTTCACGATTTTCTACGTTATTATTATTATAGAATAGTGTGTCCCTGGCTGGCCAAGGTAACAAGAAGTACTATTATTAAAGTCTTTCGGTGTGACGTGAAAGTGTACCACTGAATAATTCCAGTCTGGTGTCCGATGCCAATAGCTAATATGCCAATCTGTCTTTTTCACCCAATTGCATATACTCTGGGATGTGAGTGTATCGTTCTATCTCCCCAATCTCGATCATTTGCCCAGTTGGAAGTCGGATCAAGAATGCTAGACTCCACCGACAAACGCCAGTCCTCTGGGATCCAGATGACCTTCACCTTGTCACTGCCTCTGGGGCGAGGTGTGGAGATATCTAAATTGCCATTGTTATTTATCGAGGCGGCCTCGGAAGGATTAAACGATGAATGTGCCCGTGGTGATGGTGCCATTGCCACAGCTGGTTATAGATGAAAATGACATTCCGGATCCGACAATTCGTTTCAAGTTTCGGAGACACTTCCGTATGTGTAATGGCTTCAAGAAGGGTGCGTGTAAATGTGGTAATGGTGTTAGACTAATAATTGGTACTGCATTATTGTAGAACACCATTTGGTTCGGTCAGATCAGAGAACACGATTTACTTATACGAGTGCTGAAACGGGATTCAAATGTGAGATTCTTTGAGGCTATTTTTTATCTTGTCGCTCTTTGAAGACATGATATTGTGGTTTCAGCAACAGTTTTCTCTGGTCTTAACTCACTATAATGTCATGGCCTGTGATAAAGCAGATAACCACAGCATGCACTCACTCATTTATTCACTCACTCACTCATACAACGGGATAGTTACCAAATTCACATATTCAGTAACTTGCGTCATAAGGATTTACTTCCCCTCAGGTATAAATTAGCATCTGCGATTGTTAGTGGCTGTATCCTCAAAGGGGGTTAAAGTATCGTAAAATTATTGTCCTCCTGAGAGGGTACGTAAGTCCCAAAACTTTCAAAGTAAAATTTAAACTTACGAATTTTTTTATAACGTAGTATTTTTGTTATTTTGAATTTCGGATAAATTTGACTACAATCGCCAGCGGCGGAAGGGATGGTGTAAATCCAACTAGGGTCCATGCAGGTAGCCAAAGTAATGTAAGTCCCCATGGTCCCTAGTATGGTGATCTACCTTTAGTTGTTGGCAATCTATAGCCCGTTTATAATTGTATTGTCCTTATTAGAAATCCAGTTTTAGAGATAGATACTAGTATTATTTTTTGTGTCTAGTTGTTTTACTGTCCTTTGACGACACATTTTATAATATATACATGTTGTGTATAAATGTCAAATTTATTCTCGTCACGATATGGCTGAAAAATTGCCGATGTGACGTTAAATCTTAACTCACTCACTCACTTCCCCTCTGTATGATATCCTGTCAGCATTCACAGCTATAAAACAATTAGGAGATAAACATAGGACATTAGGAGATAAAATGACAGATTTAGAGCTATTATAATTTTGTTATATATCTCTGATTTTCCAACACAGTATGCTTATCTCCATTCTACCATAACCGCGTTATTAAGATTTTTATAAAATATATACTGTGTTGGAAAATCAGAGGTATAATACGTGATTACATACCTCTGAAATACTTTAATTAACCAATCACAATCAAGCATTTACTGAAGTCATGGAACAATGTTACTTCAAACCATAATAATGTTCTGTCATGTCGATGAAACTAAAGGTCAATATAGGAACTCCATATGGGGAGAAACCCTTCCAAAGTGAGGGATTTGGGCTGCAAAAATGTCAGTACATGCCCTATCTCGCATGAAGACGTACGATGTGACCATTTGAATTATCGTAACTGTCAAAACTAACAACATTATATAAGAGTAATTATACAATGAAAGATGAAGAAGACGTGACCTTGTGGGTATTTTTACCAATTTTGTAACAACATTTAAAATGAACAAAACCTGCGAAATGAAACAAGCAAAGAATCCACAGGTTCACCATACAACTACTGTGTCGATGTTAAGGGACAGTAATGCATAATTTATAATCTATTTCTAAGTATCAAGGCAGGTTTTGTTGACCCATAAACTGAAAACAGATGTCATCATTGTTGTGATGATCAGTCGACTTGGCCTTATCTCAAGTTTATGATTAAATGTACAGTTCGAGATATTGCATTGTTTCCATGTAAATGAATACAACTCATAAAAATGTCGCGTAAAAAACACCCAACTTATTTTATTTTTGCAATATATTGAATGATTTCACAATGACACCATATTGAAACGCATGGGAATTGTAATATCCCCCGACAGCAATAGAACACCTACAGTAAGTGCCGGAAACACATCGAGACGAACACGTCACGCAACAAGCAGGTTTCAACGGTTATATAACGGAATCTAACAGAACAGCTATAAAACCCTTTTCGTTGTCGTTATCATCGACACCTTGAAATAATGGGAACTCCCGCTTCGCTGTATTAAAGAATGTTGCAAGTTATTTTATTATTATTATAGGATATTTATATAGCGCACGTATCCACGCAACTAGTGCTTCCTCAAGGCGCTGTTATTTTCCCCTCGATCATTGGATGTCAATGTCAACGGCACATCGTATTATGAATCTTAACTCCCTGGGGATTATACAACTCTTGCTGTCCTAGGCGCACCGAGTTATCGTGGCTTTCTCATCCTAACGAGGTACCCATTCACAGCTGGGTGGACTGGGACACATAGTCACAGTACTTTGTCCATGTTCACTGCACGTTGCTGTACCCGCAACTAGGTGTTGGCACGTGTTCATGTGGCCACCATCTGGCCATATACCAACGGATTCGTGGGTTCTTTTAAGTGCACAGGGTTGTGTACTGTACACTAGGGGTTGTGACAACACGGAAAGAGTCTGCACACAAATTGACTCCAAGGATTTTACACCCGGTCACAGGTAGGCTCAATCCCGGCACCTCAACCTCGCTGGATCACTAGCCTGGCGCCTTAGGCAGCTCGCCCACGGTTAACTGTCCTGAGAATCTCGGCATGTTTTAGGGGTAAGACTTGATAACTTGGTTGACTGCGTTTGACGAACAAACGCCTTAACCACTAGGCTACCCTACCACCTAGGGGTTTGTCTGGTTTAGACTTTATAAAGACCACCCTCGTATTGCTGAACATGGCTCATTGCTGCTTTCAGAAATAAACCAACCGACGCTTATGCGATATGTGAGCAGGGGAACATAACGTTGAAGGCCAGACAGTCACTATTGAGATGATTCTTCTTGACATAACTTGGTTTCATTTCGTTTTGAAACTTCAGATGCCCCTTAAGGCATTTTATCGACTTGAAATCCGTAATGGAAGTAGCAAAATTGTAGAACATGTATTAATACAACACTACCCTATGAGGCTCTTAAATCTATCTGGTATTCCCTTGTGGTTTCAATATAAAGACGTCGTAAGAGGCGACTAACGGGATCGGGTGGTCAGGCTCGCTGACTTGGTTGACAAATGTCATCGGTTCCCAATTGCGCAGGTCGATGCTCATGCTGTTGATCACTGGATTGGCTTGTCCAAACTCGATTATTTGCAGACCGCCGCCATATGGTTGGAATTATGCTGAGTGCGGCGTAAATCTAAACTCACTCACTCACTCAATATAAAGACAATCCGCAATCGGTTATCGTAAACTGAACATATGCATTTAAATGGACATGTGTATTGATGTACAAGAACACTCGTGAACCATAGCAGTGAGCACTCTTCGTGGGTAATGATACCACAATTACTCATGAGGATGTGGGAGCTGATACGTGGATTGCCTCTGGCACTTGTTAAGAGTTCTCGAGATACGAGCCTCATCCTATGTCAGATCCTACTTGCCGTGGGTGGAAATCCCGCATACATGTGTAGTGTCAATATCAATGATTGGACGGTGATCAAAGACATGTACAATAACCATCAGCGTGTCTTGTAATAGATATACACGCGCATCGGTTCATTGAAGGAGGTCTCACAAAGGACAAGCGTTTCAGGAGGCAAATGTACCACGGAGCGTAAACCGTGAGGAAAATTATTTTCGTCTTTGATATTTTTCTTTGCATGAGAGCGGTGTTCATCCAGACGGAAACCTTCCTCTTCAAGCCATGTTTTGCTCTTACCTGATACGTTTATTCGCCTAGTTTCCGGAAAGGCAATGATGCTTAAAATGACTTGGAACAATATGAAGCAATGAATCTTACAGCCATTCAGGCGCAATGATGACGTATTAATGTGTATTTGTATCAATGAGTATGCTTGATAAAATGACTGTGCTGTTGGTTTGGGGGGTTGTTTTTTGCTGTTTGCGTTTTTTTCTTGTTGTTTTTTTGTTATTTTTTTATGCATTTTTGGGGGTGGGGTAGGGGGTAGGGGATATGATTTGTTTCATTTGCTCTTTAATTAAGTACTTTTATTTTATTTTTATATTTGGTTTGTGTTTTTTTGGTTGCAGTTGCTGCTGTTGTTTGCTTGTGCATAGGGTTCGGGAATGGGTTCAGAGTGAATCTGGAGAAAACCTTGGACACTGGTTAATATCTCTGTGAAACAAAATGACAAATTGGTCCATCATTCTTTTCCGAAAAAAACTGTAGACGTCTACCTGCAACAGGAGATTTCGTTGTCAGCGCGTTTCCTGTTAACAATTAATGGTATACATTCCAAGTGATAAACGATCGTACAGCACTTACTGTCAACAAGCAGGGCATCCGTGGACTTTATCTGGGACGTATCACCAGCAAGGCAGGTTAAGCGATTCAAGGACCAATCTGTCCCAGCTCATGGGCATTGATGGTCCATGAAATCAAGCAAAGAGACTTAATCGGGAGATAAATTCCTGCAAATGATTGAGATCCGTCGCATGATTGAATTGTCTAAGTCTCGAGACAGGAAAGGTCATAGAGGATTTCCAGCCCTAGACAAAAAATAGTGCAGACAGCGTCTTGAAATTGACAATCGTGAATAGTGTAATTGATTGAGACTTTGGCAAATTGGCATCACTTCGACGTGCGATCATGGTCTATACAGGCCGCATGAAGCGTAATGCCTTTCAAAACGGACACGTTGAGATGAGAATTTGAAATTGATAAATTGGGGAGCGTATTGATTATGATATTTATGGTACTGATGAAGACATGTAGCGGACAGTCGCCCTCGTAGATTTCCGCCAGTTGTGTCGTGCATTTCCGGTCAAACTGCTAATCATCAAACTGAAATCGTTCAGCAGTCAGACTGTAAGGTAGGATTAGTTCAGAAAGTTCGATAACTTTCAGACTTTCTAAAAAAAAGGAATGAATACAGCTTTTGGGAAATGATTCTCAAGATAAATAGCCTTATTTTCGAAATTGGCATTCCAGCAGTAATACGTTCGGTAAATTTCTGAAGCATCAATTATGAAAACTAGGATTATGAAAAACATGGTCATATTTTCAGAAACCCAATCTCAAACTTTTCTCCGTTCTTCAATTTACTTGAAAAATCTGATTTTAATAATATCATTTTAGCAAACACTTAAAGAGGATAATATGCTAATTGAGTTTAAAGGCTTGCCGCCAACAAAATGTTGGCTTTGAAACCTTCTCTGTTTCATCTGTTTCGTATTCAGATCATCTATGCAAAAAGGTTCAGAGTAAAATAAAACTTCTTCACAAGAGGGATGAACATTCCAACTTTGCACGTTCAACTTTCCATCTATGCAGAGCAATATTTCCTGTATGACTCCCGTCTTTGGTGTCCATATTCCGCAGGTTGGGGATTATTTGAGCATGCTCTTTCTGGGAAGATTTCAAAGTGCCTCATACAATTCTTGTTCAAATGTTGTTTGATTTTGGTTACGGCATTCACGGCATCAACAAAGCAAATACCCCTCTATTTTTCAAGTGAACAATTTACTTGTTTTTGCAATTGTTTGTGACAGTAGGAAATACATTTGTAGTTCGTTCACTTTTCCACGGACACCAGGTACAATCTCCCTTTGTAAACCATAGACACATGATCATGATATGTTCAGGATACGATCACGATGTGCTAAGAAACGTGCAATCGATTTTGTTTGAAACACATATTTCTTATGATTATGGAATGAATTTTATAGTTTCACTGTTGTTATGTAAATTTTATATCAGAACCATTCCGACGATTTCACAGACATGTTTGCAAGTTCCAAAAGAAGTCATACAATATAGGTTAAATGTCCACCACGTGCTGATTAAATGCATTGGCGGTTTTCTTAACCGTACTAACAATGCTGTCCTGTCGACGTGTTGACCATGAGAGACTCTTAACACACTTTGTGGCACCAACCCTTGTCAGCAGGATGGTCAAACATTCCTTCAGACAAGACACAGCCTACCTGACAGAAAATCTATACTGATATCCCCTTATGGTCTCACATCATAGGGTAGTTGTGTGGCAGTGTTCATCCTAACGAACACCATCTCTAATGGGATATAAGCCGCAGACAGATCCCCTACACGGCCGTGGTGTCCACACTCAAGTCTGCAGATGACGTTAATACTGTCAACACTGTCATTATAACTGCACCTGTATACTGAACAGTGCGTAGTATGTTCTTCACACATTTACAAGACACCCAAAACACAAAAGTAATCACGGGGTAGTGATAATTCGTCGAAACGTTTGAAGCACGAAACTTGTTCACTTTCATATATAATAAATATATAAGGTCAAAGCTTGGTTATAAGGCGTCTCTGTTATCTGACGAAATAGTTCACGTAGAATTTAAAAATTGCGGGAAAATTTAAATGGGTTACTTAAAACCAGCGATGCCATCACATCACAATGTGGTGTCCTGACCTAAGGGTAGCCCTGTAACACAAAGTGAGTGCATAAACACATAATGCTGTAGAAGTATAAAACGTATATTCGCTTGTGAGCACCTGCCATACTTAGGGATCCGGATTACAACTGGTCTTCAGCAAAGGTCGATTTACGGGATCAGGTAGTCAGACTCACTGACTTGGTTGATGCATACCATCCTATCCCAATCCCGTAGATCAATACTCATGATGTCAATCACTGGATTGTCTGGTCCAGACTCGATTATTGCAAACCGCCGTCATATAGCTGTCAAAGTGTGGCGTTAAACAACAAACATACATACAAACAAATCTAATTGTTAGCCCAGTGAACCCGCGTTTGTCAGGCAGTGTTGCTTTGATCTTTTTCATGGATGCCCATAGTGGGGTCCATACCGTCTGGCTTTGGAATTGTGGCGAATATTTGTCAAATTGCCAGTATGGCTGACGATGTAGGTTCCTGCTCTAGGCCTGGGAACTTGATGCCTGGTATTTGACACCTATCTCATTCACTCTTTTGCAACATCAATACATATTGATAAGATATTTCCCGCTTGACAACCAAACATCAGTCAGACGGTACATGTCAGCGGATCAGGACTAAAGTCAATGCCATAGGGATATTCATCGGATATTTTGCTTCACAAAACTTCATATCAATGGAGACCTGGCCACTCGGACTATAAGTCATTTCACGAATTATATTTCTCTACAGAATATATTAATACCACATTAATTCACGGAGACATTCTGTAATCCGTTTCGAGTGACAGCATATATTTTCCATGACGAATCTGAATGAAGTCACTTCCTCACACGTCAAAACAGGATATGTGGTCAACAAACGGCAATAATTTCTGCAAGAGACAAAACTGAGAGTACCCGTTGACCTGAGTTCAAGTCATAACCCCGATCTCCCTTACCACTTCAACAAATACATTAATGCGATAAAACTCTTCTGTGCGTCCCGTTTATAACAACTACCTGACAATAACAAGCCGCTAATCGCATATCAGATCAGGACTTCCTGGTCAGGCATTCGATTGGTATAATAATAATGAGAAATAGAAAAAGAGGAAGAGGAAGAAGCTAACGAAGGGCATTATAAGGAAGCTTGGTCATAACATAAAATGTGACAATACGTCTTGTATCATAAACGCCTGATCCGCCATATGGTATCTGTATATACTGGACAACAGTGGCACTTTCTCTATTCATCTTAGATGGATTGGGTTCACCGGAAACTAATGGAAAACACCGGGGGGGGGAGTTCTATTTCCCCGTTGTTCATCACACCAACTTCTAAATGCCACTCAAAGAAGTTAACTAATGGGAAGCAACTATCTCAAGATCATGGGTTCGAATCTCTGGTATGTATTGCCAGAGTATATAATAGTACAATCATCGTTCTGGTATGTGTATATGTGTTTCTTAGGTCTTATCGACTATATGTTGTAGTTAAACGCTGTTTCCTAATATTTGCTTCCATTTTATATTATCTTAATAATAGTTTTATAACTTCTATCAATGCAATGATCATTGGGGAGTAAGAATTAGTTAATGAGACAGCAAAGTTTGCCGATACTACAGAAGTTAATTCGTTTTCGTAATATCAGGCCGTAACAAAAGTACCAAATCAGATTAGATGTCATTAATACGATGAAATAAAGCTCTGATGGAACTGGAATTAAATAAAAACAATTAACCTCGAGATAGATACACTCTAATATGTTGAAAACAAGAACATAAAATAACACCTGGCAAATGCATATTCACAAAACCTATGTATTTAGTCAGTGACTATATAACGGCTATGAAAATACACCATTCCTTAAGTGTCCCTCTCGAGGCTTATAAATTGTGCTCAATTCTACATCCTAACATTTGAGCTACAGTATTCCCTTCACAGGCAACCCAGTGATGAAATTCTGTTTTAATTAAAAGTTAAGCCTCGGTGGTTTCAATTTATAGGCTTCTTTAGAAAGGGAGCGCGATACACTGCAGTTTTGTAATTTGAAAAGGTTTTAGGTTTGCGTTTTGCTCTATCCTATAAAGAACCAATAAATCATTTGGATGCTTCTGAAAGAATGCACAGATCGGCTGGTTGTAATACTAGTATTATATTCAGTTGTTTGAAACTTATTTCTGGTGTCCCGCGACGTGATCTGACGCTGGAATCTTGTTAAAAGCGCTGACTGACTGATCAACTAACAGTTGTCTAACGATTATACCGAAGAACAAATAACATCACAATGCGTGATTAAGTAGGGCTGTATGTCAAGCCACCTCGATGTTCTTGGAGGATTAAGTACCCACACTGGAGCATTATATTCTCTGTTGTGTTTCAGAATGCTGCATCTTCAAAGTGACATTGTACGCTATAATGCAATGCTTTCTACACTGTTGTTTTTGCCATTTACGCGTGAATCACCTTCTTATCATTCTTCTTCAGACATTTTTCTAGCTCTTCTTCGGAAAGGGGGCGACTGGTGAGCCTCATCCCGCTCTAGTCTGGATTCATTTCTTTAAGAGTACATTTTGTGAAGCACATTCCTTATCCCCCGTCGTGATATTGCTAAAATTGGCGTCAATTAATACCCCTTCCTCGCAGTATAATCAAAACCAGAACGCGAAGACTTGTTAGTGTACTAGACTTACTACATGCAGTGGCAAAGATTCAACCCATTCTAATTCACACAATGTCTACTTTATACAAACTCAGTTTGCGTTAACGATATATTCGAGATGTGCGCATGTTTTGTCCTCAGTAATAACGTCAATAAATACTCGAATGACGAGAATTATGTAGAACAATGTACTAAACAGGTTTCGTAAGCTTTCAAAATGTTCTTATGTTACCAATTATATTACAGAACGTTTCTTTTAACATCATGTTCATGTTAATCGTAGTGCCAATTATAATGCTTACTTCATCTTATTTTCTTCCCCTTTCGAAACGAATTCGCTTTGATATAGGCACAGGCTGATATAATGATTGACGTCCTTTGTAATCTGCATTATATAAAGCAATTTTACACTTACTCAACCCCTGTATTCTGATAATTAACATATGACCTTTCTAAATGTAGTTCATACACAATTACACATACTCTTGAAAAACTAATATCTATTTACACAGATGCTATTTCTGTGATAATTTGGTGTATATAGGCTTTTAATGACCACTTCAGCTTGGTTTTTATCAAAGAACATGGCACGAAAAAAATTAATAAGAAACTGATACCCTGTATCTGCAGGTTTACTGTAGCGGTGGATCAATATGTGCAATAGCATGGACTCTTTCGAAGGCAGCATGCAACCAAAGCGTCGTAAAGAAGTATTAAAGTATATTTCCTGTACATTACAGATATGGCAAATATATTTTATCGTTCAAGTCACACAGTACACCAGTAAAATGATAGAACAGGTTAAGAATTCTATATTATATGATTTAACAACTCCAATATTATTGGAGGTACATCGAAACGCTTCGCCACATCCTTCGTTATCATTGAAAAATGGACAGGTATTTTACTTCTGAACAAATACTATTTGTCACATGTTTGTGTTGGCATTGTGTTGCATATGACAACAGACTTTCTGACTGTGAGCAGACAAGTTGGAACTCGGCGCTATGTAAATAGATTATTATCATAATTATTGATAAAAATTGCTTCACGCAACCCTCATTATATGTTTCAATAGATGCACACAATTCAACATTTTACCTTTGAGAGTGATCCCTAGCAAATTTTGGGTAGTATATGTCGGATTTTGCCGACCCTTAAAACCGTGAGGCCGAAATAAATAAGGGGATAGACATCCACATTCAAGTGTATTACCTATTTCTCCTGTTTCAGTCATTTCCTTTCATCCAAAATGTAGGTAATTTCTACACACAATCTTAGTCATTATCAAAATCCTTAAAGCAACCGTCAGATTCGGAACGAGCGACAGACGTCAATGAACACGTGACCTCTCATAATGCCAACCGGCCACAGGAAGGGAGGGAATCAGAGACAAGGTTGGGTGTACTGCTGGTTAATCGCGCTTCTTAATGATTATCTAACCCAATATTTTTACATAACATCAGAAATCAGAACCTAAATTTATATGTTCTCTGTATTTTGTTTATTCTGACGCGAGCTCATTTAACTGATGCTATTAGAAGACTGGCATCGTGCATTAAGCAATACAGATAATTCGGGACTGATGTTGGCATTACTGAGTATCCATACAAATCTCTGCTGAGCCTTGTTACTACTGTGGAGTTATGTCACGTGACAATCACAACCAATGTGACCGAGGGCCTTTTAGAGGATCGCGTTCGCGCTAACTGTGTCAACTGTGGTTTAACTTTGCTATTTAACACGTGTCCGAAATATGGATTAGGACTTCTGATTATAGAAATGTCGATATTCAAGAACGCTTTTGGTAAAAAAATCATCTCCCTTCCAGCAACATCACGGCGGGGGACACAAGAAATGGACTTCCTACACTGAACCCATGTGGGGAATCGAACCCGGGTCTTCAGCGTGACGAGCGGACGCTTTAACAATTAGGCTACCCCACCGCCCTAGTGATATAAGAGATGATTAAGAGACAAGCCTTTGTATGTGTTTGTACGAGTGTCACACATAGAGCAGGATCCGCTAAGCTTTTTCGCGAACAACTGGTATCACTACTGTTTGATAGTGGTTTATAAACACATTCTTATGATACAGTTGGAATCGTAAATTTATTCACCTTTCAGTTAAATGTATCAGGATTATAGACATGTTCAAGTTTTTCGTAGACTTACATCACTTTTACGACAACCATATACTGTATGAAGGTAAAACAAACAAATGTTCCTTGCCTTTTTATATAAACCACAAATATTCGATGTATCATCTTTCTGTCTTTCTCATATCAGCGATGCACTGATGTTAAACAAGCAGTCGGAATAAACATTCAGCCTTCAGATTACAAGTTCATCAGAAGCAAAAACAAGAAACGTTCTTTAAGATTGAATCGGCTTTGGCATTCAGGCAGTGTTACTGAAAAACATCCATTCTTATCTGAAAATGTCGAGTTCTGTTTGTGAAAAGGTTACGATTGCCGTTGCTTTGAGGATTGCTACACCTGGGTATTTACGTCCCTAAGATGTCTCTGTCTGGTGAATCCAATGTCTGGTATTTTAAGCTGTCTTCGTTTTGGAGATGTGTGGAGACTATTGAAACGTCCAATCATAATGTAACTATGATCCCGTGCAAAGATGTCTGTACGTTGTATCTTGCCAATTGATCGTAATTCAATTATCCAACAGTCAGATAAAAGTCCGTTTTATGTCGCCATATGAATTAACATTTCCAACTTCAGGTACATTCGAACAGGCTCCTTTTTACCAACTGCCTTATGCGATTCTCGCTTAAGGGTAGTTTGTTCGGGGTGACAGTGTCAAAACCTCAGTGAATCTTCCAAAAGGTTTCATGGTTAACATGTGGAAGACATCAAATAATTTGTCCGTATTATGACTTGTACCATGCGTTCCCGTTTCTTGTTAGATGAAACATAGACTTGCCTTTGCATATTTGTTATGACGGTTGTACGGGAACACCTGGTTGGATTACTACCTGATTCTGATCTCGTTATACAATCGACATTGCTCTTATAGATGCAGAAAGGGCTTTGTCGCTATTGCACCTGTGAAGACCCAGGTTAGAATTGATCTTCAGTAACCCATGCTTGTCGTATGAGGATAATAACGGGATCGGGTGGTCAGGCTAGCTGACTTGGTTGACACGTGTCCCCGTATACCAATTGCGTAGAACGATGTTCATGCTGTTGATCACTGGATTGTCTGGCCCAGACTCGATTATTAACAGACCGCCGCCATATATTAGTAGTTGGAATATTCCTGAATGCGGCCTTAAACAACAATCAATCATTCAATTGTCACTTTTGCCAAATGGATTTCCATTGGGACTTTAAATATGTACGACGTTACATCTAAATCATGCCAGACAGATTAAATATATATTTTATCCTTCACGGATTCTTTTATTCAGTATAGGAATTTCTTAGACCCATTTCAAATACTCTCTACATTACCTTGTTAATCGGGATATTTGTTATTCCACAGTAACTCAGGATCAACAAGGGGCAATGCACCTAGTGGGTTTTAAGAACAGGAACTGAACTGGTTTTATATCACTGAGAAATGTATGTGCGAACAAAGGGTATAAAATAGAGCTTTTAGGTAAACAATGTACACTCATTCTTTGCTTGAACCAATTTCCTATAACATTCCTTGTTTCAAACATTAACATTGAACGTCAACGCAAAACTATGTTAACTGTAATAGAACACAATGAATTACACCATCACTGACACATCTTAGACGAGTCTGCCAGATAAGATCAAAATGTCCAATGATTCGTTCTGCCCAAATCAGACAAGCTCTCCGTGTGCCTCAATGCTGAGCAATTTCCGTTTGCTGGTCGATACGAACCATAATTCTTGGGTCTTCATTACGTTAATATTTCTAGAAGAATCCAAGAAAGAGCCGTGATATGATCAGACTGGATGTGTCAAATACATTTCCAATGGTTCCGTTTTCTGAATAAAGCGCCCTGTGCGACAGATAAAGGGAATTTATGCTTGTATCATAAATATATCTCACTTCCTGATACGCCTTGATAAGAGGCCAGTCGACCGCATTGAGCGTCTGAGACAACGGTTGTGAATTTATACGTTATCACATGGCAATGTGTTTGTTTATTTAAAGCCGAATTACATATTGTTACATATCTACAATATGGCGGCGGTCTGTAAATACTCTAGTTGACACCCGTTTACGAGTAAGTGACAGTATGAGCAATATTATAATAATCAGTTTCGAGGGCACGAGGGGCGGTGGGGTAGCCTAGTGGTTAAAGCGTTCGCTCGTCACGCCGAAGACCCGGGTTCGATTCCCCACATGGGTACAATGTGTGAAGCCCATTTCTGGTGTCCCCGCCGTGATATTGCTGGAATATTGCTTAAAGCGGCGTAAAACCATACTCACTCACTCGAGGGCACGACGACGTGCAGTCTAACAAAATGACCAAATTGACCAAATCCTCGCCCCAGACAACCCAGTCCTGTAAATCGCCTTGCAGCCTTGTTTCTCGCGAATCCTCTCCTCGTCCGAAATTCCGTCCGTTTTATTACATTGTATTCACTTTCTTTCAGTCACATGCATCAGAATTAACACCTTGAAGACATTTAACTGAACTCCATACATCACACTTAATGTTGTCAAATGAATGAATCGTATTGCTGAAATGTACCAGCCGAAATCGACTGAGGTGTACGCCTAACGGGAAATTCGTCTTTAAATAGCATTGAATCGTTAGCAATGTGCTCCGCTGAGCTGTAAGTCAGTCAAATCAGTCAAAGTTCAGAAACATCGGTATAGGTGCATATCGTGTCAGCTGTCAGTAATACAATCATTGATTTATTTGACCTAGACGTTGAACTTTGACTGGGGAACTTAACTTGACAGAAGATCGTAAAACGGTTGAAATAGTGTTGAAAGATGTCCAAATGAAACGTTTACGAGATGACGGTAATGCTTGAGATATCTTTTGAAACATTGTATTTCTTAGTGGTGCTGTTGCAACGATACCATGTACACAGCATACCATTACTAACTTACCACTAAAGAGTTCCCTTACACGCTGAGATCGGAAGGTCGGTGGTTGTGTCCCCTAACTGCGTCATAACGATATACTTTAAATCATGGTACTTCTCGTTACCCTGTCTGGCGCTTGACATTATGCGTATAAAACAAGGGTTGGTTGGGGTATCCTTGTTAAAATGTGGTATTTCATCTCAGTGCTCTGCCATTATACCGCATTAGCGAACAGACACGACGCACACACATCCCCTACATACACACACACACACACACACACACACACACACACACTCTCATCACAACCACCACCACCTCAAAACCACCCATCCACCACCTCACTCACACACACAGTGTACAGTACTCTTGATGTTTAAACCCCCATTTTACCTCAACTCAGTTCAACGCCATTCCCCGAAGTAGTTATGCTTTATCATCTTCTACAGAGTATTCCTCTAACAAATCACGCACACAAAATATAATTTAAAATGTGAAATTGGTTCATTTTATATCATACATGTCGAGTTGAATTATATATGTCAAAGTCAGTTTAGAGTAAGTGGCTTCTTCAGAATATCGCCACAGTCTCAAACCGGGAAGGGGGAAATAATGTTAGGAAATACACAGTCCGGCGAAGACTTGAACAATCTCACTTTCCCGACTCCACACCCGATGGAGTTTGATTCATCATCCAATATCATTTCCTGGAAAAAAGTTCACAATGGAAGGCTATTTAACAGTTCTTTGATATGGAATGTCAGGTTTGCCGGGCACCAGAGCCACCATAGAAAGGAGGCATTCATGCTGATTCCAATTATAAGAACCATACGATGCAGACAAAGCGGTTATGAGCTAATTTCAATAACTATAGTGTTAGTTGTCGAGACTTTCCAAACCGCTGCCAAAGCATGTAGTGGGCATTGGATGGCGTTTGTTATCTGTTGACTGTCTGTAATTTGATCATCCAAGACGTAAAACTAATTGTGAAAATACCGCATTCTGTTGCAAAAGGAACGATTTCTATTTGACAGAACGTTGAAGATCTATTTTTTTTAATGCAGGTTTCTGTGAATTTGTAGCTTCCATTTGTTCAAATTCTGTTTCGTTTCTTTTAACAGGATGTCTTGAATAGATTCCCCTGGGGCTTTTGAGTTTAATCAAATAAACAAGATTACGCCTTGTAAAATTGTCGCATGAAGTGACAATATGGTCGTGGAACGAAATCTTGAAATTTTTATTTAATACCCTAACCTACAATAAATAAAGGAATATGCTCAGCGAACTTATAGCAACGACCTAGATGTGATTTATGATTTAGTAATGCTGAAATTAAATCAAGGTAGAGAGTGTGCCTCCATATTTTGCTCATGGGAGACTGAGATATGAGCTTTCTGCATCCACGGCATTTTCTCGTGATTATATATCAGCCTTAATGGACATTGTTGGACCAGTATAGCTAAAATACATTTTTCAGATGCCGACAAATTGACGTGGTTATATGGTAGCTCATTTTGATACGACATGTGTCAACATCAGACATTGTCTTGTCACATATCACACAATTAGCATACACGGCACTCCATTTACTGTGAGATCTTCAATTAAAATAAATTAAAACTAAGGCAATAATGATTTATGTGAATGCCTTTTCGTTTGTCTTAGCCATCACTTGTAATCGCTTTGAATATTTTCATGTAACTTTTCACAAAAATGCAAATTCCTTACTTTCGCGATTATTGAAATTACATGACAGAATTAAATAAAGCTCAAAATGTTTGTTCAGTATTGATTTCACATGATAATGACTGTCCATATTGAATTACTGACCGATATTTTTGTCAATTCGCCAAGAACACTTTCACCATTTATAAACGAAGACGTTCCTTTCTGAAATGCCAATGATTTCCATTACACACATCATCCAAGGGACTTCATATATGCCTCTCTTTCCTTGTTACAATTGAATAATAAACACTAATTATGATATTCTGGATGAAGACAAACACTCTGTGGTTATGTATTAAGAAGAAATATCAGATTCAGATCTTCTGAAATAGACATTTAATCTGCAGACAGAGATGAGGTACCGTTCCGTAGACCATAAGGCATGCATTCCAATTACATTGTTAGTCACATCGCATGCTTATCTGTCGTGTTTTATGTCGTTCTTGCGTAAATGACCCCATTAACAAATCATTGATAAATTACCGTTCGCCAGCTGGTCTCACGTCCTCAACAGAACGAACCTGATACACAGAAGCTCGGGGAAGCTTTTAGTACGTTTTCAGAATGATTAATCATCTAGAATTACGACATGTGTAATATTCTCAAACCTGTCTTAACGCGTTGTGGTAATTAAGAGCTGGGCTACACCGTTCTTCGAGGACGTCTCTGACTTCGATTATTTTCCATTTTTAATGCCTAGAGATATAGTGATGTGATATTGCTTAAGATGTCTTTCACGCTGTTAGTGGGTGTAAAATGTGCGTGATTAGTGCTTAATATACTTGACTCACCCAAAGGAATCACGAACTCGATTAATCATTTCTTATTGATGTCACTGAATTAGCACATACGTATTGTAGTATCTTTTACCCACACGTCCCAACATGTTAAATACTTCATCACTTCAACAACCTTCTAACGATGCCATACAGGTGTCTACATACGCAAGTAGTCCTAAACCAATATATACAGGCTTTTCTGTTTGGGAAACCTGTTTTCTTGAAAAGGACGATTTTGAAAATATTTCACTGATATTCACAGACAAAATACTGACATACAAAATACTCTTTGGTCATGCGGACAAGGCGTCACACTTCCGATCAGGAACCGTCGTGTTGTGCTACGACGTATGCTTATTACTCCTGAGAGACAAAGCTGAAATTTGGTAGATGTAGTTTGATTTGCATTGTTTTCAACGCAAGAAGCATGTGGTTTCTCACAAACATTTTCTGGTACGAAAAACGAAACTGACATTGACGATCCCATCCAACAAGTTCTGATCTGCTAACGCTAATTCCTTCGAACGGACGCAAAGAAATTCTATTCCTTCATATTCCTTCTTAATTTAAGAAAGTTCTAACCACATTTCCCCATCTTCTGTCGTAATAGCCATAAGTTACGAAGACGTACGAACAATTATATCCTAGACAAACTCAAATGAACTGTGTAATTGATTTCAAGCAGACGTTAGCGATAGGAAATTAATAATGACACAACTCTAATTTAATAATCTCCAGTGTCAAGATAAGAGAACGATAAGAATCAAGAATAAAAATAATCCTTTCAGTTGAAGGAAATTACTCTTCCCTTAGCTGATCAAATAGTTGTGTGTTCTAGTTATTGCCTAAGTATAAATCATAAATGCGTGTAATATCTGCATAATATGTCCTTATAAATGCAAACAGCATGTTCCGTGGAAATCAATAATGTGCTTTCAAGAAACGCTTTCTTTGCCTTCGGATATGAGATAAATGATCTGGAAACAAATTTGTCTTGTGAAACGGTAATACAAAATGTCATGGTAATGGCTTCACGTATAAAACTCATTTTGGCACTTTCACTTAAATTATTTTTCTCAGAGCTGAAGAAATCAAATTAGAATTATGATACATACTGACAGCAAATCATTATTAAATTAAAGTTATTCAGATAGTAGCTTCGTCTTAACCCAACGTACGTGTGATCGAGACAGCCTGTGTTTTTCCTGTTTACACAGAAACCGCAAGGAAAGATTCTGAGCCAACCAAACCGCAACATGGCAAGGTTTACAGCGTTATGCATTAAAATTGTATTCCTGTCAAATAAATATATATTTGTATATGCCTTATATTTTGTTCCACGTACCTGACTGTGCACATAATACCTAGAGAACAGTCAAGATCACATTTCCATCACCATAGCCATATAATTATATATTTGCGTATGTCATGAGATATGAGCCATGATTTGAATAAGGACAGGCACTGTCTTCATGATATTCATATCTTATCGGGGTCTATAAATATTTTCATATATCTTTGACGAGTGACATAAAATAGATATCATTGACACAATAAAGATATCAGTGACACAGGGTGTGTATGATCAAAAGCCAGGGCTGACACGGGACCATCCACCATATGCTTCACAGTGATAAACCCCCCATTGCCATGATGTTTCATTCCAGGGCTAATATTGTCCTGGCATACTTACTAGGAAACTGCGGGATAGAATTGCTTTATTTTACAATTGTCAGAAAAATGAATTCTGTTATCTATTGCCTATTTATAATGCGCTTCAACACATTGTTGAGATGTTTTGTCTTCCTTTGCTGATCGTGGGCTCATTCTTTTTTTCATGATTTGGTTGTAAAGAAGTTACTTGCGACTTGTACGACCCTGCCATCCTCCCATGCTGCCATGTAAAGAGAGTCATGTTAAGGTAGAAGAGTCATGTTAAGTAAAGAGAGTCATGTCAAGCAAATAGATCCATGTTAAGCAAGGAGAGTCATGTTAAGTAAGGAGAGTCATGTTATGCAAGGAGAGTCATGCTAAGTAAAGAGAGTCATGTCAAGCAAATAGATCCATGTTAAGCAAGGAGAGTCATGTTAAGCAAGGAGAGTCATGTTATGCAAGGAGAGTCATGCTAAGTAAGGAGAGTCATGTTAGGCAAGGAGAGTCATGTTAAGCACATAGAGCCATGTTAAGCATGGAGAGACATGTTAAGCATGGAGAGTCATGCTAAGTAAGGAGAGTCATTTTAAGTAAGGAGAGTCATGTTATGCAAGAAGAGTCATGGCAAGCAAGGAGAGCCATGCTAAGTAAGGAGAGTCATGTTAGGCAAGGAGAGTCATGTTAAGCAAGGAGAGTCATGTTAAGCATGGAGAGGCAAGGAGAGTCATGTTAGGCAAGGAGAGTCATTCTAAGTAAGGAGAGTCATGTTAGGCAAGGAGAGTCATGTTAAGCACATAGAGCCATGTTAAGCATGGAGAGTCATGTTAAGCATGGAGAGTCATGTTAAGTAAGGAGAGTCATTTTAGGAGAGTCATGTTAAGCAAGGAGAGTCATGTTATGCAAGGAGAGTCATGTTAAGCAAGGAGAGCCATGCTAAGTAAGGAGAGTCATGTTAGGCAAGGAGAGTCATGTTAAGCAAATAGAGCCATGTTAAGCATGGAGAGACATGTTAAGCATGGAGAGTCATGTTAAGTAAGGAGAGTCATTTCAAGTAAGGAGAGTCATGTTATGCAAGGAGAGTCATTTTAAGCAAGGAGAGCCATGTTAAGCAAGGAGAGTCATGTTAAGCAAAGGAGAGCCATTTCAAGCATGGAGAGTCATGTTAAGTAAGGAGAGTCATGTTAGGCAAGGAGAGTCATGTTAAGTAAGGAGAGTCATGTTAGGTAAGGAGAGTCATGTTAGGTAAGGAGAGTCATGTTAGGCAAGGAGAGTCATGTTATGCAAGGAGAGTCATGTTAGGCAAGGAGAGTCATGTTAAGTAAGGAGAGTCATGTTAGGCAAGGAGAGTCATGTTAAGTAAGGAGAGTCATGTTATGCAAGGAGAGTCATGTTAAGTAAGGAGAGTCATGTTATGCAAGGAGAGTCATGTTAAGTAAGGAGAGTCATGTTAAGTAAGGAGAGTCATGTTAGGCAAGGAGATTCTTGTTATGCAAGAAGAGTCATGTTATGCAAGGAGAGTCATGTTATGTAAGGAGAGTACGTTTTGTTAGGCAAGGAGAGTCATGTTAGGCAAGGAGAGTCATGTTATCCGCTGCTGTTATCCGTTGTTTATGTTATTTTGATGTCACAATTTTACTCTTTACCACCTTTACCTATATTTCCCTGACTTTATGATGTCATCAACATGTTAATTGATTTCACCACCCCAAATTTATCTTTGATCGTGCACCTGTTCGTTAGTTATATGAAGAATTTCATGATTTTACATTTTATTTCATGTGACTTTTAACTGTATTTTATAATGAAAAACGTAAATGATAAGATTAATTATCATCTACAGATGAAAGCCTTCGGAAGATTAAGGGGTTTATGGTTACGCCTGCTGGTTTAGGATCTCATTACTATTACATGTTACGATGTGACACGTTTAAGACTCCTTTGTTTCGGGCTATCATTACGAGTGAAAATGCCGACTTCAAAAAAGTAACATCAAAGCAAACCTAGTTCATAAGGTGGGGATACTTGCCGTTATCTCTAACGAAAAAATCTATCTCCCAGCGAATGTAATCTACCTCTTAATGAATAGGGTTATCTGTATGGGGAAGGGGTGATAGATTCTATATGCCCGTGAGCAGTGTGTTGTACATTGCACAAACACAGTTTGTACATGACAACCCGAGGGAACCAACCATTAAACTTCAGTTATGTCGTTGCCCACAAAACATGCAATCGATTTCTGGTCTTTGGTTCTAAATTATCAAGTTCATGAAACTGAGTGAGCTCTTAACGTGGTTGAACTTTCACACGTCAAACTACATTAGGCTTCAGATCAGTGTAAAGAATCGGAACGTTTTCATTGTGTTTGGTCCTTCTGCGTCAATGGAGCTAGCAAATTGTGCCTGCAGAATCCTCACAACTGCTCCTTCCATTTCCTATTGGGTACGCTATGCCAGAATGCTAGTATATAAGATGGTATCAAAATAACGAAATCTACAGAAGGGTACGATTCAGATTTGTGTTGCTTTTGATAACATTTTCTAAACAATTTATTCGGTATTTTGGCCATGTGGCCCAAAGTACAATTACTTGTGACGAAATAGCCGTAGCACGTGACAGGAAGAACATATGTGCATCTTCATGATAAGGAAAACGTCAGCTGAAATACGAAAACAGCCTTACTACCCGATCTCGTTAGTCGCCTCTTACTGCAACCATGGGCTGCTGAAGACCAATTCTAACCCGGATGTTCACAGTTTTATTTACAACGAAGCGTCGTTAGTACTATCCCCGGTTAAAATAGTCCTAATGTTCCTGATGGTTTTATGCCGTTTTAGCAATATTCCAGCAATATCACGTGGGGGGACACCTGAAATGGGCTTCACACATTTCACCCATGTGAGGAATCGAACCCGGGTCTTCAGCCTGACGCTTTACCTTGTACTAAACGGGTACAAATGTTTCTGTTTGTACATTCCAAACAAACACCGCATGGCAGCACCTCTGCTATGAGACACGTAAACATTCCAGACATAAGTGATGGACCAGAAATCTTGTCACACTGCTGCAAGTAAAACCTATACGTTTAATTTGTACTGCGTCTTCGGTGGTTTGTTTAGGAACTTGTTGGTTTTGCAACACAGTTCGAAGCAGTAATAATGTCTCCACTCGTTTTTTATTTGTAACCGATTCATACATGTTTCTGCGTTTAAGGACTTTATTCCACCAGCTCAACCATCGACCAAGATCAATTTAATATGATGTCGGCGATCTTGATGTATCTGTCGAAACAGTTTTCTATCGTTAAACGGCAACATAGTCGGGAAACTTGTATGAATTACTCTCTGACAATCGGTGATTGCTGCGGGTGTTCGAGGAAAGTGAACTTTGGTAGCAAATGCATTTTCCAGAAGAAAGACAAGGAAAGACGAAAAACCATCTCCCAAGCAACACGTGATGTTAGCTAATAAACACCTTTAGTCCCTACGACAATTGCTGTGAGCTTAAAACCTTTTTCCCACAACTGTCAGAAGGACATATAGTACCAACTATGGATCTTCATTCGATATACTTTCCCTCTTTAAACTCTGTTTAATGATGCATTCGTTGTCATTGTGTCATCAATTATTTTCAGATCCCGTCATTGTAATTACAATCTAATCATTAGAACATAGCCAATAGTAAAGAGCTAAACGAGATCATGTCGTTCTTGAGACGTCTTGATGGGTCTGTAATCTGTAAGTTCTTCCACGGCCGGAAACAGCTGATCAATCTTCATATACGGTTCATCTTGGAAACAATTCTCTTTGATAAACCAACCAATATAGCATAGCAGCAAGGTGCCAATGGTTTTTATTACAACGGTTTTTATGGAGCTTGCCAACTGAAGCAGTTGTGCAGTTTCTCTTGTTAACCCCGTCAGATTTATTGAAACATCCTTAGGTTTTGTGAACATGTGGGCGATTTATGTCGCCCACAAACCCAGTGGGAGTCATTGTTTTCTTGTGAACTCCTGGCCTTGTGTAATACTTGTGACACTTGTGGGTCGATTTAGGAAATTGGGTTGTGCCCGTCAGGTGAGAAACATGCTCGAAGGGAATGGCTTTGTGTTTGAACAACTTTTTCAATCAGTGAAATGTATATAGTGCTAAACCTGAAACCTCACAATCGGAAAGTTAACGATAAATGAAGACACTCTAGGGAATTGTGGTATGACTGGGAGCAAAACCTATCTTTGACGAGCGTTAATGTACCTTTTGAGTGTCATTGGACTAAATTGTTGCAAGATGAGATGGGAGAGTGAAAGTGTTAAGGGAATTTACATGTCCGCATCAAGATGTTGACATTGCGCTCAACACCGATAACAGACCGGTGATGAGTAACAATTTACTCTGCTATCAATAGCAATATATATACATATATATAATATCATATCATTTATGTACCAAATTATTGAATCCATCGTCGTTTGTAACTCTGTATGACGCTAAACTATTTTGCTACAGGTAACAGCTTTTAGCCAGCAGTGTCGTTTTGACGGGGTAGCAAGACTTATAAGCGTATGTAACACAAAATACTAAACCTTGGTATACCGTTACTGTAATCGAGAGATCATGGATGCCTTTTGTCTTGAGTCCACTTGTATATATCAGAAACATATTCCCATGAAATGTGTACACAAACATGAAACAAAACACCCATCACTTAATACGTTACAAGGATCACTGATATAATATTATGTCATAAACGTTCAAGTCAATGTATTTCTCTAAACATTGACAGAGAAACAATACAAACGTTTATTTGACAAATAAACCGGACAACGTGTTGGCCCTCACAGCCAACCTGTTTTTATTACACAACTGTTCAAAGCGTTTATACTGCTTTAATAACGTTTTTATTTACCGAACTCAACATAAAAGGTATTCATGATATCTTCCGAGTATTAATCGTTTTCAGCTAACAGTATCGGAACAGGACAGTGATTCTTTCGTGGAAGCTCATATTGATTCTTGCATTGCTGGAACGACGAGGAGAGAGTCTCCCAGCGATCGTTGCTTGTTATCGCAATATGTTGAACTATAAAGAAGACTTGCTTCACATACATGCAGCACTTAACATGGTGCTTTGTCCATAAATACTCTCTGCGTTGCAGGATTCAAAGGTAGGAGTCCCTTTTCAGCAGTGTCCATGTATGGCAGAACGCATTATCTTAAGAGCAGTTTTTCTTTCGAGAAGTGAAAGTGAATTTGAACATTAGGTGCTTGGTCAATAAATGCTTTTACCGACTTCTCATTTTGGGCTATTTGGGGTTTCAAATTGGCCAAATTGGATAGATGTTACGATTACTGCAATTTATTTAATGACGTGGAAGAATTTCGTATGGGCAAGAGTATGGTTAATCGTAAACTGTATTGATAGGTTGTACTTGAAGGGGAGACGTTATACTAGTGGGTACAAGTACTGTGAGATATTGTAACGAGCGGTCTTGCGTTACGTTAAATGTCAGTAATTGTGGCAAGCATGCAGTGTGCAAGTTTAATGTGCATCACAATCTGATTTAGCAACAGATTAAAGAAAAACGTCGGATATTAAGTCGTTACGATAGCACTTTACAATTCAGTGATTCTTTCTCTGCTATTTTATTGATCTTGTCATTTCCTGGAAGGTTTCATGTGATGCTTTTTTCAAGTGGAATAACCTCTTGTTCTCTTAGTAAATTTGACAACGTTCAACACAGTCTTCTTTTGTGCATACTTTCACATATCCACTCCGTTGTGAAACGTATAATTACTTGGCCAGATGACATTCTTATAAAAAAACTGTTATTATAAAAAATATATTTTTTAGTTTTTTAGCATTATCATTATTATTAAGTTTTGTTACGTGTAAACATACCCTAAATATATAAAAGATAAACTGTAAGGTTATTGCTTTGCAGAAGCTTTGACCGGGGAATTTAGTTATTCAGTTTCATTTCACCGAGGAAGCACCAGACAAACTATTCCTTAAATGAGCTCGAGGGAAAAGAGGAAAAAACATCTCCCGAACAGAAAGTGATGTCAGCTAATGAACACCGTTGCTTCCCAAGGCAGTTGCTGCGAGCTCAAAATGACTTTTTTAGACGTAAACCTCATCTCATTACATTGCTTGATTTTAACCGCCCAACGAGAGGGTCATGTGGTTCAAATGCCCAAACCACAGTTATTATGTTTTTCAAGTAATCGCCGGTTGATACATCATTAGTTGAACCGTTCCAACAATACGGTAACCATTAGGGCAACCAACGGCATTAAATTACACACTCGAACAGCCGTATCAAAACGACTGAGCAAGTCCAGGGATTAGCCTTGAAGGTATGTAATCCAGCTTCCAATGAATGACGCAACGGCTTCCCAAGGTGGCGAGATCCCCGAGGTGCGGAGACACAGAAAGATTGTGAAAAGGTCATTGGAAACACTATTACAAGGTTTGGTGTGTAATGGTCGAGCCTGTGAGTTAATTAGTTATTGGGTGTTATTATTCACAACACCAGATGGATTGGTATAAAAATGTTTAATACAGAGGCAGATGCTAATGTAGTGGACGCATTGTGGAAAGATGCTGACTTGTCCAAACACTATATCTGGCTTGTATTTGGCGAATTTTGGCGAATTCCTGGTATCATCACTATTTGATAGTGATTCAAAAATTAGTGATCATGGTGTCGGAATGGTAGAATGGATAGCGTTTGACAGAGATTGTGTCACTATGGAAACGGTTTTGTGGCCTTTATTCACAAATTAGACAGTAGTTTACATGTATGTGTGTGAACATGTAGTAACACAGACGATACATGCAGTTGTAAGCAGTCACTGACTTTCATTTAATACCCACAGATGAATCCCGTGTAGATTGACGTGAGAACCCGTATAAGGATGAGGTACAACAATGAGCGCATAGCACTGTGACCTTACCAAATCACATCGGAAACACAACAAGGAACAAACACCATATCAGTCTGATTGCCCGAGACATCATTCTAAACAATCATGAAGCAAGAACCTGAGAGATCACTAGACGTCAAATATTTCAGTGTCAAGAAACAGGCACATGACAGATCCCAGGGCGTCGTTGTTCTGACACAAATATTATAGTGTCAAGACACAAGCACCTGACAGTTCCCGTTGTTTCTTCGTTGTTCTGACACAAATATTATAGTGTCAAGACACAAGCACCTGACAGTTCTCTTCGTTGTTCTGACGCAGATATTATAGTGTCAAGACACAAGCACCTGACAGTTCTCTTCGTTGTTCTGACGCAAATATTATAGTGTCAAGACACAAGCACCTGACAGTTCTCTTCGTTGTTCTGACGCAAATATTATAGTGTCAAGACACAAGCACCTGACAGTTCTCTTCGTTGTTCTGACGCAAATATTATAGTGTCAAGACACAAGCACCTGACAGTTCTCTTCGTTGTTCTGACGCAAATATTATAGTGTCAAGACACAAGCACCTGACAGTTCTCTTCGTTGTTCTGACGCAAATATTATAGTGTCAAGACACAAGCACCCGACAGTTCTCAAATATTATAGTGTCACAAGCACACAAACCTGACAGTTCTCTTCGTTGTTCTGACGCAAATATTATAGTGTCAAGACACAAGCACCTGACAGTTCTCTTCGTTGTTCTGACGCAAATATTATAGTGTCAAGACACAAGCACCTGACAGTTCTCTTCGTTGTTCTGACGCAAATATCATATTATGTTGTTCTGACACAAGCAGTGACGCAAATATTATAGTGTCAAGACACAAGCACCTGACAGTTCTCTTCGTTGTTCTGACGCAAATATTATAGTGTCAAGACACAAGCACCTGACAGATCACTGGGCGTCGTTGTTCTAACACAAATATTAAAGTGTAAAGGAACAGCCAACCATTAGAGAGTCAACAACAAGCACTTGATTTTTCACAAGGCGTCGTAATCATATTCCCGTCGTAGACACTGGGCGTTGTTGCCAAAACGTAAGTACTTAAGACTCAAGTAACAAGCACCTTACAAATCACTGTGAGATCGTGAATCTGAAGCCAGTATTCCGAAAGCTGGAATGACTCCTTGACACTGTAGCCATATAATGACAATACTCAGCTAGAGCTATGGGTGCCTCAAGGTTCACTGGGCAAGAATGGACACTTTGCGAGATGAAGCTATTCCGTCTATCTAATGTCTTGTAACGTAAGAATCACTGGAACCCCAATCATTAAACAATGCACAGAGGCATTAGATAACGAGTCGGTCGTACGTGAAGCAACTGTGTCGTCGTTTATCGATGTGAGTAATTAAGTATGAATACCTCTCAGATCACAACGAGATCATTGGACATTAACGGTGCTGAGGCATTACGGGGCCATGTGACCTTTCCCAAACCGTGTGTATGTGTAGGTTCAAACCGCTTAGTGCCATGAGATCACAAACCCGCTCATCAGTGAGAACTACTAGATTAGGTAAATAGGCGCCTGATTTAAAAAGTCGTCTGTCTTTCGGTTACTAAAGAAATAATAAAACGTAAATGATCCGGTAGGTGAGTTCATTTCGAACATTATATTTGCACGACAAAGGGAAACTTTCCTGCAAACAATCAAATATCGTCTGGGGACTTGTGCTGCATTTGTGTGGGTGGGTTATGTTAAACTCCATTTTGAACAGTATTTTATCTAGAGCGGTGGGGGAGTCTACTGGTAAAAAGCGTTCGATTATGACGCTGAAGACCCGGGTTTTATTCCCCACATGGGTTCAATGTATGAAGCCCATTTCTGGTGTCCCCCGGTGTGCTATTGCTGGAATATTGCTAAGAGCTGTGTATGAGACCATATTCACTGAATTATATCAGGGCGTGTTGTCTTGATCTAGGTGGTAAACCCGAAATTACTTTGACGTTTACCAATTTGGTGAAGCCAAATGATTTGGTGCCTAAACAATTGCTGATAAAACTGGACAGAGCAAACCGTCAGTCGAACCCACAATAATTCATTTTGGGTTCTGGCAGGTCGAAAGGACGCATGCCTACATATTGACTGTCATACAATGACTTAGTTGTCAGGGCCATTTGTGCTCGCCGCATTTTGGGAGCACGATGAGAAATAGTGTTTCTTGTTCAGGACATCTTGAATGATGGAATGTGGGCTTAAGTTAATGTCATCAAATTCAGCAGTGTCTACTCATTGGCGATGCAGATTAAACATTATTCGATAACGCGAGTATGAGAAAAGGGTCGGTATTCGAAGGCATGTTTCGACCTATTCATGGTTTACGTGTACCAAAGGGTCATTATCATACCACAGTTAGACGCATGTTATTTTAGGCGAGATAAGGGAAATTCGTTTGACTTGTAGGCCCAGGTCCCTGTAGGTAGTTCGTTGAATGAATTATCTCAGTTGCACAAAGATGTCATTACAATCAACCATAATTCTTTAACAGTTACCTGGGGACCAAGGAAACCCCAAATAACCACAATACCAAACATGTGAGTCATTACTTACATCTTTAAGTATGATACGGTGATTAATTTCAGCCAATTCGTCAAGCAGAATTTCATTGTAAAACCCTAAGGACATTATCAGACGGCAATCTTTAGTATAGCAGGAACTCTCAGACAAAACATTCAAAACCAGTTTCTCAAGAAAGGAACATTCATGTCGACTTACGGTTCAGTAGAAAACTTAGCACAAATGAAATGTCTCTTTTGATAATGACGGAAATAAAGCATCTGGAAAAAAGTCTTTCCTGCTGCTTATTTTTTTGCAGCTTGTCTTGTTTAACTTTAATTCCCTTAAAATGAAAGTCATAGAAATGTAATCCTCCTACTGGCAAGCCAATGCTGAAAGAAGAGCACTACGTGAAAGGTTCCGAATGATTTTTCCATTCCCAAATTAAATTCTACAGCATACATGTAGAACATTCCAAGGGATCGTGACCTTTGGTAATCGGACTCGAAAAAACCGTTTTGCTTTGCTAACACACGATAACATGCGATGTTCCATTTTCACTGTGAAATGGAATGGCATTGACAAGTTAACGCATACGATGTATTTCATGTTTCTGTGCTGTATCTCTTCTTTGAGGGGCATTTTAGAAGTTGTAGAGATGACGGAAAATTTCTTTATTGCCATGAGTGCGACAATACCTACACCGAAACGTCGCACTCATGGCAATAAAGACGTTGACTATCCATAGAACTTGGTTTTCCTTTATGCTGTATCTGACATACTGGACGAAATGGGACTTATTGTGAAGGCAATAGGCAAGGTAGTCTGGAGCTAATCACGTCAATTCCCCACACTATTCATGAGCAGTCGTTGTATGTAATTGTTCAGATGAACTCCTAGGACACAGATAAAGGAAGAACTGATGGCAACTACAGAAAATGAATAAAAGGACAGGAGGCTTCCAAGTCCTAACCGTTCTGAGGCTAAAGTCTCTTGAATATGAAACCTCAACGCTGGAAACAATCGTCGATGGACGGATTTAATATTGCAGCTGGCGATTAACAGTGTGACTAAAACGGTCTTTCTTCATGTTAGAATCAACTCGTGGCATTTAGTAGACCTTGCTACCAAAATGCCATAAAATAAAATTTACGAACTTCAATGTCAATTGGAAGATTTCATGCTTAATGACCTGTGGTTCTGACAGAAGAATATGAACACTGAGTGTTTTATTAACCAGACTGAGATTCTGGTGTATCGAAGTTTAATAACACTGAGCCCCACGTATACTTATGAGTTTCGAGGATAACGAGTCCCCAATAAGACTATCTGCAAGCTCATATTTCATTATGTTTTTCAAACGAGCATACTGACAGGGAGACGAGGGTATTCAGTGTCAGACGATGTCACAGTGTCAAATATCAACAGCCTCCGTCTTGAGCTAAGCTGACAACTGGTGTCATGCGGCATTACGTGCTCATCCGTTTCGCAAACACCTGGTGTCATCATTAGCAGGACAACAACCACTAATGAGTGTACTTTTTTTTGTAAAATTGCTATCTTTGACTTGCGGGTACGACTACTCAAATGTTGGTCTTTTATATAATATGCGGTAATGGACAATGTGAACAATCTTCGACAGTTATCCCTCATTTGTGTCGACAAAGGACTGTATTTGACACATTAACTAATCACAATGTGACACGAATACATGACATGGTTTTATGGATAACAAAAAACGTGTCATGTATTCATGTTCGGCCAACTTCCAGATGCTTTCAAGAACTTCACAATGTGCCACTTGAATACGTCCTTCTGCTAACAATGCATATTCTACCTAAGGATTCAGTAAGGTGATTCAGATAGCAGCTGACTGAACGATTGCAACTGTCAGAATAATCTTTATGAAACAAATGTGACTGATAAAGAATGTCTCTTCCTTGCAGGTGAAGTCGACGTGCCCAGGCATTGTGTTATCTTGTGGCACAAATGTTCGCTCATCGCGCCGAAAGCTCGAGCTCGATTCGTACTTGAGTTCAATGTGTGAGTTCATCTATTGTGTCCGCTGTCATTATATTGAATGATTATTGACACAAATATGGCAGGAACCTTACCAATTCCCTTTTTATCTTGCAGATTGTTATAGTTTCAAACTAAAGTAACGATCCTACGTTCTAATCTTGCATTGAAATGTTTCATAATGCTATAATTTCAACAAGCACGATATGTTTCATAAAAAGTCCCTCTATAACCATAATCTATGCTAAAAGTAGATTCAAATTGTACTGTTCCAACTCTGTCATAAGCACATATATATATTTTTGAATTAGTAACACTTAGATCTTTGAATGGCATTTAGATGTGATACACCTAAGGAAGAGCGTTTTTATAGAAATCAACTTCTTTATTATGAGGAACACATTCACCTGATGAAGGAGTAAGGATATACTCTGAAACGTTGTGTTCCTCATAGTAAAGAAGTTAGCATCCATAAAAACTCTCTTCCTTATGCTAATACTTAGTGACGATAGAAACACAAGCCCGACCACGTGGTTCCAAGACACAAATGCATAGTTAACATACTCTGTCCACAGCAAACACTCATCATCCAAAACTGTGTTCCACGGGATCTATTGCTTTTGTGAGATCAAACGATATCTCCTTGGACAGTAGACTCTGTGCAATGCCCTGGCGTCATCAAATACATGACTCCAAATGCTATGACGTCAAAAACTTGATGATGTCACAATACTACGACGTCGCTGCGCTGCAAGTCTACTGGCAGTGCTGTGTTCAGAGATGTACATTTTTCATTGAAAACTAATGAAGAGTGATTTTTTATTATAAATGGAATCTCACCTTCATGTCTTCTGATATGAAACATATCAACACTCGTTGATAAAAGTAAAAACATCTTCGGCAAGCCTCTGATACTTGTAACTTTATCAACTCGTGGTGATATATTTGATATCTAAAGACACTCGGGTGAGATTCTCTATATACCACTGATAAGTCAAGATTGAATTCAGAGAGACGCAGGTAATAATATGGTAATATAGTCTTCGCACCGACAGAGACGTATAACGGATGATTTGCTAAATATATATATTAGGTTATATATTCTAAACTGCATGTAGTACAATAAACACTATACAAAAGTTACCAATGTCCTTTTCTCGGATTATTTTTATTACATTCAGGCTTAGACTGTGTAGGATCACAGTTAAGCACATCTATATTAAGCACATCTTCAGCTGGTACGCCTTGATCAGTAACGCCTACATGCACAAATCATACTTAATGTATAATGGACACCTGACCTTCATTAGAGTCCGACTTAACACTGATATAATTGCTTGCTTGATGTGTTAGGACAGTCACACATCAGAGTACGCCTATTACATCCGCCACTGATTAGCACGACAATGGGAGCATCTCATGACTGCAAGGAGTTCTTTACAAGGCACGTGACGTTGAGACCATTAACACAAGTGCAATTTGCCTTGATACAGTGTGGGTCACTGTAGTCTAAAGCGGTGACCGAAAACTCCACTCATACGTAAGAAATTAGGTCGGTGAGGACGTTGAAGGGGGTATATTCGGAATAGGGTTTGCTTCAAACCAAACATCGTATTCTCTACCAATAGCTGAGGAATATACTTTTGATACGACTCATTCAAATAATTAATTACATTATTTTGATGAAATACATTTTGTACATGATTGCAGTTGTTAAAGCTTTCTCTCGTCACTCTGAAGACCCGGGTTCGATTCCCCACATGGGTACAATGTGTGAAGCCCATTTCTGGTGTACCCGCCGTGATGTTGCTGGAATATTACTAAAAGCGGGTAAAACCCAACTCACTCACTCACCCTTATAGTGACGTTAGTCTATTTGACTTCTACCTGACTTCATAGCGCTCATTGTCGCATTCAGTAGCAAAGGGTGTTATCTATTCTCAAACATCTTTTTCAACACGTCTTGAGGATGGGTTGCTTTTACATTTTGCCTTCACGTCATCTATGAGCCACATATTGATACGTAATATTTCATAGTAATTGTTGGATGTATCTCGGCATAGCCTAAAACCGTTTCTGTATGGTAATTACAGTTAGCCTTTTAATCTTTGCAGAAGATACCAACAGAAATGAAGTACAGCAGTAGAATTCAAGATATTTCTTGTTTTCATCACACCGTTATACGGTATGTTAAGTCATCACTGGTCACATCTGTATCATTGCACGTTTCAGCCATACACGCAACACGCTATATGTTTTCGCCCTGGTAGTCCTGGTTGTAATAAAACTGTTAGGACTCCGCTTGTTAATGACCTACACGACAGAGATGCAGATTAAAGAAGTGCATGTGTGTCTGTAGAGACAAAGGAAGAAGTTGTTGCTAAAGGAGAGAGGGAAAGAAAGAGAGAGAGGGAAAGAAAGAGAGAGAGGGAGGGGAGAGAGAGGGAGAGAGAGAGGGAGAGAGAGAGTGAGAGAGAGCGGGAGAGAGAGAGGGAGAGAGAATAGAGGGAGAGAGAGAGAGAGGAGAGAGAGAGGGGGAGAGAAAGGGAGAGAGAGAGGGAGGGAGAAGAGAGAGAAGAGAGAGAGGGAGAAGAGAGAGAGAAGCTGTGCCTCGACAAAAGACGCAACTGTTCACCAATGAAGCACCCACTCATGCTGTTTTCTCACGCAGTCGAGATGCATTAACTCCTGTAAGTGTGGAATAACCTATAAACAATTTATGTAGATGGTGTGTCGATAGTCTGAGACCACGCTATTCAACATATGTTTGCGGGCAGTGCACAAACCTTACGGTATGGATCTCAGATGTTGCTGAAATATGTATGCTGCACATATCGTGTAAGTCTCCTCCAAAGACGCAAGTGAACGGGCAATGTATCAGAGCTTGGCTTAATGACGTAATGCAATATGTATACTGAGATAACCTTAATGAATAGGCGATGTTATGATGCTCATCACTTCTATTTCAGACTTACAGCGTAGCCGTAGTAATTCTTGAGAAGAGAAGTTACAGAGTTAGTGAGCGTGCAATGTAAAATGGTGGACTTCATAGTTGATAACATCTTTGTAAAGGTTCAAGATAGACATTCTGGCTACCATAGGAACACCCTTAGACACAAATTGTGCTCTCCGTCGTGTTCATCTCTTTCGCTATACATATGAATCGGACTTTCTACATGAATTGGAAACGTTAAAGCAATGTCGCCAAGAGCCCATGGGTACCAGTTATGCTTCTCTTTTTACTGGTCTGTTTATGCTAGGATGGCCCAAATTCAAACAACGGGATAGAGAAAGAAGAGTCCGTTAAGCTTGAGGTATATTGATGATTCGCTATGATTCAATAAGGGTCAAATAGCAAAACCCGTTCCAGTAATATACTCACCAGAATTGGAAATATACAATGCTTACTTCTCACTTAAACGTCTTATCCCTTTCTGTTCTCACAGCAGAAAATGGATACCCGGTAAACAAAGTCATATGACTAAGAACCTTCTAGCGCCTCACAGGCACCTTGGGTTATCCCGAGGAATACTATCTATCATGATGTATGTTAGAGCGGCGATATATAAGTGGCCGTAGTAGTAGTAGGAGTAGTAGTAGTAGTAGTAGTAGTAGTTTAGTAGTAATAGTAGTAGTAGTTTAAGTAGTAATAGTAGTAGTAGTAGTAGTAGTAGTAGTAGTAGTAGTAGTAGTAGTAGTATCCCAATTATTGCTCTGAGGATCCAACATTACATGATGTTTTCCTATGACGACAAATGCTTTGCGTTTTCACAAATTGTCCTTACCGTCTGACGACAGGGATGTAAATTGGGGCACCCTCACTCAAATCAGACGTGTGCTCTGATTGTGACTGACATGCAGTACTTATTTACTCGAAACTTGGGAGAAGTTGGCATTAGATTTGGGGGAATAGGAGAAGGGAATTAGTTTTTGCGTTAAGGAAACGATCAATATACAGCAAGAATCCTTCAGTAAAAACGGTGAAGCAATTAATCATAAAACACATGTGACGATAAACTAAAGTGAAAGGAATGTCCGAGACATCAAACGCTCTGGAACTTGCTTTGATGAAAATTAAACTCAGAATAAATATTGATTTCAATCAGTTTTGCATCGTTTTTCATTAAAATTAATATATTAGAATTAGTTATTTTTAATAGAAAGATACATCAAATAGATCTAATTAAGCAGTACGCCAGTACATTCATGTTTGAAGTACATAAACCAAGGGCGTGGAACTAGCTATACTAATTAATGAACAATATTTACAAACTAAAAAAATTTGATCAGGATTAAATTCAGGATTAAATTCATACGAACACACTGATATTCCATCCAATTAGAAGGTTCACCCAAAATCTTTTTTTCAAAAAAATACCATAGTTATATTCTATCCAGTTGGATAAGGGTAAATGTCGGCAGTGTATAAGAGCATTACAATTGTCCTATCTGCCTTATTATTGGTTTCCATTTGGATTCCAAATGGGTTTTATATCTGACAAGATTATGATAACGTTTATATCCGTCAAATGGCTTCGATCAAAGAATTCAGCTCTTTCATCTTTTGAAATAGGGTTCCGACAAGGTGGATATTATTACAGAGGCTTAGGACAATTCAGTTATAGCCTGAAAAGGTTTTTCTTTGGATTAACTCTCGTAAGTGTTATAGCTTGGAACTATTTTTTGGTGAGGTTCTTTTGTATGCTACATTGTTATTTTTTTCGAGCTATAACTAACTATACTTTAAACCTAAATCTGAGGCATTATGCCAGGCAAACTTGCTACATTTGATGGTTTTGATGGCTTAATCTCCCTGCTTCTAAATCTACGAGGAGTGCTGCAAAAACTTGATGAAAGCTTTCAGAGACCAAGTTGCCCGAAATAGTGTCCGCATTCGATACAGACTGACATAAAAATCCAAAATTTGTTTCTTGAATTAGTTTGAATTAATGGTAGGTCATTTATTTGTCATTTACAAGCTGCATTTTCTATTCCATCATTACAACTGAACCATTATATTAATATCCAAAAGCTCTTATTCTGAAAAACACACTGACTACTTCAGCGACATGTGTAAATGTTAGTGGTGTAACTACATCGCGATTCTTGCCCGTATTTGTTAATTCAAAAACAAGCACAAAAAGGTCACGAATGCAGATTGGCAGATGTAGAGAGTTCACCTTCTAGGGTGGTCCTCCTCAGCCAATTCTTCTTGTAGCTATCAGCAAAACCGTTTTCCTCATTTGTTTCCATTTGTTTTTAAGTTGTAGTTTTGCAAATAAACACTGAAGTAGGAAGTCTAGAAGTGCACTGTAGAGCGGTGTTTTGCTTAGTCTGGTAATGTATTGACATTCACAGTGAGGTTTTATTTGTTTCTAACGCTGCCCCCAGCAACACTTTAACTGTGTGATAGTGGTCTGAAAACAATCGGGCCTGGACCAGATAATCCAGAAGGAGCCATGAGTATCTGTCTAGGATAGGATGTCATGAAGCAAAGCCAGAATACCAATTCCTCAAGTCGCCACCTATTCTTAAATTATCTTCTCCGAGGTCCTTGGCCATAGAGTGACAGAAACAACAAATACTAAGAAATGTGTTGTCACTGATAACACGTGTGTACATGAAATGTTCAACACAATGTCAATGGGGCTTCAAACCAGCTACTGTATATAGTCATACGAATATTCAATAAAATTCTTTACACTGTATTTGGAATTATTGAACGATTTACAAAACAGCATTATTGAAACTTACAGGTATAATTAATCAATCGAAGGTCATGGATATATAATCGATATTATTTCCAACAAGGATGTCGCCACCAACGATTAACCAGAACCAGAAGGGTAGTGTACTGTCGTTCACCTCAGGAGTGGTTTCCTCGCCAGAAGTTCTTTTGACAGCAACAGTCTTATCGTCCTTTTGCATATCACCTATTCCATGATACATGCATATATTTACCAGAAGACCAATAAACGTCCCTGAACACTTTTATGTTTCTTAGTAACCAGTTTACGAAAGAACAGTGTAATTCAATCTTTACCTGACAGTGTATATTTTCAGTGGGACTATTTATTATGTTAGGAAGAAAGTTTTGAGGATGTCAACTTCTTTATTATGAGGAACACAGTGTTTCGGAGTATGTCCTGTCCCTTATGTGTATCACTGCTGAACGCCATTATGATTCAAAGACTTATTTAATATCTTCTCTAATCTCACGCGACCCGTGAAGGTCCGGGTTAGAATATTGGCCTTCAGTAACCAATGCTTGTCGTAAGAGGCGACTAACGGGATCAGGTGGTCAGGCTCGCTGACTTGGTTGACACATGTCATCGTATCCCAATTGCTTAGAATGATGCTCATGCTGTTGATCACTGGATTGTCTGGTCCAGACTCGATTATTTAAAAACCGCTGCCATATAGCTGGAATATTGCTGAGGGTGGCGTAAAACTCAACTCACTCACTCTCTCTAAACATCACGCTACCCAGCCTCCTCACCGATAGCCTTTAAGAAGATATTTGTTTTCATTATGGGAATTTTTTTATACCTAGCTTAAGATTAATCAACTGAAAACATAATCTTAGATAATTTAGTCCGCGATGCCTAAGGCATCGCAGATGTCTGTAGTACGTTCGGTTACTACGACAATTGTGTTGTTCATTTTGTTTTGGAGGAATGCTAAAAAGTCTTTGACGTTTGATCACTGTTATTCATTTGACAGACAAACAATCACAGCCAGGGAGAAGTGGCAATATTAATTATTTCTTGAATGAAATCAGATAGATGAATGATAAGGTGTGAGACGCTGATATGCAGTCAGATTTACATAAAAAATTAAACCAAAACAAAAACATGCTCAGATAAACACGACAGGACCTTCATACGGATCCCACATCTCCAGATACCGCACCTTGCTCGTAATGCAACCTGACAGTTCAGCATTATCTGTTGGCCAGGGATCTGTTTTGACTCAGCTTCAGCGTGCTCCCAGATGTGTAAGTCACCTTAATCCCTGACACGTCATCTGTAGTGTGCCTTTAACACATGTCTGATCCAGCTCAGGCTTGGCAGCTTACGGCTAAGCCTTGTTTAAATAGGATCTGACATTCCGTATACTTTAAATTACATTTGACTCTTAATGGTAGGTGCGTTTAATACTATTTTATCTATTGTTTGTGCAGTTGCACTGGGTGTTTTGACGCATGATAAGAGTGGAATGGAAACCGGGATTTCGTACGACGCGGCCAATGGCTGTACACGATGTTTATACGATGTACAGCGACCATATAGTGGATCGCCAGTGGTCACTTATTCTGTGTTATCCTGAAATTTGTTTGGACCGAGCGAAAACCTAATGGCACTTAATCCAATAAGGAGCTTTACACGCCTTTGTTGGTGAGACTGGGATAAGAAGCCTTTGGGCACGTCAAAGGGGAAATATAAAATTTCCGTTAACATACGAAGTATCTGATTGGCATTTACAAATTGGCAGAACCTAAAGACGTGACACACATTTTATGGATATCAACTTCATCTCACCCGAAGGAGGGATATGGACTTTGTTACAAATGATAAAAACGTTGTTTTTGTAATGGATATCCATTCTCCTTCATCTTCATCTTGACCGTGGTATAAATTTGTGTAATAGGTGGCCCTCGACAATAGGGACATTGATATTTCCAAAAGTTACAGTTCAGTTCTCTTGAATGACTGGGCATTTAATATATGGGGTTTTAAAAGCACCAAGTTGCTTTAATAAAATACCCATCTCTATATTTTGTGATATAATTACAAACAAGTCTATCACCCATTCATCTCTCAAAGACAAAGACGAGAGTAGGTTCAATCTATTCGTTAATATTGGCTATGGCATTTTGGTATTTATCTCTTGAGCAGTTGTCTGAAGTGAATTTAAAATTTAATGTAATCATAATCTCCTACCAACAAACATGAGGTTTTAACCGTGCTTCCAGAAACTACAAACATGTACTCAATGTTCCCTAAAATTAAGTTTTCTGCACTCCTTGTTTATCTTTTCTTCCTCATTTCTATTCAAAATTTACAATCCGACTTCCTGTGAAAACATAATTAGACTGGATAATATCTCCAAATGTAAATAAGGTAATTATCTATATTCCAATGTTGAATCATCAGCTTCATCCCTCGTTAGATCGACAGAGTTTGTGCAATATGTCCAAACCGATGAGCAGTAGATTGTAATCTAATCTCAACAGACTGTGATCAAGACGTACACCTACAGTGTCGAATTGCCAGCTGCATGGTCCCAGTGTATCGCTCATTCTCACTCTTAGTCTCCAACTGAGACAGTCAGATACTCTCAAGTTTATTACATTCCACATATCCCATTGTACAGTTCAGTTAAGATTCTCGACCAGCAACCCCAGTGAAATACTGCCACAATGTTGCACCTGATAACCGGAAGTGATTGAGGGGGCTACTTCATTTAAAGCGTACAGCAATCAGTCTCAAGTAGAGCTGTAGAGACTACACCAAGCCTCATCTTCAACTTCAAGGAGTTTCCTGACTGGTTCCGTGTTTCAATTACGCTTTTGGTTGACTGGTACTTCAACTTTCACAATGCAAGTATGGTCTCGCTTTAAGCATTATGGTCGGGAATTCAAATATATACTTGAGAGAAATTGTATGACAAGGGATATCTAGAAGCTACATCGCTGTCAAAACTACTCGACGATCTAGTCACAAGTCATCAAATGTTTTTCTAAGTCTGTGTAAGACAATTATATAATACTTACCAGCGCATTAACACCCGATTCAATAATTCATGTAATTTTACATTATGTTAGACACTCAAGTTTTCCTCGTCTTAATGGATGTATTCAATAAAATTCATATTAAACTGTATATGATTAACGATAGAGTTAAGCGTTGTCCATGTTTTCATTACTCCACAGCAGACAGACATGAAACTTACAATGTTACTCGTCTATGGCCACGGAGTAGCAATCAGAACTTGAACCAGCAGACACGCAACATAGACAGGTAAAATGTGAACCAGATGATAAATTAACAGGGAAAACACAAGTTTTCATGATGATGAATTGCGACATTACGTATTTTTTTTCAATTTCGGTAGAAAACAAAACTGTAGTCCATATTCTTGTTGGGTCTTTCTCAAGACAGCTAAAATGTGGAGCAGATGATAAGGTAACTGAGAAAAATACAAGTTTTCATGATGATGAATTGCGACATTACGTATTGTTTTCAATTTCGGTAGAAAACAAAACTGCAGTCCATATTCTTGTTGGGTCTTTATCAAGACAGGTAAAATGTGAACCAGATGATAAGTTAACAGGGAAAATACAAGTTTTCATGATGATGAATTGCGACATTACGCATTGTTTTCAATTTCGGTAGAAAACAAAACTGCAGTCATTATTCTTGTTGGGTCTTTCTCAAGACAGGTATCTGGAACTAGATGTCCCTATGTAACATGTCCGACGCGTCAAGGGTATAAATAAGAAAGTTCCTATTGCTTATAGCCACATTCCAGCAATATCACTTCCTCACACATTATATCCATTTTGGGAATGAAACCCGGAACAGCGCCATGAACCAACACTTTTACTGTTATGCTACCCCAAGCTCAACATAATCAAGCTGTGTTTGTATAAACCTCCTTCGAAAAGGGAACCTTTGTATGTCTTCTATGTGAGGCAAATATCGATTACAACAGACTCTGAATAAATATATGATACTAACGACAGAAGCTGGATTTACAATAAACCTAGATTTGTGTGATTAAACCCTGTGGCATTATATAACAGTTTAAGCACCGATCAGACTGGCAACTATGTATGACTTAATTGCTTTCTTCACCCGTTCAGCTAACATTACTGCCAATGTCGGCAAACATTCTCCGCGATCATTAGGTCAATAAACTTGCTGATCAGCTCGCTGGTTGTTCGCACTGTCTAGTTATCTGTTGTCGCGGACCTTGTTGTCCCGGAAGAAAACACTGAAGACATAATTATCAACATTGATTGTTTTGTCATGTTATATGTGCTCTCGTGTGAGTACAGTTTGAAACGAATTGTTGTATTGTCTGATTTTGTCATGTCCACTATGATTATCGATGTGAAAAAACAACAATACCCTTTTCATAATTTCTGCTAAAAGCAGTGGCCATTGCACGATCCTAACTATAACCTGACCAAGTGTTTGGGAATCAGTACCAAACAGTGGAAACAGTTCCATAAGTACATGGGGCGGTGGGGTAGCCTAATGGTTAAAGCGTTCGCTCGTCACGCCGAAGACCCGGGTTCGACTCCCCACATCGGTACAATGTGTGAATCCCATTTTCCCCAGCCGTGATATTGCTGGAATATTGCTAAAAGCGGCGTAAAACCCAACTCACTCACTCCAAAGTACATCTTTCACAAAATGTATGTTTATGAATTAGTTCTAGGTCGTTGGATCCCGCGATTGTAATTGACTAACGTATGGAGTTTGTTTCAGTTGGTTTGTCTTCACATCAACATATATATAATCGTAATGTCGCGATGTTATTCGTGGTTTCCGTCTTCCCAACATAAAAAATAAAGTCATTGTGAAGATCCATAAACTCAAGATTAGGCTAGTTATGAAAGTGTTCGCTCGTGACGGCCTGGGTTCGATTCCACATATGGCCACGATGTGTAAATCCTATTTCTGGTGTCCGCGCTCTGATACAGATTACGTAACATCCTTGCGTGAAGCACGTAACTGTTCAATTAGCTCTCGTCGTATTTCTAGGTTGAACGTCATTCTTTGCAATATATATGAACACGTTTATAAACACACACACGCGAGCGCGCACCCACTTCTACCGGTGTTTTATTAGATATGCTGTTTTGAAAAAGGTCCTTGTTAAAATAAATAAATATCGAACCCTTTTTTTTAAATATCATAACTGTTTGGACCTGAATCAGGATGTTTGTAGAATCACACCAGCTTACACTTAAAGCTACCCATTCATGTTTATATTGAATCATTTCATGGACTGCGAACATTTACCGTCAGTGTAAATTTCATATAATATACACGTTGGGAATTCAAAATCTATAACTTATATCTTGTGATTTTTCGGTTTGTTTAGACAAAATTACAAAAATCAGAGTTATGGGCATATAAGTTGGACACTAACAACAACTTGTCATACGACACTACAACGACTTGTCATACGTCACTACAACAACTTGTCATACGACACTTCAACTTGGCATACGACTCTACAACAACTTGTCATATGACACTACAACAATTTGTCATACGACACTACAACTTGTCATAGGACACTACAACAACTTGTCATACGACTCTACAACTTGTCATATGACACTATAACAACTTGTCATACCACACTACAACAACTTGTCATACCAAACTACAACAACTTGTCATATGATGGACAAAATGCTGCCACTGATCTTTCTATATATCAATACCCTAATTCAAAGTACACTGACATGTAAGTAAAGCGATCATATACAGCGCCAACTCACTTATAACACCCAGGTGGAAAGCTTTCATTAGCGTGTGTACTTCTCGCACCTGTAATTACGCTTACAAACAAGGTTAATACTCACTTAAGAAATATGGTAACTCCCAACGTAGGCAAGTCATCTTTGATTTCATCCCAGGAATCTTGAACCAGTTTGATTTGTTTCGGAGTCAGGTACGTGCTGAGCTGAGCTTGAGGTCGGTCCACCAAGCAGGAGATGGACTGATTATTTCCCATGTCTGTGTTAGCCCAGCGAGGGCCAGCCAGCTCTCACAAGAGGGCTCTATCACTGAAGCCGCGATACAGATTCCATTTACCACCAGGCCTAACAGCTGATCAGCGAGAGAGCTGCGCGCCGGTTATCAATATGCAAAGAACGTGACGCCCTTATTAAAACTACTGACAGTACTCGCGGCTGACGGTGACCTGGTCACGTGACTGTGGAACAGTAGGGGAAACCCATGTGAACGAGTCGACGACCAATCAAAGATGGTCCCGAGATTTCACCTGAGGCATAAGGACACCCTTTAAGGAATAAAGTTCAGAAGGATGGCGATCGACTGTCAGCGAAATCCCTTCTTGAGATTCATGTTTACTTTTGTGGTTACTGTTCCTCGTGGGTTCTGTGTGTTTGTTACCTATGTGCCGCAACGTGTGTAGATCATCGCAAACATTTTATGTTCTGTTGATAAAAGCATTGTTCAGCTCTGTCCCGGATCGATACGCCAGTTAGTGCTCACAGGGCATAGCATACTGGGGAGATAGGCTTGACGATGGGCTGATTTGTCTCCCTGGCGTAATCAAGGCGTATTGTGAAGGGATCAGGTGGATGAGGTGAAAGGGTTATGGACGTCGCGTTCAACATTATTGCACTTTCACATTTATGAGTATGTATGTGTGCGTGTGCGTTCGTGAACGTGCGTGTCCGTGCACACGTTCCTTAAACCAACAGCATTTTGTCACTCATGTATCAAATTTGACTTTTGGGAAACTTCACAGATACCTTCAATTTTGTAACCTTCCTGAGCCTGGCTGCTGGCTGTAGTCCCAACAGATTCCAGTTTTACAGCGCATCAAATACCATGACGTCTTTTAACACCCACTCAGAAATAGTATACCGTCTACGAGCGGACCAGTCCGTGTTCAATCCCCTTAATGCTGGATCCCAGACAGAGCAACAGGTAACCTCTTTTAACGTCTTCTGGTATGGCGCGGAGGGGTTGGAAGCAGCGATCGAACGTTCTCACAGCACTAGATCACGGGGGCGGACATCTTTGGATCGGGGAACATAAAGTTATCCATTAAGCGGTCCTTTCACAAATATTATTGTAGACTTTGTACAACGATTACACATGACATTATACAGTATTTACTAAAGTAATTGTGTTTGTGCCATTATAATGTATTGATTTGTTGTTTGGTTGGTTGTTTAACACCGCAGTCGGCAATGTTCAAGCTACATGGCGGCGGTCTGTAAATAATCGAGGGGACCAGACAATCAAGCGATCAACAGCATGAGCATCAATCTACGCAATTTGGATGCGATGACATGTGTCAATCGAGCTGGACCATCCGATCCGTTAGCTAGTCGCCTCTTACGACAAGCATGGGTTGCTCAAGGCCAATTCTAACCCGAATCTTCACGGGTAATATTAAATAGAAACGAAAGCGACAAAACCCTTTCCATATACGTGAGAATATCCACCAAACGCAGATTCTGTTGTACAATTCGGTCATGAGTGTGTGTTCATTAAGCACCATGAAATAGTGACGATACCAGGGCCCCCTTTTCAGAAAGTTATCGTAGCGCTACGACTGTCGTAAGTCTATGTTACAGTATAGGAGGTACGACAGTCATAGCTTTGTGAAACGGGGCCCAGGTGTTCGCTGAAAGACGAGCATATCTTCCCTCCAAGTGACACCCGTCACAAACCGATGCAACGGTCAAAACAGAGATTCGTATCAGACATCATTTTTGGTTGACTTTTTGGTAACTTTTCTGATGCTTTGAATATTGTACGTTGAGGCGACAGTTTTGAGCAAGAGTTGTATAACGTTCATTAAAGAAAGATCATCGTCGATGTACCTCTAAATGTGTGAAGTGTAGGCCGGAGCTGCTGGAATATTGCAGTGCATAAAGGGAAGGTTGACTAATGGAAAGTTGAAGTCACCCCTCTTGTTATAAAGTCTTGTGTTTTTTAGTTTTTTGTCACCCTGAATCGTTTATAATGATTGATCTAATTTGAAACAGACGGCATCACTGGTTTTCTTGTTCAATTCAGGCGGGTAGATCCATGAGTTGGCTGGTTTGTTGTTTAACGCCGCACTCAGCTATTTCCAGCTATATGGCATTGGTCTGTAAATATTCGAGTCTGGACCAGACAATCCAGTGATCAACATCATGAGCATCGATCTACGCAATTGGGAACCGGTGACATGTGTCAACCAAGTGCGTGGTGGGCGAGCTGGCTAAAGCGCCAGGCTAGTGATCCAGCGAGCATGAGGTGCCAGGATCGAGCCCACCTGTGACCGGGTGTAAAGACCTTGGAGTCAACTTTGTGTGCAGACTCTTTCAGTGTTGTCACAACCCCTAGTGTACAGTACACAACCCTGTGCACTTAAAAGAACCCACGAATCCGTTGGTATATGACCAGATGGTGGCCACATGAATACGTGCAAACACCAAGTTGCGGGTACAGCAACGTGCAGTAAACTTGGACAAAGTACTGTGACTATGTGTCCCAGTCCACCCAGCTGTGAATGGGTACCCCGTAAGGATGAGAAAGCCGCCGTAACTCGGTGCGCCTTGTGTCAGCAAGAGTTGTATGTTCCACAGGGAGCTGAGATTGATAATACGATGTGCCGTTTGAGATTGACATCCAATGATCGAGGAAAAAACAAATACCAGCGCCTTCAGCATGCACTCGTTTGTGGATATGTCCGCTATATAAATATCCAATAATAATAATAATAACCAAGTCAGCGAGCATGACCACCCGTTAGTCGCAGGGGTTACGGAAGACAAATTCTAACCCAGATCTTCACGGGTGGGTAAATCTTTGTGAGGAATGCTGCTATTTGAACGATATCAGATCCGGGGTATACCTGAAGCTTCACTTCAACTTCTTGGCCACATTTATTTATTCCGACCTTGCAATTCCATGCAGACCTTGCATATAGACACACATGAGCAGGTAGGGAAGCACAATTGGTTCCCATGGGGATGAGTACTTCTCCCTACAAGTTCTGGTACAGACATTTTACGAAAATGTTATCAATGAAAAGTCCAACGGTTCACATATGTTTTCTTTGATGGCTGCCACTTCTTCTTGGGGTCTTATAGCCTTTCGATAGGAATCGATGAGTTCCTTTAACGTTGTGCAAATCATGAATTGGTAATTCAATATGTGATCCATTTCATCTTCTCGTCTACACGAAAAATTCAATATTCTCATGTTGTATTACATCGTATTTTAGAGCCTGTAGAATGTACTGATTGGACTTCACTGGATGTGTATTGGCAGACATGCTGTACTGTCCAGAACAGTCCCGGGACATTCAGTCTTTTTAAAATATCACTAAAAGCTTAATTAATATTTTTTAAATAATATGCTTCATTCCATGCCATTTGCGCCAATTATGACAGGGGCGGTGGGGTAGCCAAGTGGTTAAAGCGTTCGCTCGTCACATCGAGGGAACGGGTTCGATTCCCCACATGGATGGCATGTGAGGAGCCCATTTCTGGTGTCCCCTGCCGTGATATTGCTGGAATATTGCTGAAAGCGGCGTGAAACCCAACTCACTCACTCACTCAATTATGACAAGAAAAACTTGTGAAATATGTTATCCATACAATGACAGCAACAAGCAACATTTCCATAACCGTTGGAAATCCCTTAATAAAGGCAGAATCTATTGAACAATTCCGCCTACGATCAGAAGTGTGTGTTCAGCACAATGTTATGAATCAATACAGTGATGATACCAGGTTTTCGTGTAGAGGTGAATGTATCCTGTTTGAACATTTGTCTGACCCTACTCAAATTTCTACAGGGAGCCGTAATATGACTGTGGCGTAAAGTAACGCTTAATCCAAGAAAGGGATAGCGGAACAAATTTGCTAATGTCACACTCAATAGAACTTTGGGACAACCTGATGCTTTCATATCACATTAGTTAAACTGACATGCCGTGACTTTTAGCGCGCTGATGAATACACCATTACAGTAATATGAAAGAATCGGGTCGGGGTTTTTTTCAACTTCTTGAAATGAAGTTCTGAAAACGTTTGGTTGTTGGGGGAGAAGCAAAATAGTAATGTGTGCAATAAAGAACGATGTAGTATCTCCTTTGTTGACAAAGGGTCGGATTACATAAGGCTAAAGGCCTAGATGTGATATATAAAACGCGGCATAAAGCTTGAAGTGTTTATCTCCTGGGCGGGAACGAAAAACATCTGTGTCAGTCCCAGCTGGTCTGCATGATTTGATGAACCTGTGATTGCTCCATAACAATGTGGCCATGGTTTTCCCACACAGATAAAGAAATATGTGATAGTTTCATATTTATCACAGTATACATGTACTTGAATTTCACGATGGAGGTATTTTGATTACAGATTAAATAATCATGATAGCTCGTAGACATTTTGAGTTGATTGCAAGACAGCATGGCTGTTGATTGTTAGCCACAGCTAGACACTCACATCGCGTCAGTTTCACTCCACCGACATCCAATTTGGTTAATTTTGCAAGATGTTTTTTATATACGAAACCCTTAAATAACACTGACACTCCACGGATTCATGCAGTAGACAGTTTCAGTGTCTGATTAAGATGGTAAAATAATACAGAAGTGTGTTATCAGACATGAATATCTCAGTTTTCGACGATGTGAAGTTTGACAGGTCTGAAATGTGCACATCTAAGTATTCTGATAAACACGTGATGAAATATAAGTGGCTTTTCGTCGGTTTGGCCAACATGAGATTCGCTTTATAAATAATTACTAGATGCAGGAAACATGCAAACATTGTGTTTACGCAGTGTATCTTTAGATTGTGGTGACAGCTATCTTACAAAAAACTCGAGAGCGGCAACAGTGTTAAGAAAGGCGTTGTGGGGTACAGGGCACCCTTCAACAAAGCGATCTTTATACTAACTGGGAATATATTCATCCTAGCGCCAACATGGCTTTGCAGAACAGGATGGAGGCTTCCATCAGGCTGTGAAAATAGGGAATGTCCGCTAGCTTTGGGAGTTTGTCATAGATTCGGGAGCCCAATTCGAACTCCTGTTGGACTGTAGACATCTAAATAACACCGCTTAAACTGTGTCCGGAGAAAGAATTTAGGAAAATCGGGAAACGGTTCAAATTTAGTATGAATTTATTTTTTAATTCATAATTTTTATGAAAATATTACGGTTCTGTAAATTGCTGGATTTACGTTAACCACATGTTGCAAAATTGATCTGTTTAACTCTTGCTCTTGCATGCCAAAAAGGTTTTGGAAAACATATCGTACAAATGTATATTGTTACTTTCAACACGATCAAACTTCTCATATTCAATTCGCGTTTCTGAAATTTACAATGTTTATCAACGCTTCATGAACTATATACCCAAACTTGTGACTACTGTTCTCAAACACCTTCTTATCAGCACTTCAAAGACCAGAGTGAAAGGCTATCTGTCTGTATATCTTGAGCGTGTTAACACTGGCTCGCAAGGATATATTGAGCCGTATGTGAAGTAATAACCCTAGAGACACACGGTCCTCAAGAATCCATCTAAGGACCACGTACAGGTCAAAGAACAACACCGGACTGAGCCAATTTGTAAGTAAGCGACCCCCGACGAAAACATATCGATCACATTTATCAAGAAGTTTGAAACAGGACCGGCAATCAGCGCGCACTGACGAAATTACCATAACTTGTTACAAGTGTTTGAATCAAGGCCTTCTCCCCTGAGAGACAGAGTCCATATTTACAGACGCCTTTTGTATCTTGAGGGTCAGGAACCATGGCTCTTGGAAGACGCTCTGAATGTAAAGACTGATGATAAGAAATAATAAATCTTCCTGTGATCTTGTTTTAGAAGAAACATTTGCGAACAGACGCTAGAACATTTCACCAAAACTCCCATGGCACATTTTCCTAAATCCAGCTAGTCTTTACTTGGGTTTTTGTCCTTACCCAGTGCCCATGCCAACCACGTCCTTCATACATTGCATACTGCGGATACTTATTGTGTTAATATGACGAGAATGGGATTTATAGAGTCAGGTCTATCAATTCACTTGAAGCAATGGCTAACAGACCCGTGAAGATCTTGGTTAGAATTGGTCTCTAGCAACCCATGCTTGTCGTAAGAGGCGACTGACGGGATCCACTGGTCACGCTCGTTGATTTGGTCGATGCATGTCATCGTATCGCAATTGCGCAGATCAGTACTCGTGATGTCAATAATGGGGAATTTATTCCAGACCGCCGTCCTATAGCTTGAATATTGTTGAGTAAGGCATGTAACACCATAACGTTAAACAGAGCTTGACTCAAGCATCACAGTTAAGTTTGTAATGATTCTGGCCCTCAAAGCATAATACACAGTACGTGTTATGACTTGTATGAAATTTGTGCAACAAGTTTCACTCTGAAAGGTTTTACGCTTCATTTCCACGCCCTCAACTTTGTTGTTAATCAGGCTGTTATCGTTCTTATCAGTTTATATCTTTGTCTGTCTGGGTGTTTCCAAAAGAACGTTGAACTTCAGTAAATCGATTGCAGGTTTACCCAGAGGACAATTTACGCTCGCCGTAATATCTGGTCTGCAATGTTTTTACAGGCATTTGTCTGCCAAAGAGAATTTCTAGATTGGAAAATATTCTGGCTCTTTGTTCTGCTTCATGCTGGATATGTCGGTCTGTTGGCATTGCAGTCACAGACAAGGCTTCAGGAATATGTTCACGGATGACGCTACATGTAATTCTTCAGCGTAATCCAGGATATACAAGTCTTTATCCTGTAATAGCATCAGCTAAAGAAAATCAGCTAATGACAGTTCACACCCGTTCTAAAAATACTTCATTGTGCTGACGTTTTTGTTACATAACACGACAGTTACGACTGCTAAAGCTTGCACATTAGACACTAATTATACATCAACTTTGCTTAATGTTTGATGCAAATGCTATCGAATCCGAAAAAGTACACCGTGAATGTTTTCTCATATTTTCATCTTAAGTCATAAACAGGTTTATTTTTAGAATAGGGCATTCGTACGTGTATTCTGCTGCTTTGAGTCAGCTTTTGTTACTTTTATGGAGCCGGTTTAGAGTGGTGTTAAACGCTTCTCACTCACTCATAATCCACTAGCTATAATAATTATACAATTAAAATCAAACAAATATTTAGTGGTTGCATAATGAAGCGTAATGCCTACAACGGCAATTTACGCTTTACCGGTTTTGAAAAAAGATCCTATTTTGCCTCACCACGTGACGAACACTACTCTTTTAGTCCCAATCCCAAGAGCAAATGCCTCACAGCGATATGCTCAAACGAAACCTACACACTGTTAATCTAAATTGAAACCGCGGGAGCTATATCTTCTAAACCAATGCAACATAATACCACACTTCTTCAAACCTGTATATGTTTGTGTGTTGGCTTCATTCCATCCTCGTTGTTTGCACTCAGCATTGTTGTAGCTATATACATGTAAATATCGAACATGAACCAAACAAATCACAGATTTACTTCTCAAGCAACGACCTTATAATAAGCCATTGGTGTACATTGACCACACCACCTTTGTCAAAGATGATGATCACAGATACATTCATTCGCCTCAGTGCGACACGCATAGGTTGCTGGGGACACATTCTTACCCGGCATTCCAGTTAAGGACGTTGAAAGGACAAGCTGACTTCCAGACACATTAGAACAGGAACCTGCCAATTTCCTCCACGGGATAGTTTGAACAGACAACTTATTAGAAGTGGTTTCTCTTTCCAGAGTCTAGTTGTCAGTTTTATATAGTATTATATGTTTCAAACAGTACGTTTCTCGGGCCCCTTTGTTCATTACCTCAAGATTGTCCTGAGTATGAGGGTCGGTAGCCGACAAAGGACATCAGTAGGGTAAGAATACTGGTATTTGTAACATCATTAGTCTGCTCTTCGGTTTTTGCAGTGTTAAATTAGGACAAATTGATATGTGAGCATCTCTCTGCACAGAGTAAATGTTATATGTGTCTCGGTCGGGTTCAACGCTGCTTTGAAGAATATTTCAGTTATGTCATATACTGGCCACATAAAGAAACTGTGCACAGAAATATAAAGATAGGCAGACAGCGTCTTTATGCATAAATAAAGGTGTGAACATAGCAAGTATTGGAGACAATCAAACGCTCATGCAGGTTCCAGGCGACGTGACGTCATTGATGGTGGCCTATGCAATGTGTTTCTGCACGTGCAGCCTGTGCAGCTGCACACTACATGTGAAACTCAGAAATTGATGTCACTGTCGAAAGCTTGATCTCTGGTCATTCAAACGTTCACAAATTCACATGAAAAGTCACATGCACATCATGCCAAGATTAACATGTGCTCAACGTCATGAAGCCATGGGAATGGTTCGAGCAGGCATGAGCCAACAACAGGTGGCAGCACATTTCCAATGCCATCGTAACACGATATCTGCATTGGTCAGGCGTTAGGGAAACAGTAATGACGTCGCCGACCACCCACGTTCTGGGCGTCCCCGAGTAACGACGCCAAGACAGGACAGGACAGATGGATTCGGGTGACTCATATCAGACACAGGTTCCAGATGGCAGTGACCACCTCCCAAACCATTCCTCAGGCCTTCATTTGGAAAATTTGGTAGCCTCTATGCGTCGTCGATGCACTGCTGTGCTTCACGCGCATGATGGTCATACCCGTTTTGGACGTGTGACCCCCGACTCAATTTTGAACTTCTGACGTCATCGTTACGGATATTGTTCATGTTCTTTTGACATGTTGTTGAGGCCCGATACTTCAGCTTATAAAGTGTCTACATCATGTCGTCTTTTCTGTGTTGTATTCCAATTCTGAAGGAATTTTCTGTGTGCACAGTTTCTTTATGTGGCTAGTATATTTATGTGGGAGGAAATCCCGCACTGATGCACGTCTTAGACATTACCAATTCTCTATAAACCCACAAGCACCGTTTGATGAGAAACTAGAAAAGAAACTAACAAAGTTAACAAAGTTCTGGTTTTGAACTCATAATTAATCTCTGCTGAACGGCAGCCACTTCATTGAAATACAACGACGCATTTTACGCCTCAGCAATTATTTCGTTAACACCGTGTTTGTATAGAGCAAGACACAAGTCTGAACGTTACATTCCAAATCACCGGGGAAACCAGATGCTTAAGGTAACATGTATGCTTATAACAATTACTTCTTGAAACTTCTTTTCTGGTATAATTTTACAAGAAGTGTAAACATAAGATTGACTGTAAAGTCTACAGTCATTAGTATGTGGCAATTCATGTTCATGATTATATTCATTACATCATTAAACAACCACGTTGAAAAAGATTTGTCCTGTTTTCTTTGTATGTACATGTACATAGAACAATACAAGACTGAAACGCCCAGTAGAGTACGCGAGTAGAGTTTTCCAGAATGGTTTAGTATGAATGTTAGAGTTATCTGCCCCCTTGCAATACATGGACATGGCAGACTCGATCGTTTCAGAAGTTTCCTGATGAAAGTGTCTGAAACAGTTGACTGTACGGGCAGTGCAGTTTCGATGACTGTAAGGAAACACCAAAGTTCTACTAACATGCAGCACTATTCACAACTGAGACAGTCATGTGAGGGAAAGCATTTAAGAAAAGGATGAAATATCAAGCTCAAGAAATAAACATGCATCGCACAACATACCAATGACACCTAAACAGTTTAGTCTGAATAGTTAGATTAAAATGCCTCGTTTCTGGTACCAGAATACCAGAATTACCAACATACTTTTATGATTATATGAAGGTTTTTCTAATATCAGTGGTAATGTGATTATGCATAGTAACTGAAACAGCATTTTCTTGTAATGACGTGATGGCCGTCTACGTGCTACAGACAGAACCAGCTGAACTGAAACGGCCGGTACTATGTATGTATCAGATAGGGTTGTCAGCCCTTCACCAGTAAACTAAGTCATGCTTTGATCTAAGGACAGCTCATACCATCCGTGTTACATCACGACGCCGTAATTGCTTTAGTTCCTCTTCCAATGTGTCAAGGAGTCTACATGTACATGAAATATTCATAACTCTGTACATTCCTTGAATTAACTAGACAAATACATCAATGATGTGATGCATCCCAATCGGCAGCGATAAAGTTACGTAGAACTTTCTTCTTGTGAATCCTTCCTGGAAAACAGGCAATGGTAACATTGATATCCATACTATGGTATACATAAATGTAGCGATTTTGCAGAATTTCACCATGCTGAACAAGTTGAGGATTACTGTAGTCGTGTACATCAAACCTTGACATTATACCGGGGGGGGGATATAACAAATCGATATGTCTGAGCAAGCAACTTTGGACCACAGTTCCCATTCAAAGAAAATATTGAGTTATAATGTAAATACAGATGTCCATATGTACATGTATGTGATATGTGAGAGAGTCTGCATTAGTAGAATATGTTTAAGTCAAATATTTATTCTTTCTTTATAATTCATGTGGTCTGAATACCCTTCAGCACAATTTTACGTATTCATATCATTCGGATCACAGAGGTTTCCAGATATCAGTTCACAATATTTGGAGCAGTACGAAATACAAAGCGACTTTTGTCTCGCACAGTCGTTTATCCGATGTTAATAGGCTCAAAAATGTTGTTTTTAATTGCAAGTGTAAAATATCATTACGACTGTCCTCAATACCGGATGTTGTACAGTGTACGTAACCCACGAAGATCCGGATTGATCTTCAGCATCCCATGCTTGTCGGCGAGGAGGCGACTAACGGCATCGGGTGGTCAGGCTTGCTGACTGTGTTGACCATTGTTATCGTATCCCACATTGCGCAGATCAATGATCATGATGTTGACAACTATCTTGTCTGGTCCAGACATATAGCGTTTCTATTTTACATACAGCTGAATATTGCTGCGCGCGCGGTCTTAAGCAACAAACCTTCAGTTGCTGGTGATCTATAGCCTGTTTTACTCTTCTTTTTTCTTTTTTTGTGTATTGTCTTGCATTACAGTATAAGCTTTAAGTTACATGCTAGTTATATATCTCTTTCTGTGATACTCTTGTTGTTTTACTGTTCATCGTCAACAGTTTTTAATTTCTAATTTTATGGATCTTTAATATGACAATTAATTGTTCTCGTCACGATATAGCTGAAATATTGCCGATGTGCCGATAAATATTTACTCATTCACTCACTCACTCACTCACTCACTCGCTTAAACAACAAAGAAGGTAGATTCCTGTCGGTGGACATTTTCTCCTCATGTTGGACTTAGCTTGCATGACCAAACCGTTTAAATACCTTTCATATTTCATTCAGGCGTGGAAAAGTTTCTTCATAAAAGTCGTTTTCTTGTCATATCTAACATCGTTTACCATATATCATTTCTAAATTTATAACAAAGTAAGTATGGTTACAAATTGGTATGCGTCCGGAAAATGCGTGAAATCTCTCTATATATCATGTATCAGTCGTTCCCGTGCTGTACCAAATGCCATGAAAGTGACATAGCACAATCAATACTTTTTATTGTACTTTCAACCAATATTTCATACACGCTCTCCATCATGTATATCTTCGACACACCTCGCTCATAATGGCATAAATAGTACGAATACTATCAAGAAGGCATTTATTACAGGTGTTAGTTGTCCAGACAGCATGGTACCAATACGAGAGATTACCATCATTTGAAAGCAAACGATATCTGAAGTTCACTTCCCAGCAATACGAGCAATCCTGAATTTCGTCATTCCTAACTTCTGTGTAATATTTTATGGCAAGAAATGTCCTCATCCATCTGCTGATCTTTTTCTTTCTCATTATGAATCGGAATTTCTGATCAGAATGGGACAGTCAAAAGTTGCGAATTTGGACAAGATGTTAAAACTTGAGCAGCAGGTATATAGATGATTTGACATCGTAAAATTACAGCTGTGTGTAGGTGTCATTATAAAAATATATATAATTTGTAAAGTGAATAAGCATTAACATATATGTATGCTGTATCTTAATACATCATTAGCATTTAAGAAAGTACGGACATGGTAGAATTACCATCAGAATGTACACTGAAAAAGTTTATGAACTGCTTATTGTCTATTGATATAAAACGTCATTTGTTTAGTTGTGTCCTTACGTTCTCGAAGTAAAATGGAAGTAAAACGTAAAAAGTAAAATTTGTGTATGTGGTAATGTATTCAATTTCTTCATCTGATTTTTCAACATTATCTATAATATGAATCACTACATGTACTTGCTATTTATTTAAATTTCGAGAAAAAAAACTACCAGGGTGTACTTAAGTCTTGGGGCTCCGTTTAAATTTGTGGCATACCGATTACTTCGAGAAAGTTTTATAAATACTTGTGTTTAGTGGTTGAAAGGCAACGGTTCCGTTTTTATGCACTGTTGTCTTTTATCAAAATATTATGGCTCAGCAAACTGCTGGGTTTACATCAACCATATGATACAAAATTGACCTGTTAAACGCTCAGCTGCTCTTGTATGATCAAAAGGCTTTGGACTTTTAACATGATCAATCGTCTGATATGCAATCCATTTCCTGAAAATTAACATGTATTTTAACGCTTCATGAACAATGTACCCCAAACTGTGACTACTCACACACGGCTTATCAGCACTGCAAAGTGCACATCTCAATGCTGCCTATCTGTCTGTATCTCTTGAGCGTATCAACACTGGGCTCGCTAGGATATATTGAACAGTGTGTGAAGTAATAACCCTAGAGACACAGGGTCTTCAAGAATCCATCTACAGGTCAAAGTACAACACTTTCGACTAGGTCAATTTCCAAGTAAGCGACCCCCGACGAAAACATATCGATCATATTATCAAGAAGTTTGAAACGGGACCGGTAATAACTGCACACTGACGAAATTACCATAACTTGTTACAAGTGTTTGAATCAAGGACTGTCTCTCCTGAGAGACACAGTCCATATTTACAGACGCCTCTTGTATTTAAAGGACCATGCACCGTGGCTCTTGGAAGACTCTCTGATTGTAAAGACTGACGATAAGAAACAATGAATCTTCCATGATCTTGTTTCAGGAGAAACATTTGCGAACGGACGCTGGAACTTCAGAGCCAATTTCCTATAGCACACATTCTTAAGGCAATCACATCTTTTCTTGAGGCTGTTGTCCCTCCTCAAGCTGACCAGAACCCATGACAACGAAGCACGAATTATTTCAAACATTGCATGCTTAGCCCCACAGTAGTGTTAATATGAAGACCAAGGGGTCTACAGAGTCAGCACGTAGACATGTTAGGTCTATCGATTCTCTTGAGACAATTGCCAACAGTTATCACAGTTTGTTTTTGGAGTGAGGTGCTGGATGGTCCTCAAGGCAGAATACATTGCAAGACTGGAGTTTGAAATAGGCTTAGATGAGAATGTGTGATGCATCAAATTTGTGTTTAATGAAAGTGGATTTCGTTTCCTCTGACACATGTTTACATTTCATTTCCAAGCCCTCTTGCATCATCCTTGCTATTATGCTGGCTGTTATCGTTCTTATCATTTTGTATTTATGTCTGTGCGGGTGTTTAACATGACTCCTGTCGAAGGTTCAGCAAATCGATTACATGTTTACTTAAAGGATAGTCTATGGCGGTAGTGATATGTGGTCTGCAGTTTTCCCTAAGTCGCGGTTTAGACCTACATGTGTTTCGAGGTTCAAGGCCCTGATTTGAATCCTTACTGTAATACATTTTTAGATCGGTAATCATTCCGGCTCTACGACTCTGCTTGGTTCTTCTACACGTTGGAAATGTCGTGTGTTTGATCATCAAGACTCTAGAAATATACCTCATCACGACAGCTGCATGTAATGCTACACAGTATTTATGTATCGCCATGTCTACATTTTATCGTTACATGAAAACGACAGTGTCTTGATGACAGTTCACACTCCTTCTAAAATTCCCAGTGTTTATCAACAAACGTCATAAACAATTATGTCGCAACTAATATTTGCATATTCGATACTTATTTAACATTGATTTTACATAATGTTTAATGCAAAATCCGAATAAGAATCTTCTCTCTTTAAAACGCCGTTGGCGCTCTTTTCTCATATTATCGTGTTAATCATAGGTATTAAAATAATTATTTTTGAATTTAAACATTCTTAAAAGTATTCGTTGTCTTCTCAACAATGTACTATTTACACAGAAGAATGTTTGGTGCCGACAGTGAAGCAGGACAGACTCACTCCTGATATCATCAATATTAATAATATTCCATAAACACTTGTGTATAGCAGCAGATCTTTCTTTTATTGTGCTTAAGATTTTGCCTCTTTCATATACTTACATTCATATACAACTAAATCATCGATCCTAAACGTATGATCCTTTCAATCGCTCAGTACGTTGCGGGGGACATATTGTGACTCGAAATCCGAGCTTGGAACATCGGAAGTACAAGCAGACTTCCAGACACATGAAACAAGAGCTTGCTAATTTCTTTTGCATGTATGCCACGGGGTTGTCTGAACTAACAAGGCATCGGGAGTGGTTTATCTTTTCAGTGGCATCTTCGTTCATTACCTCGTGATTGTCCTTTTGATGAGTACATGGGTCTGGACGGACGAACCACAACAGTGTCTTGTAAGAAGACTAGTATTTGTCTCAGGAGTAAATGGACGTATTGATATGTACGCATATCTCGACACTAGAAACTTTGTTAGCACTGTCATAGTTGGGTTAAACGCTGGTTTGAACAGTATTTCAGTTATGTGCATCAGGGTGTGTATTTTTATGTACGAAAAAACCCTAACTAATGCGCGTCTACAGACGAGCACAGGTTGGTGACAGAGCTAGACATATTAACGGGGTAATATTAATCTGGATGTGTACACACTATTACAGATGATGTAACACTTCACAGATACTTAATACGATCCAAATTCTCAACAATTCTGTCTTTCTGTAGAGATCAAGACGCAACATGCCTGGTACATTTTGTACTTTTTATTGCGTTCTAAGCACCCTTGGACACAAATGGTGAATTTAAAGTTGTTTTCCCGCATCTTAGTCAATATTTCACATGAAGTGTAAACGTTAGTTTGACTGTAAAAGAGAGACAAATGTTAGATAAGTTTATGGCTATGCATTTCCCTAAGTTAATTCATTTACTATACCATACAACAACTATACTAGATAGGGCTTGTTTCCTTTACAGTATCATGTTCATTTGGAAATAATGCAAACTACAACCCAAACGTAGAAAACCAAAGTAGTAACATCACGATAAAGTGTGTCCAATTGTACCTTAAGAGAAAGACATAACTGGAATATAAATCAATAAATAATCATACTAAATATTTCCTATTTTTAACTTTAGGCAAAAAGTATACTTATGAACAAAATTTGAATTCTAGCTCATATTTGTGCACAATCGATGATTGTGGGTCCGAATCTCGGTTGGCCGGACCATGTTTCCAGATCAGCATATCCAAGTTGTAAACTTCTGAGATCTGCATCACTTTGAGCTTTCCTCTCTCTCATTGTGTTAAGACTTGAATGCTGTTCTATATGTCTAGCTTAATATGAAGGATTAGATAACTATGTAGCGTGAGAATTATAAGGATGATTTTGTTGACAAATTACCATTCATGAAATGTCAACTACATTTGCCTCATCATAACTTTCGACCTTCCAAGACTTCTACATGAATACTGCAAAGACGACACATAGCGGATGACCATACTCATTAACAGGTTTCTCCCTTTTTGAAAGTTGACATAATTAGTCCCATATCTGCCATTTTGGTCAGCATGGACATGGCAAGCTTGTTTATGGCTTAGGCAGTTTCTAACGGGTTTGCTGTACTCATGTAAACACGATAAAACGGTGATAACAAGGGATGTTCTTATATTGAGATACAGCTTGTTTATTACAATATATGCGACGTTTCGATGTAGATGCTCACACCGTTATCAAGGAAGAACAGTGTAGTACCGTGGGTAAAGCATTTATTTACCTGAGTACAGTGAGTACTATGAATGAGTGAATGAGTCTGTTCTGTTAATGTACAGATTTATAATGTTGACTGATGTTTACTCAGTTGATAGAGTTGATGCAAAAATGTTATAGACGTTTACACAATAAGGATTAATGTTTACAGAATGTTAATGCACAAGTAACAAGGGAGAGATTAATGAGGAAATCAGTAATGTGACGGACAAGGACAATAATGAGATATGGTATTAAGCTTACTCAGTGATGAACTGATGGTAGGCAGTAGGCATGTAGTAACCTTGGTCTCTGTTGATGGCTGGTTGAAGAAACCCTAACCACTACCAGACGAAATCCACGCCAACCTTGACACCCACCTCGCCACTGACAACATCATCTGACGTATCAGCTCCTGCCTCGGTTCAGCTTACGTAAACTGGCAAATGTAACATGTAACATGTAAACGTAACAAATAAATATTCAAATGAAGTTGATCAGAGTGTGAGCACGATAAAGCTGTTGACGTAAAGTATTGACGTTTAAATTGGATTTGCATTGAATCCTATGCAGAGAATTCATAAATCACCTTTGGTTCTTATCTTCTTGTGAATACCAGGAATGTGAATAAGGAGAATAAGATGAAACGACATGATAAGATAACGCAGAATGTTGATGATGTTGAAATATATCACTGAGTACAATACAATTGTTACAGGATAGCATAAGTGGTTTAACCTGCCATCCTTGCTTCTTCTCGTATAACTAGAAAACGTAACGTTATTTTCTTTCCTTCTTTGTTAATAAAAGCACATGCAGCAGGGTTCCAACATTTCCATGAACCAGCTGTCACACTAGATATTCTACTGATAGAAAAATTTACTGATATATTCTGCTGATAGAAAAATGGCATGTCAGCCATTTTTTCCTTTGCATAAAAATCCTTAAATATCTTGAGTACCTTATTTACAAAATGAAAAAACCAACAATGTGTAATAGCAAGAGTGATTAACTAAACTCAGGGTTAATTGCATCAGTATTTTCCAAAATGGAGAAACTTTACAATTATGATATAAACATGCATATTATAAATTGTAATTTGTACTGGACAACACATTTTACTTGAATCCAATGTTTCCTGTTCAAATATCATACCATACCGTTGACATTTCCCAGCCCATAGTGAGGCATACATGAATGCATTGTGAATCGCATATAAGCATATGCATATAAAACCACCGACCCGTTCCATTGTTCGATTCCGATAACATGAGCACAACAAGCTAGTATTGACACCTGGTGTTAGCACAAAGACACCCGACGCATCGAGCTATATATTGAGTCAGAATTCATTACAGTGCAGATATACTATGAACAGGCAAGGACTTTGTCACAGAAATAGTTTAATGCATACAAGTTTTATACAATATCTATTCTAATGGGATTATGTATAATAACTAAAACAGTGTTATTTTCATGGAGTAATGGGCGTCAAAGCACTGCAGACAGTGTAAGCTGAACTGATTTACAAAATGCAACTCTTCACGTTACATTCACAGTATCAACCCGGTAATGACTACAGAAGACTTCGTCCCGTACCCTATTTATGGTTGTCAGCCCTTCACCAATAAACTAAGTCACGCTTTGAACTGAGGACAGATCATACTATCCGTGTCACATCGCGACGAAATAAGTGTAGGTATATTTCTTGTGTGTCTCAAATCTACTTTCATACATGAAATGCACGTCTCTGTCAATGGTATTGAATTAGCTAGACAAATACATCAAGGATGTGTTGCATCGCAGTCGTCAGCGCTAAAGTTCGCACTATCTTCGTTTGAATTCTTCTCGTTAAACATACAATGGTGTAACTGATTTCCATACAAATGTATACATAAAATGTAGGTAAAGTTTCCGATTTGGGGATTAGTATAGTCGTGTTCATCAAACGTTGACATTATACAAGGGAAGTGGGGTGATAAAACAAATCAATGTGTCTTAGCAAGCAGCATTTTACCGTTGTTTCCATGAAAAGAATATTGGATTACCATCTAAATATAAATGTCTACATGTACATGTGTGTGAAATGTGGAAGAATCCTACTGATGAAATCTGTACAAATCAAATATTTATTATAAGTATGTAATGTATGTGGTCCAAACACCCAGCACAATTTCACTGATTCATATGACACGGATCACACATATTTCAAGAGAATATAATAAAGACGTTATGTCGCATGGTCCTTTTCCCAATTGAAAACAAATCCTTAGATCCCTCAAATTTCAATACATCAGTTTTCAATACAAGACATACATAGTCTCGGTGGACATGTGTTTTTCCTTATGTTGGACATCTTTTCTATGACGAAATCATCTGATGTTTTGCAAAACTGTTTGACTGTCATATTTCTGTTAATTTGAAATTTATATATATATATTTATAAATATGGATGCAAAACTAACTATACGATATATATGTATATATAGATTCGATCATCATTTGAATGAAAATATTAACAGATATATATATTTATTTATTTATATATATATATCATGTATCGAAGGTTCTGAATTTGAGTACCCACAGAAAGTCACACATGATCATCATTCGAATGAAAATGCCATCAGACGTTTACTAGGAAAACAATATGTGGAATACCGAATTGATGGCATCAATTCTCGATCAGTGATAGGTACCTATTGTGCTTTCCCTTCCTGCTGATCTGTTCCTATTTAGCATGTTCTACATGCCATTCAGTGACAAAAACACCTTCAAAACTGACTGACAAGAGGGATCACTTCAAATGTCCATTAGTCAGCGTTCTCTTTATGTCGAGCAATGTCTGATAGTTCCAGCCTTTGGCCTCTACATTTCATGACATGTTTGTGGTACAATCGAGAGTGCAACGAGCGTCATGCGAATCTTGCTCAAAAGTCGTTTCATGGTAGTTGAACATGGACAGAAAACAGGAAACTCGTTTAGAGCATGGATGAAACAAGCATATGTATCATCGTTATCCGTATGACAAACAAAGGTTAATAATGATGCAGATCCTGTTTCGAACTCTTGAGCACCAGATCCTGGCACGTCTTATACACAGCACTGCATCATCTGTCAACTAGCCGAAGCATATGGAACACAACAGATCTCGGCTGATCGGGACCACACATGGAGATACCGTTACACACCATTATATTAACCTTTAATGGATCATGCTAGAGGAGCAATGCTTAGCATCTCCTACAGACATAAATGCTTAAAGGCTGAACATTGACGTTCAGATGAATATCATGTTTTCTGTCGGAAACGGGACGTGAATGAAAAGCAAGCACGTGAATAAAAGATAAAATCTCTGTATGAGCCTGTTTTGAACACTTACGATTGCTTTAAACACTCATCAAATTTCCTAGTGCTATTATCACTTTGATCCCAAACAAAAGCTGTGATAGAGCTTTCACACAATCTTGTCAATTATGTCAGTGAATCTATACGTCTGATGTTATACGTTCTGATCGCGTGGCCTTCAAACAGACACAATGATATTACTCAAGTAGTTTCATGTTGGAAGGACTTCGCGGTCCTCAGTCTCCAACTGGCCTGACCAGGAAGCAATAGACAGTACAAAAAGATTTACTTTTGTTAAGAATGTTTGACAAAGGAAATTGGGTTCAACGACCCGGGGACGGTTGGTGAATAATTATTCTGAAGATCTTCTGTAATTGTTATAGACAGATACTAGTACACTGTTTTCTCTGTGTACACTCGGAGTGACTTCCAAGAGCAATGATCAACGACCTTGTTCTCACTTCCGGTAACCCGAGACGTATCTGTGTGTCTGAAATAAACAACACAGAGAAGACACATCAGGGGCGTCAACACGTTATGTTTTATCCGTATTTCTATTCTCACTGACAGCAATAGAATGAAGGAGACATCTTGTATCGGAAATACCCTGTAGTGCAAGAAGGATGAATGGAATGTTGCAAAGAGCGAAGGGGATAGAGGCCTGTATATGTACACCGTAAATACGTGCTTACTGCTTAATACCTTTTTCTTCCGTGTGTACTGTGACATTAAATGAGTCGCTGCTGTAACATCGAGTTCGGACCTAGATCAGGCAGACCAACGAGCGAAAGCATGAAGGACAATCCTTGTCGCAGCAGCACAATGACCCACGATGATGTGAGTCGGATGATCCAATCTTCAAAAATCCGTTCTTGTAACACCAGGTGTCAACACTGATATTTAGTTAGGCATTCATATAATTGTCACAGCTATTTTGCTTTGGGCCCTGGTGGAATCTGTTTTAGGGGACTTGTTAATCCTCATCGTTGACGTTTCATTTTGGCAATACACTTTAAAGATTGGGCCTTAATTTATAACACCTCTTTGCATGAATGCCAGCGACTGAACTCTTGGGTGAAAATATATTATGACATCGTTTGCTATATGTTTTTAACTAATTTTTCTATTTAGGTTAAGTTTATCCAGATACACATACGAACATAAATATGCTTGAAAAAAATGATTATGTGTGATAGTGCCTTAAAAACCGTTGATTCCACGTTATGTCAAAATAGATTAAGCGACAAACTGTTACATAATTTCCATATCACATTACGTTCACGATATGGCCACTGATCCATATCAGGTAACGGAGGAGGCATTAACTTCGAACGCCGGAGGAAAGCTAGACTAAGGCTTAGTCTCTGAATATATATAATTTTGATAGTAACAAACAAGCCCATTTATATTGAAAAGGAGCCCTAGGGAGACCGGAGATTCAGACCTGAACCTGAGGAAATCTAGACTTGCTTTATTTAGGGCTTTAGCACTGCAGAGAGGGCTTGGCAGTAGGGAAATTAATGTGGTTCAGGGACTGTGAGACAGACTAGAAGAAAGCCTTCCGTCCACATAAATATAGACAGTTCGGTTATAAATTCAGACATATATTTATATATTTATGAGAAACATGCACTGTTTCAAATTTAGTGGTAGTATAATACAATTACAGAAGCTGTAAAATTCACTTAAAACTGTTCCGTGTACAGCCCAACATGCCATTTTTCTCAAAAGAATAATTTCGTTGAAAAAACTGATTTAGCCAAGTCACGATCCCATGGATCACTGGTTGACCTAAACTAGTCTATTAAACTACAATTAATTACCTTACCGTATGTAAGCCAGAGGTTCCCCATCATGTCCTGTTCCATCCTTTCCGAAATATCCCATCAAATCTCGCTTTTTTGTCAGCAGTCTCGCAAACATACCAGCGAATCCGATTCAGTTTCTGACACTTTGAAGCCACGAGGTCACAACTCACCTTCCAAACTGATGAAAATAATATCCGTAGAATCGAATTTGAGCACAAATTCCACACATCACTGCGTAAGCGCACCCACAGTAACCCGTCTGTAGAGGCGCGTGAAATAGTCAAGTTTAAATGGCACAAAAATCAACCGACACTAAATTCGTACAACACGGACTCCTCATTCGCACCTTTACTCTCCAAATTTGCAAGGTACCAAACATCAGATATCCGGGACTCTCAGTCATACAACCAGGTTAACCTTGCACAAACTGTCAGAAGGTCTTTCCGATAGCTCCTGTATGTCCAGGACGCTACGTGGATCGACATGGGTCGTATATAGCCGTTGATGTATTGGTGAATATACAAGAAACACGTCACAATGTCTTTCTGGAAAACCAAAAGTCCAGAAACTTTCTGACAAAGGATTTGACAAAATGCAACATTTATCGTAAATATATGCTAAGGATGACAAAGTGAAAAAGCTTTTTCGAAAACTCAAACTACAAACTTCCTAGCCCATGGGCCGGCCTATCGGCGAACAGTGGCTAGAATGGCTGCATTAACAGTGTTAATCCAACGATTCGTGCCACACGTGCTTCACTTCATCTGTGTGTATAAAAGATATACTACTGCCATCAGACAGGGACCTTCGAAAGCACCATGTTTCTGTCTTTTAAAACGTGGGTAACGAACTAGTTTGAACTATCGAGATATTTACCCAGGTTCTATGTTTATTTCTAATTGTTTTTTCCTACTAATAGCTTTATTTTTGTGCATGGGGACACTTTACTTCATCTACATCCTACAGTTATGCATAGCATGAATTTATATGCAATTATTCATTTATGGTAGCTGATTTATATCTGAGACTAATTATTGACTTTGTGTATAATGCAGGAAGAAGAACGAAATGACACAGAGGACACCATATCCCATGAAGGTAATATGTTCCTGTTCCGTTGAATTATGATCGGTTCAAACTAACAGTAATGAGTTTGATCACAACGTTTGGTGGATGTTATCACACTTTCTCTCGGAGAATTTCACGTGTGTACATAAAAACATTGATAAATCTGAAGGTTTAACTGACACGATCAGAATTTGTCTCAGCCCATTCTTGTTGTATCTACAGACGAACGTGTAACTCAGAATATCCAGATATCTCCATCGTCATTTGTCCCAGTTGTGTCGATCATGGATTCATTGTCCCTGTTTTTAGAATTTTACCACTGACTCTAAGACTTACCGTTTTGATTGAAAAGGGGCTCTCAATCTTTTTCAAGTTAAATACTTGTTAGCTACGCGATAAATACTTCTTAAACCCTCGAAATGTACTCACGGGAACTCGTGAGCTTAAGAGCGGTGTAATTGATGACAGCTGACGAGATCATGACAGGGGATTTGAAAAATGTTTAAATATAGGTCACGTCTTCTTCTTTGACAACGCGAAATCTCATGATCACGGCAAAACCGTGAGATTTTCTTAGTCCGAAGCATCAGTATAGCATGGGGTTGGTAGGTGGGTGACTGACTGACGGATCGACTAGGTGAGTGACATGGTGTGTTAATTTCATATGAATAAATAACCCAAATAGATTCATTTCTAAGATGTATACCACCTTTAGTACATCCAAGAACACGGATATGGTGCTTACAGAATCGGGGCGAGTCTGGATTCAAGCACCGATCACATGTTTCTAGCACACCTCATGGATACAAAATCTGCACTTCGCACTGCAGAGACATTGAGAGCAACGTTTGTTAACAACGTGAACACATGGTGACCACTGGTTCTTGCATGAGTCCTACAAATGTATCTGTCGAAATATAAACATATTTCAGATTCCTAATATCCTCACGAACATTGAGCATGTAGGTATGAGTGAGTTTTTTAAATTCACTTCCGTATTTTTGTTGTAGGACTTCGGCATGTCAATAATCGACCAGACGAACTGACATCATGAGTAAAATCCATTCCATCAGTGCACGATAATGCAAAAATACAACCAAGACGTAAACTACCAAGAGCCTCTTGACAACCATATAAATATTCTAGGAACCCGACCTAAGCCTGCTACTAAGTTTCGTTTTACGCCACAGGTTTATTTACAACGAAGCGTCGTTAGTACTATCCCCGGTTAAATAGTCCTAATGTTCCTGATGGTTTTACGCCGTTTTAGCAATATTCCAGCAATATCACGGCGGGGACACCAGAAATGGGCTTCACACAGTGAACCCATGTGGGGGATCGAACCCGGGTCTTCGGCTTGACGAGCAAACGCTTAACCACTAGGCTATCCCAACGCCCCTAGTTAGACCATCTCCATGGTATAGTATATCCAAAAGGGAACTGTGGTACTTAGAGGTAACATCAAAATGAGTAAAAGAACTGACATCATGAGTAAAATCCATTCCATCAGTGCACGACAATGCAAAAAACAACCATGACGTAAAATACCAAGAGCCTCTTGACAACCATATAAAGATTCTAGGAACCCGACCTACTCCTGCTGCTAAGTTTAGTTTTACGCCACTTTTACCAATATTCCAGCAATATCACGGCGGGGGACACCAGAAATCGGCTTCACACAGTCTACCCATGTGGGGAATCGAACCCGGGTCTTCGGCTTGACGAGCAAACGCTTAACCACTAGGCTATCCCACCGCCCCTAGTTAGATATTTACAATTATGTCAGACCAACAATGATTAGTAACTCAGTGTATGGGTCCATTTATACATGATTTCGTCTGTATTTATTTTGCAAACCAGATTGTAACTAGATGCCGAAGGTGAGTTTAGTTTTACGCCGCACTCAGCTATATTCCAGCTTTATGGCGGTAGTCTGTAAATAATCAAGTCTGGACCAAATAATCCAGTGATCAACAGCATGAGCATCGATCTGCGCAATTTGGAACCGATGACATGTGTCAACCAAGTCAGCGAGCCTGACCACCCGGTCCCGTTAGTCGGCTCCTACAACAAGCATAGGTTACTGAAGATCAATATTCTAACCCGGATCTTCACGGGTAAGATGCCAAAGGAGCTAAACTAATACGAAAACGCTTCGAGCGTGGACTATACAATCTTTATAGATTGTGTGCGGGAACTGAACTATCAGGAATCAAATACAAGTACTTTTACGTATTTGTGTGATTAGGATATAGAATAATAAAAAGTTTTACCTTATTCTCGAACACTTGGCTCATCACTGATTGTCAGTTGTGTTCATTTATGTTTCATCTCTATTTTGCCTTTTACGCCAAATGGAATCTCTTAGACAGATAATCGAGATTAGTTATTCTTTAGTGTTTACTTTTATATTGTAGAATGCTAATCTCTCTGCCTTCAATGATTTATCACAACCAGCGCCTTGGTCAGGATAACACTAAATGTAGTAGAGTGATAAATCCAAAAAGATATTGATTAGTCGTGTTACGATAGTTACTCCAATCGGTTGCACTAAACTGGACCATTCCCTGAGACAGCCTACGAAGGTTCGTGGAAATTGGATACGATCATCTTGACTATCAACGTTTGCTTGTGTCATCACTGGCCATTGTAATAAATAAGCTAAAGAAATCACTGACAGATCATTCGGGGTCTAGAGGAAGAAAGTGCTTGTTTAAGTGATCATATTGAAACGTGATTGCACACGTGAAGTTACCGGTGAGGTGAATTGCTGTCGCGTCTCGCGTAATCGAGTTAACATTAACGTTCTCATGGTTGCGAGAGACTTTGTGCTTGTTATTACTTATCAATACTGATGTTAACTTGGAGAAGGCCTCTGTAAGGGACCACGATGAGATCTAAACCGGATTTTTATGGTTATTGAAACATACAACGGGATTAAGTTATGAAATGTCAGAGTACAAAGTGAGTTAATTATATGTCTGGGTTTCACGAAAGGTCGACTGCTATACCGCCATTAATCGTTAAGGACACTGATTGCTTAGTTTAGTAATGATGATTTCACAGTAAAGTCCATCACATCGCCGATTGATCAAGCAACGAAATGCTTACTATATGTGGGGAATTAATAATGGCACTATATCATAGTTCTGTTAAAAGCGTTCCGTGTGTGTGTGATAAAACATAATCATACTGTTAATGTAAAATTCAACTGCAAAGCAGAATAAAGTCAAAACATACAAATAGTTTATCGTCACACATTCGTTGAATATTTTAGGAACTGCAACACTACGTAAAGTTACTTACATTGGTAAATAACTACATAGCGGTATATGTATCTGGTGACAATATAATTGGCTTTGTCTTTGACAACATCTCTATTTCTCAGAGCCATTCAGGGTGGTACAAGAAACCAAAAGACAATGCACATGTTGAGATTAAAAGCCGTATGGTTCAAGGGCAGACTTTGGTCCATTTCCGGTTTCGAAATTCGTGCCATGTGAGAAACTGTCATAATTTCGTGGTACGGCTAGGCTAATGATAACACATAATATCACAATATTATATCTTATAGTTATCTACATGATAGGAAATTGTAAAACAAAAACGACAAAGAACAACGAGGGTTATCCACAGTATCAAATTCTGTTTGGAGTAAATGTCAAGTTAGCGATGGAAGTTACCAGAATGAATCACTGACAATCTGTGATGCCACAGGTATTCTCGAAAGGTTCAGCAGACAAACATATCGGCGTTTGAAAGACAGGAATCGATATGATAGGACTACCAATTTGGTCGATCCCACCAGTTACTCTAATAAGTTAATTTACGCGCTGTTCTAGGTTCAAGGAAGTTATGTAGCCGATGGCTGATATCTCGTTCACGTGATAAAAGACATAACGCCCGCAGCAAGATCACCCATCCTTTGAACGGATATAAGCTGTCAATCAGCATCAAGCCATGGGTTAAGTTGCAACGTCATATCGGAAACATTTCAGCCAAATAGTGACGAAAACAATTTACACGTTCATAAAAGCATGTACCATAAATGCAAGTTAGATGTCAATGAATGAACATAAATCTATATCTAGACACCAATATAACTATAAAACGTAAATGTATGCTGTTTGCAAGTAGTTCCAATCCGTTTTGAAAGACCTGAGTAGTTAAGAATCATAAAAATCCATAATTCTTCTTGGCGATAGTAATACATGGGAACTACCTTCTTGGGAAACTATAACAAACCTTATTTTAGGGAAATATTGAAATGCACGATTCTGAAGCCACTGGTTTAGATGCAACGTCATATCGGAAATATTTCGGCCAAATAGTGACGAAAACAATTTACTCATTCATAAAATCATGCACACAAACTGTTAGGTTGATGTCAATCAATGAATGAAAAAAATGGATAGATATAAGAACGATATCTAGGCATCAATGTAAAGTATATCTCTTTGCATAGAACTGAGTAGAATCATAAAATCAAGAATTCTTCGAAGCGATGATAACAGCGTGGGATCCATCTTCATGGAGAACTATAACAAACCTTTCTCTCTGAATGTCTTAAATATTCCTGGTCTAGGTTTCTGGCAGATTTGACAAAAAGCTACAGCCACAGTAAAATGAGATTCAGTGTTTTTAATGGGTGCATTGGAAATCGTATCCAAGAGAGGTTTAAACATGTTACTAATTAATATGCGACAAGCAGGAAGGGCAACAGAAGGTTGAAATAGTGGTAACAGGTTTTACTAATTTTCGTCACTGTTGCAGTGATTGCCGTTCCTGTTCATGTTCCAATCGTCTTGATGAGGCGGTATCACCAATTGTCGCTTACTTACAAACTGACCAAATACAAACCGATGACCTGCAAGAGGTTCTCCCAAAGAGGGTGTGACACACAACAGTAGTGTGACTAAGTTGAGTGTTGATGCCTGATGAGGCGATAATAGCGTCAATGTATGAACAACAAACAAAGTTGGTTACTAAAGCAAATACATATTTTGCTATGTTGAAACAATCAACGTTACAAAGCAATATTGCATATAAATTACATAATATATCACGAATGGGAGTAACTAATCAGCAATCAAACGTTGTTTGGCTCACAATGGTCAACTCCTATTTTGACTTGTATCATAATGTAACGGTGTGTGTTTAGGAGAACTTATGTCATGTCACCAGTAGGTAAGGAAACAATCCATTTAGCGAACACATGGTATCATATCTAATTGATAGTGTCTGGTATAATCAATCTGCTCTTTGCAGTGATTATATGAGAGTTTATCACCTTTAATCAAACAGAGAACGTTTTGGACGCCATAGCAGGCACTCAGTCAAAACAACGATCTTTTGTCGGTTCTTACAAGCATGATGCACTGGGAATTAGCAGGGATGGTAGATGTGAATGTATTCAAATACGTATGAACACAGATATACACAAACTCGCTTCCATAAATAACTTCACAAACACTACAACAGGTAGTGGCACTTCCAAACAAGATGAAAACACGTTCGATAACTTACACTCATGCTCTGTGTAACGTTACATAGACGACATTATATGTGGGCGACAGGAGTGGACATGGACGGGGTTGTTCCTTAAATACTCGTAGAAGAAACACAAGATTATGGATATTCGGTATTTGGATATTGAAACCATAAGTCCACTCTTTCGATAGGAATGTTGTTTTGACGAATTGTTCCGGTCTTGAATGTTAAAATGATGAATTATTTCATATAGGTATTTGAACGCATATTGTCTCCAGCATTTGAGTCTAATTAGTAAGTGTATGTGTTTGGCGTGTTCAAGGGAGTGATATAAGACACTTATATCCAATTCATACACATACACACCGCCAGACACACCAGAAAATAAACATTACAATTACGTCATCGTAATCTCAGGCAAATCACATGCGAATTCTAAACATCAACGCATAAGAATGTTCATTAATGTCGTGCTTGCAGACTCTTTTACAATTATGAGTTTATAAATACAGCGTTGGCTTTAAGTCATTCACGATATGGTGAGACTGTGTGACATTTTATACCATTGTTTTAAAATTAATGACGTGTGTGTACCTTGTTCCTTTCACACGATACTCCGAACAGGGATATAATACCGGTGTGTGGAGGTCCAGACTGTGTATATTATCTTATACATGGTTACATTGTATTAATTGAAATTTCAATGTCAATGTTATGGATTATTTATACCTTAACAACACCAGACATGACATTTAAATAAAGAGTACAACTACAAAGGCAAGTACACGACCAACATTCATTGACGTGTATGAATATAGTTGTACAGGTACTTCTTATGGGTATATTCGTATCTGGAACAATACACGCGTTTTCAATAACCAACAGCTGTACAACGTACAATACAGAGTTGCAACCTTATAGTACAATTTGCAAGAGATCGTAAAAATGGTTGCTTGTTAGTTCGAGTTTCGTATGACAGTACAACGTGTACGAAATGCATTCCATGTAATTTTCCTCATTCGTTGCAAATGATGTTCAATGTTGTTCAATGAGACTAGAAAGTTCATTCAACCTGTAACACACTACCTGCTTATACAAGCAATATAAAACCATGGCCATTCTCAAAACACCTCCCAGTTTAAGAATACTCATCAAGTATTGCATTGAATTAATGCAGATGCCATCTCCGAGCTATGTTAAACAGGAAAACGGATCTGAAATATACAACTGTACACTTCGACAACTAGTGCCCCCCGCCCCTCCCCTCCTGTTCAAGAAGGACACGCATGCTAGACATCTCGACATCTGGAAGGTAACATTAGTCATTTAAACGGGGTTCTCTTGAATATAGTTAAATATATACTCCAGTACTCAGAAACTTCATGTTTTGTGGCATCGACACATACAGCGCTACAATGCTGCAATCATCTATTTAGGTTGTCGAACAGGCCCGCAACATGGAGATTTGACACAAGTATGAATGTCAGTTATTTGGCTGTATCTGAAGATATGCTGATTTCGACACGAAAAGCTAACTTACTTGTCTAAATTTTCAAAAATTGATGTACAGCATGAAGACCAAAAGCTGGGATACTGCAATTGAACGACGCCACCCATAACGTGCATATGCCTGAATACATTCTGCACGCATATCAACACTTCGCCGACAAAAAGATTGATTATCAAGTCAGCACTCTTACGGTACTCAAATCAGTTGATGTTTGGAGGACTCTCTGCTTCTTTATGGATGCTTTTGGCTCGTAGCAAGATCCTGAAAACCACTTGTTGGTTTAATTCAACGACATTCGGGATGAGATGGGTGTACACAAAGAGACAGTGTCATTTATAAGTCAACAAGTTATGCTAATATTTGTCAACCACCATAGTGTTTATCTTTCGATGGAAGAGGACTGAGAATGAATGAAGCAGACCAATATATATATATCAATGCGATTCATGTCACTGTCCGGTCATGCTGGGTTGTCTAGGGCTAGTTGGTTATTTAGTAACACATATGTAATAAGAAAATCATATTGGACAGTCCTGAGCAAACCGCAGACCTAAGATTGCAAAAACTGAATATATCCTATCAAATTCATGAATCACAAGTCCAACTGTCTGACCTCTGTTAATTGTCATGGGCAGCGAGTGAATATGGACTCTAAATTGCTGCTTGGTCAGCAATGTTTTTCATTTAAGGATCTGTCCCTCTGTCAATAGGTTAATTTAGTATGTAGAAAGTGTGGTGCTACCATCAATGCATAAACAATTTAACAAGCACTATCTATCTCTAACGTTGTGCATGATATGTAATTTAGGATCATCCATTGCACTGATGTGGACATCGATGACAGACATTGACGTTAAGTTGGTTTGTTTAATTACAAAGCTACAAAATAAAACGTGGCAGGTTTATTTGTGTGTGTGTGTGTGTGTGTGTGTGTGTGTGTGTGTGTGTGTGTGTGTGTGTGTGTGTGTGTGTGTGTGCGGTGCACCACAGCATCATATGCGACAGGATTCTTGGGATCAGTATTTATATATACGGCTCACCTGTACCCTACACATGGAGTAACTAGAGACCATTAGTGTCAATTATACCAATTGCCTCCACACTCACAACGGTGCTTCAAAAGGCACAGTGACATGGTAGCATTGTGACTCTCTGTTCTTATTCACTTAAGGACCTTACTGTGTACAATATGTGGCAGCGTATCCGTATTTAATATCCCAAGGGAAATGCGGTACTCGGCAATCAATCAGCGGAACCCTGAACAAGTCATTCCACAGCAGTTTACACAAGGTCAGTTTGTAGGTTCACCTCTGCGTGAACCGGATTATTGCAGAAGACGGTTGCACTGGGAGCAGTGACAAAAATACAGTAACCTCCCTCCACAGTTGGATTGCAGTTTACATCTCGTCTAAGTCCGTCTCTCGAAATCAATGATTCTGTTTTCTCCACTTGTGAACTGTAGAAAGGAGATAGGATCTTCACCTTCTTCAATCTTATTTTGTCTTGGGAGAAATTACTGTCAACTTCTTTGGTGCCTTGAGAGAACTGTTCGTGGTGCTGACTTAATCTTTCTCCTCTTCTCTTCTATGAAGAAAATATAATTGAATATTTAAGGAAACTGTAGAAGGTGTACCTGTTGACTGTCTTTCTGAGAGGGTGATGTCAGTGCGGTATGGGTTCATTGGTGAATTACAAGAACTGAAAGAGAGAAAAGAATTGTAATGTCAGGATGCCCTGAAGGAAATGTTCCAAGTTGTACCCTCTGACAAAGTCTCAAAACCATAACCATTAACTGTAAACATCACAACCCACATTATATAATCAATGAACGATGTTTTAAAACTACTTATTACCCCTTCAACAAGGAAATGCAGAATAAGTGTATTGAAGTACTGGAGTACTACACATCATCTGGAAATAGAACTGAAAAGAATTTGAGAACAGTTAATGTTTATTAGAGGCAGGCATATCCATGGGAAACAGTTGTGGTTCCCCCCTTACTCCTGACCTCGTTCCTCTTTGCAAAATATGAATAATAATTATAACTATATTTGAGTGGCATGTAGAATTCGAAAAGTACCGTAATGGCAAATGATAAATTTATTGATAGCAACTGCTTCTATTTTGTGAGTGCGACGTTTCGGTGCAGATTCTTATACCATTGTCCAGCAGGAACAACAATCTGTCTCAGTCACAAAATAAAAGAAGTTGTTATCCATAAATTTGCCATTATTTTCATTTCAACTGGAGTTTTCTAAAGCGGAATAATGGAATTTGGCCAGCTCAAACCGCTTCAACTGTTTCAGGAATTGGGAAAACAGGTTTAGAGACATTAATAGAAACTCTGCACAAAACACTTATGGCAAGATGGATGGAATCAATTTTGTCCAATATCCCCACATATCCAGCATTCCTTGTCTGCACTTCATCATTGCAAATGCTCAGGGTGTACGGTATTCAAATGATCACAATTTGATATATTCATTCATTAACGTTCGTGGCTTTAAACAGAGGATTAGTAGATTGGCAAGTACATGTATGACAACACACGGTACATTAGTGCACTGCTTTTTCAGCCATAACAATAAATAGTAAATTCAATAGTTAATGGTAAGCCTGTAATATCGTTGACGTCTCAGTTTAATCTGTTCTGAATGTTGCAGGAATTTGCAACTGCATTGCCTACATCCTGGGTTAGCAAGAGATCATATCGCTATGTTATTAGTCGTAGATCAAATTATACTTGTCAGTACATTAAGATAAAATTGTGCATTTGAGTTAATCAATAGATAGATATCTTTTGAAATGTGGCTTCGTTGATCAGAGAAATGTGATAAACTGAGTACCAAAAGAAATGGTCTCTCCTTCTCAGGGTCACCATATAGCTGGAATATTGCCGAGTGCGGCATAAAACTAAACTCACTCACCCACCATACACAATCGAGCATTGACATTACAAAGTTGTCTCCTAGAGATTATATACTTATATTTCCAAAGTTTGTATATTTGTAGACATAGCAACAACAGAAAACTCATGACACAACAATACTGAAGTGGAAACTTTAGCTCTGTTTCCAGGAACATGTGTGTCAACCTTATAAGGTGTAACGACGAGGAATTGAATTTCTTGGTGTGCGTCTTCACTTGTCTGCCTCGTGCATTTCAGTATGCTTCTCTTTCCGTGGGATGTATATTGGACCAAACAAATTTGAGGATCAAAGTTTACTAATTCGTATTTCCCCGAGGAGTTAACAAACAAAGCAAGAAGGTTAACAGAAATATATTCTCATTCTCATTCTACCAGGTACCCATTAACTGCTGAAAGAACAGGGAACAATGAACAAATGGGGAAAGGGGACACCACATGTATCATGTGTTTGATGGTGATTCGTTAGTAAGCTATTGCATTATAATTAGAATCTTACAACCAGAATCTTGTGATCATGAAAAGGTCTTTTGTGGGAAGCCAAATCACTTTTCCGCCGTCAACAAAGTGCTGTACACATTTTGCTATCAAACTTCTAGGTGCGAACGTCCGCATGGATGCGTCAAGGTGAGTTATTATTAATCTTAAGACGCTAAAGCGAAAATTGTGTTTTCTTCATAGACATGACCAGCTCCATGTTCAGTTCTGAATAACAGAGTAAATGTATCCTTACTGTGCAATCGATTGTATAATTTCAAAATGCACACACAAGAAAGGCGCCTTCCGAGATACAATTAGACTGCAGGCTATTCTGCATCAGATTTAGACCACCAGCTCAACATCTTTGTCACAAGTGACTTCTTAAATACCAATATCCTTACCAGGAATCCGAGCAAGAAAGGATCTGGTGACCAGATTCTGTGATGCGACACCATGGCATGGTTGTGGCTCATGCTTTCACACAATAGCTTGAACAGACCGAACTCGATTCGAAAAGAAATAGTGCTCATGAAAATCACACTCACATTGTCTGTTGGTGCCTGTTTATATTGCTCTGTAAGGACTTTTTCAGTATCAATTACACGCTGTAATAAGTCATTTGTGGATCAAAAGGGAGGTTTTGTTGTATAGGAATGCCCGTAGAACTTTCATAAAGGATATACTTACCATTTATACATACATTTCGTAACTTTGCACGTCATCACTTTGAGAGTATGAACGCCATAAACACCATAGCGAAATAATTTTCATATGTCTTCAACATAAATAGAAAGGCTCGACGCCACTTGCTTCGAGGATGATTTTCATTTATCTTGCACTTGTGATCCCAAACTACATTCTTCCCTTTCCTTAACACTTAGTCGCGACTCTGACGACGCTTTGCAGGGTTAATTATGATTATAATGTCGATATTGCTGAATATGATCCGGACGATGACTAATGAATCTGCCCAGAGTCTTTTTTTATTATTTCAAGTTTGACAAGGACGATCTTGATATTGACGTCTCTATGGATATGGCCAATCAGATCCTCTATTTCTTTCACTAAAAACAAAGGAGACAGTTCAATGCTTCGTACTTCCTGTCGCTATTGTCACAACGTGATGAGAGTTGCACGTGTCATATGACGTCATGTGAAACTGGAAAGGAATTTTGAAAACAAATTAATCTAACGAGTCCTCACATTTCATATGTTGACAGCTTTCTTAGCTCGGGGACATAGGTTTCCGGAAACAATTCAAGAAGAATAAGATCCCTATATGTCTTATAAGGCTCCAAGAAATCGTTGTAACTGAACTGTCATATCCTCCAAGGAACTTATATTGCTTAATTGTTGTACACTATATATCGTGGCATCTCAATTACACTTAGCTTTCAGATACTTACATTGAAATGTCTTTGGAAATTCCTTTACGGGAATCATTTAAGATGGGTTTAGTGCCAGGTGCTGCTGTGTGACGTCCTCGCTGGACAAGACGATTCTTAAAAGCATTTTGTTACTCCTTCTTGATGGGTGTGCTCCTTCAGTGATGCCGAGTGTCGAGTTGCAGGGCATGGGATGGATTCAGAGATGTTCATTTGTATCACATGGTCACGTCACTGGACATGTGTGCTTTGATATATTCCCGTAAACTTATATACCGTTAGTTAAGTTGGTTTGCATCATTCTATGTTTGGAAGTTGTTCTTTCAAAGTTGTCTCCAAACTGTAAGAAACATACATCATTAGCGACGTTTCATTGAGAAGAAAATTGGAACATTTCTAATTATTACAAACTCACTGTTCACACGTTTTCTCCTATTTCAATAAGAAAAATGCGAAAATATTATCTAGGACTCCATACCAAATATTAACTTAATGCAATATTCCTGTAAACTGTTGTACAAATGTAAAAATGTGACGTGATTCATTCACTTATTTCATTGTCACAAGAAGTCACGTAACTTAAAAGATTAACATCATTATCAATAACGCCCACATCAGTGAGAATGCCAAACCATTGCAATTATTTTATGAGTGGGAAACACCAGCTATACCACTCAATAGTGAATGGTAAGCCTGTAATATCGTTGACGTCTCAGTTTAATCTGTTCTGAATGTTGCAGGAATTTGCAACTGCATTGCCTACATCCTGGGTTAGCAAGAGATCATATCGCTATGTGATTAGTCGTAGATCAAATTATACCTGTCAGTACATTAAGATAAAATTGTGCATTTGAGTTAATCAATAGATAGATATCTTTTGAAATGAGGCTTCGTTGATCAGAGAAATGTGATAAACTGAGTACCAAAAGAAATGGTCTCTCCTTCTCAGGGTCACCATATAGCTGGAATATTGCCGAGTGCGGCATAAAACTAAACTCACTCACCCACCATACACAATCGAGCATTGACATTACAAAGTTGTCTCCTAGAGATTATATACTTATATTTCCAAAGTTTGTATATTTGTAGACATAGCAAAAAACTAAACTCACTCACCCACCATACACAATCGAGCATTTACATTAAAAAGTTGTCTCCTAGAGATTATATACTTATATTTCCAAAGTTTGTATATTTGTAGACATAGCAACAACAGAAAACTCATGACACAACAATACTGAAGTGGAAACTTTAGCTCTGTTTCCAGGAACATGTGTGTCAACCTTATAAGGTGTAACGACGAGGAATTGAATTTCTTGGTGTGCGTCTTCACTTGTCTGCCTCGTGCATTTCAGTATGCTTCTCTTTCCGTGGGATGTATATTGGACCAAACAAATTTGAGGATCAAAGTTTACTAATTCGTATTTCCCCGAGGAGTTAACAAACAAAGCAAGAAGGTTAACAGAAATATATTCTCATTCTCATTCTACCAGGTACCCATTAACTGCTGAAAGAACAGGGAACAATGAACAAATGGGGAAAGGGGACATCACATGTATCATGTGTTTGATGGTGATTCGTTAGTAAGCTATTGCATTATAATTAGAATCTTACAACCAGAATCTTGTGATCATGAAAAGGTCTTTTTGTGGGAAGCCAAATCACTTTTCCGCCGTCAACAAAGTGCTGTACACAATTTGCTATCAAACTTCTAAGTGCGAACGTCCGCATGGATGCGTCAAGGTGAGTTATTATTAATCTTAAGACGCTAAAGCGAAAATTGTGTTTTCTTCATAGACATGACCAGCTCCATGTTCAGTTCTGAATAACAGAGTAAATGTATCCTTACTGTGCAATCGATTGTATAATTTCAAAATGCACACACAAGAAAGGCGCCTTCCGAGATACAATTAGACTGCAGGCTATTCTGCATCAGATTTAGACCACCAGCTCAACATCTTTGTCACAAGTGACTTCTTAAATACCAATATCCTTACCAGGAATCCGAGCAAGAAAGGATCTGGTGACCAGATTCTGTGATGCGACACCATGGCATGGTTGTGGCTCATGCTTTCACACAATAGCTTGAACAGACCGAACTCGATTCGAAAAGAAATAGTGCTCATGAAAATCACACTCACATTGTCTGTTGGTGCCTGTTTATATTGCTCTGTAAGGACTTTTTCAGTATCAATTACACGCTGTAATAAGTCATTTGTGGATCAAAAGGGAGGTTTTGTTGTATAGGAATGCCCGTAGAACTTTCATAAAGGATATACTTACCATTTAAACATACATTTCGTAACTTTGCACGTCATCACTTTGAGAGTATGAACGCCATAAACACCATAGCGAAATAATTTTCATATGTCTTCAACATAAATAGAAAGGCTCGACGCCACTTGCTTCGAGGATGATTTTCATTTATCTTGCACTTGTGATCCCAAACTACATTCTTCCCTTTCCTTAACACTTAGTCGCGACTCTGACGACGCTTTGCAGGGTTAATTATGATTATAATGTCGATATTGCTGAATATGATCCGGACGATGACTAATGAATCTGCCCAGAGTCTTTTTATTATTTCAAGTTTGACAAGGACGATCTTGATATTGACGTCTCTATGGATATGGCCAATCAGATCCTCTATTTCTTTCACTAAAAACAAAGGAGACAGTTCAATGCTTCGTACTTCCTGTCGCTATTGTCACGACAACGTGATGAGAGTTGCACGTGTCATATGACGTCATGTGAAACTGGAAAGGAATTTTGAAAACAAATTAATCTAACGAGTCCTCACATTTCATATGTTGACAGCTTTCTTAGCTCGGGGACATAGGTTTCCGGAAACAATTCAAGAAGAATAAGATCCCTATATGTCTTATAAGGCTCCAAGAAATCGTTGTAACTGAACTGTCATATCCTCCAAGGAACTTATATTGCTTAATTGTTGTACACTATATATCGTGGCATCTCAATTACACTTAGCTTTCAGATACTTACATTGGAAATGTCTTTGGAAATTCCTTTACGGGAATCATTTAAGATGGGTTTAGTGCCAGGTGCTGCTGTGTGACGTCCTCGCTGGACAAGACGATTCTTAAAAGCATTTTGTTACTCCTTCTTGATGGGTGTGCTCCTTCAGTGATGCCGAGTGTCGAGTTGCAGGGCATGGGATGGATTCAGAGATGTTCATTTGTATCACATGGTCACGTCACTGGACATGTGTGCTTTGATATATTCCCGTAAACTTATATACCGTTAGTTAAGTTGGTTTGCATCATTCTATGTTTGGAAGTTGTTCTTTCAAAGTTGTCTCCAAACTGTAAGAAACATACATCATTAGCGACGTTTCATTGAGAAGAAAATTGGAACATTTCTAATTATTACAAACTCACTGTTCACACGTTTTCTCCTATTTCAATAAGAAAAATGCGAAAATATTATCTAGGACTCCATACCAAATATTAACTTAATGCAATATTCCTGTAAACTGTTGTACAAATGTAAAAATGTGACGTGATTCATTCACTTATTTCATTGTCACAAGAAGTCACGTAACTTAAAAGATTAACATCATTATCAATAACGCCCACATCAGTGAGAATGCCAAACCATTACAATTATTTTATGAGTGGGAAACACCAGCTATACCACCTGGGCCTGTGAAGAAACAACGGGGCCATACCACATCAATCACAGATCCAGTTTATATTGAATTCCTCAATAGTGAATGGTAAGCCTGTAATTTCTTTGACGTCTCAGTTTAAATCTGTTCTGAATGTTGCAGGAATTTGCAACTGCATTGCCTACATCCTGGGTTAGCATGAGATCATATCGCTATGTGATTAGTCGTAGATCAAATTATACCTGTCAGTACATTAAGATAACATTATGCATTTGAGTTAATCAATAGATAGATATCTTTTGAAATGAGGCTTCGTTGATCAGAGAAATGTGACAAACTGAGTACCAAAAGAAATGGTCTCTCCTTCTCAGTGTCACTGTCATGCACTCCCTGCTCTTATCAAGTGATCAAGGATGAATCCTGCAGCTAGTATAATAATATATATTATAAAGGGGGGGGGCTAATGCTCTGTTTAAAAAAACAAGTTTCCGGTGTTATCAAATTGTCCATATGTGGAAATGAATTCTTGGCATATTCTTCCAAATTCGTGCAAATTATCTGTGAAAAGGAAATGGTCCCTCTTTTTCAGGGTCACTTTGAAACACTGCATTTGAAAGATATTGGCTTCTGCTTTCTACAGATTGTCTGAATAACTAATGCAAATACGATCCGTCAGTCTCTTGCAAACACGCTACTATCATCTTGTCTATATCTCATGTGTATAAACCAACGCGATAGTTTTGCGCACAATATGGTTCCATACTTCATCTACACATGGTTCAATGCGACATTTATAACGATGATGATCCTGTTTCTCAGACACATACTCCTGATTGTGGATTATATCTTATAGCAACTGTCCACGATGTGGAAATCTTTCGGGCTTTTCCAGAACAAAGTGCTAGTGATTCAAAAGCACATGCTTCTAAATTGTACAATCATTGGTTTATATTATGGTAATGGAAATGCTTTTGTCGCCATATTTCCACTCTTATGCTTACATGCCGTGGGGTTATTGGAAGACTGTTCAAAGTGGCTTTATATATAAAGTACCAATCAACTCTCTCTATCACCTGGTCACTTTGTTCCATATTCACCAGACTGCAAAGACGTTTCTTATTGAATAAAGATGCTGGTACAAAATTGCATTGTCTGCTCCTACATGTTCCCATTTGTATGTGACGTCAGGACATTCTGGCTATGTAGAATACACAGACGTATTTCTGTATAAATATTCCACGCAGACAACTCTCTGCTGTCAATCTGAGTCGTGGTATATTTTACATTAGGTACGTTTGACACATCCAGCTGACAGTATAGCATGGACTGGCGAGTGCCCATGTCCTGTTTTGTATTAAAATACTGGCTTGAGATAGAAGTGCATGTTTCTGTAACCAAATCTTGGAGACAATTCAATAGTTACATATATAGAACGTCACACTAGTGCATTTGGATGTTTTGTATTGAGCGAGAAGATGTCATGGGAGCAGAGATGCAACGAGTTCGAAGAACGAGTTGTTTCTCTGCCTTCCAATGACTGTTTGACTGAGTTTGGTTTTACGCCGCTTTTAGCAATATTCCAGCAACATCACGGCGGGGGACACCAGAAATGGGCTTCACACATTGTGCCCATGTGGGGATTCGAACCCGGGTCTTCAGCGTGACGAGCCAACGCTTTAACCATTAGGCTACCCCACCGCCCCCTGCTCCCATGACATCTTCGAGTTCAATACAAAACATCCAACTGCACTAGTATAACGTTCTACATTTATTATATACCCTCTTATCTTTGATGAATTTGTAACTTAATAAAACAAAACAGGCAGGGCTTCAATGCGGAATCTGGGGTTAAATACGGAATTTGACCACGTTATCTGTATTGCACCCCTGTATTACTAACCTAAGTTTACATGGGTATAAATGTCCAGAATGTCTCTAGGTATACTAACACCTATATCAATGAATTTAACAGCAATTATTCTACTTGTTCTGTTAAATTCCGAAGAAGAATCTTAGACTTTAAGGCAAGTTCAACAAAACTGATTTATCAGTCAAAATATTTTACATTACATACAGTTGCGCTACTACGGTCGTAGGCTATAAGACCAAACAGATTTGCCAGACATACTGATGCTTGTGCGTCATTAGTATGTGTGGCTGCAATATGGGAACGTCATTCTGTCTACAAAACACTGCATTGTAAATTACATCTTATGGGGGAGACAGATGCAGTTACTTCTACATTACATATTATGTTTAAAAGTGTCATGATTGATATTGTATTTTTTAATGAGATAAAAAGTATAACAGTATGATATCTGACTGGTATTTGCATTAGGTTGGATGGCAGATGACCATAGAATTTTTGTAAGATGATTCGCAAAATCGCCCTGCTGTCCGTCACGTCAAAAATTCGTGCTTCTGATTCTATTATAAAGAAAATCCTGGATTAAATGAGGCATTCTCCTATTCTAATGTCAACTTGATGTATTCCATCCTATTCTTCCTACATGCAGCACCAAGTTCATTGAGAGTGGTCGGTCTGTTGTTGACGGTGGGCGATACAGTCCTGGGATATCCCAGTCATTAGTGACAAGTCTTGACTAAATGCTGGACATGGTAAGGTGGATGTGTTCTCCTGTTAGAGAAACAATACGATACCTGTGACCTCTTGCGCTGTCATCCTGAACATAAAATTCCTCTGTCAATTCCGTCTACACCACACTCTGTCAAGGAAGTCCAAAGTGAACCTTGATTGATCTGAAAACATCATTTTTGCGCAAAGACTATTGATCTTGACACCAACGGTGTCTTGCAGTAAAGTGCCGAGCCGTAAATCATAAGATATGACGTGGACGTTGCGCATACAGGTTCAATCTGTGAAGTCGATTACGAATCGTGTGCCCACTCACTCCTGAAATTCTGTGAAGCTCTTCTTCAATTTGAGAGGTGCTTTGACCACGGTTTCGAGAATTCGTAACACATTCGTTTAGATGAAACGGACTTAATGTCAGTGATTGCCCTTTCGTCGACCAGACGACATATATGCTCAACGTTATTTGTTTGGCGATATCAAAGTTGGGGGCATGCTTGAATGTTGCTCAACATAAAGGGACAATTCATTGTAGCATATCTACAACACATTAGTAACTTCCTTAAGAGAGGCGACAAAACCTTTTCATAGCTATAGAAAAATTGTCGAGTCCATCGTACCATTCCGACATGCAAGAGCAAGAGATTGTTTACCTGAAAAATACACTGAAACATCGGACATTATTTCTGTGTCACGAAAGCATATTTCGAAATGTAGTCGAAATGTCCAACAAAACTTCCTTTTAGCAAGCGAAGGTCGATTGTGACAAAAAAAACTTGTCATATAGACATTATGATTGAAGCTGTTGGACGCTACGGGAAATTGTTTAACGTAATTTGAAATCATCCCTTTTGGGAAGGGGGTCTTTCCCTCTCTTATTTATGTATACATGAAAAACATGAAAATAGTCATTTGCCTCTTTTTGTCTTGTGCACTTCTTGGCCAGAGTCCCTTGTTTTGAGTAAGCTTAACCACACAGAAATTACAATTCATATGCATATAGAAACCAACACACATCAGTTCCGTTCTATCCAGGGATACATGTGTAGATCAGAATGTTTGGCTGAAGCAATTAGCATTTGCTTCAGTTGCATCGATCAGTGGTTCCTTGTCCCTCTGGATTGTTTTCCGGGGTTTTGCCACTGACTAAGATATCCTCTGAGTGATAAGGGGCTTTGCTTCTTTACTCAGTTAAATACTCGTTATCTTCGCGGGAAATACTTTTTACACCCTTGAAAAGTACTCACGAGAACTCTTAAGCATAAGAACGATGTAACTGATGACAGCTGATTGGAACATGATAGGGAATTTGGAGAATGGTCTGAAGACAGCTCATTCACAGTGAGGAAAGATCAGACTCATGGCAAAACCGGGAGGACTTGTCAAAAGCAACGGTACGGACTGGGCTGGTGAGTGGGTAGGTGGATAGGATGATCGATAAGTTAGTGATTGAGATAATGATTGAGTTATCGATGAGTGAGTGAGTGGTATGATGTGTAAGCTTCATCTGAGATGAAAAGGCCCACATTAATTCAAGTCTTAAAAGTCAACCACGTTTCTTAAAACCGGAAACATGGCCATGTTGGTTACAAACCCAAAATGATATGTTTCTACCATTCCTAACGGACGTAACATTTGCACATAGAATTGTATTGTGGCGATAACTGACATGTTTACTTATACCGTTTACACACCAAGGCAATTCAAGCTTAATTCTTGCATACTTCCTGTTTTCTTCGCGTATACTTAACGAGTATGTTTAACAATAATGTATTTTTAGTGAGTTTTAGTTTTACGCCGCTTTTAGCAATATTCCAGCAATATCACGGCGGGGGACACCAGAAATGGGCTTCACACATACCACCCATGTGGGGAATCGTACCCGGGCCTTCGGTGTGACGAGCGAACGCTTTAACCACTGGGCTACACCACCGCCCGTATTGGGTCGAGATGTTAATGAAAGCCACAAAACACAACACATAAAACACATTTCCAATTTTGATTCACATCACAAACATTACAGTATTTTGATATGGGCGAATGCTGTGCAAAACTGCCGCAAAATTCGTGTTATATGACGACCGCATGTAAATAATCGAGCAGACAAACTGAAACCATGAGCAAACTTCTACCCCATCGGCCAGTAATCGGCCAGGTTATATAGTCCAGATATCAGGATGTTGCTGTTTCCTTCATCTGTTATTTTGTCATTGTGATGGCAGGCAATGATTGTGTTAGACATAGCTATAAGAATATGTGGATGCCCATCACCGAGGAAACAGCTAAACTAAAGCTCAGTGTCAGACTTTGTGTGTGTGCGTACGTGCTTGCGTGCGTGCTTGCGTGCGTGAGTGCTTGTCGGAGTTAACCCTCTCTCAAACACTTGGATCATTCCTGATTTTCATATATTTTCCACCGCTATTTTTCCCATATTCCCGATGAAATATGTTTCGGCAGAAAATCGAGAGTAGTTATTTTCTACTGTTGATGTTTTTAATCTTTCTGTCGTCAGTGATTTACAAACCCAGCACCTTGGCCAGGGTAACATTAAGTGGAGTGGAACGACAAATCCATAGAAAGATATTGATTGGACGACATTAACTCCAGCCAGTGGAATAAAACTGGACATTCCCCGAAACCTAGTGTAGTGAAAATGGATACGACAATCTTGTGTGTCATCGCTGACCATTGCAACAGACAACCCATCGAAATCACTGACGGATCATTCGGTCTCTAGAGGGAGAAAGTGCGTTTTTAAGTGATTCATATCACTGCACACGTATAGCTGCCTATGAGGTGAACTGCTGTCGCAGCTCACGTAATCAAGTTAACATTAACGTTTTCACCGTTGTGACAGAGTGTGTCCTATTGCTTACCAATACTGATGTTAGCTTGGAGAATGCCCGTGTACGGGAACACAATGAAGAATAAACCGGATTTGTATGGTTATTGAAACAAACAACGGTACTAAAGTGCCAAAACTATGAGTTAATTATAGGTACAGGCCCGTGCCAGATATATTCTGACACCTGACGTAATTTCCATAGACTTACATGTTATTTCATTGTAGCATGAATAATTTTCATGAAGTGAGTTCAGGATGGATCTTTGTAAAATTTGACAGGCAAATTTGAAATCATCTCTGCTCTGCGCACACAATTTAAGTTCGTTTTCCGACCACTATTTAACTAATGACATCACATTTATCAACTTACGTATGGTTCCACAATGCACAATCCCATAGCCCGCCATGTTAAAAGAGTTCACGGCACTGTACATATGTTGATTAAATTGCTGCCATTCGATAAATAAGCAACGGAAAATTACACAGAATTTATTTGATTGTTGGTAAGATGATTCCTCACAAATGTGCAAAATTTGACTTGGATCTTACGAAAATTAAATTCATGAAAGTTATTTATGCCACACTAAATTAACATGTAAGTTCATGGAAGTATGTCAAGTGTCCGAATATAACTGACACGGGTCTGTAGACCGCTACACCGCTATTACCCGTTTAGGGTACGACCCGTGAAGATCCGAGTTAAAATTGATCTTCAGTTACCCATGCTTGTCATAATAGGTAACTAACGGGATCGGTTGAGTCAGGCTCCCTGACTTGGTTGACACATGTCATCGTATCACAATTGCGTAGATCGATGCTCATGCTGTTGGTCAATTATTGACAAACCGCCGCAATATAGCTGAAATATTGCGGCGTAAAACTAAACTCACTCACTCATGTTAAGGGAACTGATTGCAAGTAAAATAATGATGATTTTACAGTTAAGTCATAACACTTAATGATCAAACATTTACGATATGTAAGGATATAACAATAGGGCACTACATAATAGCCCTCTTAAAATGTCATCCGTGTGTAAGACAAGGAGGTTAGTGATATAACCTAAACATATCGTTAATGTACAGCTAATCTGTCAAGCAGAATATAGTTCCCAAATGCACATAGCTTACACAAGCGAGTATCATTTTCTATGTACCCCATTGGGAATGCCGAACTCATTTGGTACTTCGTAGTAGTAATTCTTAACTCGAATAACATTGAATCACGTATGATGTACGGAAATTACCGATGTTTTGCGAATGCAATCGATGGAGGGGGGATAACTCTAAATGTGTTTTTCTTGTCTCGTCGTCTGATACTCCATACTATGATCCAATACCCGTGCTTCAAACAGTTCAAAATTACCATTGAGGTGTTGGGTAAGATAAATACGTAGCGCACTGGTCCCTCGGACCTATGGGTTGATGTACCCTCGATGTTTCTTAAACAAGCATAGAGGATACATCAGCCCATGTCCTCCTGGAGACCAGCGAACAACTTATAATAACAACTTGGAAGTATATGTATCTACTGACAATATAATTTGATTTGTCTTTGACTACATCTCTGTATCACAGGGCCAGCCATAGTGGTACAAAAACCAAAATACAATGCACACGTTAACGAAATTTGATAGATTTAAACTAGTAATGTTTCAAAAAGTGTGAGAAACTAACATAATTTCAGAGTAAGGTTAGGCTTATTATTATACCTTGTATTTGTCCACGGAATAGGAAAATGTAAAACGAAATCAGCAACAAAGAAACAGATTCTGTTTGGAGTAAATGTCAAGATAGCGATGAAAGTTACCAGAATGAATGACTGACAATCTGTGATGCCACAGGTATTCTCGAAATGTTCAGCAGACAAACATATCGGCATTTGAAAGACAGGAATAGATATGCTAGGACTACCAATTTGGTCGATCCCACTAGTTACTCTAATAAGTTAATTTACGCGCTGTTCTAGGTCCAAGGAAGTTATGTAGCCGATGGTAGATATCTCGTTCACATGATAAAAGACATAACGCCCGCAGCAAGATCAACCATCCTTTGAACGGATATAAGCTGTCAACCAGCATCAAGAGATAGGCTTAGATGCAAAGTCATATCGGAAACATTTCAGTCAAATAGTGACGAAAACAATTTACACATTCAATAAAATCATGCACAGTAACTGAAAGAATGAAAACAAACGACATCTGTATAAACAATATAAAACGTATGCTGTTTGCAAGTCGGTTCCAGTGTGTTCTAGTTCAGCATCATATATATCCTTAATTCTTCGTGGCGATGATTTCGTGGTTAGAGCGTCCGCCCGGAGAGCGGAAGGTCGCGGGTTCGATCCCCGACCGCGTCATACCAAAAGACGTTAAAATATGGTACTTGTTGGTCCCTGCCTGGCGCTCGGCATTAATGGGTACAACAAGGACTGGTTGGCTCGGAGTCAGTATAATGTGCCTGAGGGGGGTATTCATGCTTCACTGCGGCATGGTATCTCAGTGGGCTAGCACTATAAAACCAGCTTCAGTCTGGGCTAGTACAAGCAGCCACACATACACATACACACGCATGCACGTCGTCATATGAGCGAAATATTCTCAAGCACGACGTTAAACCCAATTTCACCTCACCTTATCTCATGGCGATGATAACACATAGGAACTATCTTCATGGGAAACTATTACAAACCTTTCTGTAGGGAAATATGGAAATGCACGATTCTGAAAGTCTTAAAAGTTAATATTCCATGTCTATCTACGGTTCTGGTAGGTTTGACAAATAGCTACAGCCACAGTAAAATGAGATTCGGTTTTCTTAAAATGAGTGCCAGAGGAAATCTCGTTCAACGGTCCTGATCCGGGAGAGCTGTAAGCATGTCACTAAATTGCTTAGAACAACGAACGCGTATTCAATACCCAGCGACTGTACAACTTCTACAAGATGTTATCTTGGTTTGTAATCGTTCAATAATGGTACAAAAACCAATTCTCTTCTTCCCTTCCCGTCCGAACAGGAAATAAAGGAGATCAGATGGAACCGCTTCAACTGTTTCATATTAAGAGTTGGAAATATAGGTTTGGAGGCATTAAAAGGAACGATACACAAGACTGTATGTTAAGATGGGTGGAATCAACTTTGCAATAATCAGTTGTCCCGAACAATATTCCCACATCTCAAGTCTTTATTTTCTACATGCTATCCCAGGTACAATCGCGAATGCTCAACATACTATGTAAGGACTTGTTCAGTAGCAATGAGTCAGGTAAAAGGGGATCTTTTTATAGGAATGCCCGCAGCACCTCCATAAAGAAAATACTTACCATTTATAACATACACTTGGTAACTTTATATGCCATTACTCTTGAAAGTGTGAACGACAAAACATAATAGCGAAATCATTTTCATTTGTCTTCAACATAAATAGGAAGACTCACAAACGCAAATTGCTTCGGGAGTCATTTTCATTCATCTTGCACTTGTGATCCCAAACTACATTCTTCCCTGTCCATAACACTTTATTCGCGTCTCTGACAAAGCTTTGCAGCGTTAATTTTGTCTCTAATGTCGATATCGCTGAATGTGATCCGGACGAAGACTAGTGAACCCGTCAAGAGTATTTTTTATTATTATTACAAGTTTGACAAGGACGATCTTAATATTGACGTCTCTATGGATATGACCAACCAGACCCTCTACTAGTGGCACTAAAAAGCAAAGGAGACAGTTTAATGCTTCGTACTTCATTTCGCTATTGTCACGACCACGTGATGACAGTTGCAGGTGGCACAGGATGTCGTGGAAAACTAGAAAGAAAAAACTGAAAATAAATCGATCTAACGAGCCCTCGCATTTCATATGTTGACAGCTTTCTTTGCTCGGGGATATAGGTTTCCGGAAACAAGCCAAGGAGAATTAGCTTCTGAGATCCCCATAGGTCCTATAAGGCCTTAAGAAATCGTTTTAACTAAACTGCCATATCCTCCAGGTACTTATATTGCTTATCTTAAGGATTTGTTGTACCCTATCGTGGCATCTTAATTACACTTAGCTTTCAGATACTTTCAGATTTGTCTTGTCGTGGCGTCTTTTATGGCTATTTCTAAATCAGAAACGAAAAACATTCACTTAAGAGTGGTTTAGTGCCAGCTGCAGCCGTGTGACTTCTTCGCCTAACAGGATGCGATTTTTAATGGTGATGTTCTTTATTCATGTCGATGTCGAGTGTTAGGGCCTCGGTTTGATTCAGAGATGTGCTGATTCATCACATAGTCATGTGTGCCATGTGTGCTTTGATATAACCCTGTAAACAGATTTGCCGTTAGATATGATTGTTTGCATCATGTGTTGTCGTCTGTGTGTCGAACAGTGAGGAATATACTTCATCAGTGACATTTCAGTGAGAAGAAAACTGGAACTTTTAACATCTAATAATTACAAACTCACTGTTCTTAACTCCAAACACACATTTCGCCGATATCTATCAGAAAAATGCGAACATATTACCTCCACTTCATGGTAAATTTAATGTAATATTCTTGTAATGATGCACCCATAGGTTTGGTGTATACACTGTTGACGTGATTCATTCGGATCCTTCATTGTCACAAGAAGAGCTCTAAATCACAGAACTTAAATACTAACATCATTGTCAATATTAGCATACTCACCGAGGAAACCAGTTATAGTATATTCCGTGTGAATGCCGCTCCATAACAATCACATGTTCTTGGGTATTATGTGAAAGGGAAACACTAGCTACACCCCAGGGCCATGTAAATAGACAAAGGACAAGATGACATCAGTCACAGATCCAGTTTTAACGAATCTTACCACAGGGACGGATACATGCTAGTAGTGTGTGGCAAGTCTGTAAGATCATTGAAGTCTCAGTTTAATCTGTTTTGAATGTTGGAGAAATTTGTTGCCTACATACTGGGTTGCCGAGAGATAATGTTGCTACACGATTAGTCTTAGATCAGATTATAGTTGTAAGTGCACTGAGATTAAATTGTGCATTTAGATATCCGAGTAAATATGTGCACTTGAGTTAATTAATAGATGGATATCTTTTGAAATGAGACTTCGTTGATCAGAGAAGTGTGACAAACTGAGTACCAAAAGAAATGGTCTCTCCTTCTCAGGGTCACTTTGATGCATTCGTTGCTCTTATCAAGTGGTCAAGGATGAATCTGGCAGCTAGTGGAGGGTTTTTGGTGGCATGAAATAGTTGTATGGAAACAAAAGGGGCAACACTGATGTGCTCTCCAGTCAGTGAACAGACCAGTGGGAAACCGAGGGTACTTGATCTTTGACACAGAACGGTGGAAGGGAAGGAATGCCAGAGGGACTTTGAACTGTATAGCATTGTCTTTCTACACCCAGGAACAAGATGATACTGGTTGAATTTCAGAAAAAATATGTTATTTGCATAGATGAGATGTCATTGAACGGGGCCAGTAATAATGCAGTTTACACCGTATATATATAAAGATGTATTGGTCCCTCATTTTCAGGGTCACTCTGAAGCACTTGTTGCTCTTATCAAGTGTTTTTATCAACACGCACTGCGTTTGCGATCAGTTGGCTTTTCTGTCTATAGAATGTATGAATAAATACCAAATGTGAGCCATTGCAAATATCACCTTACGTATATCTCGTATAAACCTAAGGGATAGTTTTCCACACAATGTTTTTCCCCAAATCTATATATGGTTAATTGCGACATTTACACTGACGATGATCCTGATTCTCAGACACATCCTCCTGCTTCTGCCTCATATCAACTTATTAAGTAGCAAATGTCCACGGTGTTTCAGGGTTTTCCAGAACTACCTTCTCGTGATTCATAAATACATGCTTCTAAATTGTACAATCTTTGCCGTTTCTTATGATTATGGGAAAGCTTTTGTCGCCATATTTCCACTCTTATGCTTACATGCATTAGTGTTATTGAAAGAATTTCAAAGTTGCTTCGGTCTATAAAGTACCAGTCTGCTCTCTCTATCACCTGGTCACTTTGTTCCATATTCACCAGACTGCAAAGACGTTTCTTATTGAATAAAGATGCTGGTACAAAATTGCATTGTCTGCTCCTACATGTTCCCATTTGTATGTGACGTCAGGACATTCTGGCTATGTAGAATACACAGACGTATTCTTAGATAAATATTCAACGCAGAAACTCAAGGACCACGAGTTGTGGTACATTTACAGTACGTGAATTTGACATCAGTGCACATCCAGTGTAGCATGGATTGGCGAAATCCCATTCCCATTTTCTGACTTTTTAAATACTGGCTTGAGATGTAAATGCATATTACTGTAACCAAATCTTAGAGACAATTCCATTCGTGTCCAGAAACGCTCTAGACACACCAACACCTACATCAATGAATTCAACCACAGTGATTCAACTTACCTTTCATGTGCAGTGAGAAGGGATTTCTGTTAAATTCCGTAGGAGAATCTTCAGACTTCAAAGCATGACCAGGTTCAGAAAAACTGAGTCGTCAGCCTTGACATTTAACATTGCATACAGTTGCGGCTCTACGTTCGTTAGGACGTTGTAGCTGTTTGTCGTGGGCGACAAGACCAAGCAGTGTTTTCAGTGTTACTGTTATTTGTGCGCCATTAGTCTGCTCTGCAGTAATAGTGGAACGCCATCCCGTATACAAAACACTGCATTGTAAATTACAACTTATGGGTAGACAGTTACAAAGACTTCTATATTATAAACTATTGGAAAAACTTGTGCATATTCAATAAAACAAAGTGTCAAAATTATTACTATTGCATATCTTTAATGATATAAATAGTGACATCACGGTCCGCCAATCAATGACGGACACGTGCCCATTTGCATGCAGGTTCCATCTGTGAAGTCGATTACGACTCGGCTGTCCACCCACTCTAACACCTCTAATTCTGTGAAGTTCTTCTTCACTTTGAAGGCGCTTTGACGACGGTATCGTAACACAGTCGTTATGATGAAGTGGAATTGTGCGCCAGTTGTCACCCTTTGGTAGACCAGATCGACGTCTGTCATCAAAGTTAATTGTTTGTCGATATTGTGATTGTAATCTGCTAACTACTGACTGTGAAACCTTAAGAGCTCGTGCCACAATACTCTGTCGGACATAAAGTGAAAGCTGTTTTATGGATTTTTGAAATGATCCCTCTGGAGACATGTAAATATGAAAATGGTCATTTGCCTCTTTTGTTTCTTGTACACGTCTTCTATCTAGAGATACATGTGTAGATCAGAATGTTTGGCTGAAGCGATCAGCATATGCTTCAGTTGCATCGATCATGGAGTTTTGCCACTAACTAAGATATTCTTTTGAGTGATAAGGGGCTTTGCTTCTTTACTCAGTTAAATACTTGTTATCTTCGCGGGAAATACTTTTTACACCCTTGAAAAGTACTCGCGAGAACTCTTAAGTATAAGAACGATGTAACTGATGACAGCTGACTGGAACATGATAGGGGATTTGGAGAATGGTCTAAAGATAGCTCATTAACAGTGAGCAAAGATCAGACTCATGGCAAAACCAAGAGGACTTGTGCAAAGCAACGGTACGGACTGGGCTGGTGAGTGGGTAGGTGGATAAGATTATCGATAGGCGAGAAGTGAGACAATGATTGAGTTATCAATGAGTAAGTGAGGTGAGGTGAAATTGAGTTTTACGTCGTGCTTGAGAATATTTCGCTCATATGACGACGTGCATGAGTGTGTATGTGTATGTGCGGCTGCTTGTACTAGCCCAGACTTAAGCTGGTTTTATAGTGCTAGCCCACTGAGATACCATGCCGCAGTGAAGCATGAATACCCCACTCAGACACATTATACTGACTCCGAGCCGACCAGTCCTTGATGTACCCATTAATGCCGAGCGCCAGGCAGGGACCAACAAGTACCATATTTAAACGTCTTTTGGTATGACGCGGTCGGGGATCGAACCCGCGACCTTCCGCTCTCCGGGCGGCCGCTCTAACCACTACACCACGGAGGCGATCAATGAGTAAGTGAGTGACATGGTGTGTAAGCTTTATCTGAGATGAAAAGACCTGCATTAATTCAGGCGTTAGATGTCAACCACTAATGCTAAAACCTAAAGCATGGGCATGTTGGTTACAAATCTAGTCATAGAAGAAGGGCGAATATGGGGTCGAATCCACGGACACGTGTTTCTAATACCCCCAACTGGCATAAAACTTACAGAAGGAGAGACACGCCAAAACTATTCAAGCGAGATTCCTGCGTATTTCCAGGACCATGTCATAAGCGCATGTATACTGCAAAATTAATTAAGTTCTTTCGATAAGGTTTACATGGCTCAAACCAATAATAAAAAAATGTTAAGGTAGAATTTTCACGCCTCTGAAAACAAAATGATTTACGATGAAATTCCTTAGTTTGACATGTACCATAACTAAGTTCCCGGTTATGTTCAGGTGGACTTCCGGTTGCTCTTTGCATGTGAAATTTTGAAGTTTGACACCATATTGTCGGGATACCCAAGCCTTTCCGTGAACACCTGGTATCGATTCTATTTGACAGTGATTCATAAACACACGCATCTGATATAGCTGTACTCGTACAATGAACCTGCATTTTGCAAGGACATGTGATGATTATGAAAAAGGTGGAACAACGACCTTTGGAACGCAATGACGCGTTTTTGTAACCTCATATTTTCCGTACATGATATTGGTGTGTCGAGGTTTAGACTTCAGTGCGTACTATGTCACACACGGTTACTACAGTGTATTCAATCACCAACGACTGTACAACTTACAATGCAGAGATGCATCCCTTACAGTACAAGCGACCGGGAAAATGGTTGCTTGTGCGTTCGAATCTCGTAAAACAGTCCATTTCAACATGGTAGTTCAACGTATACGAAATGCATTTGATGCACTTTCCTCATTCGTTGCACTTGATGTCTTTGAAATAACATTTGGCGCGACTTTTAAATCAATTCACTCTGTAAAACACTAATTGGATAATCTAAATGATGCAAAAATGTATTTTCTATTCAAACAATTTTTTCGTGTTTAAGAATTCTGTATACAAATATATCTGTAGATCGAGTTACTCAGATGTTGTCACCACTCAATGTTAAATACGAAAACAGATTTTTAATATTCCACTAAAGGTGATGTTGTTCCTATACCAAGTTACAGAGTCCCATTTCAGACATCGTCTTACTCACAACGTACACTGGGCAACCTGTTTGAATTCTTTTGAAGAAATGTGAGTCAAAGCAAACTAAATTTTATTTATAGAATCTGTAATACAGAACTGTCAAATTTGACAACCAGTCAAAACCTCCCACCATCATGGCGGAGGACACGACATCTCAGCGTCTAGAAGGAAAAGAAGAAATGGAAACGTGGTTGTCTGAAAAAGGTCCTGCCGTGTCATGTATACATTTTCAAAGCATATCCACACATCTACTCTCCCATTCAGTTAATGTTTGGAGGACTCTGCTTCTTTATCGATGCTTCTGGTTAGATTCAGAATCCCGAAAACCAGGACTTGGTTCAATTAAGACTGTATGCTGAAGGAAATTGGGTTCAGTGGTCACGACCAGTCTATGGTTAAAAGATGTGGCATAAGATGGATATAGAAAAGGAGACAGTGTCATTTTGTGTGATAGCCTTGCGCTAATATGAATTAACCACCGTAGTGTTTTTGCTGGAAAATGCGAAGGATGGATATTTAATAAAGCAGTCTGAAATAAATAGCAATGCAATTCATACTGATGTTAGGTCATACTGGGTCGTCTAGTGCAAGTGGGTTCTTTAATGGCACATAATTAATTGAAAAATCCTTTATAAAAGTCCTGAATGAAGATGGTAACCATTCTACGATTTCAAAAAGCGAATATTTGTTATCGGTTGTATGAATCACAAGCCCAACTGTCTTACCGCTATTCATTGTCTTAGACAGTCAACAAATATCTAGACTCTAGGTGGCTGTTTGGTCAGCCTTGTGTTTCATTTAAGGATGTGTCTCTGTGTCAATAAGTTGATTTATAATGTAGAAAGTGTTGTTCTGCAGCCGTTAATGAATACCAATTGAACAAGCACTATCTACCTCTAAAGCTGTTTAAGATATGTAATATAGCAGCATCTATTCCACTGGTGTGATCACCGATGACAGACAATAACACTGTTAAATAAGCGAGATAATCGTATTGCTCTAACCATTCCCACGAAAATGTCTTTGGGTTCAGTGAATTGTACAGTTTTCTTCGACTGACTGGGGTAACTGTCGTAACATTTCCAATCAATACCTTTCGTTGTTGAGCATGCAGACAGATTTGGCTTGGGTTTCCCTTGCAGCAGAAGGCACTCGAACCTACTTAAAATAGATACAATGTGGGTTTACGTTCTGAGCATTTTGTCAACAAAAGAACTTGTCGATACTGCCAGTCTGGTGTTTGATGCCAAAGATGTCAAGAAGGAACTACTTGACACTGATCTTAATCAGGAGCTCGATGACACTGATTTCAATCAAGAGCTCATGTACCTTAATGATGAGATACCTTAATGATGTATACCCATGGAGGTTCGGATAAACACAAATTGCATTCGTATAATCTGGCGTAACTTCTCACTTGAGAATGAATATGTGAGTGTGTTTACGCTAACATTGATTGAAACTATATGTCAGTTATATCGTTTTGTGCCAGCTTAAGGAAAGGAATGTCCCATATATTTACCACATTGCTAAAACCCACCACTAGTTTGACTCGTTGTTCATTATGTCAATCACTGGATGGCGTGGTCAGACTCAGTCAGCTTCAGACCGTCGTGACCGCCTCCGTGGTGTAGTGGTTAGAGCGTCCGCCCAGAGAGCGGAAGGTCGCGGGTTCGATCCCCGACCGCGTCATACCAAATGGCGTTAAAATATGGTACTTGTTGGTCCCTGCCTGGCGCCCGGCATTAATGGGTACAACAAGGACTGGTCGGCTCGGAGTCAGTATACTGTGTCTGAGTGGGGTATTCATGCTTCACTGCGGCATGGTATCTCAATGGGCTAGCACTATAAAACCAGCTTCAGTGTGGGCTAGTACAAGCAGCCGCACATACACATACACACGCATGCACGTCGTCATATGAGCGAAATATTCTCAAGCACGACGTAAAACCCAATTTCACCTCACCTCACCTCAGACCGTCGTCATAGAGTTGGGGTATCGCGGCGTTAAACAACACAAATTAAAACATTTGTCTATACATAAAAAGGTATGGACATAGAATCAAACAAGAAGTACCAGCGGACCCCATATTGATTGCGCTTGTACTGTATGGATGATCTTTACACATTTTCAGTGGTGTGTTGGTTTTGATCACCACGCAACCCATATTTTACCTTCTGCACTTCTGTTTAGTATGTTTAAACTGACATTCGCTGCTAGATCACGCAGTGTATATGTGTTTATGAAGGTAATTTGAATTGTAAACAAAACGTGGCTGGCTGAGTGATGGGCACGTGTGGTACAGCACAGAATGATATGCTTAAAAAAGGTATGCCTTAGATTCAGTATTTATCTATAAGGCTCACCCGACATGGATCCTACACATGATGTAACGAGACACAACAAGTGTCAATTGCCTTCACACGCACAATGGTGCTTCAAAAGGCACAGTGACATGGTAACATTGTGACCCTCGGTTTTTATTCACTTAAGGACCTTGCTGTGTACGATATGTGGCAGCGTATTTGCATTAATATCCCATGGGAAATGCGGTACTCGGCAATCAATCAGCGGAACCTCATTTCACAGCAGTTTTCACAAGGTTAATTTGTGAGTTCACCTCTGGGTGAACTAGATTATCGCTGTAGACGGTTGCACACGGAGCTGTGACAAAAATGCAATAACCTCCCTCCACCGTTTGAATGCAGTTTACATCTAGACCAGGTTATTCTCCAGAAATCAATCTTTCTATTTTCTACAGTTTTCAACTGTGGAAAGAAACAGGATCTTGAAAGAATCATGCGTCTTCATCTTCTTCATTCTCATTTTGTCTTTAGAGAATATGCCGTCAACTTCTTTGGCGCCTTGAGTGAAATATTCGCGGCGCCAATGTTTCTTTAATTTCTTCACTGATACGAAAAAGGATTATTATAAATTGAGTGAAACAGTTGAAGGTATACTTGTTGAATGTCTTTCAGAGTGGATGAAATCAGTGCGCTATGGTGCCGTTGCTGGATACAGTCATTGATGGCGAGCTTCTCTCTTTGGATTGTCTGAAGTGTCTTGAAGTTGCCTCATTTTGCACCGACTGATGATGATATATTTATCAACTTTGGCTTGACTTCAATTATTCTGTTGCACTGGACCCAAAAGCTTCAAGCTAATACAAATCTGTGTGCGATATCGCCATTGGTACAAGGTGAAATTGAGGAGGCTGAAACGGAATAAACCCAGTCTGTCACAAGCAGCTGTTATCCACGGTCGGGCTGCCCTCGACGAAAGGTTTGTACTTGATGACGCCGACAGGCCTCCAAACGTAGACCCAGTATATGTAAAAATCTGACATTGATTGTTTCAGCAAAGATTTTGGAGTAAGGTGGTGATCCCTCATAAACGGACAGTATGTTAATGGAGGAAGAAAGTCATTAAATTCAACATTACCAACTTCAACATAACAGTATGTCTTGACTCATAAACTGAAGACAATTTCATTCCGTGCAGACATTCCAAACCTCCTTCGTATCCATACAAAGAGCGATTTCATTGAAACAAATTTTATTCACAAGAAAAGGATTGAGCTCAATGTTTTGACAACTTATTCAGATAGCCCTCTCCCAAAACATGAACATGATTCGCCTTTTATATCACAATTAAGACATGTACAAAGTGAAGAGTATAATTATACAAAGAGAAACCAGAAACGGAGTTTTACTGTTATTAAAGCTTTTAATCTGGTAATATGATTATAAGCAGTGTGAAATAAACGTTTCATTTTCGTTGTAGTTGTAATGTGAGTTTCCATTTAACAATAATTATACATCAGGGACTAACGTGGTTTTACAAATACCATTTGCCGTATGATACCCATTGAATCAATAATAGTGATAACACTGAAGTGTGGTCTTTTAAAACAATTCAAAATAAATCACAATTAAAGTTGAGGCATGAAAAACGAAATTTCATAAGCAATACACTATGCTTTACTGTAAAGTATATTTAGTTTGTTTTGGCTTTTCTTTTGAAAACAGCTTAAAGTACTGGACTCTCAAATTGATAGGGGCAAATAATTCCATAATTTGAAAGTAGAGGGCAAAAGGTCTAATTAACTAATAGTGATCTTCTTAACGATATGGATATATTTTGTTCATTTTCTAACTTGAACTCGGATATTTCATCAACAGTCTTTCGTGAAAGATAACACGTAAAAATGGATTATACGATGCTTTATATTTGTTAAGAATCAAATATGAATTTAAAGTTTGAATTAACTCGTTTCAGTACGAACGGTATCGCTGTTCTGTTTTGCCTGGATGGTATGATACAAGCCAAGGTCAGCCCAATTGTTTATATAGCCCAGTCTCAAACAATGTGTGAAATGATGGCCGACCACACATTTAGGCAAGAAGTGGTCTCACCCATGGGAAATTACTGTGTTTCCTTCCTTCCTTATTCGTTTCTCAATGCATGAAGACAGAGTATATGTTTCGAGTTGTCAAAATCAGATTAATCGGACTGGGCCAAGAAGTAATCATGACGTAGGCCGTGGTCTGAAACCATTGACATAAATGTTCATAAACGTCATTTAAAAAAGAAAAGTCTGAATAAAAAGGTATCAATTTTACCCCATCGTATTAATGCAAATACTAAACTACGATGCAAGGATTATTATTGTTCAGATCAGTGGATTTGGACATGCTTTCCAACAAACAAATATCAAAGGATTGAAATTGCAAATATTATTGCGAGTCGATACAATTCCTTATGTGATGAAAGCATTGCATATACCTTACATGTCGATCACTCTATAATCTGTGTCTCTTTTATGTCTCAGCAATGAAAATCTTATCCCAAACATAGGGAGAAGAAAGTATTCTAACGCAATTAATAAAAAGATAACTGCAAGCTCTAAAAACCTCGTTGGGATGGAGTTTTGACTGAAGTTACCTTTTTCAGATTTGAACAAGTATCAACTCTTTATGTTTACCAGATAAATATACAGAGGGTGAAACTGTTTTAAAAAGTATTGCCTCAATTCATTGGACCCCAGTGAGGGGTTATGGAGGAGGTAGCTGCTTTTGGCGTACACAATCCCCCAAAAGTTCTGACTAAAAGTTGTTGCGGACTATGTCTTCAGAACAGAAGTGTCTAAATAATGGGCGTTGAAGGCGTTTCTGGAGCATATATGAGTGGTAGCGTAGTAATCATGGAATACATATTAACTAAATCTTACGTTGGCAGGATGAAAGGATGCGGTACAGGGAGACTACTAAAATGGAGAGTGCTTTCTGTTGTGCACGTGTATGCATTGCCTAATGTGTTTAAGAGGCCCGTTCAGTTCGTTCTATCCGCAAGTACAGAATGCTGCTATCAATGTGACTTGAAGCCTGTCTGCGTTCAAAGTATATATGTATGTCATTACCATTAATTGCAATCGTGACCACCTGACCACCTCTTGTTACACTTATCAGAGAGCTTGGAAGTATTCAAGACATCTACGTTTGTGCACTACAATTTATTTCTCATCAACAAAGCTAAACCTAAGGCACTAGAAGTTTAACAGACATATCATCTTATCCTACCTGGTACCCATTCACTGCTGGATGAACAGTTATCAAATGAACAAATGGGGACAGGGGACACTATGTGCATCATGTGTTTGATAGAGATTTAAGAATGGGAAATACTTGTAATATAGTCGGACTACTACAACCAGAATTAATGGTCATGAAAAGGTAGTGGAAGAACCGAAGCCCAATCAATTTACAGGCGTCAAACATGCTAAACACGATTCCCCGATTAACTTCTTTGTGCAAACATCCGTAAGTATGCGTCAAGGTGAGTTAATGCAGTGTATGTTCAGCTAATGACGCCAATATGATAATTCTTACAACGAAAAGAAATTGTTTTTCTTCGAGTTTCCCAACAGATTTGAATAACGCCATATTTAGTTCTTTGTGTTCTTCACAAGAATAACAGGATTAATGTATTCTTAGTATGCAATCGATTATATAATTACAAAATGCACATACAGGAAGTGCGTCTTTTAAGGCGCCATCAGAGCGCAAGTTATTCTAGATCACATCAGACCACTAGCAGAACAATCTTTGACGGAAGAGGCTTCTCTTTTATTCCTGTTTTGTTGTATGTAAGGACATACATTCTTACCAGCAATGGATCTGGTGGCAAGATTTTGTGACTCTACTGAATGCGTGCACACTCGTGGCATGGATGTGGCTCATGCTTTCGAACTGACCAAACTCGATTATTTACAGGCCGACATGAAACTGTAATGTATACTAGGTACCAAACGAAAAAGTTATCAAGCAAGTCATATTCGCAGGTTCTTTTGGTCCCTGTTTATATTGCTGTACGTGGAGTGAATCATTTTTCGTTCATCCTCAACACAAATAGGAAGACTCAGTAACGTAAATTACTTCTACTGTGATTTTCATTCATCTTTCACTTGTGATCCCAAAATACAGTCTTCCTTTTCCTTAACACTTATTCGTGCCTCTGACGATGATCTGCAGTATTAATTATGACTCTTATGTTGATAACACGGAACATGATCCGGACAAAAAACTAATGAATCTGCCAAGAGTATTATTTTATTACAATCATTATCATTACAAGTTTCATAAGGACGATCCTCATATTTACGTCTCCATCGACATGACCAATCAGACCTCATATTTTTGCACTAAAAAGCAAAGGAGACAGTTTAATGCTTCGTACGTCCTTTCGCTATTGTCACGACAACGCGATGAGAGTTGCAGGTGGTACATGGTGTCATGGGGAACTGAAAAGAAAATTTGAAAACAAATCGATCTAACGAGCCCTCACATTTCAAGTGTTGGCAGCTTTCTTTGCTCGGGGACATATGTTTCCCGAAAACAGGTCAAGAAGGATTTGCTACTGAGATCCCCATATGTCTTATAAGCCTTCAAGAAATCGTTGCCATATCCTCCTACGATCTTGTATTGTTTAACTTAAGGATTTGTTCACCCTGTCGTGGGTTCTAAATTACTGTTAGCTTTCAGATACATAAAATTACAAATGTCGGAGGACCTTGCAGCTTTTATGGCAATTTCTAAATCAGAAACGAAACGTTAATTTTAGAGGGATTTAGTGCCAGGTCCTCGAGTGCCAGGATGATTTTTTTAAACCGGTTCGACCTTGTTGATTGGTAAAGTTCTTTCATGAAATGTTTTCTCCACTACAGTTCTGTTTGTAAACTTACTGCATTATTCCTGTAATGGTGCACATGGAGATGTGGATACTCAAATAAAAGTCCTCTAAATCACATAACTTAAAGGCCTTACACCATTGTCAATATTAGCATACCCACCGAGGAAACAATTTGAAGTATATTCCCACGTCAGTGTTAATGCCAAACCATTACCACCCGTGAAGATTCGGGTTAGAACTGGTCTTCAGCAACCCATGTTTCTCGTAAAAGGCGACTAACGGGTTCGGGTGGTCAGGCTCGCTGACGTGGTTGACACATGTCATCGTATCCCAGTTGTGTAGATCGATGCTCGATTATTTAAAGACCGCCGCCATATAGCTGGAAAATTGCAACATAAACAACGGGGCAAGATATCGAAACTTACGACAAGGACGGATATTTCTTAGTAGTGTGTGGTAAGTCTGTGAGATCATTGACGCCTCAGTTTAATCTGTTCTGAATGTTGCAGGAATTGGTTAACTTCATTGCGTACATATTGGGTTGCTGAGAGATAATGTTGTTACGTGGTTAATCTTAGATCAAATCATAGTAGTAAGTGCTTTAAGATAAAATTGTGCAGTTAGATATCCGAGTAAAGATGTGCATTTGAGTTAATCAATAGATACATATCTATTGAAATGAGGCTTCGTTGATCAAGAAAGGAGTTCAACTGGGTACGCAATGGGTCTCTCCTACTCAGGGTTGATGCGTTTGTTGCTCTTACCTTCAGCTAGGGGAGAGTTGGGTTGTTTTTTATTTTGGGTGGGTATGAAGTAGTTGTATAGAACGTACAGGGAGCTTGTGTGTTGAAGCAAATAGGCAAGAATGATGCGTTCTCCGGTCAATGAACAGTCCAGTGGGAAAGCGAGGGTACTTGATCTTTAAGCCAGAATGGTGGAAGGGAGGGAATGCCAGAGGGACATTGAACTATACAGCATTGTCTGGCTACATGCAGGCACAAGATGATACTGAATGCGTTTCAGAAAATTTATTCTTTGTATATTCACAAGTAGGCGTATCTGCTTAAGAGTTGTCAGAAAACGGGACCAGGAATAGATCAGTTTATGCAGTATATATACTTGCTCTATATTCCAAATGAGAACTTACTACAACATATTTGTTACATGTACATGTGAAAACTACTTAAGCAACACGAATAATTAAGCAATTCATAGACCCATAATTCTGTGAATTAAAATTTAATTTATAGCTAGTATCGCCTAACCTTAACATGTGACGCGTTATTACAGTACATTTTAATATATAACATTATATCAATCGCCACCCAAAGACTTGGAAAGGTATTTGACGAGTTAGAAACTTCATTACGCCAACATGGTTCGAATAAGATATGACGAACATCATTCTGATACCATAATACAGATATGTTTAAAATAATTTGGTTAAAAGGTTTAAAGGCTTTAGCCATTTCCAGTCTAGGTTTAGAAAATTAGTGTCATTTGAGAAACATATAATTCATTTTAGTAATAGTTATGATCATTCATAGCATGATTAAAATATATTGATTATATTTCAACTATGATTATAATATATTGTATATTGATCTATATACTAGATATTATTAAGATATAGTGGTACCAAAATGTACAGCGCCATCGGCAGAGAACTGTAAGTATCAGATTCGAGTAAATGTCGATATTGTGGTGAACGTAATATGACTGGATCACTTAACATATGAGATGACACCAGGTGTTCACGAAAAGGTCAGCAGACAAACATTTCGCCGTTTGAAGGACTGGAATCAATTTGTTAGGGCTATCAATCTGGTGGATGCTACTAGTTAATCTGATAAGTAAATCGTAAATTGTAGACGTTATCTCGTCCACGTGTTGATATATATTACCCAACGAACACATCCTTTGAGAGGATATAAGCTGTCGTACAGCATCAAGTCATTTGTTTACATGCAACGTTATATAGGAATTTTTTTAGCCAGACACAGAAACAGTTTACATATTCTTAAACAAAACATGCACAGGAACTGCAAAAAAGTATAAAAGATTGAATACAAAGATTGAAGATACAGTCATTTGTTTACATGCAACGTCATATAGGATTTTTTAGCCAGACACAGAAACAGTTTACATATTCTTAAACAAAACATGCACAGGAACTGCAAAAAAGTATAAAAGATTGACTACAAAGATTGAAGATACAGTCATTTGTTTATGTGCAACGTCATATAGGAATTTTTTTACCCAGACTCAGAAACAGTTTACATATTCATAAAAAGCATGCACAGGAACTACAAAAGAAGATATAAAAGATTGAATACAAAGATTGAATAATAATACAGTACTTATAAATATATGTACACTGAGATGTACATGTGAAATTAGAACTTTAAAACCCTGACCATAACAAACAAAATCTGTGCTGTGTCATGAGGCAGTGTTTCATGTTGTGAAATGTTTCACCTGTTATTCAGGAGATCTGTAGAGTCAGTGAGGGACAGTTGTGTGCAATATTTAGACTTGGGCTATATTTAAACAGAGAGTACTGGAACTCTCCTCTGATGCAGGGGACATAATTGAAATTTCTACACATTTCCAAGGGTATATAATGGGAGCGAGGTATTACATTACATCTCAAAATGCCCTTGAGGCTATTCCTGCAACAGTACCACTGTTACTTTACCCTCGTAAAACTTTACACGGAAAATCAAAACAAAATGATGATAGTTTGTTAAGTAACATTTTCTATTTTGGAGACAAACGTTATGAAACTTGTTTCCAGAGTTTTTCTGATGTTTTCATTACATTCTGCGTTGAAATGAATGTTTGATCATCAACCCATGTGGAGATAGATTGTGATTCATCGGTATCATTTTGACGTTTCGACTTGATAGTGATTCATAAACACACGCACATGATATAGCCGGACTCGTACAATGAACCTGCACGTTGAAAAGATATGTGATTATTATGGAAATGCTGTCACTTTAATGGAACACCGAACTTTTTGGACGACCACGAACCTGCAAAAAGCTGACCATCCTTAGAATTGTCTTACTGCTGTGGACCGCCTCCGTGGTGTAGTGGTTAGAGCGGCCGCCCGGAGAGCGGAAGGTCGCGGGTTCGATCCCCGACCGCGTCATACCAAAAGACGTTAAAATATGGTACTTGTTGGTCCCTGCCTGGCGCTCGGCATTAATGGGTACAACAAGGACTGGTCGCCTCGGAGTCAGTATAATGTGTCTGAGTGGGGTATTCATGCTTCACTGCGGCATGGTATCTCAGTGGGCTAGCACTACAAAACCATCTTAAGTCTGGGCTAGTACAAGCAGCCGCACATACACATACACACGCATGCACGTCGTCATCTGAGCAAAATATTCTCAAGCACGACGTTAAACCCAATTTCACCTCACCTCTTACTGCTGCACTCCTTTCATTTAAGCTACATTCAACTGCTGATATAACGTCCCGATTGCAGACATTGTAGGGTCAATCTAAAAAGCTAATGTGGAAACTGGTATTCCTAAAACCCTGCTTGATGAAAAACAAGATCATGAAATCCCACAAGATCAGTGTTATTCGTTCTAACCATATTTATGCAAACAATACGTCCACTCTTTCGACAGAAATGTTGTTCCCACGAAATATTCTGGCTTTGAATAATAAACTGATGAGATATTTCACCAGGATTTCCAAGTATTTCCACGTCCCGCATTTTGTCTCCAGCATTTGAGCCTGAGAAAGGGTATGTGTCTGGTGTATACAATATCAAAAGAGAAGAATGAGATACTTTTACATTTAATTCAGACACATGCAGACTGCCAGACACATCGGGAAGATAACAGTACAATTACTTCTCCTTAATCTCAAGCAGATCACAAGAGATTCCTGAACATCAAGGAAAGAGCATATTAATTAATGTTGTATCAATACCATTACGAGTTTATACCGCCGTGATGTTGCTGGAATATTGCTAAAAGCGGCGTAAAACCAAACTCAGTCAGTACGAGTTTATAGATACAGTGCTGGCTTAAATCCATCTACAATATGGTGAGCCAGTGTGGTAAAAATGTCGTCCGTTTCCCGTGTTTCCTTCACACGTAACTCACAATACTGGACAGTGATGAATATTGGTATGATGTCCAGACAGTAGTAAAAACTATTTTACACACGGTTACTACAGTGTATTAATTAAATTTTCAATGTCGCTGATATCTATATTTATACCTCAATACCAAACCTGAGTATTGCATGAGTGAGTGAGTGAGTTAAGATTTTAAGTCACATCGGCAATATTTCAGCCATATCGTGACTATAAACAAGTTGTGAATTCACCATAAATACACATAAATTATAAAAACCTGCCGACTAAGGTCAGTAAAACCAACTTGACTATCACAGATAGATATATTTAAAACTAGTAATTAAATCTAAAATACTTTAACTATAGAGGACGATACAATATAAAAAACAGGCTATTGATCACCAGCAACTGAAGGTAGATCACCAAGTATTGAATGAAGAATACATCTACACCCAAGACGAGTACACAACAGACATTCCTTCAAGTGAATGAATGTGAATTATTATATAAATATTTAGTATACGTGTATCTAAAACAATGCACGCGTATTCAATAACCACCTATGCACAACTTACAATACAAAGTTGCTTCCCCTATGGTACAAGGGACCGTAAAATGGTTGCTTGGGGAAAACATAGGAAAATAGATTTTTTATACGAATATTAAACCAGATTTGTAATACGCCACAAATACTGACCTTTTCATAACATATACTGAGTAACACGTTTCAAAACTGTTGCACACAAATGACACAAAGCAAAGAAAACACTTTTTCATAGAATTTGTAATGTAGACCTGTCAGATTCGACAGCAAGTCAACAACGGCCACCCTCGTTGCGGAGGACACACATAATCGACATCTCGACGTCTAGAAGAAAACAGAAGTAATGACAACGGTGTTGTCTAAAAAAGATACTCCAGTAACTGATGAAAACCATGTGTCTTGGCATACAACGCTACAATGATGAAAGCGTCCATTTATATTGACCAAACAGGCCCCAAACAGTTAAGAATTTTCAATATGGCACACGTATGAATGTCAGTTATTTGGCTTTATCTTAAGATTTGGTGATCGTGACATGAAAAGCTAACTTTCGTGTCTAAATATTCCAGCATTAATGTTTGTGCTTGCTAACGGTTGACGCCCCCAAAATCTGAGATACTGCAATCGAACTACGCCACTCATAAAGTACATTGATTTATACCATAGATATGCATGTATACATTCTCAAAGCATATCAACACATCTAATGTTTGGAGGACTCTCTTCTTCTTTATAGATGCTTCTGGTTAGATGCAGAATCCCGAAAACCAGGACTTGGTTCAATTAAGAGTGTATGCTGAGGGAAATTGGGTTCAGTGGTCACGACCACTCTATGGTTACAAGATGTGGGATGAGATGGTTATAGAAAGGGAGACAGTGTCTTTTGTGTGGTAACAGGTTATGCAAATATTTGTCAACCACCACAGTGTTTATCTTTTGATGGAAGACGCGAAGAACTGATATTGAATGATGCAGAAGGATATAATACCAATGCAGTTCATGATAATGTAAGGTCATACTGGGTTGTCAAGTGCAAGTGGATTCTTTAATAATTACTTCTTTAGTAATTAGAAAATCATTTTAAACAGTCCTGAAGCAAGATCATTATACGATTGCAAAGTACGGTTGCTTTAGGATTAATGGATCACGAACCCAAATGTCTGACCGCTATTCATTATCGTTGAATATCGAGACTCTAAATGGCTGTTTGGTCAGCCATGTCATTTCATTTAAGGATCTGACCCTGTGTAAATAGCTTGATTTATAAAGTAGAAAGTCTCGTGGTGCAACCAGTTATGTATAACAACTCAGCAAGTACTATCTACCTCTAAAGCTGTACATGATATTTAAAATAGGAGCATCTATCGTACTGTTGTGGTCATCGATGACTGACAATAACAATGTTAAATAAGTGAGATAATTGTCTTGCTCTCCCCAATCCCAAAATGCCAGAGGTTGTTCGGTGAATGGTACAGGTTAGTGCAACTGACTGAGGTAACTATCGTAACATGACCAATCAATATCTTTCTGTTATTGGGCATTCAGATAGACCTTGGCACTAAGCAAAGCAGAGGTTTCCCATGTTTCACGAATGCGAGAGAAGGCAGTCGAACCTACTTAAAATAGATGTAACGTTAAATTACGTTTAGGGCATGTTGTCAACAAAAGGACTCGTTGATACCGTCAGTCTCCTGTTTAATTCCACGGCTGTCAAGAAGGAAGTAGCTGACATTGTCAAACAGGAGTTTCATGACACTGATTTCAATAAGGAGCTCATTAACTACCTTTATTAAGAGGCATAGATACTTTACTGATATGTACCCTTGGAGGGTTGGATTAAAGGTCATTAATTCTGATACTGATACCTTTCGGTATGAACTTACAGTAACAAATTATCAAAAATGCAAATTCAACTTATAAAGTTGAAAAATCACGCGATGAAAAAAACCCGCAAAATCGGAGTTCAAACGATTCACTAAATTCACCCCAGCTTCGGTGAAAAGTGGTTTCAACAGCTGTGCTGTACTGCGCTTATGGCGCATGCGCAGTGAATAGGTTCGCGCAGCTTGACGCGGGATGCCCGAATTATAAGGTTGTGAGCAGGAGTAGCCTTATCCTGGTTGTGTACACAAACAACAAATAGTAAATAATCTACTCGTTACATCTAGATCTACTCAGCTATGTGTCAACAAGTGAGGCGTTCGACATTTCAAGAAGGAAAACCTTGGCGGTGAGTACTCGCAGTAGGCTTTGATGTGAGCTATTTGTCAATGTTTTGTTGATATTTCACAGGCGCGAGCTGTTTGTTTATATGTTATGACAGTAGATTACCGATTTAACTGTTTATATAATTTAATTTGACTATTTCAGCACACGTTCTTCTTACCGAGTCACTTTCTCAGTTCGATACTTAAAAGCAACGTCATTATTTAGCATTGTCAGAATTTCTTACTGTGATATAGATATGCCTCTGTCACAGACAACACTCAATGTCTGTTTTATTGACACCCATGTGTCTGCCTGCTAATGACAATATGCAATACACAACTTCGATCACTGACCACGTGCACTTTGGACTAAACACCTATCAGGCTTTACACCATAAACAAAACGAATTGATTTATTGCTCGTACACCCGAGTTCTGTCTCTGTCACATTATGTAATTACACAGACAGGCAGGTGTGATACTTGTACACATGACATGTTATGATGTATGTTGATTGCAAAATGTTATAAACAAAAAATGAGCATGTATTTACAAAACCCAACATATCTATACGAAACAAAGAGCCCTGAGTGTATCGACAAACGAACCAGCCAATGAAAGACTTCGTTACACGTAAGTGCACACCCACGGTTCGGTTCGGTATCCCGCGTGCTTTCGTACCCAAGTACAAAATATTGCACTTTTGATTTGCGATTGTACGCTTATAATTTTGTTTATTTGTTTTTTCATAATCAGCAATGTATATTATATGTCATGAATAAATGATAATTGTGTTTTAATTATGTTATTTTTTTGGTTGCATCTAAGCTTTAATAATAGTGCATATTTATTATGCGCACATTTCCACGCACCTGTGCATGCTCAAGGCGCTAACACATTATTACCCCGGATAACCCAAGCTGCCTGAGAGGCGCTAGAAGGTTAACTGTCATATGACCTATCTCATCGGGTACCCATTTTCACATTGCTTGGAACTATGTCTGTTACATCTGATGTGTTAGCATAAATGTAGAACAGTACCACACTGGTGAAACCTATAACCACTTGTTTGTTGCCAACCTACCAAGTAACAAACTCATTGTTCATAAAACCAATCACTGGATGACCCGGTCATACTCAGTTAGCTTCAGACCATCGTCAGAGAGTTAGGGTATAGCTGTATACGGCCTAAGACAAGGAAAACTAATACATTTGCCAACACAGAAATAAGTATGGACATAGAGGTACGAGACCATACGATCAGTGGCAACAATCTTTACATATTTTCATTGGTGTGATGGTTAAGATCACCGCACAACACATATTCTACCTACTGAACTTTGTTACTTTGGAGGGGTTTTAAACTGAAATGTGTTGCAAGATCAGGTAGTACATGTTTTCATGAAGGTAAGTTGAATTGTAAACCAAAAGTCACTGTGTTCTTTAATCTGATTGGTTGAAAAACGTGATCAAATGGTATTTGATTCCCGGAAATTCTCTGCGTATTAATACATACAAACATCGCTCACACCATTGTATTGTTACGTCGTCAGCTGTGATGACGTCATTAAAATCATATTGTGACGTAAAGTCCTAATGACGTCACAAATGAGCAGTTCCAGATGCTACCATTGGAGACAGCCGAAACGGCCGGCTGATGACATTTCACTGCTGTACCCGTACTCGATGTCAATGAGAGCAGACACAAAAAACGTGTGTGGACCTTTCGGTTTACTTTTGTGTTTACAATGTCGATAAACATCATGTGTTGGCGAATTTCCGCCGTCGGTTCCAAATGAATTCCCGTGCTTCAAATACTCAATAACACCCGGAAATTCGCCAACACATGATGTTTATCTCCCAATTGTTTAATTTTAAAGCTACAAAAGAAAACGTGATAGGTTGTTTGATGGTGTGTCTATGAGCTACACCACAGAATCATATGCGACAGAAAATTATGATTCAGTATTTGTGTATAAGGCTCACATGATATGGATCCTACACATGGAGTTACTTGACACCACTACTCGTGTCAATTATACCAATTGCCTCCCCACTCACAACGGTGCTTCAAAAGGCACAGTGACATGGTAACATTGTGACCCTCGGTTCTTATTCACTTAAGGACCTTGCTGTGTACAATATGTGGCAGCGTATTTGTATTAATATCCCATGGGAAATGCGGTACTCGGCAATCAATCAGTGGAACCTTCGTGGGCTCATTTCACAGCAGTTTTAAGCTCATTTTCACCTCTTGGTGAACCAGATACTCGCAGAAGACAGTTGAACTGGGAGCTGTGACAAAACCACAATAACCTCTCTCCGCTGTTTGAATGCAATTTACCTCTGGTCCAGATCATTCTCCAGAAATAAGTTAGTTGTCTATAGTTTTGAACAGTAGAAAGGAAACAGGATCTTGAAAAAATCAGGCGTCTTCTTCTTCTTCGTTCTCTTTTTTCTTCCAAGAAACCAATTTGGCGCTTTCGCGACATATTTGTGATGCCAACGTTTTCTAAATGTCTTAACTGACACGAAAAAAGGTATTGTTTAAAATTGATGGAAACAGTTGAAGGTATACCTGTTAAATGTCTTTCAGAGTGAACGAAATCAGTGCATTATGTTGTCATTGCTGGCTAGCATCTATCAATGGATTGTTATAAAGTTTCCTGAAGTTGCCCCATTTTACAGCGACTGATGATGATATATTTATTAACTTTGGCTTGACTCCAATTGGTATGTTGCGTTAGACTCAAGAGCTTCAAACTGATACAAATCGAGTCAATGTGCGATATCGCCATTGGTACAGCGTGAAAATGAGGAGGCTGAAATGGAATAAACTGTCACAGTCTGTCACAGCCAGTTGTCATCCAAAGTCAAACTGCCCTCGACGAAAGGTTTGTACTTGATGCCATGGACAAGGCCTCTAAAAGCAGAACCTTTACATTAATTGCTTCACCAAAGATGTTGGTGTGTGGTGGTGCAAATCAGCCTCATGAAAGAACAATGTGTTAATGGAGGAGAAATGCGCCAAAGTCATCAATCATTATCATCAACTTTTGTTTTCACTCTTGAACGGAAGACTCTTTCCGTTTTTGTACACAAATTCTAAAGCTCCATGCTCTCCATACCAAGCAATTTAATTTAAACATGTTTCATCCACAAGGAAAAGGAAAAGATATATTGCAGAGATATATATTGCAGGGACCAACCATAGAAGTACTAAATGCCGGTGTTAGGGATTAACTACAGTCCGTAACACAATCAAGGATGGCAATTCCTTATGTTTCAGACAAGTGAAATTAATACCATGTGGACTCTTACAACCTTCAAAGGACTGCACACACAAAATGCTTAATTTCAAAGTTGTTATTTACATGCCGCCGTGACAATGTAGTGTAGACTCGGCACCAGAAGATATAGTGCTCTTGAAAATCATACACACAGTTCCTGTTGGTGCCTTTTATATTGTGTGGAGTTGGACTCATTTGCGTATAAACATTAACCATTTATGACATTCATATCGTAACTTTATGAGCCATTGGTTTGACAGTGTAAACGACATAAACACAATCGTGAGATCATTGTTTATTTGTCTTCAACATAATTAGGAAAACACAGAAATGCAAATTGCTTCGAGGATGATTTTCATTCATCTTGCACTTGTGATCCCAATATACTTCCTTCCTTTCCGATAGCAATTTATCCACACCTCTGACGATGCTTTGTAGTGTTAATTGTGACTCTGATGTTGATATCATGGACGATGATCCGGACGAAAACTAATGAAACTGTCAAGAGTATTTTTTATTATTATTACGAGTTTTACAAGGACGATCTTCATACTGACGTCTCTATGGATATGACTAATCAGACCCTTCATTTGTTGCACTAAAAGGCAAAGGAGACAGTTTAATGCTTCGTACTTCCTTTCGCTATTGTCACGACAACGTGATTAGAGTTGCAGGTGGCACATGACGGGAAAACGGGAAAGAACATTTGAAAACAAATCGATCTAACGAGTCCTCACATTTCAAATGTTGAGAGCTTTCTTTGCTCGGGGACACATGTTTCCGGAAACAGGTCGAGAAGAATGGGTGCTGTGATCACCACATGTCTTATAAGGCTCCAATAAATCGTTTTAACTAAACTGTCATATCCTCTAAGGAACTTATATTGCTTAACTTAAGGATTTGCTGTACCCTGTGGTAATTTACTGTTAGCTTTCGACACTTCGACCTTTAAATGTCGGCGCATCTTGCAGCTCTTAGTAAATCAAAAAGGGTGTGATGTCCTCGCCTAATAGGATGGTTCTTAAAAACATATGGTAAGGTTCTTTAGTCATATCGATGACAAGTTGTAAGACTTGGTTTGAAAACAAATATGTGCAGCTTAGACGGTTTCCGTGTTTAGTAGTAAAACGTTATTTTAAAGTCATCTCCTAACAGTGCGTGAGTGAGGAATATACGTCCAATCAGAACTTTCTTTAGGTAAATAGCTGTCTTTCAATCAGAAGAAAACTGCAGCATTCTTTCTAATCATTACAAACTCACTGTTCTTAACTCTAAACACACATTTTCGCTGATGTCATTAAGAATTATGAATAATAGCTCAAATGTGCACTTAATGTACAATTTCGGTAACGATGAACCCAAACATGTTGTGTATAACCTGTTTACTTGTGACGGGATTCATTTGGGTATCTCATAGTCGCCAGCAGTACTCTGAAGTACATAACTTGAAAGACTAACATTATTATCAATATCAGCATACCAACACAGCAATATAAGTAATGTATATTCCCACATCAGTGTGAAAAACATACACTCCTCTTTATGTTGTGATTGGGAAACATCAGCTGTACCATGGCAACAGCCTGTAAATAAACTGATGACATCTATCCCAGATCCAGTTCATAGCAAATCTTACGACACGGATGCGTATTTCTTAGTAATGTGTGGTAAGCATGTAGTATTATGGACGCGTAAGCTTAATCTTTTTAAACGTTGCAGGAATTGGTTAACTTGCCTACAAATTGGGCTGCCAAGAGATAATGTTGTTACGTGGTTAATCTTAGATCAAATCATAGTAGTAAGTGCTTTAAGATAAAATTGTGTATTTAGATATCCGAGTAAAGAGGTGCATTTGAGTTAATCAATAGATACATATCTATTGAAATTAGACTTCGTTGATCGAAGAAAGGAGTTCAACTGATTACGCAATTGGTCTTTCATTCTCAGGGTCACTTTGATGCATTTGTTGCTCTTATCAGGTAATCAAGGATGAATCCTGCAGCTTGAAGAGGGTTTTGGGGGTATGAAGTAGTTGCCTGGAAAGTGCAGGGAGCTTGTGTGATGAAGCAAAGGGGCTTGAATGATGTGTTCCTCTGTCAGTACGCAGACCAGTGGGAAAGTAAGGGTACTTGGTCTTTAACCCAGAAAGGAGGAAGGAGGGAAAGCCAGGGGCATACTAGGTCGCAGACTTTGAGTGAGTGAGTGAGTGTAGTTTTACGCCGCACTCAACAATATTCCAGCTTTATGGCGGCGGTCTGTAAATAATCAAGTCTGGACCAGACAGTCCAGTGATCAACAGCATGAGCATCGATCAGGGCAATTGGGAACCGATGACATGTGTCAACCAAGTCAGCGAGCCTGACCACTCGATCCCGTTAATTGCCTCTTACGACAAGCATGGGTTACTGAGACAATATTCTAACCCGGACGTCGCGCTGATTTGGTTGCAGTTGATGGTGAGGGTGACCCTCTGAACATGCATCTCAACATGTAAAACTAACGGAACTGTAGGTCGTTCATCAAATCTAGAAAGCGACAGATTATAGTTCAGTTATTCGTGGTTCAAGTCCGAGAAATAACTCGAGTCTGCTGATTCCGGAAATGGAATCATTGAGCCCTATTAGAGTCATTTCTGTTTTGCATAAGGCTTTTCATGAGGATCATCTGCTCTGTGCCTACCCTTGGACACCTTAGTGAACAAAATCAACTTTTGACGTATTCAGCAACCTGTATCAGATAGTTCTCAATTGTCACTAATATTTACTATCACGAGTTGATTATAACAGTTCTGAAAACTGCCTCAAATTGCAGCTTAGGAACACAAAAATAGGATTATTCTTCTATCACTCAACTTCCTCATGTCAGTACTGTGAATCCAAACAAATCCCTGACCAGTAAAAAAATTTCCACGGTCGATAAAGTCATAAAAACGTCGACAAAAATGTTATATGTAGGCTGGTTCAACCGCTAAAGCCGTTTGAATGCATGGTTAAGAATCTGTATTGATTTATTGTGCCCAGTTGAATGTTTACATCTGAACTTCAAATATACAGTAGTTAACACAATTAAACATGAAAAACATACCGGAAGGTCAATGCACTCTAAACGCAAAACCCAAATGCCCAGTGTTATCAATCTCCCTTATTCGGGATATATTCGGGAAACAAAACAAATTAATACAAATTCTTACAAATTCGTACAAAATGAATGTTCGGGATTATCAGTACAAAAGGAAATGGCCCCTCCTGTTTGAGTCACTCTGATACACTTTTCGCTCAAGTGATCACTCCATACGCTGAGTTTGAAATCGATTGGCTTTTGTTTGCGCATGGTGGGAATGGCTGAATGGATAATACAAATAAGGTCCGTTAGTGTGTAAATATGTCCCTATTATCTCACATATATCTCAGGTGTATAAACAAAAATGATCAGTCTTCAGCACCATATGCTCACTCACTTCGGATTATCTTAATATGTGTTCGAATCCAACATTAAAATAGAGTACGATCCTACTCCTGCTCTTACCTTTTATCAAAGTGGTGACTATCTACGATGTGGACATCTTTGGGCATTTATCTTGATCTCAACTGACAGAACAGAACAAAGCGTTGACAGAACAGAACAAAGCGAGAGTGGTTCCTAAACACATGCTTGTGACTTTGTAGGAACTGTACAGTGGGCTCTGCTTTTATGGTTTTAGAAATGTTTTTGTCAGCTTTATGACCAGACTTTAGCTTACATGCCGTTGTGTTATTGGAAGAATGTACAAAGTGGTTTTATCTGTAAAGTACCAATCCACTCTCCCTATCACCTGATCAATTTGTTCCGTATTCACCAGACTGCAAACGCGTTTCTTATGAAATAAGAACATTGGCACAAAAATACATGTCTGCTGTTTCATTTATATATGCATATGGCTCGATGGCACTCTGGCAATCTAGAACATATAGACATATTCTTTTTATAAATAATATTCCACGTAGACAGACAGTTCTATGATGAAAGAACTTAGGGAGCTGTGATACACTTTACATTACGTGAATTTGTCATCAAGATACACCCAATCGACAATATAGCATATCGCCAGCCCATGTTATCAAATATTTATCCTACATATTCTTTCCAGACCTCACCAAATCACATCCGATGTAGGAGAACACGACAGAAGAACAATCAATCATTCCCGAGAATAATTTATTGGAAGGAATCGATTCACTGACGGAAAACCATTATCAGTGCCAGAAACTGCTACTTGAATACCTTTTTTTTCCATTGAGTTTGTTCTGTTGCAAATTTTATATGTTTTTTTCTATTTATCTCGACACGAAATTATACTTATTCATAATAGTTGATGATGTCAATAGTGAACCGATGACTTAAATGAATATTTGTGAGTATTTAGTTTGTGTATCCTGAATCATCAGCTTCTTGTTGTTTTTAAACTATGTCCAAAGTTATAGCCTGGTTCCGATTCCAACATTTTAGAAGCTCTTCATCTGTAGTTCCTAGCCATAATATGCTTACAGTGGCGTAAGATCACATTCTATCTCACCTTTCTCAAACTTGCATGAAACCTATTTCAGAGACGTGCAAGGCTATACAGTAATTTAACAATTCGAATCTTCCAATATGATAAACATGTTATAACATCTTTATAACTCATCGCGGCGTCGTTACGGTAGCGCCCTACAAACGTTGATGAAACGACATGCAAACATCTCAAATCTCGCCGGAGTTGTTTTATTTTATTGTTCCGGAGCTGTTGGACTAACCTTTCATCTAACCCCAAACAAATGCCTTAGGGGTGTAGTTGAGCACATTATGTGGCTTTAGTACAAGCCATGACATACATATTATACCCACAAACCCTGGAAGCTGCGGTGGCTCAGCAGGTGAGGTCGCTTACTTTATTTGCAGGTGATCAGGTTCCTCATTCTGAAAGAGTGGTTTCGAATCCCGGATGGGACTCATCCCCCAAAAGTACTAGAATCTGTACTTCACTGAGACAGTCCAAATTACAACATGTTTCAGAGTAACAGTTGCCTCCCTTGATCAGGTGCACAGTCGTTGCAATTGTCATCATGCGAGCCTGTGTCGTGAATCTTCTTTGATTGTAACTGGTGTAACATTAACATTCACTTTATCAGTTATAACATTCATCTTCTGATTGATAGGGGGCACCAGTGGCCTAGTTGGTAAAGGCACCGCACCTCACCAGGCATAATTATATTACTTGAACACGAGATAAACCCTTCATTGTGGGTTCGAATCCCTGTTTGCCCCGATTATGCTTCTATATTTCTCATCACTATGCCCGTGATCCTGCGTTTCACTGCAGTGGTAAACTTGTGTCATTATTAGCTTTAAGCTAACGTGCCGTGATATGACTGGAAAACGGTTCAAATCGACCAGAAACTTACGCTTTTTCATATCAAATCATATGATATGACCACAAAGACCCCATCGCCTGAACTGAGATTATATACTATCAAGAGAAACTCTTCCACTGAAAACAGATGTTTCAAACCCGATGATGTTTCTGGTTAGGTTCCTGTGAACATCTTTTTACGAACATAGCTCATTTTCTCTTATTACACATCTAGAAGGCAGCTGCGAATATGATTGCCAGGTCGCATCAAGACAGAACAGTCTAATCATCAGCTGCCAAGGTTATATTCATACGCCAACAAAATACTACCGAGGTCTTTTTTTAATGTTGAAATTAATTTACATTTTTGCGAAAGAGATATATATATAGATAGATATTTATACTACAACCGCCCCCGTCAGATTTATTATTGATAATTCATACTTACAAGTTGTATATTTAAAAAAAACAAGAGCTTCTTCTCTTGTTTGTTTGAACACGACTGTTTTTGTATTCTGTGCACTAGAGGATGGGAAAAGCATCTGTCTTGGAGTTGGGGTTGAATTAAGTTACGACCTGACCTTTACAATAGCAATATGGTGTGCACAGTTTTGTTCGGTATACCTAGTTTTCCTGTTTCTGTGATTCTTCAGCCAAGGAATTAGGGCTAATATCAATTTTGATATTTCCAGTATCACTTTGAAGTGTTTCCTCAGATACGTTCACAAATGCGGTACATTTGAAAAAGACTTGGCCCAAAAGCTTCAAAAGATAAAGCAGTTTTCTTCTGACGTCTGACGAAAATGCTCATTACCCTAACCTAAGTTTAGCTTACGAAATTTATCGTGGACACAACTATTATTCAGCTATATGTCATATTGGTGCAATAGATTCCCCAAACTGTAAATCATGACCAGCTTCAGCAACAGAGTCGTTAGTGTTAGCACTGAGCATTACAAACAGCTGATCTAAGTTCATACTTACGTCATTAAGGTGTGTCGTAGGTGACGTGACAAAACAGTATTGTCGGAAGGGCTGTTATTTTTACGCCATTATTCTACGTTGCTGCAGCGTATAATTGGGACCGATTCCGACTCCAACACACTCCAACGTAAATCACATAGTGTAGGTGACAAGTTACATTTACAGCTGTATTTCTTTTTTGAGTTGGATATATGTTACAGGAAGAACATTTCTCATTTCTCATCATCAACTTAGCTTATCAGATGATATAAGTTATATGCTGTTTATTTGTGCGTAGTCTTCTTTAGCACGAAGATTGATCAAACATTTCAAACAGGAGTTGCTCTTTGTAATCATTGTGGAAAGAAAATGCTCAACGGTACCTCAGTAGTTATGTGATGAAGACACCAAAGGCTGGAGCTGCGGGAATATAAACACAGGGACATTTTTTATTGGAAGGTTGAACCGTTGGTGTGTTTTGGGTTTTTTAACTGTTTGTTTTTTGTTTCACTCAGAATATTCACGCATAGATATGAAATACATCCAAATACAGTTGTGTCAGTTGCAAGTGTAAATTGCTACCCCATGCTGGTCAAATGAGCTGGTGGGATTGGGTGGTCAGGACATGCGCCCTGGTTGAATGTGGGCCATCATGTTATTGATGCCCGTCTTTTCTGTTTGTTGGTTGTCTTTTCCATCCTCGAATGCTTCCACACCACCACGAAATTAACTTTCCAGTTCACATCCGAAGCGATATACCCAGTTCCTGACAAAAGTTAATCGCAGTTGTTGTATATTTTCAAATTGCTAGGACAAAGTGGAAATAACGACTGACACTTGACGTCTTTGGTATTTTCCCCTTCTCCAAAAAATGCAAAAACAACGTCTCAGACGTTGAGATCTTTTTTCATCCAAAGACATCACTTGCCGGATACACATGTCCAAATTTACGTCTTGTCTTTTAACGTCTGTTACAGCTACGATTACTCACTGTTCCTAAACTATTTCTGACAATCCTTTCATGTACCACCTACGAGCATGACAGGAACGAAAATTTCTTTCCTGTATGGCTTACATCACTCTCCTTCCATTATGGTTCGCGGTTATCTTACAGCAGTCCAGACAATAATATAGATATGCAGATATCGACAACAGCCATCTAGTCTTTCAGAAATGATGTTGAAAAAATACATGAAATACTGTAAAAAGAAGATTTCCTTCATGCTTGACGCATGGGCAAGATGGCTCCACATAAAAAAATAGCTGGAAAACAAATTACGAACGAACATTCATTCTTGCAGTTTTTACTTCACGAATATACACTTCATTATGTAAGAGACAATTGATGTACTGAGGGTCGCGGTACAGCTGGGATATGGCGGCGTTAAACAAGCAAGCTGATAGCATGAACAAATGATGAACTGTCCATGACTTCAGCGCACTATGACACACAGTCAGCAGGTTACATCTTGTAACTAACGTACACTGTATCCTTATAGGCCGGTACAGCAGACTCATATCAATACCTGGAAAATCTTTCTCGAGTGCTTTCAGCCTGGGCTCCGATCACTCCTCTCTCCATGACCTAAAACACTCACTCAAGGTTCAGGTCGCTCAAGGCTCAGGCCCTTGGCTCAAATCAAAGTCTGCTTTTTCACATTGTTACTTCTCTTCACTATTCTTCACTACTTGAACAAGTAGTGATTTTTGTGTGCAACTGACGATGACTAATCGTATGTAAGGACAGCAGATAGAGGTGAATTAACGGATATAGGTTTAATGTATTTATCGCTTCAATCGCGGCATATGTTGCGCAGGCGCTGAATAAATTTGACAGCCAGACACATCCCTTTTCCTGTAATGGCATTGATGTATGAAACGCGAAACACCACATGATTATACTGAAACACTTTGTAAGTGCACGTAGATCAATGCCCATGTTGGTTTTACACGATACCGCTCATGGTAAATGAATCGATTTTGTCCGTATTAATCGGGATTTCCGCAAAGATATATGTTAAAAATGTGGGATCTTATTAGTTAGGTTTGAAACCGAAGACATCAGAAGTAATTCCTGTCCACTTTGCGTCTCTAATGCAACCATATTACAGTATGTTTGTTTCAATGTTCAGCTTCAATCAACAGGCGGCTGATGAAAACGAAAAGAATATAAATCAATGCAACTACTCTGGTTAAGATTGAAGCAAAGCATATTCTTTAATGTGCAAAACCATTCGGAATGTATTGTTCAAAAGAGTTCAAAACTAGCTGTGGCGTCTGAACATTTCCAAAATCCATCGCTTACAAAGTGCTTACAAAATGTCGAAGATATCGCCTTCAAATAGCCTCTCGAAGACGAAATTTGCTAATGTTCAGGAAAGCGAATGGGTGGGAATAAAACACATTTTATTGTCTTTAATCATTTTGAAAGGGGCAGCAATTTGCACATCGGGACACGGACATACATGTATTGGCAACGGTTCATCGTCCAGACTCCAAACAACTGACTAAGTAAACCGTTTCGTATAAATACAAAACATACAACTTCAAGTACTACTTGTTTGTCTCATTGTACCATCATTAAAACAAAATCACGGAGTAACAGTTTGAATGAAGAATGAAAAATACAAGCGTAAAAAACATTCGCATAATCATCCGAAATCTCAAATAAAAGCAATGCTGACTGTACGATTCCAACCACATCATGAGAATGTGAATCACTATAAGATGACGTTGCCAACAGGTTTTAGCTAGGCAAATCGGTTCAACATGAACGTATAAAGTATAAAGCTTTTTGTTTTATACGAATGTCTTCAACTCGTGATTTGCAATGCATCGGAATTACATTGGCCATATCAGAAGAGCGCCATTTTGCGATTGCTAATCAGAGAAAGCTGTGTACAGAAAACAATTCATTGGACAGATCAGTGGAAATCGAGCGGCCTTGATCTTTAACCCAGAATGATCGAACGGAGGGAATGCCCCTGAGCTTGACAAGGTTTTTGAACTGCATGGCATTGAACAGGCATTCAAGGTAACACACACACCCCACTGGAGTATAGTATAATTCAAATGTATGACACATGATTCTTTCCATAATCGAACTATCATCAACCAGTGGTTAAATCCAACGCATTGCTGAGGATGTTGATATAGGCTAGCATTGTGTGCAGCCGCGAGTAGTTGAAGTGATGACGTAAATCCTGCTGGGGTATTATGAAGAGGTGCATGTCTTGAAAAGTTGTACAAATATTGTAATGATAAGATATGCATGACAAATTTCTTTGAAATGAACTGGTCTCTCTCTTTGCACACATTTTGCTGGAGGCATTTTAATCGTTATTTGCTGGTCAATCGCGGGTGGTGTGGGAGCCCTTAATGATCCAGTTGTAAGAGTTATTGCCATCCGTTCCCAATGCTGATCATGAATATTTCTCGAGCATCACAATCTGCCTCTGGCTGAAGTAATGATTGAATTTATGCTAGTGTTACACTATGTTCCCGGCGGGCACGGAAGCCCCGTTTCGCCGAAACTTGGTGAAACGGGGACAAAACGGGATGGACGTGAGACAACATAGGGGGGCTGAATGAGCAAACGTGACAGTCCGTGATTGCCCTGGATGCCATGCCAGATTTTTAAACTGTTCAAAAACTTGCCACGCTGCAAATGAGAAACCTAGTAGGCCGTAGCAAAACGGGGGAAACGCAACAAAACGTGACAGCACGTAATAGGCCCTAACAAAACTTGTAGACAGTCCGTAGTGGGACGGGAGGCATGTGTATTCCCCGGCATCTCACAGTCCTTTCAAGTTTTGACACGTTCGGCCACGTTTGTTTGGTGTTTTGTCACGGTTGTTTCTCCTTTGCTGCCCGCTTCGTACCGGTTCTCACGGCAAGCTGGGTTGTATGGTGGCAGATTCGTCCCACTCGCCAGATCACGACGGATCCAGGTGTGTGACGGTTTACAGGGCCGGCAAGATACGGCGCATTGCGTTCTCTGACATTCTCTCTCTGCAGCTGATGCTGGTCTTCTTGCTGGCGCAAGGACTCGATGTATGCCCCCAGCAAACATACAAACACAAAATCTTCTTCATCTTGGGTGTTCAAGCTGCTCTTGTAAATCAGGCTGCTATTGCTTGGGAGGCCTTCCTGTTATACCGTGGACACAAACGTGCTCCAAAGCTGGCCGGCGTCCACATGTCATCCGTAAAAAAATTGGCAGAACGCGCAAAACGTGTCATAACCTTGATCAAAAGGTGAGAAACGTGAGGGAACCCATCAGAACGCGACAGACCGGTTGAAAACGTAATGACATCCGTTGTGGACTGAAGGACGAACCGAAGTGCGCCTTTGAGCTTCCGAGACTCAGCAGCCCGTTCGTCCCAACGGCCCATCATGGATACCGTGATAGACCGTGAGAAAACTTAGCAGGACCGAACAAAACTTGACTTTGAAGGAAAACAATGGCCAAAATCCCACGGCGCACTACGTTTCGGGGAAACGGGGTTGTCGTGGCCGCCGGGAACATAGTGTAACTCTAGCATTAGCAAGTAGTAATTTAGCAAAAGGGTAAGCATGTCCTGGCCGACCTGTAGCACTTGCCAATTACTAAGTGCGCATAAAATATATGTTTGTTGCCATGACCTATAGACACAACCACACAATCAAGGGATTGACCAGAAACTCCAGTCCATGTACTAATCTTGAAACTAAAAAGGACATGGTGTTTCTGAATGATGCCTGTTGTATTTCATGTTTTTCTGTGTTTCTTTTATTCCTTGAATTTCCTAATTTGTTTCTGGTGTGTGTATCCTTTCTTTTCATTATCTCTTCACAAACATGAAAACACAGATCAAAGACACGGAGACAACATTTCCTGGCACGTGTAAATATGTCCATGACATTGATTACCCCTTCTCTGTGAGGATCAAAGAATTGTTATCTGATCATCACAGCATCTCATTTTCTTCGCGCTATCATTATGTATAACATTCATGTCTTTTATTAGTGGTAATATTTGCATTCAGATACTGACACACTTTGGGGATATCACTGACGGGATGCATGATTAGCAAGAGTATTGGTGAATGAAGCACATTCCTAAATTACCAAATACAAAGTCAACATTCAGCTTTTTACGAAACCGAAGTTGTGGTTGCCAGCGGCTCGTAAGTAAATGTTGCATGCAGTGATCGTTTGTATCGGCATACAGGGAAGGCAAGGCATGGCTTACTGTCAACACAAGAACAACACGTGGTTACATCGAAAATATTAATTGGTTGTTTATAAATGTTGAACCGGCAACGAAACAACAGAGAATCGCAATTGCACCCCATGACATGGTCACAACATCAGCAATCATCCAATAGCTTTGCCATCAAAACCCTTCACTGAACATCAGCATTTGCGTTCTGACAATATTTAATTAACTACATGAACATAAATACGTAAATTGTAAAACGTTTCTTGCAATCGATATTATTATATACAACCCCCTTCTATATAGCCCAACAGTCATGATTTCATCACATTTGTAAGATGTGTTGTCCATTTGTCTGTAACGTCGGGGAAAGGTGCATCAAAAAGAAGTTGACATCATAAATGTTCACCTTTTAATGTGTATCACTTCCAAATGCCGGGGCGGTGGAGTAGTCTAGTGGTCGAACGTCACGCCGAAGACCCAGGTTCGATTCCACACATGACTACAATGCGTGAAGACCATTTCTTGTGTCCTCCACAGTGACTTTGCTGGAATATTATTACAAGCGGAGTCAAGCTAAACTCACCCACTTACTCTAAATGTCGTTCAAAGATTTCAAAAGGTGAATCATCTATTTTCATTTTGTACCTGTTTATATCACAAATGCGTCTTCTAAAACGTCTTCCGATGTTATTTTTCGAGAACACTGAGCATTACATAAGCAAGCGAAACGTTCCGAGGTGATTTGCAAGATAACCTGGTCTAACGTCCAGTCAATGCACAACAAACAGTCTGTGTGTATAACCTCTTCTGTCTACAGAGGAGGCAACAGATCAACAAATCAGATATCTGATTTTTTTATAATTTATATTCATCAAATGTAGTATGTTCTGAACTACCAACCTGAGGGTAGACTTCTCACTGTATCATAACTGTTGTATGGATGTTTTATTCAACCTCTTTAGATGACACATACAAATCTAAATTTACTCTCGAGATAGAAGTTCAATGTATATAGTCAATATCTTACTCATGGTATCGATCTAGTCGTGTGATATCCACATCACAAATAGAAACGTCTGTCATGCAAATTATTCCAAGGATATATTTTAAGCTTTAGGAATAGAAAGTACTTCGGGTTGCCGTGTATGGGTCACAAAATTACATCACAGCTATAAATGTCGTTTTATCGGCTTATATCGACAACTGGCTATTGACAGACAGAAAATAGTTTTTGGACACACTGGAGTCATATGACAGACCAAGTTCAAGAGGACTTTGATAACGGTGCTAGAATCAATCATGTTCCTTCACAGAGCAAACCTTGCATGTCTTCTTTCCTATCGGACAACGATTATTAGATAAATCTCGCCCAGATTAGTAAAGCGCACATTTCCTCCCCCATCACGGATCGACGAACGAGCGTCTATTACTGGCAACTCGACAGATCAAGTAACATGAAAGGCACGCTTTTAGGCCTTCGAAAGAAATTGACGTACTACGGCCAGTGTGACAATTCGGATAATCTAGCATTAGATATGTGCCTGGTACACGAATGTCAAGTGATTTGTTTATCCATGAGACCTTAGAGGCAGTTTTCGGTCCAACAAGACTTCATCATGCGCAATGTGAGCAGTAAATAACTAACCTTCCGTTTGAAGTGACTGAATTAGTTTCAGATCTCGTATATCAATGATTGTTGCCAATTCAAACAGAATTGGTCATGTGATATTAGACCTGAGTTGCGTTGGATTGAGACGCGATGACGCTTGTGTTCAGCAAATCAGTGTAGAGAAGAATGTCGATGTTTATTAATGCTTATACCATTCTCAGACCGATTGAGACCAGTTTTCATTATCGTCATCATCTTCAAATACAAATATACATATTTTACACACAAATACTACATCCGGTAAACAACATGACATTTCCTCGCGGTACGTGTTCATGGCTAAGTTTCTGTTAAACATCCTTCAGATATGTAGAAATCAACGATATCGTCTTCATAATACAAACACATTTTACACAAAAATACTACATTTAGTTTTCCAAAAACAATATCAAATTCACTAGCATTATGTGTACGTGATATAGAATGTCTGAGCGGGGTATTCATGAATAACTCCTGCATGTTATCTGAGTGAGCTAGCACTATAAAACCAGCTTGAGCCTGGGCTAGAACAAGCAGCCATACATACACAGGCATGCACGTCGTTATATGAGCAAATATTTTTAGGTACGACGTTAAACCCCATTTTACCTCAGCTAATTACGTTTCGACACAATTTTGATTCTTTGAAGCAGCCATAAAAGTGATTTGTAACAAATTTTAGTTTGCAAGTTGCCTCTACGCTCTTGTGCCCTTTAACCTTTCAGAGAATTACCACGAATGCTAACTTAGAAATGAACACATTAATGCATCTACCATCTGATGGAACTAATAATGAACGAGACTGGGTCACGTTTTCAGTAGATATGTTTCACAAATTTTAAACACATTGACCCTTTTATGTATTTGTCTACAGATTGTTTATCGTGATGGAATTTTATGAATTTATCAGTTCTGAGGAGTCCATGTCTTTAATGTTTCAAAGTAATTAATTCATCTTTCTTCTTCAAGCTTATGGTGTGTCCCATCAGTATCAAAACCATTCCATAATCACAAGAAATTTCCTACGATTTCGATTAGACTATGTTCATGAATTACTGACAAAAAGTAGGGTAGTATGCTGAAGTGTATAGACAAAGAAATATTCTGAAACTGAATGGACTAAAACAATCTGAATATTTATTGAATTAGCTTCTCAAAGAAAAATGCATAGGTGAGTCATGCTTTGAAATTGTATTTTTCGAAGATATAGAAAATAAAAGGAAACAGTGACAGCATGTTCGTTTGACTGAATGACAACGAGTTGTGGAGAAATAGTTTGTGTCAGAGTAAAGCCACGGATTTGGTGGCTTATAAAAATCCAACTCCTAAGAGTCCTCCGAGAACATAACCCCCCAAAAACGTGACCTAACAAAACAAATTACACATCTGAACTATGTAGGGTCTGTGAAGACCTTGGAGACAGATGGATGTCCCTTTCTTACAATGTACGACTACACACAAAGAATATTCTGATCGTGATGGAATATGTGGCCTGTTCCAAACTTGACCATGTTGAATGAGGTCGGTGATTGGACCGGTTTATGTAAGGTGCGTTTAATGGCATTCCATGATGAGTGAGTGAGTGAGTATGGTTTTATGCCGCTTTTAGCAATATTCCAGCAATATCACGGCGGGGGACACCACAAATGGGCTTCACCATTCCATGATGGTGTAAGTAGGCTGGGTGTTCCAACAACATTTGGCGTCTTCATGGTGATGAAACGTTTTCATTCACGCCGAGCTCGACCTTGAGAGGATCAGAAATGGTCGTGACGCATAATATTCTTAGCTACAGTAGTACACCAAGCAGTATGTGTCTTTGTATACTGTATAACTATTCCAACGATTTTGTTTTGTAACTTTAACAAACAGGTTAAATGAAAACAGAATCTGAAAACGTCTTGCTTTTCAGTGTCCGCAACCTATTTTTCCCATCAGTCACTTACTCACTCACACTCATGAACTATCACAGGTTTACCGTAGGCTTGAGATCGCGGTACGCACGCCCCGACACTACTTCTTGAGCGTGTCCGCTATCGAAAGACAAATCACAAACAGAAACATAATCCCAAGAGGCTGATCTCAAATGATTCCACGTTGGAACATTTCACAAGGAAGAAGCACCAACAAAACCTGCTTCAAGCTTTACACAAACACGACTTAATTAATAAGTGGGCAGGGAGTAATAACCAAGCGAGTCTTAAACCAATAGTGAATCTCATTCGGCAAGTGCAATTTACACACAGTTAAATACAAACATGCTTGGAATTTTACAGTCTTAGGAACAAAAGACCCTTGCTTAGAAACAAAATTGGAAGGGAATTTCACAAAGGATTAATTTGCGTCAATACCTCAACATCGATTCGATACCGTTTACAAATATCGATTCGATACTGTTTGCACTATGATTAAATTGTATTGAAGGATGAACTCAAAAAGCAGGCAACTCATTGATGACATTTATACTTGGGCAGGAAGAGTATTTGTCACAGTGCATTTTCTTCTGAAGCGTAGCTTAATTGAAAAAGATTAGGATCGAAAAAACAATCGTGCACATTTAAGCTTGTATTTTCAGAAACATTTGGATGAGAGTAATTTTTTATTAACCTTGTTAATCACCTTCTCGTTAATCAAGAATCAGAAGAAATCACTGGAAGATGTTGAAAACAGGGTATTTCAAAGTTAACATTGAATATTGCAATTATATATTTAATCTTTTTCCTTTGAAAGATGTCATTTTAAGTTCTTTTTGGTAAAAGACAGCCGAAGGATAGAAACACCCCTTGCTTCTCCGGACAAACACTCTATCCATTTCACATGCATGTGCTCTTTTCGATCCAGATCACAATCGAGGTCTATCGGCGAATAAGGTAATATAGACACTGTCCAATGATTTGCACTGAAACGAGGACCAGACTGAGATTGATAACCACTCACCGTACTGACCATTGTCAGAGACTGAACGTAGCAGATTGTCAGCACAATACTCATATACGTGAGTTTCACCAAAGTGTTAAACGACTTGGACCTGCATCACTTTGGGGTTGAATCTCACATTAAGCTGGCTTTCTGGTCACACAATGTAACTGAAAGTCCCTTTAAACCGACATTCATCGTGGGTAACTGCTTAACAATTCCACCAATGTGAAGTGGTAAATGTTTATAACCCTGTTAACACACAGTTGGCTGATGGGCAGTGTTTCTATACACCTGAGGATGGCAAAGGCCTTCACATTTCCATCCATGAAATGAAACAAAATTGATGCTGTAATCGTGGTAAAATTTGACTTTGCAATAACAAAATTAAGTGGAAAAAACCCATTTAATACAGCTTTAAATTATAAGATAGTATTTGTATATGAAATATTGTATATTTCAAAACAAACCTGTTAGTTTGAACTCTTATCGTTTTAGGATTGGTTGTGTAAACTGTGTATCAAAGGAGGGGGAAAGCATTTGTTCACACTTGGATTTAGTTACGACCTGATTTTTTACCATTGATAACCACTCATCCTACTGGCCATTGTCAGGGACTGAAAAAATACTATAGTCATATACGCGAGTTTCACCAAAGTGGTAAACGTCTGTGACCTGCATCACTTTGGGTTGAATCTCACATTAAGCTGGCATTCGGGACACATAATGTAACTGAAAGCCATTTTAAAACGACCTTCATCGTGAATCACTGCTTAACATTTGAGATGGTAAATGCTTATGATCCTGTTATCTCATGGTTAGCTGATGCGCAGTGTTTCAATACACCTGAGATTCGTGAATGCCTTCACATTTCTATCCATGAAACGAAACCAAAGTCATAATGTAATCTTGGTAGAATTTGATCTTCTGATAACAAAATTAAATGAAAAATATGTAACACAGCTTTAAATAATAACCTATGCGCTGGCACCATTACATATATCAAAACAAACGTGTTTTCGTCTGTTAGTCTGAACTCTTTACGTTACCTTTTCAGTAAAACAATTGGTTTTGTAAACTGTGAGTCAAAGCATGTGTTTACGGTTGGATTTAGTTACGACCTGATTTTTTACTATAATCTGATTCTGTATTCTGTATTTATTTAGCAAAGACATTGGACGTATACTAGTATCTAATTTGATACATTGAATTGCTATGAATTATTAAAGATCGTTTAAGCATTTAGCGTCGTTTTCGGATTTCTTCAATTAAGTTATTAATGTGATATTTGGCATGGCCCCAAAGCATCAAATGATCAAACAAACCCATGTTTTGGGTTTTATCGTTTCTGACACTGACGGGAAAAGAAAAGATGGGAGGAGAATGTCCGCAACGCTTTTCATTTTCAGTAAAATACCAGATAGTGTAATGTAATTCCGTTGACATGAACGTCTCAAGTTCAATGAATTCATCTTGTACACATATCACAACAATTACATCAGCTTAATATCATGTGAATGCAATACATTCCCCAAGCTGTAAAGCATGCCCAGGTTCAGCAACACAAACAGTTGATGTTTAGAATTACGCCATTACATGACATGACAAACCAGTCTTGCCAGGATGCCAGGATTTTTTTGTGTGCCAGTATTCCGCGTTGCTGCAGCGTATAATAGGGACTGATTTCCCTAAACACACGCCATTGTAAATTACATGGTATGGGTGAGACAGTGACATTCAAAGTGAAATTATATATTTGAGTACAAGAACATCAGTTCTCTTTGAAAAACTTATTTTATCTGACGACAAACAACGGTTAACATTGATATTACCATCTCATCCTACTTAGTACTTGCTAAATGAACAGAGGCATATTTCGAAGCAAAGTCTTTAAAATGTCTCAGACGTCAAGCTGCCGAAAACAATTACCCATTCCTTTGCTTAACTTCGTCTGGATCATGCATTTAGTACAGTACACTGGAAGCTTATTGGGATTGGATGTTTGGAATGACATAGAAATACACTTCACATAATCATACTCGAGAAAACGGTTTTAGTCACCATAGGGCAGAGATATTGTCGATAAGACTATAAATAATAACTCACTCACTCAAAATCCGGCAGCAAATGTCACAAGCACAGGTGGAAGAGACTTGGAAAAGTTCTTTTGTTCTTGATACTATCTTTCAATATATTATATTCATTCGGAAAAGATCCTCGACATGTAAGCAGAGTAAGAGTATATGAGGATGTTGGAGCTTCGGAGATGGTTTAAGACGTGAGAGTAATCCCATGTGCAGATGTGTTCCTTGCAGTCTTGTTGTTCGGTAAGAAAAGAGATGAGAGGAAATAAGTGCATCACTGGATGTATCTACGTTCATATAAAGGTAATTATCTTTTCACTCTAGTTCACACCCATGAAACATTAGACCATGTTCCTGAAAAAAAAAGTTAGGAGCAGTTACCATTGTATATTTCCATATTTTTAGGACAAAGGAGAAATGACGACTGACACTTGACGTCTTTGGTAAGTTTAATAGAATTCCCGTATCTCAAATGTAGAGGCCCTCCTTCAACAAAAGGCATCATTTGCAGAATACATGTGTCAAAACAGGATGAATGCCAGTAAAGGATTATTACCTTCAGTTCCTTATATATTTCAAATATGATCATTTCACGTAACAGCCATTCTTTTTACAACCTAATTTTCATATTTTCAGGACAAAGCAGAAATTACACTCGACGTCTTTGGTAATCTTAATAGCATTCCCCTCTCAGATGTTGAGAACTCCTTCAACAAAAGACATCATTTGCAGGATACACGTGTCAAAACTGGTTTAATGTCAGTGAAAAATGTATAATATATTTTAAATATGATTAATAACGAATTTTGTTGTGAAAAAAACAACATAAGGAAAATCTCGTAAGTTTCCCCGAGGTTTGACACGTGTTGGCTCCCCGGAAAATAGATGAGAAACCACAAACAAACACTAATCATACAGTGTTCTACTTCCAGAAATAAAACTTTATCACCTCAGAGAAAATAGTATCGATGCAATAATGCTATTATTATCCGATACGCCCCTGAATCTTTACAGTCTTTAAGATGGAACAGTCAAAGTAACACCACATGTTCATGTATTGTTATGTCCATAGTCTGTAAAGGACATGACAGTGTGTTGTACATGGCAAGGTGTTTAGTTTGTACCTGGCAGCATGTCGCTACTAACGCATTATTAACCAATATGCTATGAAGTTAACAAGTATTTAAATAAGACAATAAGCCCCTTAACACTCGAAAAACATCTGCAACAGTTTGTTGAAGTAAATTTAAACAATATTAAAACGAGGAAAAAATTCCAATTGTAAACTAAAGACTGTTATCTTCTTTGTTCAGGCACACAGATAAGACATAGTTCTGTATTCGAAAATACAACATCGATTCAACACATATTTGTATCATTCTCATATCAGTTATTGTCATTCTATGAATAAGATCAAAACCTTTAATAACACAAGTGTTTTGAACAGAGGTGTACCCGCACGAAGCGAGGCGTGTACACAGAAGGACAGACGTCGCTCAGTCTTTCCCGCTCAGAACCGGTGAACTGAATGACTTGGCGATCAGCTAATCGGTACGAGCTGTCTCAGCTGTGGGTTGGTCCACCGATGCTCATGCTTGCTTACCAAATCCTAATCCACGAAGACGGTCTGGTAAAGTGACGTTTTACGTGTAATTATCAAATTTCTCTCAAAATATAAAAATATCAAAACTTCTCACTTTTCTCAGTGTTTCACACGTATAGATAATTAAACGGTTCGTCCCTTGACGAAAATGATCAACTGAAGGCTCGAAACATTTCCCGTTCGTCTCAAATCATACCCTATTGTTTCACATTATTCTACTTATCCCGTTATATCCATTTTCAGAGAGTGTATGGGGTTGTGGAGTGGGGTTGTGATAAGCACTTTGTTAATGTTTAGTGAAACGTATCTGCAAAAAGGTTTTTTATTTGATGCTCGGGCACTGTAGAAATTTGATAGCCAGACCAATCCCTTTCCCTTGAGCGGTTTTAGAGTGACATTGATATATGCAACGCGAAACACGCCATGACTATACATGAAACACTCTGTAAGTGCTGCTAGAAGATAAATGCATGGTCGCTTTGCTCAAAGGTTGGATGTATTGGAAAGTGCTCCAGAGATAACAATCACTGTTTACTTATTATTCAGTATTCGGGATTTACGGAACTAAATAACTTCAAGAATTGGGACCTTATATAGCAGGTTTTAAACGGAAGACCTGAAAAGTAATTCTCGTCCACTTTGCATCTCCTTATCCAAATATATCTTTGTATGCTTCATGACGCAATGCTCCGCTTCAGAGCAACAGGCTGTTGGTGAAAATAAACAGAATATAAATGGATACAGCTACTTTGGTTAAAATAGAAGCGTAGCATATTTTTATATGCAAATTCATTCGCAATATATATATATATATGAGTTCAAAACGTGCGGGACCAGATAAGTGGCTAAATGGTTAACATGTGGGGAAAACTCCCTCGAATAGCCAATCATAGAGAAAACTCGTGTAGTGCCTCCAGAAGTACACGTGCATGTTCGAGAAGGCGAATGGGTGACACTATATACACTTTTACTGTTCTTATTTAAAGAGACGTATAAAACAAACAATGGCATCAATGATCAATCAAACATCAACGCCAGCGAAAAATGTAATATATGTATATATATCACTTGAAATCAGTGCTGCGGAGTACACTTTAGCAGGAGATGGTTTCGGTTTGACGGCTTCTGACGATAAGTCAGTACCAGTGCTTTGGTATCGACGTAAGTTCTAAATACGTTAAATAGATTTCTTAACTTAGTTAAGTGCAGGCACAGCGTTTCAATATGAACGTATATAAAGCTTTGTTTTTACTAATGTCTTCAAATCGTATTTTCCAGTCCAACTGTGACGAGCAGTTCGATATATCAAAAGAAAATGAGCAGTTGCGGAAATCAAAAGAGCGCCATATTGCTATTGATGACCAGAGAAGTATGTACAGAAAACAATTCATTGGTCCTTTCTTCTCAGGGTCACTTTGATGCATTGGCTGCTTTTATCATGTGATTAAGCATGGTTCCTGCTGTTAGAGAAGGGTTTTTGAGAGCATGAAGGAGATGGTTGGAAAGTACAGGAAACTTGTGTATTGAAGCAAAGGGGTTAGATTGATGTGTAGACAGAATAAGGGAAAAACGAGCGCCCTTGATCTTTAACCCAGATTGGTGGAAGTCAGGGAATGCCCCTGGTCATCGAACTTGAGGACATTAAACTGGCATTCAAGATAAGACACACAAATCAAAATGTGTGACGTATCACTAACCAGTGTTATAAGCCAACACACTGCTAAGAATGTCAATATTGGTTAGCAGTGTGTACAACCACCAGTACCTTAAGTGATGACATAAATCCTGCTGTAATGTCGTACCGCACGCAGAAGCAGAGGTACCGCAAAGTGCCCCCATATGATATTTTTTTAATATCTTTGTATTCATTATATATATACAGCAATATACAGTTGGACATATATACAGAAATCCACAATTCTACAACGTTTCAACTTTATCATCTTATCTTTGTTCCTGTATCAGCGTATATGCCTTTGTTTCTGTGTCAGAGTAGAGGTAGGTTGAGCCAGTTCATGATGTTTTCGGAGCTGTTATCTACTGTGTCCGTTCGACGTGAACTACATATGAAAGTCTAATGGTGGAAAGTGATAACATCACGTGCTTGTCTTGTCAACGTTTGCTAGAGGCATTTTAATCGTATTCGGAGATGAGTGTTGATTTCAACGTCATTTTGACCAGCAGAGATTCCGAATTCTTCTAAAGGTACCACTTATCGCTTGTTCAATACTTAACCGATTTAACATACGACTCTTTGGCTGTTAAATTCCTTTTGTTTAGAACTTCATGTCATAGTTTACCCAAAGAATTAGGTAGGTAGCACTACATTACCGAAAACGAATGAATATGTATAAACTCTGAGATCTTGGCAATGACAGTTCATTACAGTTTTCTTTGCCCTTTCCTCAAATATGATCGGAAAGCACCCTAATTCCTATGTTAAAGAACTCATTGTGCTAAAATTCAAAGAATTATTTAGTTGTAAGCAAACGGGGTTTTTTTCAAATATTGTGTAATATCAATATACAAAACTGTAAAATCTTTTGTGTGAATCATTCCACCATCCCATGTATACTTAACTGTATGAGGTATTTTGCCAGGCATTTGTGGCAGCTGAATACCTCATTTGCCGCCGGCCTGAGTATTGCGGTCTGTACGTAATAAAAGTTCTAGTCTGTTCTGAGGAAAGCATGCAGTGATGACGTTCTGTGCTTGTGCTGGCAAACATATAAGTGTAATCAGGAAGACCAGGATCAGTGAATTGTGAAGATGACTGAGCCATCCTTGCCCTCATATAATTCTAAGAGTTTTAGTCTAAATATCACTGTACACTTGCTGTAAACTTGGTTTCAGTTCAGGCAACGACCTCGCCTGACACAAAGTGTTGGCGAAAAATGAAAGCATGTCCGACCAGTAGCGCTCGCCATTCATGCAGCTTGTATTAAGATATATGTGTTTGTTGCCATGGCCTATAGACACAACCACACAATCAAGTGATGGACCAGAAACTCCAGTCCATTTACTAATCTTGAACAGTTATTTATTGATACTAAAAATGATATTTTTAATGACTAATAAGTTCCATGTCCACAATGAGGTCCTCTACTTCCCTATACGTCCTAAAATGCGAATAAACAGATCGAAGACACTGAGGCATCATTTCTTGGCACATGTCCCCTCTCTGTAAACATCAAAATGACAAAGTGTTTCCTTATCATCACAGCATCTCATTTCTTCACGCTGTCATTTTTATAATAGTCATGTCTTTTTATTAATGGTAATGTTTGCATTTCAGATACTGATACGGCTTGGGGATATGACTGATGAGATGCCTGGCGCAGGTGAATGAAGCACATTGCCATATCACCAAATACATAGTCAACATCTAACTTTTTATGTAAAGAAAGTAGGAGTCGTCGGTGGCTAGTAAAAACCTGTTGCAGACGGAGGCCCTTTGTGTCGGCATACATGTAAATCGTGATGTATGGCACACTGTGAACACAGGAACATCACGTGATTACATACAAAATAGGAATCGGTTGCATATCCCGTACAGTGACTTCAAACCCACTATCAAAAGTTATACTCGGGACCTTATGCAAAAAAGGTGGAACACCCAAGTTGGAAGAAATAAACTTCATGAATTGAAGCCAACAATTGGTTATACCTACTTGGGTTGTCAGTCAAGACGTGATGAGGTGATTTTACGATGATGTCGTATTGGCAACAGTCGGTTTACTCATGACTATCTGCTGAAAACAGATGGGGATGGACCTCCCAAGTGTGTCTCTTGCGATGAAGTGTTCACCATCAAGCACATTCTGCTTGACTGTGTGGACTTTTCGAATGCAAGGGATGCACATTATCATGCGAAAAATCTGAAAGACCTGTTTTCCCGCGTGAGTGGGCTTCTGATTGTAAACTACCTGAGGGAAGTTGACCTCTTTCATAAATTGTAACTTTGTAAAGAGAATAACGAATTGCTTGCTATTGTATTTGGTGCTATGACTTTTTCCTTTTCAAAATAGAAATGAAATGAATATATATGGGTTTTTTTAAATAAAACTCTTTTGAACCGTGGACTTAAAATGGTAATGAATGGAAACTTGATCTCGTCACTCAATGGCTGGAAAAATGCCGATGTGACGTAAAGCCCAACTCAACACAACTCAACCAGATAACGATTATTAGATAAATCTCTCCCAGATTAGTAAAGCACACATTTCCTCCCCCATCAAGGATCGACGAACGAGCGTCTATTATTGGCAACTCGACAGATCAAGTAACGTGATAGGCACGCTTTTAGGACTTCGATACAAATTATCATGTGCTACGGCCAGTGTGACAACTCGGATAATCTAGCATTAGAATGTGCCTGGTACAAGAATGTCAAGTGATTTGTTTATCCATAAGACCTTAGAAGCTTCTTTCGGTCCAACAAGACTTCATCATGCGAAATGTGAGCAGTAAATAACTAACCTTCCGTTTGATGTGACGGAATTAGTTTCAGATCCCGTATATCAATGATTGTTGCCAATTCAAACAGAATTGGTCATGTGATATTAGACCTGAGTTGCGTTAGATAGAGACTTGTAGCTCCACGCAATGAATCTTGTGTTCAGCAAATCAGTGTACAAACGCGCGTCGATGTTTATGACTCCTTTTACCATTCTCAGTGCGATAGTGACCAGCTTTCATCAACGATGTCGTCTTCATATACAAATACATTTGAGACACAATTACTACATCTAGTTTTCAATAAACAATTTCAATAGCATTATGTCTATTTATACTAATGTAAAAACTCGCATGCACAGCACATGTATGAATATATTAGAAACTTTTATGCATTAATCAGTTCTGAGGAGACCATGTCTTTAATGTTTAAAAGTAATCAATTCATCTTTCTTCTTCAAGCTGATAGTTATCTCATTATTATAACCATTCATTAAAACCATTTCTATAATCGTAAAAAATCTCCTACGCTTCCGATTAGACCTGGAGCCTGCGTTCATGAATTACAATCAATTCTGTCAATAAGTAGGGTAATATGCTCAGGCTTATAAACAGTCTGTATGTAATACATGTTAATATTATTCTTAAACTGTATGGACAAAACTATCCAAGTACGAATTTGGGTTGCGTCGAATCTGAATGTTTTCGGCCAATTTAGGTTTCTCACGAAAAATGCATAGGTGAGTCATGCTTTGAAATTGTATTTTGTCAAAGATAAAGAAAATAGAAGGAAACAGGGACGTTCGTTTGACTGAATGACAAAGAGTTGTGACGAAATGTTTTGTGTCAGAGGAAAGTCACGGATTTGGTGGCAAATACAAATCCAACTCAGCCCTAAGAGTCCTCCGAGAACATAAAAACCCCAAAACGTGAACTAACGAAGCAATTACACATCTGAACTATGCAGGGTCTGTGAAGACTGTGGAGATAGATGGATGTCCCTTTCTTAAAATGTACGACTACACACAAAGAATATTTTGATTGTTATGGATTTTATTCCCCTAGGCTCAATAAAGAGGCCAGTTCCAAACTTGACCATGTTTACTGAGGTCGATGATTAGATCGGTTTATGTAAGGGACATTTAATGGCATTCCACGATGGAGTAAGGCTGGGTTTTCCAACAACATTTTACGTCTTCGTTTTCCTGACATCAAACGTGAAGACGACGCGGGGATGAAACGTTTTCAATTACACCGAGCTCGACATTGAAAGGACCAGAACTATCCCTGATGCACACTATACTTAGCTACAGTAGACACCAAGCAGTATGTGTCTTTGTATACTGCATAACTATTCCAAGCAGGGTTTTTGTAACTTTAACAAACAGTATAAAGGAAAACGGAAAAACTGAAAACGTCTTGCTTTCAGTGCCCGCAACCTATTTTCCCATCACTCACTTACTCACTCACTAACTCTGAAAAAAACTCATGAGGCCGTACCTCAAGGTGATCTTACCATCAAGACGACCCTAAGTCTCATGCTCTATCACAGGTTTAGTGTAGCCTTGTGATCGCGGTGCGCACGGTCCGACACTACTTCTTGAGCGTGTCAGCTATCGAAATACAAATCACAACATTTCACAAGGAGGAAGCAACAACAAAACCTGCTTCAAGCTTTACACAAACACGACTTAATTAATAAGTGGACAGGGAGTAATGACCAAGCGAGTCTTAAACCAATAGTGAATCTCATTCGGCAAGTGCAATTTACACACAGTTAAATACAAACATGCTAGGAATTTTACAGCTTGGGGAACTGTATTTGTCACAAAGACCCTTGCTTAGAAACAAAATTGGAAAGGAATTTCGCAAAGAATTACCTTGCGTCAATACCTCAACATCGATTTAATACTGTTGGCAAATATCGATTCGATACTGTTTATACTATGATTAAATCGTATTGAAGGATGAACTCAAAAAGCAGGCAACTCATTGATGACATTTATACTTGGGCAGGAAGAGTATTTGTCACAGTGCATTTTCTTCTGAAGCGTAGCTCAAAAGAAAAAGATTAGGATTGAAACAAAAAGCGTCCATACTTCAGCTTGTATTTTCAGAAACATTTGTATGGGAGAACTTTATTATTAACCTTGTTAATCACCTTCTCGTTAATCAAGAATCAGAAGAAATCACTGGAAGAAGTTGAAACAGGGTATTTCAAAGTTAACATTGAATACTTGCAATTGTATATATAATAGTTTTCCTGTCAAAGAGATCTTTTTGGTAAATGACAGCCAGTAGAATGAAACACCATTGCTTCTCCTGACAAACACTCTATACACTTCACTACTGTTATCTTCTTATCACATGCATGTACTCCTGTCGAGCCTGATTACAATCAAGGTATATTGGAGAATAAGACAGTATAGACACTGCCCAATGATTTGCACTGAAACGAGGACCAGACTTAGATTGATTACCACACACCGTACTGACCATTGTCAGAGACTGAACGTGGCAGATTGTCAGCACAACACTCATATACGTGGGTTTCACCGGACCTGCATCACTTTGGGGTTGAATCTCACATTAAGCTGGCTTCAGGGTCACACAATGTAACTGAAAGTCCCTTTAAACCGACATTCATCGTGGGTAACTGTTTAACAATTCCACCAATGTGAAGTGGTAAATGTTTATAACCCTGTTAACACACAGCTGGCTGATGGGCAGTGTTTCTATACACCTGAGGATGGCAAAGACCTTCACATTTCTATCCATGAAATGAAACAAAATTGATACTGTAATCTTGGCAAAGTTAAATGAAAAAAAAACATTTAATACAGCTTTAAATGAATAATAAGATATTATTTGTATATGATATAATGTATATTTCAAAACAAACCTGTTAGTTTGAACTCTTACCGTTTTAGGATTGGTTGTGTAAATTGTGTATCAAAGGAGGGGGAAAGCATTTGTACACACTTGGATTCAGTTACGACCTGATTTTTTACCATAATCTGATATGATGCGCATATGGTTTTCTGTATTATAATTTGTTCTGTATCTCTTTAGCCAAGAAATTTGATATTGCATTGAATTGCTATGAATTATTTAAGCATTTAGCGTCATTTTCGGATTTCTTCAATTAAATTCTTAATATGGTACTTGGATTGGTCCAAAACGATCAAATGAATCCACATAACACCTGTTCTTAAGTCTCTTCACTGGCTACCAATCAGAGCCAGAATTGAATTCAAGGTCCTGAGTCTTGCCTACCAGTGTTACCATCTTACGGCTCCAGAGTACCTTGTTGAGCTAGTCACCAAGCACAATCCTTCCAGAATGTTAAGATCGGCAGATAGACACCTTCTCACTATTCCTAGACAGAAACTCCGGGCATTCGGGTTTCGCTCCTTCAGCTATGGTGCTCCACAGTTGTGGAATCAACTCCCGACTGAACTCAAAATGTCTCCCTCCATTGACTCATTTAAAAGTTCCCTGAAAACCCATCTTTTCAGAAAATATTACGATCTATAACTTAACTTTCCAAAAATTTCAGCCTCGTTCTAGCATAACCTTTGCTTTGTAAATATTTGTAAATATGTAGCGCTTTGAGCATGCCTTATGTGTGGAATTCAGCGCATTATAAATACACATATTATTTATTATTATTATTATTATGAAACAGTTTGAGGGATTTTTGTTTGTTTGTTTCTGACACTGACGGGAAAAGAAAGACATGACGGGAGGAGAATGTCACCAAAGCTTTTCATCTTCAGTAAAATACCAAACAGTGTAATGTAATTCCGCTAACAGTTCCACGTGCAATAAATGTCCGAACCACTGCATTGTTATTCACTGGATTGGTGATGCTATAAATATTTCTCAAATACAGAGCTCTGAATATCTGAATATTCATACATAGATCTTGCTATGAAACCGGTCACTGGTCTCCTGAGGGTAAATCGTAAGGAGGATAATGACCAAGTGATGGTTTTTGAACAAACTCAGTTAATCGATATATCGGCAGCTTAAAGTTAAACTTCTTGGCCAATTTCTCTTGTTTTGTATTTGTGGTTCCGATTAGAAACTCCCCTGCACAACGGAACAGAAACAGGCCAGCAACAAAGCTTCTTATCTTCCAGACCATCCGCAGTTTATTTTACGATCAATGCATGTTCAATGAGAGTTTGTTGAAATCCACGTTAACCTTCTTGGTGAGGATTTTGAAGGCTGATACTTACACTTCTCACAGAGGCTCTCTGTCTCATCGATTTCGAGTAAACTATTGAAGCAGTTGCCTAAAACACCTTAATACTGAAAACAACACGTTAATAAACATACTAAATAAGTATTGAGTCAACCTGTCGTCGCTACATACGTCCCTAATGCCCCAGTGAGAGTTGTCTTCTTCCATTATGAAGTATCTATATCTTTGAAGTTTCATCCATGAAAAACATCCTCAATGAAGGCGTTTTTAATTTCCCTAAAAATTACAAAATCTAAAACTACTCATGTTTCTGATTCAGACACTTTGATGCTCTGAAGAAACAAAACTGGGTTGGAGGGTTGTAAATACGATATTTTGTTTGCAACCAAATACCGTCTGCTGAACAGTTGAAAACAAATGGAAAAAAAAGATCAATCCTCATTTGAAGATTGAAACATAATTTGCCATATGTTTCCTGCAGACTTACACCACACAAGACGCTGGGAGAAGTTTCTTGGTTCTTGACACAACATATTATATTCATTCGAGAGAAAAACGTTCGATATCTAAGAGGGTAAAAGTACATGAGGATATTGGAGCTTACGAGATGCTTTGAGATGTGAGTAATCTCATCTGCAGATGTGCTCCTGGTAGTCTAGTGTTGTTCGGTAAGAACAGAGATGAGAGATATAAAGTGCATCGCGACGATACAAGTACTGGATGTATCTACTTTCACACAAAGTAATTAACTTTTCACTCTAGTTCAGACCCATGAAACATTAAACCATGTTCCGTAAAAGAGAAATGACGACTCATTCTTGACCTCTTTGGTAAGTTTATTAAAATTCCCCTCTCAGATGTTGAGAACTCCTTCAACAAAAGACATCATTTGCAGGATACATGTGTCAAAACTGGATTAATGTTGGTAAAAAATGATTACTTTCAGTTCCTAAAATATTTCAAGTATGATCATTTTACGTAACAGCTATGAATATGATAAAAATGAGTTATGTATTCATTTCTGTATGATTTACAGCACCTGCTTCCGCCATCTTAAAACGGATCTGGCGATAACATAAATATACTTTAGGGGAAACGGCCGTGTAGCCTGTCAGAAAGTAATATGACAAAACATGAAGTATAAGTCTCTAACATAATGTTGCCAGAGATGTGACACATGGACGTGTTGGCTACCCGTAAATAGATTGGAAACAATAAGCAATAAATTATCGTACAGTTTCTACTTCTCTAAATAAAAATATCATAGGAGGGTGAGTGAGTGAGTGAGTTTAGTTTTACGACGCACTCAGCAATATTCCACTATATGGCGGCGGTCTGTAAATAATCGAGTCTGAAGCAGACAATTCAGTGATCAACAGCATGAACATCGATCTGCGCAATTGGGAACCGATGACATATGTCAACCAAGTCAGTGAGCCTGACCACCCGATCCTGTTAGTCGCCTCTTACGAGAAGCATGGGTTACTTAAGGCACATTCTAGCCCGGATATTCACGGGTATCACAGGAGGGAAAATAGTACGATGCAATAAACGTGCTATCATTCGATGCTGCGGATATATCTGTGTATTTTCACTGTTTTTTCGATGGAACAGTCAAAGTAACACCACATGCCTATGTATTGTTATGTCTATATTTTGTAACGTACACGATAGTCTGTTGTACATGGCAAGGTGTTCAGTCTGTCAGTAGCAGAATGTCGCTATTTACGCATTATTAACCAATATGCTATGAAAATTACACGATTGAACAGTGTAGCTCGGTGATTTCAACAGTAACCTCGAACTTAAAACACACAACGTTCATATCCTATACAACTTGCATTCGTCCGCCATTTGACATAAATTAACGCCAAGTTAAAACGTATTTAAGAAAGAAAAAGCCCTTTATCATTCGACAGAACGTTTGCAGGTTTTCAGATTAGTTAGTGATCTTTACTTTATCTCTAAACCATACACGTATTATGACACCACGCTATAGGCAGTATGTGAGAAAATACATAAAAGCTAACGTCTCGTTTCGTGAAAAACGTCATAAAGTCGTGATAATAATACGCTCTTCACGTCACTTGATGACAGATACATCATATAAGATATTATATTTATTACATACTTCCAGTTTTGTTGAATTAAACTTGAACAATAATAATACGCGAACAATCTTCCAATTGTAAACTAAAGACTGTTGGCTTCTTTGTTCAGGGACACAGATAAGACTGTGCTTGCTTGCTGACCAAATTCATTTACATTGCCATTTATTGTGTTGTGTGAGGATACTCGACAGAAAACTGTGTTTAGCCATAAAGAAGTTCGGTCAAACTGTTGTATATTCTACACATAACCCGTTCAATTATGACATAACCACTTCTACTTGAAAAGTGTGTGAGTGATAGGGCATAAATTGATAATATATATAAAATATGAGTCCAGATATTTCTTCTTGGCGAATCCCCATTATATCTGCACAAGATCTTTCTCCGTTCGACGGCTCTTCAGGTGTACAATGAAAGCTAAGTGTGCATTAGTTTTCATTGTACACCTGAAGAGCCGTTGAACGGCGAAATATCTTGTGCAGATATAATGGCGATTTGGCAAGAAGAAATATATGGACTCATATTTTATATATTTATTGCTTATACACCTGCAGAAATCACTCTGTGTGTGTGTGTGGACCTTGTATAGCAGGTTTTAAACTGAAGACCTCAGAAGTAATTCCCATCCACTTTCCATCTACTAATGCAAATATGTTATTGTATATGTTTCATAACGCAATGTTCCTCTTCTGTATAATATGTTTCAGAATTTCATAGAATTTTACAGTCAGGGCCTCAAAGGGACGTACCAAACAAACAATGACATCAAGGATAAATCAAACTTCAACGCTCATATCACTGGGCGTGAAAGGCAAAACAGTAATAAAAAAATTGTGAAATCAGTGCTGCGAAGTAGACTTTGGCAGGAGATGGTTTCGGTTTGATGGCTTCAAATTCCACTGTCGATAGGTCAGTAGCAGTGCTCTTATATCGATGTAAGTTCTAAACACGTTACATAGATTTCTTAACTTAGTTAAGTGCAGGCAAAGCGTTTCAATATGAAAGTTTTTACTAATGTCCTCAACTCGTAGTTTGCAGTGCATCTGAATGAAACTGGTCATAAACGATTACGAACTGTGACGAGCAGTTAGCTATATCAAAAGAAGATGAACAGTTGGGGATATCAAAAGAGCGCCATATTGCTATTGATGACCAGAGAAGTATGTACAGAAAACAATTCATTGGTCCTTTCTTCTCAGGGTCACTTTGATGCATTGGCTGCTTTTATCATGTGATTAAACATGATTCCTGCTGTTAAAGAAGGGTTTTTGAGAGCGTGAAGGAGATGGTTGGAAAGTACAGGAAACTTGTGTATTGAAGCAAAGGGGTTAAATTGATCTGTAGACAGAATAAGGGAAAAACGAGCGCCCTTGATCTTTAACCCAGATTGATGGAAGTCAGGGAATGCCCTTGGGCTTTGAACTTGAGGACATTAAACTGGCATTCAAGGCAAAACACACACACTCGTTGATTATAGTACAATTAAAAATGTGTGACAGGTGATTCGTATCACCAACCAGTCTTTTAAGCCAACGCATTGCTAAGAATTTCAATATGAGCTGGCAGTGTGTACAACCACCACCAGCTGAAGTGATGACAGAAATCCTGCTGTGAAGCCGTACCGTAAGCACAAGCAGAGGTACCGTCAATCCTCCCACGAGGTGACCAAGCCGTGGCTCTTGGTGTATTCATGTCTTAAACCTTTGTAAATACTATTGTAGTGTTACCACGTGTATGGTATATTTGTTTTTGAATATTCATGATTCATTAAATATAGAGCAGTGTGCAGTAGGACATATATATGGAAATCCACAAAATAGTAACCATGAATTTCCCTCCGACGCAAATCAACGTTTTCGTCTTATGTTTGTTCCGGTGCCAGAGTATAGCTAAGTTGCGCCAGTTCATTTTGCTTTCGGAGCTGTTATCTACTGTGTACATGTACGTTCGACTTGTCACCTCCTCCGTGGTGTAGTGGTTAGAGCGTCCGCCCGGAGAGCGGAAGGTCGCGGGTTCGATCCCCGACCGCGTCAAACCAAAAGACGTTAAAATATGGTACTTGTTGGTCCCTGCCTGGCGCTCGGCATTAATGGGTACAACAAGGACTGGTCGGCTCGGAGTCAGTATAATGTGTCTGAGTGGGGTATTCATGCTTCACTGCGGCATGGTATCTCAGTGGGCTAGCACTATAAAACCAGCTTCAGTCTGGGCTAGTACAAGCAGCCGCACATACACACACACACGCATGCACGTCGTCATATGAGCGAAATATTCTCAAGCACGACGTAATACCCAATTTCACCTCACCTCACGTTCGACTTGACAGCTGAAAGCAACAACAACAACAAAATTGCAAAAATAATCATAACGACAAGAGAAAGTCTAAGGTTGGAAGTGATAACATCACATGCTTGTCTCGTCAACGTTTGCTAGAAGCTTTTTTCCGTAATCGGAGTTGACTGTTGATTTCAACGTCATTTTGACCAGCAGAGATTTCGAATTCTTCTAAAGGTACCACTTATCGCATGTTCAAAACTGAATTTGTTTCCTGAACTGATTTGACATATAACGCCTTTTGTTTAGAACTTCGTGTGATAGTTTACCTAAAGAATTAGGTAGGTAGCACAAAATTACCCAAAACGAAAGAATATGTAAACTCTGTGTCATGTGCGATGTTGCAAATGAATTTCATCACATTTATCGTTGCCCTTTCTTCAAATACCATCGGAAAACATATACCCCAAATTCCTATGTTAAAGTACCCATTGTTTTAAAATTTAAAGAACTGTTTTGCTGCAAGTATACTGTACTTCATTTGCCGCCGGCCCGAGTATCCCAGCCTGAACGTAATAAACGTTCTGGTCTGTTCTGAGGAAAGCATGAAATTATGAATGTCTCGGACGTTCAACACTTTGGTGAAACCCACGAGGTGTTGTTTGGTGATGACAAACATATTTATAAGCGTAATCAGGGAGACCAGAATTCAGTGAATTGTGAAGGTGACTGGGCCATCCTTTCCCTTAGATAACTTTAATAATTTCAGTACAAGCCTAAATACAAATGTACACTTGCTGTAGACTGCTGTTGTAGTATTAGTTCAATATTTTGCTGTCATTGACAATTACTACATTTACAGCATTTTCTAGTACAACATAGCAATACCAGCAATGCCAGATTGCGTGCACTTCTGTCATACGAATTAGTCAACGTCATCGATTTTGTACAATAACGGACGCCACACGAGTATCACGTGATTGACAAAGCCAGTATTTGCTATCACGTTCGTGACAAATACAGAAAAACGTGAATTATGTTGACACGACACGTGTTCATAACAACCTGCGGGACAGAATATTATTCAGAAATAAGATTGCTCTAATTACTCCACTACATGAAGTGATTGTATATCCGAATCATTCGGATCACATTAAAAATTAAAACATCATAAAACAGATTCCTATTGACTTACGTAAAATCAGAATAATTTGAGATTGATCACCGAAATCACTGATGACACACAGATTTGTCGAGAAAAGCATGTCTGACCGGTAGCATTCACCTTTCACACAGTTTGCATTAAAATATATATTTTTGTTGCAATGACATATATATACAATCACAACCAATTTATGGACCTGATTTTGTTGATACTAAATGTGATATTTTTCATGACGATTTTTAAATCCCATGTCAACACTAAGTTCTTTACTTTCCTGAATGTACTAAAATGTTTCTGGGGTGTATATCATTTCTCTTCATGATCTCTTAACAAATGCGAATACACAGATCGAAGACACTGAGACAACATTTCCTTTCACATGCCCCTCTCTGTAAACATCAGAGAATGACAAAGTGTTTCCTTATCATCACCGCATCTCATTTCTTCACGCTGTCACTTTATATAATAGTCATGTCTACTTAATTAGCTTATTAATGATAATGTTTGCATTCCAGATACTGATACGGCTTGGGGATATGACTGACGAGATCATTGGCGAGAGTATAGGTGAATAAAGAACATTTATGTATCACCAAAGCCAACATTAAATTTCATATGAAAAGAAAGTAGAAGCAGTCGGCGGCGGCTAGTTAAAAAACTGTTACAGGCGGGGGGCATTTGTATCGACATACGGGCAAGGAAAGGCATAGCACAAGGACAGCACGTGGTAACATCGAAAATATTTGGTTTTATCGGCTTATATCGACAACTGGCTATTGACAGACAGAAAAATATTTTTGTTGACAAACTTGAGTCACATGACAGACCAAGTTCAAGAGGACTTTGATGACGGTGCTAGAATCAATCGTGTTCCTTCTCAGAGCAAAACGCCCATGTCTTCTTTTCCTGTGAGATAATGATTATTAAATAAATCTCGCCCAGATTAGTAAAGCGCACATTTCCTCCCCCAGCAAGGATCGACAAACGAGTGCCTATTACTGGCAACTCGACAGATCAAGTAATATGAAAGGCTTTTTAGGCATTGATACAAACTGACATGTCCAACGGCCGGCGTGACAATTCAGATAATCTTGTATTACAATGTTCTTGGATAATCTAGCATTAGAATGTGCCTGGTACAGGAATGTCGAGTGACTTGTTTATCTATGAGACCTTAGAGGCAGCTTTTGGTCCAAAGGGACTTCATCGTGCGAAATGTAAGAAGGAAATAACTCACAATCTGTTTGGTGCGACTGAATTAGTTTTGGATCTCGTATATCAATGATTGTTCTCAATTCATCCCCTGCCAGAACCACTGGGGGGAACAGAGACATGGATGTCCATGTCGGTCAGAACATATTGGTCAGTATTTGTCATATTATAAGTTGTTCACTGGTCACGAGGGGGGCATGGGTTGATGTACCCTCGATGTTTGTTTATGTCCCCTGAGCCCTTCGTGGGTACATCAACCCATGGGCACCGAGGGACCAGTGAACAACGTATTTATCTTACCGAACACCTTAATGTTAATTTTGAATTGCTTGAAGCACAGGTACAAATCTTTTTGTAGCCATCACTAGAAATTGCTGACACGAAAAACAGATCTAGAGTTATCTCCCTTCCATCGATTTGCATTCGCAAAACATCGGTAATTTCCGTACATCATACGTGATTCAATGTTATTCGAGATAAAGAATTACTACCACAAGGTACAGAATGAGTTGACATTGACAGCGGGGTACATTGAAATGTTACTCGCTTGTAAGCGGGGTACATTGAAAATAATAGAAGAGTGCTCAGCCAATCAGAAAGCGACATTTATGTTTGAGGTAAAATAAAAAATATTAGACCTCAGCTGCGCTGGATTGAGACTTGTGGCTCCTCGTGATGAGTCTTGTGTTCAGCACATCACTATAGAAAACTATGTCTATGTTTATTATACCATTCTCAGTGCGATAGAGACCAGCTTTCATTAACAATATCATCTTTGTATACAAGCATACACATAAACATATCTGACACACAAATACTACATCCAGTCTCTAATAAACAATATCACATTCACTAGCAGTATGTGTACTTGGCTAAGTTTCTGTTAAACATATTCAAATATGAAGAAATTGTTTACTTTTTATTGGTTTTGTATTTCATTATATTTCAGGTTGAGTTACGTTATTCGATCGACACAAGTTTGGTTCTCTGAAGCAGGCATTAAAGTGATTTGTAACATTTTTTAGTTTTCAACTTTCCTCGACGCTCTAGTGCCCTTTAACAGTTCAAAGGATTACAACGAATGCTAACTGTTAGAATCAGTCTGCGTAAGGAAGGGTCGTGACACACGACTTGAATGAGTTGTGAATTAGGGCCGAAGTGGTTGGGTTTTTTCCGTCAGTGAAATGAACACATTAATGCCTCTGCCATCTAATGGGACTAGTAATGGACGAGACTGGGTTACACTATCAGCGGATGCTTTTTTACAAATTTTGAAACACATTGACCTATTTGAGTATTTGTCTAGAAACTTTTATGACTTCATCAATTTTGGGGAGATCATGTCCTTAATGTTTCAAAGAAATCGATTCATCTTACTTTTCCAAGTTGATTGTTTATTTCATTAGTATTAAAACCATTTCCAAAATCCGAGGAAATCTCTAAGGATTCCGGCCAGATCTGGTGCCTGAAACTGCATTGACAGCGCGGACTGCATGGACAAAAAAGTCCTCGCATGTTTATGGGATCCGTTAATTGAGGATGCTTCCAGCCAATTTATTGAATTAACCTCTCACGGCAAAATGCATAGGTGAATCGCTTTGAAATTGTATTTTTCAAAGATAAAGGAAACTGGAATAGCATGTTCGTTTGAGTGAATGACAATGAGTTGTGAAGAAATATCTTGTGTCAGAGTAAAGTCACGGATTTGGTGGCAAATAAAAATTCAACTCAGTCTTAAGGTGAGGTGAGGTGAAATTGGGTTTTACGTCGTGCTTGAGAATATTTCGCTCATATGACGACGTGCATGCGTGTGTATGTGTATGTGCGGCTGCTTGTACTAGCCCAGACTGAAGCTGGTTTTATAGTGCTAGCCCACTTAGATACCATGCCGCAGTGAAGCATGAATACCCCACTCAGACACATTATACTGACTCCGAGCCGACCAGTCCTTGTTGTACCCATTAATGCCGAGCGCCAGGCAGGGACCAACAAGTACCATATTTTAACGTCTTTTGGTATGACGCGGCCGGGGATCGAACCCGCGACCTTCCGCTCTCCGGGCGGACGCTCTAACCACTACACCGCGGAGGCGGTCCTCAGTCTTAAGAGTCCTCCGAGAACATAAAACACAAGAACGTGAACTGACGAAGCAATTACACGTCTGAACTATTACACGTATGATTCTCCACAGGGTCTGTGAAGACGTGGAGATAGATAGATGTCCCTTCCCTAATATACGAGTACACACAAAGAATAATCCGCTTGATATACTGTATATTTTATCCCACAAGGCTCAGGGATTAGAGATCGGACTGGTTTATGCAAGGGACATTTCATGGCATTCTGCAAGAAGTGCAAACTGGGTCTTCAAAAACTATTGTCCGTCTTCATTTAGCTGACCACAAAATTAAGGACGATGGAAAAGAAAAACTGAAGTTTTTTCCATTAACGCCAAGCTCGACATGGAAGGACCAGAAATGACTGTGACGTAAACCCTACCTACAGTGGTACTACAAGCAGTATGTGTCTTTGTATACTATATAACAATTCCAATAAAAACATATCTTTAACAAACAGGACAAATGAGAAACAGATCTATTTTATAAAAAAATACAATTATATTAATATACTCATGCCAATAATGGTTATAATATGGAGGGGGGGGTGACAACCATTATTAACAATTATAATTATAATTTCCATCACTTACTCACTCACTCACGCTTGATGTTATACTCGAAACAAAAACACAAAGTGATCTTACCATTAACACAACACTAACTCACATGCTCTATCACATGTTTTCTCCAGTAGTAGCCTTGAGTGTTCCAGATCACGACTTGAGCGAGTCAGCAATCGAAAAACAAACCACAAACAGAAACATAACCAAAAGAGGCTGATCTCATGTGATTCCATGTTGGACCATTTCACAAGGAGGAAGCAACACCATAACCTGCTTCAAGCTTCAAACGAACACGAGTTAATTAACAAGCGGGCAGGGAGTAATAACCGCGCCAGTCTTAAATCAACAGTGAATCTCATTCGGCAAGTGCAATTTACACACAGTAAAATACAAACATGCCTGGAATTTAACAGGTTTAGGAACTGTATTTGTCACAAAGACCCTTGCTCAGAAACAAATTTGGAAATGAATTTCACAAAGAATTAATTTGCGACAATCCCTCAACATCGATTCGATACCGTTTACAAATATCGATTTGACACCGTTTACGCTATGATTAAATCGTATTGAAGGATGAACTCAAAAAGCAGGCAACTCATTGATGACATTTATACTTGGGCAGGAAGAGTATTTGTGCATTTTCTTCTGAAGCGTAGCTCAAAAGAAAAAGAGAAACAAAAACGTGCATATTTCGGGTTGTATTTTCAGAAACATTTGGATGCGTTTACTTAATTGTTAACCTCGTTAATCACCTTGTCGTCAAGAAACCAAACCAAAAGAAGCACTGGAACTGATTGAAAATCGGATGTATGATCAGGATTCAAGGGAAAGGATGGCATAAGGTAATAGATACACCGCCTTGTGAGTGGTTCAGGGATAACGGGCCACTAAAATGAGGACTAGGATGATCAGAATGGTACCGTTGGATTGGTTACCACTCACCTTACTGGCCATTGTCAAGGACTAAACTTAGCAGACTGCTGTGAAAGTGCTGAAGGGTTTTCAAACTGATAAATGTGGTCTTTGTAAATTCACCGAAATTACCGGATTACTAGAACCATCTTGCCTGTCAAGTGTGAATCATGCATGTCAGTGTCCCATTAGGACAAAAACACCATCTTAACATATTCATGCCAGAGGGTCCAAGCCACGTTTGTGGACACGAGTCGCACACAACCATTCACCATGCAAGGTTGCAGCACTCGGATGTGCCAGAAACTTACGATCCTGTGTTCGAATCCAAGCTTATGTTTTTTTCGGATTGTCAGCACAATACTGATATACGTGGGTTTCACCGAAGTGGTATACGTCTGGCTCCTGCAAGGGCGGTGGGGCAGCCTGGTGGTTAAAGCGTTCGCTCGTCACGCCAAAGGCCAGGGTTCGATTATCCACATGGATACAATGTGCAAAGCACATTTCTGGTGTCCCCCGCTGATATTACTGGAATATTGCTAAAAGCGTCGTAAAACTAAACTCACTCACTCACTCACTCATTCTAGCTCCTACATCAATTTAGTGTTTCCTCCCGCTCTAAGCTGGCATAGGTTACACAATCTAACTGAAAGTCTTGTCAAAGCAACATTCGTCGTGGATCACTGCTTAAAATATCCACCAATGTGAACTAGCACTGGATGAAGCGGCGTGTTCCAATACTCCTGAAAGTTGGCGTAGGCCTTCTGCTGACTTTGCTGTCCAGGAAATGAAATCAAAGTCTTTATGTAATCTCGGTAGAATTTGAACTTTTGATAACAAAAATCAATGAAACGTTAATATTTAACTCTGAACACAGCATCGAATAATCAGTCCAAGTCAATTGCCAAGGGATTCAGATACATTTCTTTAATTGCAAGATGTTACAATTTGTGTTACGTCTCCAGGCAGTTATTGCTAATGACGCCAGTGCGTGTAGAGTATTAAGCGGAGAAAAGTCCTCACAAATAATAAATATGAATCGTCGTCGGCGTCGTCTGTGTTCAACCTTTCGTAGTGGGCGTTCTTTAATTATCAAACTGTCCAAAAAGTGATATCCAATGAAATCACAAGGCATTGTAATGTATATCAGATGCTCGCCATACAAGGCATTATGTGTTTCAAGGGCGAGGGCAGCATTTCACCGAGCTACGATTCACTGTACAGTTAAGTCCACTTTCACGGGATAGTGGTTCACAATGTGTTACTAGCGACATAATTTTTAAAACACTTTGACATGTTCAATATACACCCCTGTTCTTTAAGTATAAGAGTAGCAATGCATGAACACATCTCTTGCTTTCACTGTTTCTTATGAGCGGAGAAGGCACACTAGCGCCAACTAGATCTAAACTGTGATTTGGTGAGTTAAGATTTTTCGACACATCGGCAGTATTGCAACCATATATTCACTAAAACCAGTTACACATGTATAATAAATATAGTTTCACTATAAAACATGTCGGCAAACTTCAGTAACACAACTAGAATATCACAGATACAGATTTGAAACTGGCATGTAATTGTAAAATGATATCACTATTTAAGACAATACAATAATTATATAAATGGGCTATTCATCGCCAGCAACTGAAGGTAGATCACCGTACTAGGGACCACGGTTACTTAACGAACTTTTGTTACTGGAAGACATGTGAAACGTTTTCCTCCATCTGAATGTCAATTGTGTTACATTTGTTATGCTGCTACTATAATTCGAACGAAGGCGTAATGTTCAATTTGCCCTTTTGACGACTGACGTTTAATTAGTATCAGACTCGTCAGAGTTGATGGGAACGTTACGTGATTTGTAGATTTGGGATTGGATGAGATGTGGTTCACAAAATACATATCAGATGAAGCCGGCCTATTTGATTTATGTTATGAACATGAATTGGGTTCATGAACATAATCTGTCATCAACTGACACATTTTGTCATATGTTTACTGGCTGGTGTTAGTTGTAACATTCAAGATAAACACACTGAGTTTGTTTCACAAAAGTACCCAAGCACCCCACCTCTTTTCTCCAATGCGCACGCACGCACGCACGCACACACACACACACACACACACACACACACACACAGACACGCAAAAGTACCCAATAGCAGCCATCACCACCCCTTTTTCTCCAACGCAGGCAAACAATTCATATCACATCCGACAATTTGACATTGTAATCGGATAATCACACCTCAGCTGCATAATGGAACACGTCGAACAACAAGATCAACCCTGAATGGCAAACGCTAAATTATACCGATGACGTCGTCTTGATCCCATTTCCATTTTAAATACGTAATATAAAAAAAAAACTGCCTCAAAGTATAATAGTTGTCCAGCACCCACTTGCACAAAGCGCTACGACTGCCTCAAGTCTGTGTTAGAGTATGCGAGTTACGGTCATCGTATCACTACGTTTGCTTTGTGCATGTGGGCCCAGGTAATGCTGCCTCGGAATGGCGTTATATTTTAATATTGTAACAGTTGTCATTTTAAGGACAGCAGAGCAGGTGTTTTTACCATTACCTAATTCAAAATCTTGGCAGTTCTAATAGTGTTGGCGTTTCGTTTCAAGAAAATACATCTCTTCACCTAAGAAAAGTTTAGAACGTTTTAGAAAAGATAATAATACATTGTAAGATTTATCATGTTCTTATTGTTCTGGGAAAACTGAAGACGAACACCATTTATTATTAGTTTGTGATGCCTTCTCTGCCTGCCGAAAGAAATATTTAAAATGCTCTAATGATACCCCACAAACTATATATAATGTACTTAATTCTATTAATGCTGATATTATCAAATCTGTTGCCATTTTGATGTTCATCCGTAAATCGCATGTAAAACCATAATTTCATGTCACGTGACCAATAGTTGAAATTGTGCATCTTCAATTGTACTTTGGGCCACTGGGCCTTAACTACTGAATAAAACCTGTCTGTCTGTCTGTCTGTCTATTAGAAAACGCACTTACTTGTTTGTGCACGTGGAAGATAATTCATGTCCCAACCTCGAAAGAACTTCTTATATCAGGAAGAGGAGGCTATCAAGGGCAAAAAGTGAATATTCACAGAAGGCGTCCGATGAACACAAAACATGTAAAAAAAGAGACATCGTAGAAATTAGAGCTGTGACAATAACTTGACATTGCTTAAACCTCATTGAGGCTATCAATTAAGCATTTTATCTTTCAATTTCGTTTTAAAAGTCTTTCATCTTATATACTTTTTCTGAGAACAAATAATTATATTTTTTCTTTCTTTCTATGAAACAAAACAGCTTTGATACGGCCTTGTCTAACGCGAAACAGATAGAATCCTTTCGTTAAAGTAAAATTAACTGCATTGTATCCTTTAGATAATGTTTTCTTTACAACTAGTGTTTTAGTAGAGCGTAATGATTGCTTTGATGCACTAACCTACCCACCTGAAGCAGGATGAGTGAGCAGAAACGTTATTCCAAAAAGGCTAAGTTTCAGCAATATCGTGACGAGAGTTAATATTACATTTATAACAAATACGCGTGATGGTATAAAACCCTGTCGTCGAAGTGCAGTATTACAAGAAAATTAGCACATGTTTAATTTAAACTAGTTAGAGAGCAGTAAAATATTAAACTATGAATTAACAACAAGATTAAAAAAGAGCAACCAAAGTTAAGCCATCATGATAGCGGCCGTGGGGAGTTCCCTAAATTCCTGTAGGCTGTTAGCAACTGTGGTATGTTTTAGCCATTTATCTAAAATGTACAAAATACTGCAATAAAAAACGATGACAGATATAAATAGTTTTTGAATGACGTGGGCCGTACATGCTCCTTCGGTTGGGCAACAAGTTTACAGGACTGCACACACACACACACACACACACACACACACACACACACACACACACACACACGCACACACACTCACATGCGCACACACACACACTCACACACACACACACACACACACACACTCACACACACACACATCCCCAATCCCACCCCCACCCCCTTATCAAGCTAAGGCCACTAACAATCTCAGTTAATAATCATACACTACCGATTTGCAAATGTTTTAAATTAAATTTCTTTCAAAAAGCACAATATATTAAGTCTGAATGAACATCAATAAAAAGGCACTTGACTGTTTTTAAAGTGAAATATATACCCCGATTAAAAAGTCAATACAGTCAAGCAGGACATGTTTGACTTTGATTCTTTCAACACACGTGCTCTGTGCTGGGTGTTCGAACTGGCTCACTTAACCTATGCCCTGTTTAAACTAATTGAGGAATTCAACTAAAAAGAAGTAGAGCTATAGCGGGAGATGATTTCAATTTGACTCTTTCGAGTTCTGCCAAGGAGTCAGTGCCAGTGCTTGGTATCGAAGGGCTCAACACTTAAATAGTTTTGTTAACCAATGTAGCTGCAGGCTAGGAAGTTCACCGTGAAAATCTGATAAATCATGACGGACAGGGTATTTGAAAGAAATTGGGCATACATGTTTACGAACTAGGATTAGCAGTTAGGTATATCGAAAGAGGATGAGCAAGTGGTTGTACCAAGAGGGCCCAATATAGCTATTGATGGTCAGGGGGAAAGCTCTACAAATATGAAGGAAAAACAATTCATTGGTCCTTTCTTTTCACTGTAATACATTCGTTGCTCTTATCAAGTGATTTAAGCATGATGTCTGCAGCTGGAGGAGGTTTTTGAGAGCTTGAAGGTGTTGGTTGGAATGTACAGGAGTTTGTGTGTTGAAGCCAGGGAGCTTGATTGATGCGTTCTCCAGTTAGTCGACAGGTCAGTGAGAAGACGAGTGTCCTTGATTTTTAACCCAGAATGATGGAAGGAATGGAATGCCCCATGGCTTGGCAGGGCTTTGGACTGAATGACATTACATTGGATTGCAGGGTCAGCAAGCACAACCCTCTTGAGTATAGCAGAGGCCGGATGACTTGTACGTTTGATTCGGTCGTACGTATGGCATTCCGTCATCTGTGAGGGGAGATGAAATGGGGTTTAACGTCGTACTTGAGAATATTTCGCTCATATGACGACGTGCATGCGTGTGTATGTGTATGTACTAGCCCAGACTGAAGCTGGTTTTATAGTGCTTGCCCACTGAGATACCATGCCGCAGTGAAGCATGAATACCCCACTCAGACACATTATACTGACTCCGAGCCGACCAGTCCTTGTTGTACCCATTAATGCCGAGCGCCAGGCAGGGACCAACAAGTACCATATTTTAACGTCTTTTGGTATGACGCGGCCGGGGATCGAACCCGCGACCTTCCGCTCTCCGGGCGGACGCTCTAACCACTACACCACGGAGGCGGGCTTCGTCATCTGTATGTTTTAGTCATGTATATAGCTATGTACGAATATATATATAGTCACTTATACGGATCCGCTTTACTTAAGGACAACATTTACAACTGTATATTGTTTAGGAGGGCATTGCACAAACCTCTCACTCACGCTGTTTATTCATGTAAGTATTAAGTAAATTGTTTGTACACACGCATGGACGCACGCACACTCACATACACCACGGTGCCTAGAAACCTAGAAACACAATCGGGGCAACAATTGATTGAATTGATTAATTGAGTGTTGTTTAACGCCGCACTCGGCTCTATTGAAGCTATATGGCGGCGGTCTGTTAATAATCGAATCTGACCAGGCAATCCAGTGATCGACAGCATGAGCATCGATCTACGCAATTGATTGCATTTCCGAATCAGCCGGATCGCAATATAATTTGAAGCGGCAGCACCAGTGAATATGCTCGACTTTCATCCCAAACAGATTCCACTTAAACTAAAAGGCGACATGGATCTACGAAAAGTAGTAATGATTCTAGGCGTACGTGAAAAGATTCACTCTCACAATTGGCATTACAAAATACATGCTTATTGCGATGACGACCTGGGAACAAACCAGGCACTAAAGATAAGAACCGGAAACGTAAGCGCGTCTACAGGAGTTTTTTTAAACTAAAAACGTAAAGGTAATTATAAATTCGACGTCAAGGCTTACTTCCTTGAGTTCCTGCTATTCGTTCCCGGTGTATATCTTTTCTTTTCATTATCATTGAAAGTTGTGAATTCACAGGTCACAGACACCAAGACAACATTCCCTAGCGCGGTAGCAAATGTCAATGAGAATGATCAGTCACGCCCATCAAACAATGACAACGTGTTATCTGATCATCACAGCCTCTTATTTGTTTTCGTGTCTTTGTTATTAAAGTCGTGTCTTTGTGCCAGTGTTAACATTTGGATTCCAGATACTGACACAGCTTGGCGAATAAAGCCGTCAACAGAAAATTTACTTGTTTTAACCTTTTGCTTATACAATCATTGAAACACGGTGGTTGCACAAAGCTCCCCAGATCCATAGCTACACAGGCAACACATTTCTAAGGTCGGTTGGTTTGTTGTTTAACGCTGCACTCAGCAATATTCCAGCTATATGGCGGCGGTCTGTAAATAATCGAGTCTGGTCCAAACAATCCAGTGATCAACAGCATGAGCATCGAACTACGCAACTGGCATACGATGACATATGTCAACCAAGTCAGCGAGCCTGACCACCCGTTAGTCGCCTCTTATGACAAGCATGGGTTACTGAAGATCAATATTCTAACCCGGATCTTCAGGGGTGTCAGGGACTGAACATAGCAGATAGTCAGCACAATGTTCATATAGTGCTCAGTTCTAACCCGGATCTTCAGGGGTACATTTCTAAGGCATGTCGTTCAGGTGTCTGTAACAGGACAAGCACATTTCATTTTCAAACTTACAAACAAATTATAAGTTATGAGTGTCCAAAAAGAAGTTCTAGTGTATTTCGAGAACACCTAACACTAAATGTAAAGCAATTATATATCCCGGATAGCCTCCACAACGTTAATATTGTGGTCTGTGGTCTACTTTCAAATGCTGAATACACAGAAGTGGTGTTCCGATTAATTGAAATTAATCGAAGATTGGTCGCAGTGACCAAACGACCAAGCAATCGATCACAATTTCTCATAATCGAACATTAACGATTTTGGAACAACTGTTTTAGTCTTTAAAAAACTTGACAATCTTGGAACTTATCATAGAAGTTGTCAGGGCCTGAAAACGTGTTTAATTCTTAGAAAACTCACTTCACTAACTGAAAATCCATGACTGAATGTTTCTCTAAGACTCAAGGAAGTTTATGTTCATGATATATTAGTCATCACTTTAAAGTCCCAAGTTGCATCATGTTATACATATCTGCAATAACAACCTGGATAGGAAAATCTGAAAAATGACGCTAACCAATTTTTTTCGATGATTGTTCGTTGGTAATGAAGCAATCATCAATTGTGAGATTTCAACCAATTCCCAACACTAATACACAGTACGACAAACAGGCTATGGCGTATGCACCTGTGGGTATGTAATGAAGGCAACACATCACATATCTTCTTATATACTTAACTGTGAGGCTTAGTCTGGTTTGTCAACGAAGAACTCTGCTATTCATCAGGATTATGGTCCAAAGTTATCCTAATTAGACACAAGCGGAAACGTGCACACAGATAAAGATCAATGTCTAAGAGCAACAGTTCTTCAATGTATCGATGGAGTAGTGTTATTTACACAAAACAAATAGGAACGTTAATCTCCATGTGTGCTATGCAAATTATTGTGGTAATGTATGTTAAGACTTTGGCATTGAATTTATTTCAAGATGTTCTGTATGGGTCACAAATTACATCAATACTTTAGATCTCGTTTTAGAAGTTCATATTGACAACCGGTTATTGATAGACAGACAAATAGTTTTGTTGACAAACTCGAGTCACGTGCCCTTAATGTTGACAGAATTCCTGAGTACGGTAATAATGGTGCTTAAATCAATCATGTTCATTCTCAGAGCAATACCTTCGCGTCTTCTTTTTCTATCAGTAACGATTATTAGATAAATCTCTCCCAAATTAGTGAAGAGCACATTTCCTCCCCCATGAAGGATCGACGAACGAGCGTCTATAACTGGCAACCCGACAGATCATGTAACATGAAAGGTTCGGTGTTTGGTGTTAGGCCCTTCGCGTGCTACGACCAGCGTGACAATTCGGATAATCTAGTATTAGAATGTGCCTAGTACAGGAATGTCGAGTGTTTGGTGTTAGGCCCTTCGCGTGCTACGACCAGCGTGACAATTCGGATAATCTAGTATTAGAATGTGCCTAGTACAGGAATGTCGAGTGTTCGGTGTTAGGCCCTTCGCGTACTACGACCAGCGTGACAATTCGGATAATCTAGTATTAGAATGTGCCTAGTACAGGAATGTCGAGTGATTTAAAATGTTTATCCATTAGACCAGCTTTTGGTCCGAAAAGTCATTTTCGTGAGATATATGAGTAAAATGTATGTCAGTTTCTGCTTTTCGGTGCCATTTCAGGGGATGATATATGATTATGATATTTTACCCCCACCAATATTTGCATCCAATACTGGATGTGTCTATACTTATAACAAAAACAAAAGGCCCGTGCTAGTAGCATGTAATGTATAAATAAATATATTCTAGTTCAAATTGTGGATGTTTAGAATTTTGTAATACTTTCTCTGAGAGATTTGTCACGTCAAATGTAAAACAGTTCTTTATTTTTCTCTTTTTCTTTCTTTTTGTGTTTCTTCATGATTCAGGATTTGCTACGTAGTTTTCATTTGTTCCTCTGAAGCAGCCGTATAAAGTGATATGAAACAAATTTTAGTTTGCAGGGTGTGTCTACGCTCCACGAGTCCTTCCCCGATCAAGGAATTACCAATGCTAACTAGGATGAGATGATAGGATGCACTAGGATCAGAGTGTACTTTTTTACGTCATGCCTTTACTTTTCATGCCTTTACCATCTTATAGTACTAATGACGAAGACTGGGTTACATTCTCAGGTTATATTTTTTTTCACTTTTTAAACACATTGACCCTTTTGAGTTTTTGTCTGTGGATTCTGATGGCCTTGTACCTGAAAACAGAGTCCATTTTTTTCAAATATTTTGAAATAATCTATCCATCTTTTTTTCTTCTAGATTATTCATTTCCGCCTTAGTATTAATCAACTAATGTGTAATTAAATGTGATAAAGATCAATCCCATAATCAGAAAGAAAAAAGAATCAGAATAAATCGCTGACAGGTCCGACCAGATCATGAGCATGTGACTATTAGTGAGTGAGTGAGTATGGTTTAACGCCGCTTTTATCAATATTCCAGCAATCATGTAACTATGAATCACCATCATGATGATGGTAAGTCAAGTAAAATGGAAATCTTTCAATAATTCAAAACGCAACCTCTAATACATGCTATAGTAAAATAGTTCTGAAATTGCATGGATCATAATGGAAGTATTTATAAGGCATCCGTTAATTGCGGATGTTTCCAACCTATTTATTGAATTAACCTCTCACGACGTAATGCAAAGGGGAGTCATGCTATGAAACTGTATTTCTCAGAACTGAGGTAAATGAAAGAGGTGAGGTGAGGTGAAATTGAGTTTAACGTCGTGCTTGAGAATATTTTGCTCATATGACGACGTGCATGCGTGGGTATGTGTATGTGCCGCTGCTTGCACTAGCCCAGACTGAAGCTGGTTGTATAGCGCTAGCCCACTGAGATACCATGCCGCAGTGAAGCATGAATACCCCACTCAGACACATTATACTGACTCCGAGCCGACCAGTCCTTGTTGTACCCATTAATGCCGAGCGCCAGGCAGGGACCGACAAGTTACCATATTTTAACGTCTTTAGGTATGACGCGGCCGGGGATCGAACCCGCGACCTTCCGCACTCCGGGCGGACGCTCTAACCACTACACCACGGAGGCGGTCGGAAAATGAAAGAAACAGACAGCATATTCACTGATCGAATGACAGCAAGTTGTGAAGAAACATCTTCTGTCAGTGTAAAGTCACGTTGGTTGCAAATAAAAATCCAACTCATAAGAGTACACCGAGAACATCAAACTAACGCAGCAATTATACATTTTCTTAACAGCACCGGGATTGTGAAGACGTGGATGTCCTAGTTCCACAATGCAGGACGTTATACAACGAACAGTCCGCGTGTGACAGGTTTTATTCCAGTAGGCTCAACAATGATAGTTCCAAACTTGACCACGTTTAATGAGGTCGGTGATAGTAAAGGAGGCCTTTAAAGGCCCCTGGAGTAGTGTATAGGTTATCAGGTCAGTGCTGTGTATGAGTTGCGCTGGTTCCTAACACAGCATCCTTCTTCACAAGGTTAATTCAATGACATTAATGTATGACCTATGAAGGAAGCGAGGTTAGTTTTTTATACTTATTTTATGTTTCGAATGAAATGAAGAAGACGACAAAAACACTTCATTAATATGATAATCCTCATTAACGCTGAGCCATAGATTCAAAACACTAGAAATAGCCATGACGCATACCTTGGTGCACTTGTACTCGAAGAAGTTTGTGGCTCTGTACAATGTGTCACTATATACACGTTTTTGTAACATTGAACAAAAATAACAAATAAAACTCGTGCTGCTTTATCAAACCACTCAATGTCAAGAGAGAAATATCAACCAGAAACAACATAAATCTCATATGATGCCATGCCAGAACATTTCACAAAGAAAAAAGCAACGTGATCATATTTCGACTGCTTCAAGCTTCACAAACTTAAACTACTTGAGTGAGCCAACAGTGTTTTTCACTCTGTAAGTTACACATTAAAAATACAAACATGCTTGGAAGTTAAGAACTTCAGGATTTTTTTCTGGCACAAGGACTCTTGTTCAGAAACATATTTTACCAAGAATTGATTTGCATCAGTCCCTCAATATCGATTCAACGCCGTTCACAGATATCGATTTCATACTGCTTACACAATGAGTATGTATTACTGAATGGTATTCTCAAAAACCGGACCACACTTGGTAGAAATTGTTTTAGTAAGCGAGATCTTACCCAGCAAACTATTCATACCGCGCCCACCTTCCCGACAATGTGATCAGACAATTACACTTCAGTTGTGATAAATTTGAAAACATTGAGCAACAAGCCAAGAATTACAAATAAGTTACACCAGAAATGTTGTCGTCATCGTATTTCCTTTGACAGCAAGTAATTTGCGAAAACACCGCATCTTCAAAGTATCAAAAGCGTGAAGGGCGCCTTTTGTGACCATTTCAAGAAGCATTACCTCTGAATCTCTTTAATCTGAAACTTCTCAACGATTGTAATGTTTTTTCTACTTTCCGGGAAAGCAGAGACTTCATTCAAAAGCTTGTCTGTTTTTACTGAACTGATGTTTCTTCTTTTAAAATATATCTGTTCACTTAAACTTTTCTTTCAAGAACACGACGCTTTAACTAGTGGTTAGAGAAACATAACAGTCTGTTCGCAATCCCTGCAAGTGAAGGTCATATCCCAGTCTATTAAGAAGTTCTTGCATCAGGTAGAAGAGGCTATCATGGGGAAAACTGGCCTTTCACGTGTGGCTTACAATGAACACAAAAACATGTCAAAGACGAGATGTCGTAAGAAGTATAGATGTGACAACAGCGTGGCATGGCTTAAATCTCATTGAGTAGCAAGTTCCGTCTTTCTTAATCTCAGCCAATTAATTTAGCGTTTTTTCTGACCATGTCCTTTCATTATCCCTTTATACTATACATTTTCTATGTGATAAAAATGACATTTTTTCAGTCTGATTTAAAACAAAGCAGTTTGATAGGACATTTGCCTTACATGAAAGAGATAGAAAGCGTTGATGAAATTGAGATGGACATTGAAAACATTGTACCCCAAGAGGCTATATATTTGTTACAATGTTTCTTATAAGTAATAGTGGTTGTTTTTAGTTTTATGAGTGGTTTTATAGTGGTTTATGTTTTATTGATATTGATCTTGTACCTTCGGGTGCTTAACAACATGTCCTGTACACGTTCATTTCACCACATATGTACAATGTGAATGTCCGTAGTGCTGGAAGTAAAACCATAGTCACTAACAACCATTTTTAATGGAGATAATTTAATTGCATACTGGCCCGAGTTGCTTCTGGCCAATACGAAATTGGTTATCCCTGGAGACACAATGGCTGAAGCTGCAGCTACAGTAGCACTTAACAGGTCTTTGACACCACTTCTGATACCGTACACCGATCATGAAGCTATTATTAGAGGTTACACCGAGGACTTTAAGCAAAAGAAGAGGACAACTGACTTGAATATAAGTACATTAATTGCTAACAAACATCTTAACTAAATCTTAACTCACTCACTCACTCATTTATTTGTCATTTAGGATATTGCTGTTTCGAATTAAAGGTTTCAATCAATGATTTTCATCGCGACACTCTTGAAACATTCGACCCAAATAACGATCAACGAAGAAGAAAGCGTGCAGAAGTTCCGTCAGCTACACCCAAGCCAGCTCCAAAGGTCGATGACGCGTGGATACAAAATCAAGCAATGCATGATCATGTTCTTCCAACTTCTCAAAGCGTAATGAAGGACGTGATGTTCATACATACTGACGAATGAAGAAACAATTCCAGGTCTCGGACGGGACGAGCTAACGACCATGCCACAAGGCTTCACAGCAACTCTACAGCAATAAAACAGAATCATTATAACGCAATGGAAGTGTAATAGTCGACTTAATTGATCGCCAAATGCAGTTCACGGAAGTCAATGGGTAATCTACTGCAAAACTATGTGGCTTCCATCGACAATGATATATTGCAATAACATTACAAGAGTGTGACACGTCTTACGTTCTTGTACATAGCCTGTCGTGTCTTTCTGATTTGCCTCGACGGAGATAAAAGCTTACTTGATATCAGGGAGAACAGACCTACATCAACAATTAGGGTCATGGGATGGCATCCTGTTAATATTCTGTATGATTACATACCGGAAAAGCAGTTGACCGATCTCATGGTTCCATCACATCGTGGAGCCTGCAGGCAATTACCGTGTTAGACCAGATAAGATTATCAACGCTCTAACTCCTTAAACAATTTATGAGTAAGAGTGGATCAGAATGGGAAAATTGAGGTCAGTTAATGCAACGAGTTTGCTGTTCAGAGTGGATAAAGCAAGTCAACCACGTCAGTTAATGTTTTTGGCGATGGTGGGAAAATTGAAATGACAAATTTGTGGTTTATTCTCATGAGAAAAATAGTGTTTACAGAAGATTTACTGCGTGTCATGGGTTGAAATTTCAATGAAAATGTTGTAATCTGTTGTCAGTCGATAAAGTTTATGCATCATGTTTTGCCATGAATTCAGAATCCACTGACCTTATACATGAGATGTGTAGAAATCACTGTGTTAGATTGATGTTTTCCACCACGATCGTAGCATACCATAACTCAAGGTGATTTGCTTTAAGAGCTCTTCTCTTGTACAGTTCAACATGCACTATTATGAGAACATACTTTTATTGTGTAAAACAAAACGTCCATTTGATTTTAATTATGTTTTATCAATGTATCAATAAACGTTGAGTGTGTTATAGGCATCGTCGTGAGGAATGTTTGAGACATCCTATGCTCTCCTAAAACAGTTATGATACACTATGAGGAAACATTGACTTCATGAAAGGAATCGGCTATTTACAAACATGCTAACCCATGATGACTTCGATATTGCTTGCATAAAACCCCTTTATAGAGAATAGTAACTTCACGGACGGAGTCACTTCAAACACAAAATGAACTGTTCAAGCGGTTTAACTTTGAACAGCAACTCTTTCGACGGCCAACAACGTTGACAATGAACGTCCTGACGTTGCACGTGTGGTCACAGAGTTCATTGGTCAACAGGACATTCGCACACATCCTTGGCCTGCTGTTACGACAGGTACTTGCTCTTCGAACACTATTTGATAAAATACAACATCTTTGCCACTGCCTTCAAAACCAACAGGTGACGCTGGTCTAGCCTTCCTCAACCACCTTTCAGTCTGAGATGAGGTTGACAGGGGACGTGTTGATAGTGTCATGATGAATTCCTCTTTAAAGAACAGATGCACTGCTCAGTTTCACAATCTTTCTATATTTGTGTCGTATACTAATTCCCTAGATATTCAGTGATACATAGGCAGTCTTTACCACTAGTGTATACTCAATGTCACAATACTGTCAAAGTGTCCAAATTTACCTTGCTCTTAGTGAGTAGACACAGATTACAACAAGCGATATTTTATATAGGTTGAAACCTTACCCGTCTTACATTCCAGGCTTGTCAGATTGAATTCAAGAAAAAAATAGTTTTTTTGGGTGTGACAAACATAAACTGTTATCAACATGACTCATGCAACATGTCACCATAACAACCGAAATTGGCATTGACTGACACAATATCTAAATATCTGGGACTATAGATGTGGCATATTGAACTGTATGGATTTTACCGCACAATCGAATTACATGTATAACCAAGTTTTACTGGAAACAAAGCAGTCTGGTGTTCCTTTGCCCAACAAACGTGATGAAATAAAGATTTAACAACAGTTAAACAACAACACTATTCTAAAGGTATTTGTGAAACGATATATCTGTGCTAAAATAGTTTTACGGTTGAAGATTGCAATATTCAAACAATTGTATCAGAAAAATGTCAAATCGGAATGACATGAACGAAAGATTGCTGGTATAGGAAGCATGACAGTAATATGGCAACATGACATAAGATCAAAAGGTATAAAAACATGCACTTCAATTAATACTAACCGTATAGCATAACTATCATAGAGCAAAAATTGTTAATTTGAAACAGAAAAGAACTTGATGGAGTGACGTTTTCAACATAACGGCCGTGGTTGATAAAATATATTACTAGGTTATTGCAATTCACTTGGAGAGTACTTGATTCACCTAACTTGTAACAAAACCTAATGATAGATGAATCGATTAGAAATTGATTACATGTATTTAGATGTATAGGTTTGAGAGTGGGAAATGGATGGGGCTTCAAACAGTACCAGGAGCTGGTAGTAGTGATTGATGACTGGATACATGTCTGAGAAATAGATAGGTGAGAAGTCAAGCTGTCAGTATTATAGCAGCGCCAAGATGCAGTAAAAGACCTCTTTTATTGACAAACATTCCATCACACTGGCAGCGGAGAGCCACAATTATATCACAACTGTCTGGTGAAAAAACACACGAGACTTTGTCTTCAACTCAGAAGGTAGCCAGAACGATATCAGGTAACATTGTGGAGATAGACAAACACAGCAATTAAATACTACTTAGTAAAATGTTGTCAAATTCTTTTAATTACTTTTTAGTGAGCTATTCATTGAACATATGGTTCGAAGACGGAGGCGATTCAATAAATCGACAATGTCCCCAAAAGGCATAGGAAACTGCTAATTCTACTATAACTTCTGTTGCTAAAATTGTTAAGATTAGCTCATTCTTATGCGGAAACCTCAGAACAGTACCGCGAAGGTTTGTTTTGCTGATGGAATTTCTGACACTGTTCTCATATTGTCCCTGTAACCTGGTTTTTACCTATGCTCATGAATCATGACACGATCCCAACAATGTAAGACCCTGGAATTAATCAGCTCTCGATATTTTGTGAGAAAAATGGGTCACCACATATGCCTGGCAGGCTCACAGTGCACATCGATTCTACAGAGTGTTTCTTTTGCGTTGTTTGAAAGGCATCCTTGTTAAGACATTCTCCTTTTTGTGTACGCACGTGCGGCATGTATGTATCTACTTTTATTTTAAGTGTCAAGTGTGAAATTAATATTTCGCTTATTTGTACAAACACAGCAAGGTCATTGACCGAGTGAATGTCATTGTGACCGAACTATCATCACAAGAAAACCTAAGATGTTTCAACTGTATGCGTGCAACTTTATATGGACAGATTTACTCACCTGAAATAGCCAGTAAAGACAGTGAAACTGCGTCATCCGTTTTACCAAGAACTATGCGTTCAAATTCACAATAACAAAAATAACTATCTACGGGTATACATTTGAAAATGATCAGACATCACTTAATAATTCATTTTTAAGTCGATGTTATGATGAACCGCTAAAAGTCAGGATCGTCACCTTGTCCCAATGAAGTGTGAGATAATATTAACACTTTTGACACCATCACAGCCATGTCACGACGGATGACGCCAATGATATGTTCAACTATTCTGCATAAGCAAAAATATCAGCCTTAGGTTTTGAGTTATCGAGCTGATGTTTAAATAACGATCCACCACCTGTACATTGATCAGCGAACAGACACTTTATGGCGAAAACGTACTGTATTCAAAACGGTAGCCTTGTTTTACAGGCCGATCTCAAACACATAAGAGCCAACACCACAAGCTTGAACAAAAAATGTGTTTTACATCATCATGCAGGTAGGCCTACTGCTTTCAATAGAAGACTTTTCCATTGCCAGATCAGGTTCAAGAAGGTCAGTGGGTAATCTGTGGCACCACTTGACAACCTCTTAAAGAACACGCCAACGACTTCGACCTGTAATTACAGCAGTAACAAAGACGCAGTACCGTCTCTCTAATTATATACACCAGTCCTTGACATGCTTTGGTTTTATGACCATGCGAAACGTTTTGCTTTGGTAAGATTTACTGCGTGACCTGAATCAAAGTATCCCTTCACATGCCTGAAGTATTCTGTGGCAAATTAGAAATCAATGATGGACAAAAGGAAGCACCCTCGAGGGAGAAAGGGTTCTGGTCTCGCCCCGCTTCTTAAACGGAACAATGAGGAGACACATGGATATTATCCATCACTTTGATGACCTTAAACCAGAAGTGTGACGTCGTCCTGTTGTGGCTAGGCTGATAATGTTATAATTTCTTAAACTTTGAAGCATCATAAATCATGCATGATGGAGGTACAATTCAAGGTGATGATGTCTTCATGGTAATCCTCAGTAGCACGTGTAGATCACCAGCTGTGCCCAGCGATTGTGATCGTAACCGATGTCGTTCCCTGAAAGAACCATTTAAAGTGTTTTGTAACAAATCTTAGTTCTAAGCCATGTTCCGACTGTCCTTTCCTTTTCAAGGAATTACTGCCAATGCCAACTGTTAGAATCAGCTACGTGAGGAAGGAACGTGAGATTAATTAATGCTCATGAATAAAGGTGGTTGTTGTTTTTTACGTCTTCAAAATGACCACATCAATACATTACCATATACTGGAACTAGTAATGATCGATCTGGGTTATTCAATCAGCTGATACTTATTCCACATTGTTGAACATACTGACCCCTTTAAGTTTTTGTCTCAGGATTCTGATGGACTTAAAAGTTTTCTAAATGTCGTGAAGCAACCAAGTCTTTCACACCTGAAATGTATTTAAAAGGAGAGTTGAACTGAAACCCCATGAAGGGAAGCTATTGAAAGAAAGAATGAAAATTATTATCATTTTTGCTGTTCTAGCCATGTCTCAATCCGCCCCAGGGATTCTGGTAGGGGATGAACTGGCAACAATCATTTATATACAAGATCCAAAACTAATTCAGTCACACCAAACGGAAGGTGAGTTATTTCCTGCTCACATTTCGCACGATGAAGCCTTGTTGGCCCGAAAACCGCCTCAAAAGTCTCAGGGATAAACAAATAACTCAACATTCCTGTACCAGGCACATTCTAATACTAGATTATCCGATGTCAATTTCTATCGAAGGCCTAAAAGCGTGCCTTTCATGTTACATGATATGTCGAGTTGCCAGCAATAGACGCTCGTTCGTCGGTCCTTCGTGGGGGAGGAAAAGTGGGCTCACTAATCTGGGCGAGATTTATCTAATAATCGTTATCCGATAGGGAGATAAGACACGAACGTTTGGCTGTGAGAAGGACCATGATTGACTGTCGCCAATATTAAAGTCCTCTTGAACTTAGTCTGTTTGTCAACAACTAATTTTCTGTCTATCAATAACCATTTGTCTATCAATAACCCTCTAAAACGAGATCAAAAGTATTGATGCAATTTTGTGACCCATACAGAGCATCTTGAAATAAATTCAATACCATCGTCTTAACTTATTTTACTGGAATACTTTGCAAAGCAGATATGAAGATTAAAGTTCTATTTATTCTGTATAGATAACACTACTCCATCGACACAGTCAGTTAACTGGTTAGACAACAGTTAGACAACACTGTTGGACATCTTTATCGTGTGAACAAATTTCTGCTGCTGTCTAATGAGGAGGTACCATTCTTCACGTACACAAGAGTTCGGTCTTATAAGGTAAAGTCACTCTATACCGTGAATGAACATATTACATGATACATTAAAAATACAATACAAAACATATTTGAAGCTTAGTGTCTGAGGTTTTGTACAGCTCTGATGAAACAAAAATCATGATCTACAACTAAGTAACAGTAATAATCTGTAAACGGAACTACAAATAGAATATATAACATATACAACACAACTTTTCAACAAACTATAAACACATCAGTATCACAATTTCGGATCCTGACCAGGATAAAAGAAATGACAAAATAATATAAACTATGCAACGAAATGTATAGCATTAACATTGTATAGGTAACAGGTGCCATTGGCAAACAGTAGATAAATATAGCTAAGTTAAAACAGAAGTGTTTACAAACATAGATTAGCTAGAATTGTTGAAATCTCTGACATTGTCTGGGACCTGTTTCTTCTAAATATTGGCATAGGCAGGTGATATTAGAAGGAATAAAAGTCAGATTCGCTGAACAGAAAATGGGAACTATCGTTTAAAAATTTCTTCACCTTTTAAACAATTTACTGCTCGTAAATGACTATTGTAAACAATACAAATAATGTTATTTGGCCTCTATATCCAATTCCCATGGTCCCTACTATGGTGATCTACCTTCAGTTGCTGGTGACATATATCCTGTACATATATTGTATTGTCTTCCTAAATATAATAGTTTTAGATTTACATGCTAGTTTTACACACTATCTGTGATACTTCAGTTATTTTATAGTCCTTCGATGACTGGATATTTAACAATTTGTGTTTATTGTGTATGCAAAACTTTTCTCGTCACTATGGGGCTGAAATATTGCCGAGGTGACGGTAATTTTTTAACTCACTCACTATAAATCCAATTACGTATGTAGGATCAGTTAATTATGGATATTTCCAGTCTATTTATTAAATTCTGTCTTACGACAAAATGTAATCGTTAGTCGGAGCATAGTTTGAATTTCTATTTCTCAACGATAAAGAAAATGAAAGGAAACAGTTACAGGTGTGTCAGAGTAAAGTTACGGATTTGGTTTCAAACAAAAAATCCAACTCACCCGTAAATTTCCCCAAACGTTAACTAACGAAGCAATTGAACATTTTCTTAACACCCCCGGCCCTACGAAGACGTGGAAATTGATGTCTCATTCTACAATGTACGAGTGTACCTCAGCTTGTTATAGATTTTATTACACTAAGCTCGGTTTGGTGACAGTACAAAATTGAAAGGAAATTTATCGATTTTAACGTATGCCTTAGGGAGTCAGCGACTGGTTTTTTTAGTTAAGACTTGCTTTACGGGTCCACTGACATGAAATTGAAATAGGAGCAAAACATTAGAGCAGTGTCTGACATTCAGAACACCAGAAGTAGCCATTACAAATACCATTCCCGAAACTGTATATCGTTGCTAACATGTGTTACTCTTCATATAATAGAGGGTAAAAAAATGAAGCCCGTACGAAAAAACTATTTCACGATATAACTCCAACTTGCTTCAGCAAGGAACTGGAACTACGACTTGAGCGTGTTAACAATCGGAAGACAAGTGGCAGAGATGGTTCACTAAATCTTATCTCATGTGATTCTATGTTAGAACATGTCACAAGAAATAAACAACCTGCTTCAAGCTTCACACGAACACGACTTGCTTAAAGAGTGTACAGAGAGCAATTACCATGCAAGCCTTAAGTCTACTTTCTGCAAGTGTGAACGTTATACACGTAGCATGCAACCATGTTTGCCATTTAACAACTTCGGGGATTTTATATGTCACAAAAGCCCTTGCTTGGAAAACTATTAGAAATGATTAAAGAATAAATTTGCGTCAGTTCTTCAATATCGCTTTCATACCGTTGACAATTGGATTAAATCCTATTGAAGGGTGCGCTTAAAAAGCAGGCAATTCATACTGATGATAGTTATACATTGGCAAGAAAATTGTATTTGTGCTCTTCTTCTTATGAGTTGAGCGAAAGGTTTGGGAAAGAAACAAAAACTTGTGTATTTCAGGATTTGAATGTGAATACTCAATTATCAACCTGAATAATACACATGTACGTTACTTTAATCAGGAATCACAATCATCGGAAGGAAACAGTAGCACACTCGGAAAATCGTGGTAGTTCAATGGTAATGCTGAATTGTATTTGTCAGTTAAGTTTGAAAATCAAAGATTTTAGTTTTAAGTAATTTGGTAAAGAGTGACCTTTCCTAAACCTTTCGTAGACATTACACCACCAAGGCGTATTGTTGTTACAGGACTGCATGAATATACATGAAGGTTTGGTTTGGTTGGTTTGGTTTGATATTTAACGCCGCTCAGCAATATTCCAGCTATAAAGCAGCTGTCTATAAATAATTGAGTCTGCACCAGTCAGTCCACTGATCTACATCATGAGCATCGATCTACTCAACTGGGATACGATGACATGTGTCAATCAAGTAACCACTCGATCCCGTTAGTAGTCTCTTGCGACAAGTATGGGCTACATAAAACTAAATCTAACCCGGATCGTCACGGGTAAACTTGGTAAGTGATACGAGCCTATTACAATCAGGATTTGTGTCACCAGAATGGCTCATTAGAATGCGTGACTGGCCACAGTGGAGGACTGAACTAAGCAGAAAGTTGACCTTGACGAAATCGCGTCAGGATGGCCGTCTAGCTCGCATACCTGCAATGCACTGTCAATTCTTGATAGTCTGGGTGCTTACATTCCAATGCATATGCGATGGCCACCCTTTCCCTTTACAATTATTACCAATAATGTTGGTGTCTAGTTTCTAATTGTGTTGAGTATATATGTGCCTAACCAATTGATATACCGGAGTCATTCTCAATATTCACCATCCAATACGAATTATCTTGTCTGTCAATAATGTTTGGCAGCTGTTCCCCACTCGGACTAAATCACCATTTTCACAGACTCATGTCAGAGAAAAGAAAAAGGTACAAGACACTTTTAAGGACAGGGGTGGTCCATCCGTTCCTGACACTACAATTACTGTCAAGAGATTTGCAGAGCTGACTTGCCAGAAAACTGTGTTTCTTTGTTAAGTAAATAGGCGTTGGGCAACCAGTGTTCTATAACGCTCGAGTTTGACGTAAGCCTTCCCACTGGCTATTTTACCAGAAATGAAATCATCCACATTGTGTATTCATGTTAGAATTTAAACTTCTGATAACAAAAATCAATGAAGCACTAATGCTTGAAATAACTCTAAATGCATCTTTGAATAATAATCGAACGCGTCCAAGAATGTTATGGCGCCATGCGGTGTTTTCGGAAGACAGCGTCAACATCAGGACCCACCAACGAACATTTCAGATGCAAAGTTGGTAGTTTATCATCTCTTCAGTTCCTCTTATCTACATAAAACAAATCTCTCTGACTGAGACTTGACGTCAAAGTTATTGGAAAAAGTACAGTCCCAATTACCAAGAGATTCGGAAACATTTCGTTAATTGCAAGATGTTGGAATTTGTGTTAAATTACCAGGCATTTGGTGTTAATGACGCCACTGGATACAGAATATTAAGTGGAGAAACGTCTTCAAATATATAAAATGTGTCGTGGTCGGCGTCTTCTGTATTCAATGTAACTACGAAGTTCTTTAATGATCATCCACCGAACTACAACCATAATCTATTTATCGAACAGGTCAGCGACACTGTATGTTTGAAGGTCGAGGTCATTATTTTGATTTTCCCTGTACAATCAAGTGCATTTTCACAGACTGCTGGTCAATTATGACCAACTTGACATGTTGCCAGATGCAAAATGGATAATAAACATTCCAGTAATTTGAATGTTTGTCTGAGAGGATCGCTGATAGGATGGTGGTAAATGAATTTGAACAGTACAATGGTCAATAGTCTTTTAACGTCAACGTTTCATCGGAGTGATGTAGAGCATATGTGTTTGACGTCATGTTGAATGAATCAATTTCTTTGTTTCCTCCAGAGTTGAATCTGAAGATCGCACATAGGCAAATACATTATTTGCATTACTTCAGTGTATATAGTGAAAACATGTGATATGCTGTACTGCTCTTTAATAAATTATTTACATTGCACAATTTGTGATGGGGTTTTTAATATTCCATACGAAGTGACAAAATATCAATATGAAATAGCCCCACGTATCATCATCAATTTTGTCAGTTCTAAATAAACTGCGCCGGGAAACAATGACAGCATAACATCGTCATCAAACATATGTATATTCACAAAACGTCAACATCAGTACGCTGACACAATGACTTAAATATAATAAGATCATTGAAAACGCACCACTTATAAAAGTTCAGATTATTAAAAGCACGTGTAAGGAATTGATATTCTTTGAGTGGATAATAATAGATCGACGAATGACAAAAACAACAACACAGAAAAGTTCCACAGTCAGAAAGGATCAAACACGTGTGGGGTCAAATCGAAAAGTCAATATCGCGTGTGACCGCCATTTGCATTGACACATGCAGTTCAACGTCTCCTCATTGAGTCAATAAGCGTCCGAATAGAGTTCTTGAGGATGGCATTCCACTTCTGCAGTAGTGCAGCCTCAAGTTCCCGGATGTTTCGCATCTGTTGTCGCCGCGAAAGACTTTGACCAATTTCGTCCCACAAGTGCTCCATGGGGGATACATCTGGCGACTGTGCTGGCCAATGAATAACCTGGATGAGTTGCTAGGCCAGATACTGCATGGAAAGTCTTGTTATGTGTGCCCGTGCGTTGTCCTGTTGAAAAGTATGGACATCTTGGTGGTGATTGAAGAAAGATACGATGTGATTCTGAAGAATCTGCTCACGGTGATAAAGGGCATTAACTCTCCCTTGACAGACATGAAGACAGTCCTGTAATTGTAATTTATTCCACCCCAGACCATGACACTCCCACCACCCAAAGGTCTGTCTGAACCACACACTCATCAACATAACGTTCACCACGTCTACGCCAAACACGTAATCGGCCGTCAGCATTACGTAGATGAAGACGTGACTCGTCAGTGACTACCACACCATGACATTGTTGTAACCTTTACTGAAAATGCCTGCTAGCCCATTGCATACGCTCATTACGGTGTCTGTCAGTCAGAATTGGCCCAACGTAAGGACGTCGAGCATGGAGCCCTGTAGCGTGTAGACGGCGTCGCATGGAGTCAGCGCTGATGATCCCCACGTCAACCTTGAACTAGTGCAGCAGTCCTGGCAGTCGGCAGTGTTCAATCACTGATATGGACACGGCAATATGGCGATCCTGATGGAGCGTCGTAACACGTTGTTGCCAAGGTCATTGAAGGTCACGGGTGCTGCCTGTCTACTGACGTCGTCTATGAAGCCTAACGATGGTGGAGAGGCCAAGTCCAAGTTGTCGGGCGATATCCCTGCTGCTGGTGCCAACCTGAATCATGCCTAGTGCACGTACTCTTTCGTGAGGTGTTAACCTCGGCATCTCTGTCCTCGTTTCACAATCGTTAGTGAAGCAATGAGAATCGGTTCTCATACACCTGCTTTTAATGTCACAGTCAGTATGATTTCAGAATGAAATTCGCGTTTTTTTCATGGCGTGGCTGCATGTTGATGCATTTTGGAATTAAGAGTCATACTGTGGACAGGAATTTGTTTCTAAAGCATTTTTTCAACTGGACACGCCCTTCAACTTCATGTTAGTTATATTCATTGATCATTGTCATGCTGAAATCCATCTTGATGAAAATATGGACAAGTTTAGACTGATGCGTTTTCAATGATGTTCAGTATATAAGGAAACGAGGCCGTGAAACCTCTTTCTTGAGATACTTTGATATTTTATGTGTTTACTTAGCACCTACTCAACAACATGTATTAACTCGAAAAAGCGACGCAATGGTGGCGCTGTAAATAATTAAATCTCGAACAAAATACCAATTCATTCACATCATGACCATCTATCGTCACAGTTGAGATATATTGTCGCAACACACAAAGTAAGCGAGTCTGCCCACTGTGCCCGTTATTAGCTTCTTACTATAGTCACGGAGAGCGGTTGGGTAGCCTAGTGGTTAAGGCGTTCGCTCGTTCACTATTCTCACAGGTTGCCAGAATTTTGAAGAACGGGGAACTCTCATACAGAGAAAGCCCGCGTGTCTGGTCATTCTGACAACGGATATGAGTATATAAGACGATATAGAGGAACTTGATTTTAATCTATAAGTCTAGTCCTACGTGTCTAGTGAAGTGGGTTCTATCAGAACCTATAATTTCTTAAAATATCTTGGTAACAATTCCATGAAAGAGATCAAATATATTGTTCACATCGGTTGTCTTCCCATATATGGTGCCTTGGTATCAGTTAAATACTGTTCAAAGTGATTTTTAACCCAAACAGCTTGCAAAATATATAATCTCTAATGACATAGTACAACTGCGTCTGCTACAACAAATGACATGCAGGTGGATAATCATCATGTATGTTTTGAAATATCATCCTTGGACCCAGATCTAATCCTTATCAATTTCGCTTCCCTGTATCTCTCTCTTGCACACAAGTCCACACACTCACAAACACAAACACGCACACAGGCAAACACACACGCATACACATTATTCTACATAACACTGCCTATCCCTATCTCCACACTACATCCATGCTCTTTTTTAAAAACATCAGTCCATGTAACTTAACTAGCTGGACATCTATTCAAAAACGAGATTATCACGTTCGTTCAAGACACTGAATTTCATATTGTCGAATCTTAAAGGCACCTTTGATAAATTCTCTTTATACAAGCATATTTGGGGGCAATATTGGAGAGAGTTTCTAAATGTGATGACGGAAGAATAAGAACAACTAAACTCCATCACTGCTGAAAGTTAAACACACCATGTTTCTGTTCAATAAAATCTAGCTTTGGAAGATCGTAAAGGATACAACATCAAGTTGTCCAGATTATCCATGCCTGTACAATAAATCTAAATCATCACTGGCCTGCACAATTTCTAAAAGCTCACTCCTGTGACATAAAATAACGGCCGATGTGTTGAACTATGAGCGCGAGAACTGACAGTACGTATACTGCTGGTAAAAAGCAGTTTCTCTGAAGGCAACAATACATACCACCTATTTGCCAATAAATCAGGTAATCACATCTCAAATGCGATAAACTGAACACGTCAGTCAACAGACTCACCGTAGAATGACAAACAATATATTGCACTAACGATATCGTCGTGGTCGTAATTTCTTTAGAACAAGTAATTACGGAAAACGTTGCTTCAAAGCATCAAAGTCGTTGAGGGCGCGTTTAATGACATTTCAACAAGCATCAGTTTGGAATGGCATTAATCTTGACCACAGTAGCAGTAGTCAAATTTCTTTCTCCATTTTACGGGAAAGCGGAGCATGTGTTTAGGCCAAATTCCAAAGCTGATGGTTTTAATAGATTTGACCTGTGGTTTTGAAAAAGTATCTCTTCACTTATAAGAACTTTTGCTTTAAAACCACGACGTTTGAACCTGTATATTAACATGTTGGTGTTCGCACCTGCCTGTACTTACCTGGTTCTAAAGAACAAATGCCACAAGGGAAATACATCAAGGGCAAAAACTGGCCTCTCGTAGAAGGCTTACAATGGACACAAAAACATGTCAAAGACGCGGTAGAAAGCATAGCTGTGACAGTGGCATGACATGGCTTAAATCTCGTTGAGTAGCAACTCGCGTTTGTCTTAATCTCAACCAATCAGTTAAGCCTTTTTTTCCACTATGCCGTTTGTCTCTATATCAGATGTTGATGTATTCTTGAAAACTAGTGTCTCTGAAATAGTGTATTGGTTGTCATGTCTGGTACACTGATCTACCCACCTGAACTAAAAATAAAAAAGACAACGGCCTCACCTGCAGATATATACATAAAGAATGTGAGTGATAAAGAACTACATGTATACACAAAACTATGATAAGAGGGGTGACTTCGACTTTGCAGTGTCATCACTACTTAATCATGTTTCCTGGAAAACATAAATGATTGAATGACAGCAACATTATCAAAGGTATTGAGACAAAATGAATTCTTAATATGTGTTCGTCTTATGATTTGTGTAACTGAATAGTTACATGTATCAGACAGAATGGATACACATCTCAAGATATTCCTCAGGAAATATTACATTGTATTGACATCTTATTCTATATGTACTAAGCTCTTTGCTATACCGTGCTTTAGACATTGTCAACACTAAAATTCAAGCAACATGAAGAAATAATTCAGATTTTCTTATCTTTTCTTCAGATGAAAAGAACTATTTCGGCAGAGATATTTTTATGTGATGCATTTTTGAAGTGATTGTCATGCAATATGTTTACTTAATACGAAAAATATCATACAATGTAAATACTACTATTTGAATGTTTCCCTTACAAAATGTACGGAATATTGCTGAGGGTGACACTAGACAACCAAACCAAACAAAACAAAACCATGTTCACGTGCCAATAAACTGTTGTTCGTATGTTTTATGTGTATTTGTTTGTTTCTGCAAAAGTCATCAGTATCAATCAAACAATGAGCAACGTTATTGATGAAGACTTGTAATTACGCCAATCATTTGAATTACTAAATGTTAATATAAGAAATAACGGTTTCCTCGCGACAGCCTTTAAACGGATAAACTGTGTCTGTGGCCCCATGTCGGAGCAGTATTGAGTTATGCATCTGAAATCAGTACAGTCGATGGTACACAGCCATTGCATTCGAAAGTCCAGCAATAGATTTGAACTGATGTTATAAAATATGTTTCGTCCAAAAAGAGCTTAATGTTCTTCCAATCTAAAGACCCGTTAAGATAGGGGTTAGAACCCATGCTTTTCGAAAGTGGCGACTACCGGGATTGGGTGGTTGTATCCCAGTTCCGTAGATCGATGTGCATGCTGTTGATCTCTGGATTGTCTGGTCCAGACGCGATAATTTACGGACGACCCTCATATAACTGGAATATAGGTAAACGCAGCGTTAAAGAAAAAACCAACCAACCAACTTGGTGTTCATACATTCCGGGAAATGAAGAATCAAATCCAGATTTTGGGCAGGAAAGGCCTGCAGTGAAAGAAGAGAGGCAGTATGGCATCCTGTTGATATTCTGATTACATACCAGAGAAGCAGTTGACAAATCTCTGATGATTGTCTACGTACTTATCAATATCAATCAAACGATGAGCAACATCATAGAACAAGACGGAAAGGTTAACTCAGATCATCACCAAATTATAGTTATCATACCGATTATATCAACCAGTAGATGTTGATACATGAAACAATGTATTTTCATCGCGACAGCCTTGAAACATTCCACCCAAGCAACGATCAACGAAGAAGAAAGATTGCGTCAGTTTCCGTCAGCTACACCCAAGCCAGCTCCAAAGGCCGATGCCGCATGGATACAAAATCATCAGTTTAATAGAGTCAAGCAATGCATTTGAGCCGATCATGTTCTTCCAACTTCTCAAAGCGTAATGAAAGACGTGGTTCATGCATACTGACGAATGAAGAAACAAATCCAGGCCTCGGACGGGACGAGCTAACGACCATGCCATAAGGCTTCACAGCAACTCTGCAGAGATAAAACAGAATCGTTATAACGCAATGGAAGTGTAATAGTCGACTTAATTGATCGCCAAATGCAGTTCACGGAAGTCATTGGGTAATCTACTGCAAAACTGTGTGGCTTCCATCAACAATGATCTATTACAATAATATATTACAAGAGTGTGACACGTCTTACAGATCTGTTCTAGTAGGGAGAACAACAGATTTACTTCAACAATTCGGGTCATGGGATGGCATCCTGTTAATATTCTGTATGATTACATACCGGAGAAGCAGTTGACCGATCTCATGGCTCCATCACATCGTGGAGCCTGCAGGCAATTACTGTATTAGACCAGATAAGATTATCAACGCTCTAAATCCTGAAACAATTTATGAGTAAGAGTGGATCAGAATGGGAAAATTGAGGTCAGTTAATGCAACGAGTTTGCTGTTTTGATTGGATAAAACAAGTCAACCACGTCAGTTAATGTTTTTGGCGATGGTGGGAAAATTGAAATGACAAATTTGTGGTTTATTATCATGAGAAAAATAGTGTTTACAGAAGATTTACTGCGTGTCATGGGTTGAAAGTTTAGTCGAAAATGTTGTAAACTGTTGTAAGTTGGTAAAGTTTATGCATCATGTTTTGCCCTGAATTCAGAATCCACTGACCTTATACATGAGATGTGTAGAAATCACCGTGTTAGATTGATGTTTTCTTCCATGATCGTAACGCAGCATAACTCAAGGTGATTTGCTTCAAGAGATCTTCTCTTGTACAGTTCAATGTGTATTATAGGAACACACGCTTCTTATGTAAAAAATAAACGTCCGTTCTGATTATAATTATGTTTTAGTTATGTAGTTCCTGAACATATTGAAAAAAACGCACGTTTTTAGCTGGTATGAGAGTGCAGGAAACATCAGTTCAAGTGTGAGTTGTGATGTACAAGTGTATGCACTCAGCATATTACTGAATGAAACAGGCTGCTTCAGGAATCTGCCTGAGGAAACTTTATCGCTACCCTGGCATGTGCATACTAAACGGGGAAATCGCATTGTCAATATCGTGCATAATGAGCTTTTTACAAACACTATATTATTATAACCCACAATGACAATGAAAATACCTTGAGTACGAAAATGATCATATATTCACATTACACACATCATGGACTGAGTCACTTGAAACACAAAATAACTGTTCATGTGATCTAACTGTGAAAAGCAACTCCGAAAAGCAATGACCGTCCTGACGTTGCACATGTGGTCACAGACTTCATAGGTCAACAGGACATGCGCACACATCCTTGGACTGCTGTTATGTCAGATACGTTGCTCTTTGAACAATATTGGTTGAAACGCAAAGTCGTTTCCACTGCCTTCGAAACCAACAGATGACGCTGGTCCAACCTTCCTCAATCAACGTTCAATCTGAGATGGCGTTTAGAGGGGACGTGTTGACAGTGTCATAATAAATTCCTCTTTAATCAACACAGATATACTGCTGTTTCAAAATCTTTCTATAAGTGTTTTGTATATTGATTCCCAAGATATTCAGTGATACACGGGCATTATTTTCCACTAGTATATCCAGTGTCCCCAGATTGTCAAAGTGTCAAGATTTACCTAGCTCTTAGTGAGTAGACACAGAATACAACAAACGAAATTCCATTTAGGTTGAAATCTTACCCATCTCATATTCCAAGCTTGTCAGATTGAATTGTCACGAAAATGTTAATTTGTAAGTGACGTTTGCAACATAACGGTTGATAAAATAATTACCAGGTTATTTAAATTCACTTGGAGAGTAGTTGATTCACTTTTCTTGTAACAGAGAGTTTTGACAAAAGCTATTGATAGATGAATCGATTAAAAATAGATTACATGTATTTAGATGTATGGGTTTGTGAGTGGGAAATGTATGGGATTGCAAAACAGTACCAGGAGCTGGTAGTAGTGATTGATGACTGGATACATGTCTGAGAAATAGATAGGTGAGAAGTCAAGCTGTCAGTATTATAGCAGCGCCAAGATGCAGTAAAAGACCTCTTTTATTGACAAACATTCCATCACACTGGCAGCGGGGAGCTACAATTATATCACAACTGTCTGGTGAAATAAAGCCGAGACTTTGTCTACAACTCAGAAGGTAGCCAGAACGATATCAGGTAACATGGTGGAGGTAGACAAACACAGAACTTAAATACTACTTAGTAAAATGTTGTCAAATGCCTTTAATTACTTTTCAGTGAGCTATTCATTGAACATATGGTTGGATGACGGAGGCGATTTCAAAATAGCGGCAACAGCAAAAATCATCAATCATTATAAAACTACATTAAAGCCTTGTGCTAATGAATAATTCTACTACAAGTGCTCTTGTTCAGATAAGCTCATTGTTTATGCGGAAACCTCGGGACAGTGTTTTGCTGAACGATTTTCTGACACTGTTCTCATATGTGTTTGACTTAGCACCTACTCAACAACATGTATTAATTAGAGAGAGTGACGCAATGGTGGCGCTGTAAATAATTAAATCTCGAACAAAATACCAATTGATTCACATCATGACCATCTATCGTCACAGTTGGGATATATTGTCGCGACACACAAAGTAAGCGAGTCTGCCCACTGTGCCCGTTATTAGCTTCTTACTATAGTCAAAACTCAAACTCAAACTCTTTATTCTCTACAAACCGCTAAAGGCGGTACATGAGATAAGCGTATATACATTTACATAATATACAAGACAGCAGCTTACACGATAGAAAGATACAAGATAATTACAATATTTCATTTTTTTAAATGCATTAAATACATGGTTCAGTAATTTAGAAAGGCCTTTAAGGTCGCTTATGCTGGTAGTAGACAAGAGTTTCTTAAAGATGGACAAATTTGGAAATTCTAGGTATTTAGTGTTCAGAGACTGACGTGGGAATTGGAGAAAAGCTTCACATCTAAACAAGTAGTGAAACTCGTCTCCAACAGCCTTTGATTCACAAAGTGGACATTGTCTGTCTTCACGTGGAATGCCCAACCATCGGCCTGTCTCAATTGGTAATTTATGGTTAGATGTTCTAAACTTCAAAATTGGGTAGTATATATTTTTGGGAAGAAGAAGATATTTTTCTAAGATTGGTTGGGTTTTGAAATATTTATAATAATCCCCCTTTGAACTAGAATCAACATTTGACTTCCATTTTTGGAAAAACTGGGCTCTATAGGTGTTTTCGACCATTGAGACAAGCCAGGGCGTAGAACATACAGACGGATTTAGAAACACATAGGATAGACCGCAGTTATCAAGGATATATTTCACAAAACGTAGCCATGGAACTTTATTTGTATTGTCACAGATGTGGTTAACACAGTTATATATAATCTGGGATGGCTTCCAATATGTGTTCTGAGAGGCTAATTTATGCCAATGTGAAATAAATCGCTTATAGATTTTAATACTCAAAGGCTCTCTTCGAAATTCAACTTAAAGCATATAACTTTGGGTGCTATTTCTCAAACCGGAAGCTAATTTCAGAAATTTTAAGTGAATTCTTTCTATCATTTCTAAGTTCTCTTGTCCCCATATTTCTGAGCCATACAATAGAATTGGAACGACCATAACATCAATGCATCGAAAAGGCAATCTAAAGGTAAATTAACATTCCTGGATTTCTTTAAAAGACAATACATTGCTTTGGTGGCGCTTTCCGTAAGTAATTTAATTGCTTGGACAAATCGCCCATTCCTATGGAATTTAATTCCAAGGTAATCGTATGTATCTACAATATTTATAGTTTCAGTTCCGTAGGTAAAGTGGAGTTTCGAAGATTTCGCGGGGCCGCTCCCAAAGATAACAACTTTCGTTTTAGATAAGTTTACTTTAAGTTTCCATTTCTTACAGTAATGAAAGAAGACATTCAGGGATGTTTGTAAATCATTTGGATTTTCGCTGAACAGTACAGCGTCATCTGCATATAACAATATAATAAAATGGTATAAGAGGTCGATGCTATTAGTTTGCGTTTCATATTTAAAACCAGTACAACTACTATCAAGGAGGTGTTGTTCAAGATCATTTAGGTATATCGAGAACAAAAGGGGCGACAGGTTTTCACCTTGTCGCACACCCTCGTAACACGGGAATTCATCTGATATGGTATTACCAATCATTACCCTAGATTTTATGTTGTGATACATATTTCTTATGAGCATGAAAAATCTCCCATCTATCCCAGTTTTTGTTAGTTTATGCCACAACCCAATTCTCCAGACTTTATCAAATGCTTTAGTGAAATCTACAAATACCGTATATAGTTTCTTTTCAGAGAGTTTTAGTATTTGGATCATCATTTGCATAGTAAAAATGTTATCACATGTTGAGAACCCTTGTCTGAAGTCTGCCTGTGTTGGGTTAAGTATATTGTTAGTATCTAAGAATGTATTCAGTCTGTTATTTAACACTCTTGTAAAAAGTTTACCAAGACAACTTAAGATTGTGATAGGTCTGTACGAGTTGGGATCCAGTTTACACCCTTTACCTTTATAGATTGGTTTAACAACGCCAGTAAGCCACGAGTCCGGTAGAATACCCGATGATAGTACAAGGTTGAAATGTTCTAAAAACAGAGGCATAAGTAGATCCATTGAGTCAATCAGAAAATCACGGAGGGCGGTTGGGTAGCCTAGTGGTTAAGGCGTTCGCTCGTTCTCTATACTCACAGGTTGCCAGAATTTTGAAGAACGGGGAACTCTCATACAGAGAAAGCCCGCGTGTCTGGTCATTCTGACAACGGATTTAAGTATATTAGACGATATAGAGGAACTTGATTTTAATCTATAAGTCTAGTCCTACGTGTCTAGTGAAGTGGGTTCTATCAGAACCTTTAATTTCTTAAAATATCTTGGTAACAATTCCATGAAAGAGATCAAATATATTGTTCACCATCGGTTGTCTTCCCATATATGGTGCCTTGGTATCAGTTAAATACTGTTCAAAGTGATGTTTAACCCAAACAGCTTGCAAAATATATAATCTCTAATGACATAGTGCAACTGCGTCTGCTACAACAAATGACATGCAGGTGGATACAGCCTTGTTCAGCCATGTAAATAATCATCATGTATGTTTTGAAATATCATCCTTGGACCCAGCTCGAAAACTTATCAATTTCGCTTCCCTCTATCTCTCTCTTGCACACAAGTCCACACACTCACAAACACAAACACGCACACAGGCAAACACACACACACACGCACACACATTATTCTACATAACACTGCCTATCCCTATATCCACACTACATTCATGCTCTTTTTTAAAAACATCAGTCCATGTAACATAACTAGCTGGACATCTATTCAAAAACGAGATTATCACGTTCGTTCAAGACACTGAATTTCATATTGTCGAATCTTAAAGGCACCTTTGATAAATTCGCGTGATACAAGCATATTTGGTGCGATATTGGAGAGAGTGTCTAAATGAGATGGCGGAAGAATAAGAACAACTAAACTCCATCACTGCTGAAACTTAAACACACCATGTTTCTGTTCAATAAAATCTAGCTTTGGAAGACCGTAAAGGATACAACATCAAGTTGTCCATGCCTGTACATTAAAACTAAATCATCACTGGCCTGCACAATTTCTAAAAGCTCACTCCTGTGACATAAAATAACGGCCGATGTGGTGAACGATGAGCGCCAGAACTGACAGTACTGCTGATATAAAGCAGTTTCTTTGAAGGCAACAATACATACCACCTATTTGCCAATTAATCAGATAATCACATCTCAAATGCGATAAACTGAACACCTCAGTCAACAGACTCACCGTAGAATGACAAACAATATATTGCACTAACGATATCGTCGTGGTCGTAATTTCTTTAGAACAAGTAATTACGGAAAACGTTGCTTCAAAGCATCAAAGTCGTTGAGGGCGCGTTTAATGACATTTCAACAAGCATCAGTTTGGAATGGCATTAATCTTGACCACTGTAGCAGTATCATTTTTTTTCCATTTTACGGGAAAGCGGAGCATGTGTTTAGGCCAAATTCCAAAGCTGATGGTTTTAATAGAGTTGACGTTTCGCTTTGAAAAAAAAATATCTCTTCGCTTATAAGAACTTTCAAATATTGCTATACAACCAAACCAAACAAAACAAAACCATGTTCACGTGCCAATAAACTGTTGCTCGTATGTTTTATATGTATTTGTTTGTTTCTGCAAAAGTCATCAGTATCAATCAAACAATGAGCAACGTTATTGATGAAGACTTGTAATTACGCCAATCATTTGAATTACTAAATGTTAATATAAGAAATAACGGTTTCCTCGCGACAGCCTTTAAACGGATAAACTGTGTCTGTGGACCCATGTCGGAGCAGTATCGAGTTATGCATCTGAAATCAGTACAGTCGATGGTACACAGCCATTGCATTCGAAAGTCAAGCAACAGATTTGAACCGATGTTATAAAATATGTGTCGTCCAAAAAGAGCTTAATGTTCTTCCAACTTCTAAAGACCCGTGAAGATAGGGGTTAGAAGTGACGACTAACGGGATCGGGTGGTCGTATCCCAGTTCCGTAGATCGATGTTCATGATGTTGATCACTGGATTGTCTGGTCCAGGCGCGATTATTTACGGACGACCGCCATATAGCTGGAGTATAGCTGAATGCAGCGTTAAAGAACAAACCAACCAACCAACTTGGTGTTCATACATTCTGGGAAATGAAGAATGATCAAATCCAGACTTTGGGCAGGAAAGGCCTACAGTGAAAGAAGAGAGGCAGTATGGCATCCTGTTGATATTCTGATTACATACCGGAGAGCAGTTGACAGATCTCTGATGATTGTCTACGTACTTATCAATATCAATTAAACGATGAGCAACATCATAGAACAAGACGGAAAGGTTAACTCAGATCGTCACCAAATTATAGTTTCATACTGATTATATCAACCAGTAGATGTTGATACATGAAACAATGTATTTTTATCGCGACAGCCTTGAAACATTCCACCCAAGCAACGATCAACGAAGAAGAAAGATTGCGTCAGTTTCCGTCAGCTACACCCAAGCCAGCTCCAATTAAGGCCGATGCCGCATGGATACAAAATCATCAGTTTAATAGAGTCAAGCAATGCATTTGAGCCGATCATGATCTTCCAACTTCTCAAAGCGTAATGAAAGACGTGGTTCATGCATACTGACAAGTGAAGAAACAAATCCAGGTCTCGGACAGGACGAGCTAACGACCATGCCACAAGGCTTCACAGCAACTCTGCAGAGATAAAACAGAATCGTTATAACGCAATGGAAGTGTAATAGTCGACTTAATTGATCGCCAAATGCAGTTCACGGAAGTCAATGGGTAATCTACAGCAAAACTGTGTGGCTTCCATCAACAATGATCTATTACAATAACATTACAAGAGTGTGACACGTCTTACGTCATGCAGATCTGTTCTTGTACATGGCCTGTCGTGTCTTTCTGATTTGTCTCAACGGAGATAAAAGCTTACTTGATATCAGGGAGAACGACAGATTTACTTCAACAATTAGGGTCATGGGATGGCATCCTGTTAATATTCTGTATGATTACATACCGGAGAAGCAGTTGACCGATCTCATGGCTCCATCACATTGTGGAGCCTGCAGGCAATTACTGTATTAGACCAGATAAGATTATCAACGCTCTAAATCCTGAAACAATTTATGAGTAAGAGTGGATCAGAATGGGAAAATTGAGGTCAGTTAATGCAACGAGTTTGCTGTTCAGAATAAATAAAGCAAGTCAACCACGTCAGTTAATGTTTTTGGCGATGGTGGGAAAATTGGAATTACAAATTTGTGGTTTATTATCATGAGAAAAATAGTGTTTACAGAATATTTACTGCGTGTCATGGGTTGAAATTTTAGCCGAAAATGTTGTAAACTGTTGTCAGTCGATAAAGTTTATGCATCATGTTTTGCCATGAATTCACAATCCATTGACCTTATACATGAGATGTGTAGACATCACTGTGTTAGATTGATGTTTTCCACCACGATCGTAGCATAGCATAACTCAACGTGAATAGCTCTAAGAGCGCTTCTCTTGTACAGTTTAATGTGCATTTTTTAAGAACACACGCTTCTTATGTAAAAGAGAAACGTCCGTTCGATTATAATTATGTTGTAGTTATGTAGTTCCTGAACATATTGAAGAAAACGTTGAATACGTTATAAACAACTGCAGGAGGAATGTTAAAGACATCCTATGCTTGCCTTATAAACAGGCACAATACATTATAAGGAAACTGTGCTTCCATTACAGTAATCCTGGTAAGTTAGCAGTAACTGCAACACTAAGTTTACATGAACTGTTTCACATTCCACTGGGTTGCATGTACATCCGCACGTTTTAGTGAGTATGGGAGTGCAGTAAACATCGGTTCAAGTGTGCGTTGTGATGTACAAGTGTATGCACTCAGCTTGTTACTGAATGAAACAGGCTGCTTCAAGGATCTGCCTGAGGAAACTATATCACTATCCTGGCTTGTGAATCGCATTTTCAATATCATCATAATGAGCTCTTTACAAACACTATATTATTATAACCCACAATGACAATGAAAATACCTTGAGTAAGAAACTGATCACATATGCACATTACACACATCATGGACTGAGTCACTTGAAACACAAAATAACTGTTCAAGAGGTTTAACTTTGAAAAGCAACTCTTTCGACGGCCTACAACGTTGACAATGACCGTCCTGACGTTGCACGTGTGGTCACTGACTTCATTAGTCAACAGGACATTCGCACACACCTTAAGCCTGCTGTTATGTCAGATACGTTGCTCTTCGAACGATATTGGCTGAAATGCAAAGTCGTTTCCACTGCCTTCGAAACCAACAGATGACGCTGGTCCAACCTTCCTCAATCAACGTTCAGTCTGAGATGGCGTTTAGAGGGGACGTGTTGACAGTGTCATGATGAATTCCTCTTTAATCAACACAGATATGTTGCTGTTTCAAAATCTTTCTATGTTTGTTTCGTATATTTATTCCCAAAATATTCAATGATACACGGGCAGCATTTTCCACCAGTATATATTCAACGTCCCTATATTGTCAAAGTGTCAAGATTTACCTAGATCTTAGTGAGTAGTCACAGAATACAACGAACGACATTTCATTTAGGTTGAAATCTTACCCATCTCATATTCCAGGCTTGTCGGATTGAATTGTCACGAAAATGTTAATTTGAAAGTGACGTTTGCAACATAACGGTTGATAAAATAATTACCAGGTTATTTAAATTCACTTGGAGAGTAGTTGATTCACTTTTCTTGTAACAGAGAGTTTTGACAAAAGCTATTGATAGATGAATCGATTAGAAATGGATTACATGTATTTAGATGTATGGGTTTGTGAGTGGGAAATGTATGGGATTGCAAAACAGTACCAGGAGCTGGTAGTAGTGATTGATGACTGGATACATGTCTGAGAAATAGATAGGTGAGAAGTCAAGCTGTCAGTATTATAGCAGCGCCAAGATGCAGTAAAAGACCTCTTTTATTGACAAACATTCCATCACACTGGCAGCGGAGAGCTACAATTATATCACAACTGTCTGGTGAAAAACCACACGAGACTTTGTGTACAACTCAGAAGGTAGCCAGAACGATATCAGGTAACATGGTGGAGGTAGACAAACACAGAACTTAAATACTACTTAGTAAAATGTTGTCAAATGCCTTTAATTACTTCTCAGTGGGCTATTCATTGAACATATGGTTGGATGACGGAGGCGATTTCAAAATAGCGACAACAGCAAAAATCATCAATCATTATAAAACTACATTAAAGCCTTGTGCTAATGAATAATTCTACTACAAGTGCTCTTGTTCAGATAAGCTCATTGTTTATGCGGAAACCTCGGGACACTGTTTTCATTAACGATTTTCTGACACTGTTCTCTTATTGTCCCTCGGCCTGTTGCTTGGTTTCTACCTATACTTATGGATCCTGTCAGCCTCACAGTGCCCATCAGTTCTACCGAGTGTTTCTTTTGTGTCGTTGGAAAGACTACCGTGTTAAGACATTCTCTTTTGTGTGTACGCACCTGTGGTATGTATCAATCTCCTCAATGTGTAATTTTAAGTGCCAAGAGAGAAATTAATAGTACTTCACTTATTTGTACAAACACATCAAGGTCAACGACTGAGTGAATGTCATTGTGACCGAACTATTCATCACATCATGAAGTGTGATATAATATTAACATGGGGCTGTTGGAGAATGAGTGAGTTTGACAGAAATGCCAACTGTGACACCATCACAGCCATGTCACGACGGAAGACACCAATGGTATGTTCAACCATTCTGCATGTGCGAAAATATCAAACCTACGTCTTGAGTTCATCCAGCTAACGCTTAAATTACGATCCATCAAATGTACAGTGATCAGCGAAAAGACACTTAATGGTGAAAACGTACTGTAGGCAAAACGGTAGGCCTTGTTTTACAGGCTGATTTCAAACACATGTATTGTTCGGCGAAACGAGCCAAATCCACCAACTTGAACAAAAAAGGTGCTTTACGACATCATGTAGGTAGGCCTACTGCATACTACGGTAGGCTTTTCCATTGCCAGATCTGGTTCAAGAAGGTCAGTGGGTAATCTGTGGCACCACTTGACATCCTCTTAAAGAACACGCCAACGACTTCGACCTGTAGTTACAGCAGTAACAAAGACGCAGTACCATCTCTCAAATTATATACACCAGTCCTTGACATGCTTTGGTTTTATGACCATGCGAAGTGTATTGCTTCGGAAAGATTTACTGCGTGACCTGAATCAAAGTATCTCTGCAAACGTCGACCTCACAGGCTTGATGTATTCAGAGGCAAGATAGAAATCAATGATGGACAAAAGGAAGCACCCTCGAGGGAGAAGGGGTTCTGGTCTCGCCCTGCTGCTTAAACGGAACAATGAGGAGACACATGAATATTATCCATCACTTTGATGAATGTAAACCGGAAGTGTGACGTCGTCCTGTTGTGACTAGGGTGGTAATGTTATAATTTCTTAAAGTTTCTTAAAGTGTCATAAATCATGCATGATGGAGGTACAATTCAAGGTGATGATGTCTTCATGGCTATCCTCAGTAGCAAGCCCAACCACCATGTATAGATCACCAGCTGTACCCAGTGATTGTGATCGTAACAGAACGTTTAATGAAATTCGTGATCAGCGATTGTCAACTCGAAAGGCGTCAGCAAGGAGCACGCTGTGCTCACTTTGTGTCTGAAAATCTATTGGCACCGTTTTACTTTTCATTCTGTTTCTTAAAATGTCAGTAAAATATTTTATGACATAAATGATTAATTATCTTTATCTGTATCACAAAAACGATGTTTTGAAACTGTATCATGATACCGAATCGCAAAAGCACAAACTGTTGATAAGATCTTCGATACTGTTTTCGGTTCTACATTGAATTAATTAAAAAACCAAGATATTTCATTATTTGTCGTTAATGTTACGTTGTGTAATCGACAACACAGATTTCATTTCCTGAAACAACATTCCAAAGCGTTTTATGACAGTTGCTAGTTCTAATCTAAGTTCCGAGTACGCCTTCCCTTCCAATGCATAAATGTTGGAATCAGACTACGCGAGGAAGGTACGTGACACAACTTGAATTGAGATGAATTAATGCTGTGAATATTGGAAATGAACACATCAATACCTTGCCTCTACTGGAACTAATAATGATCGATCTGGGTAACTCTATCAGCTGATATTTATTCCACATTGTTGAACACGCTTACCCTTTTAAGTTTTTGTTTAAGGGTTCTGGTGGACTTAAAACGTCCCCTTTTTAAATTTGTAAAGTAACCAAGTCTTTTACACTTGACGTGTATTTAATGGGAGAGTTGAAGGGAAACTACAGAGGAAAAACTGAAAAAAGACCTCATTATTTATAATGACGCTTGCTGTTCTGGTCCACATGGACATCCATGTCTCAATCAGTATTTCTGGTAGGGGATGAATTGAGAACAATCATCGATTGAATGAGATCCAAAACAACTTCAGTCACACCTAGCGGAATGTGAGTTATTCCTGCTCACATTTCACACGAAGAAGCCTTGTTGGACCGAAAGCTGTCTCTGAGGCCTCATGGATAAACAAATCACTCGACATTCCTGTACCAGGCACATTCTAACACAAGATTATCCGATGTCAGTTTCTATCGAAGGCTTAAAAGGTCCTTAAATAATCTAGGCGAGATTTATCTAATGATTTTTATCCGATAGGAAATGGAGACGCGAATGTTTTGCTCTTAAAATGAACATGTTAGATTTTAGCACCATTATTAACGTATCCTGAAATTCAGTTAATATTAAGGTCATGTGAGTCAAGTTTTGTCAAACGATATGCGCCTCTATAACGAGGTCTAAAGCACTGATGTAATTCTGTGATCCATACATAGCATCTTGAAATACATTCAATATCAAAGTCTTAACATATTTTACTGGAATACTTTGCAAAGTAGACATGAAGATTAACGTTTCTATTTGTTTTGTGTAAACAACACTACTCCATCGATACAGTGAGTAAACAGTTAGACAACACTGTTAGACATATTTATTTCGTGAGGAACTTTCTGATCTTGTGCCTAATGAGGAGGCACCTTCTTCACGTACACAAGAGTTCGGTCTTATAAGGTTACGTCACTCGAGTTGATATCAGATAAGATAATATAATAATCAATCAACTGTGACCAAGGTTACTACATACCTCCTGTGTACTACCAGCTCATTAAAGATCCCCATCATCGATAATCCCCCATTTATGTATACAACGCATCATCCTCATAATCACCTATGTATGTATATCACAGGCTTCACTTTCCATTGTGTAGTTTGCAGGCTTCAATTGTTAACGCGTTCATCTAAGCCCTTGTGTTGTTATTGTGTCTGGCTTCTAGCCCTTGTGTTGTTATTGTGTCTGGCTTCCTAATCCCCATTGTACTGTACAAACATCTGCTCTAAGTTGTATATATGCTCCTTCATCGATATGCTGTTCATCACTTGCTTGATAACGGTGTTGGAACCTACACCGAAACGTCGCTCTCACAGCAATAAAGAAGTTGTTCATCCAAAAAAATGGTACTCGTCTTCAATACCTAAATTACAATATGGACATAAACGTTGAGACTTATCTATTCCTAACCACCTCCCTTCATTATATTTTAATCGTAATAGACCTCATCTGAACTTAACCAATATATTTCTAAGTCGTTTGTCAATAATGCAATCTAAATATTTCTCAGGAGCTAAAATGCTTTTATATTCACGATAAATACAATATCTGGAGCTATTTATTCAGAGTACAAGTCCAAGATTGGAATAACATATTAATAGCAACATATTTAAAGGCATTAATAAAGGAGGATATATCTCCTACAGATTGAAACATCCATACATAACCAAAGCCATGTGAGAATAAGATATTACGTATATATGATGCATAAGTAGTGTAACCACAGTTAAAATAATATAATTGCATTTTATATACCTTAAGTGGGATCCGGTTTTCATGCATATCTAAAACTCGTAGCCAATATCTTAATGTTTCACACATTGCGTTAATATAAAGCTGATACCTGCCGCATTCCCCATATACAATTGCATTCGGGGTTTGTGGGTTAACATTTAAAAATCTTTTACAAGCAATTAAATTAACTTTTTCTAATTAAGCAAATGTGTGCATACCCCATATTTCTATAATAAGATTGGTTGTATTGCGTGTCGAATATTTTAAAGAAAACATTACGGTTTACCATTCCGACTTTACTAAGATTAATAATAACTTCCATTAATGCACGTTTACCTCTCGTCGCTAAATCAGCAAAACAGCTGCCCATTTAATGATTTGAAGAATATAATACACCAAGGTATTTATAACTATTTACTACTGCAGCTCTTTTTTAAAAACCACTGTTCATGCTTAGTTAAGCGCCGACCCCTTCGAAAAACAACAATATTTGTTTTATCAAGATTCACCATTAAACCGGAATGTTCTGTGAAATCACGTTATATGTTCAGTTGGTTTTGTAATCCAGGAACAGTATCCGATACAAGTACAACATCGTCTGCAAACATGAAAAGTAGAATTTCTAACAAATCATGAAAAAGTCGTATACCGTATTTACCATGTTTTGATAGTTCATCTGACAATTCACTTATGAAGAGAGAAAACAATATGGGACTAAGTACACAACCTTGTTTTAAACCCACTTGACAATCAAAATAATTGGTGTATTCATTATTACATCTAACATAAGCGTTTACAGAATGATATATACTGATAATTGAATTTAAAATTTTCCTTCCCATACCAGTTTTACATAAACATTTCCATAGCTTTGATCGATCAACAGCATCAAAGGCTTTTTTTAAATCTTTGAATGTTACGTATAGTTTCTTCTTCTTCTTCAGGAGACACTTTTCTATAATTCCATTTAAAGTAAAAATATGGTCTACGGTTGAATATCCCTCTCTAAACCCTGCCTGACTCTCTGGTATCTTGTCTCTTATATTAGACCAATTCGTAATACGAATATTCAAGATAGATGTATATAGTTTACTTAATGCGCGTAGTAAGGACATTCCTCTATAATTGTCTGGGTTGCTTCGATCGCAAAAAAGCTTATGAAACAATTTCACAAGGAATGGCATGATGATTTTTTCGGAAGATTTTAACAATTCAATTATAACTCCGTCGTGTCCAGCTGCTTTACCCCGTTTTAAATGGTTGAGACACTAGCTTATTTCAGACTCAGTAATAGGATTCTCTAAAATACAGTGGTCAATTTCATCTAGAACAACAGTTTCATCAATTTTAAATTTTGACTGCTAGATACATCTTCGTTCGGCTTAAAATCACAATATAAGTTCTTAAAATGATGAAATGTTGGTTTATCAATTGGACAACTTGAACTTTTCGCTGAGATACTTCGAAGTTGGGTTGTTGATTGATGAACATAACTTGGAGCTCTTTTTACTTTGATACAAATATATAGCATATAGCATGATACAATAGACATAAAAAATACCATTCACAACATATTTGAAATTAATTATCTAAGGTTTTGTACAGCTATTATGAAACAAAACTCATGGTCTACAACTAAGTTACAGTAGTACAGTAATACAACACAACTGTTGAACACACTTTAAATACATCAGTATCACAATTTCGGATCCTGGCCAGAGAATAAAATGCTGACAAAAAAATATAAAGTATGCAGTGAAATATATAGCATTATAAAGGTAACAGGTAACGTTGACAACAAATTAAAAAAACAATAAGTGAAGACAGGAGTGTTTATAAACACATATTAGTTATTGTTGAAAGCTCTGATATTGACTTGGATATTTTCCTTCTATATATTGCTATGCATACTTGACACCTTGAAGGTATAAAAGTCAGATTCGCTGAGACTGTCGTTTAAAATTGTCTTTACCTTTTAAACAATTTCTGCTCGTAAACTAAGCCAATGGGAGTTGTTAAGCTTATGAAACAAAGACATATCATGGTTCATACAAGGCATCTTGATAATCATTTCTATCCCAAAGTTTATGTATTAGTCATTGGAATAATATGCACGACAGACACGAAGATCAGAGTTTCTGTTTGTGTTGTGTAAATAGCACTAAAACTTTGGAACCGTGGGTAAACTATTCATGCTAAACATTGATCATTTATCTTGTGAATAAAATACAGACCTCAGTTCTGATGCAGAGAGATCTAACTTGGTAGTAATTATAATCATACTAATTCTCATAAATGTATTCAAGTATATTTGAATTGTAGCCTTACTATCCAAGCCCGTTTACATCGGGGCCACTTTGTACATCCTATTGTGTATACTACACATGGAAACAATTTTCCTGTGTCAGTGTAAAGTTTCAAATAAAAATCCAACTCACCTGTAAATTCCCACAAACGTAACTAACAAAGCAACTGAACAATTTCTGAACAACAACGGCCCTACGAAGACGTGGAAATTGATGTCTCATTCCTACAATGTACGACTGTACATCAAATATAATCATAGATTATAGATTTCATTACACTAAGCTCGGTTAAGTGACAGTGAAAAATTTAAAGCAAATTCATCGATTTTAACGTATGCCTTTGGGAGTAAGCGAGCTGGGGTTTTATAGTTTTAGACTTGCTCTAAGGATCCACCGACACGATTGGGAGCAAAACATTAGAGCAGTGTCTGACATTCAAAACACCAGAAGTAGCCATTACAAATACCATTCCCGACACTTATGTAAATTTGTACACTGTATATCTTTGCTAACATTCCTTACTCTTCATAATATAGAGGGTAAAAACTAATGAGCCCGTACGAAAAAGCTATTTCACGTTATAACTCCAACTTGCTTTTGCAAGGAACTGGAACTACGACTTGAGCGTGTCAATAATTGGAAGACAAGTGACAGAGATGGTTCACTAAATCTGATCTCATGTGAATCTATGTTAGAACACTTCGCAAGAAATAAACATCACGGTAATATTTCCCCTGCTTCACTGGCTTAAAGAGTGAGCAGGGAGCAATTACCATGCCAGTCTTAAGCCAGCACTCTGCAAGTGTCAACGTTACACTCAGTAGAATGCAACCATGCTTGGAATTCAACAACTTCGGGAATTTTATATGTCACAAAGGCCCTTGCTTGGAAACAAAATTGGAAATGATTTTCACAAAGAATTAATTTGCGTCAGTTCTTCAAAATCGCTTTGATACCGTTGACAATTAAATTAAGTCCTTTTAAAGGGTGTGCTCAAAAAGCAGCCATTCGTAATGATGATAGTTATACATTGGCAAGAAGATTGTGTTTGTGCTTTTCCTTCTTTAGAGTTTAGTGAACGTTTTGGAAAGAAAACTTGTGTATTTCAGGTTGTATTTACAGAGACATTTGTGAGTATTCAATCATTAACCTAAAAAATATACCCTACTTTAATCAGGAATCTCAAACCTCGGAAGGAAACAGTAGCTCACTCGGAAAATCATGGTAGATCAGTGTTAAAGCTGAATTGCATTAACATTTCGTTTCAAAATCAATGATTTCAATTTTATTTCTTTTGGTAAAGAGTGACCTTTACTTTAACCTTTCCTGTAACTTCCAAGACATTACACCACTGAGGCGATCTGTTCTTATTGTTGGTTTCAGGACTGCAATAATATATTTATATTGGGGAAGTTTGGGCTTGTTTCTAACCGTGTACACGCCTTCCCGATCTCTCCGCTCACAGGATAAGAACTTGCTTGTTGTTCCCAAAGTAAAGGCAGTGCAGTATGGAAACAGGTCCTTTGGCCATGCTGGACCAGTGGCCTGGAACAGCCTCCCACAGAGTTTCAGAGACTTTTTTTTACTTTCATACCTTTAAATCCAATCTAAAAACACACATGTTCAAGATAGCCTTTGAGCTGTACTTGCATTTTTATTTGTCCGCTTTGAGCGTGCATAAGCATAGATATATGCGCGTTACAAATATGCTATTATTATTATTATTATTGTTTGGTTTTGATTGGCGTTTAACGCCGCTCAGCAATATTCCAGCTATCTGTGAATAATCGTGCCTGAACCAAACAATCCAGTGATCAACAACACGAGCATCAATCTACGCAATTAGGATACGACATCTGACTACTCGACAAGCATGGGTTACTGAAGACCATTTCTAACCCGGATCTTCACGGGTATATTGGGTAAGTGATACGAGGCTACCAAAATGAGGACTTGCTTCACCAGAATGGCTCAGAGGAACGGATGGCCACTCGTGTGACTGGGAACTATCATGGACTAAACTAAGCATGATAAAATCGGCTTAGGATAGGTCCTGTGTATGATCGTCTAGCGCCATACCTGCAGTGCGAAGTCGATTCCTGATGGTCTGTTTGGCAATCTCTGAACAACCGTCTGTTAGTGGCGGTTGCAGTCACGAATATGTTGCGGAGATGACGTAACCTGATTTGTACGTTTTCTTGGTGTGACGTCACTGTGACGTTGTGACGCCGCCTAGCTTTGGGCGATCTGCAACGATGCCACTCTGATGCACACGAGACTTCAAACGGTGTAAAGTCGACAACTACAGCCCAGTGCGACAAACGAATTTTCCAGCCACAAGCCTACCCATACCACGTTCATGCTGCTGATTTGTGAGACGCGACATGACTTGCGTTTTTATAAGACTTGCCATTTTGGTGCGTTTTAGTGTCTAGCAAAGTCTGTGTGCTTTCATTCCAATGCACGTGTGACCTTTCCCTTTACAATTATTACCAATAATGTGGGTGTCTAGTTTCTAATTGTGTTGAGTATATATGTGTGTAACTAGTTAAATAGCCGGATCGGATTCTGTATTATTATTCACCATCCAACACGAACCATCTTGTCTGTCAATAATGTGTTGCAGCTGTTTCCCACTCGGACTAAATCACCATTCAGATTCATGTCAGAGGAAAGAAAAAGGTACAAGACACTTTTAAGGACAGGGGTGGTCCATCCGTTCCTGACACTACAATTACTGTCAAGAGTTGTGCCGAGCTGACTTGCCAGAAAGCTGTGTTTCTTTGTTAAGTAAATAGGCGTTGGGCAACCAGTGTTCTATAACGCTCGAGTTCGGCGTAAGCCTTCCCACTGGCTATTTTACCAGAAATGAAATCATCCACATTGTGTATTCATGTTAGAATTTAAACTTCTGATAACAAAAATCAATGAAGCACTAATGCTTGAAATAACTCTAAATACAGCTTTGAATAATTATCTAACGCGCCCAAGAATGTTATGGCGCCATGCGGTGTTTTCGGAAGACAGCGTCAACATCAGGAGCCACCGTCGAACATTTCAAATGCAAAGTTGGTAGTTTATCATCTCTTCAGTTCCTCTTATCTACATAAAACAAATCTCTCTGACTGAGACTTGACGTCAAAGACATTGGAAAAAGTTCAGTCCCAATTACCAAGAGATCCGAAAACATTTCGTTAATTGCAAGATGTTGGAATTTGTGTTAAGTCTCCGGGCATTTGGTGTTAATGACGCCAGTGCATGTAGAATTTTAAGTGGAGAAACGTCTTCAAATATAAAATATGCGTCGTAGTCGGCGTCTTCTGTATTCAACTTAAGTTCTGCGAGGAAGTACCATCCACCAATCCACAATCATATTTTTATAACGTACAGGTAAGCGACACTGTATGTTTGAAGGGCGAGCTCATTATTGAAACCATTGATTTTATAATAATAGTCCATCTATCTTGGCATTGTGCATTTCTCCATGCACAATGCATGCTCGAAGCGCCTAAACAATCTGACTATTATTACCCGGATTACCCAAGCTGCCTGTGAGGCGCTAGAAGGTGATAATCACATGACTCTATCCCATCGGGTACCCATTTTCTGCTCGGTGAACAGAGGCAATTTTGAACAAACTCACATGCCTATGGTGAGACTACATGTATCACATGTGCTTCGTTGTGGGGCAGGACTAAAGTCGGGAGTCAAGCTGCCAAACACGGTCACCCATCCAAGAACTCTCCGCGCCAAACGTTGCTTAACTTCACCTGATATGTCACCTGAGCTCTCTTCACAGGGCCGTGTCACACATGTCCCTGTACAATCAAGCGCATTTTCACAGACTGCTGGTCAATACACATTACAGTACTTTGACTGTTTGGCTTCATAAGCTGAGAGGATGGTGGTAAATGAATCTGAACAGTACAATGGTCAAGAGGCTTTTAACGTCAACGTTCCATTGGAGTGATGTAGAGCAATTCCTTTGTTTCCTCCAGAGTTGAATCCGAATATCACAAATAGGCAAATACTGCATTTGCATTACTTCAGTGTATATAGTGAAAACATGTGATATGCTGTACTGGGCTTTTATAAATGATTTACATTGTACACTTTGTGAGCAGTAGGGAGTATATGTTTCATCTATACATGACGTGTTTTTTAGCTTCCATACGAAGTGACAGAAAGACAGACAGAATGAAAGTATGATGTATCATTATCATCATCAATGTTGTCAGTAAAGTCTTGAATAACTGCGCCGAGAAACAATGGCAGCATATCATCGTCGTCAACATATCTATGTTCACAATAAGTCAACATCACGGGTATCAATCAGGGAGAAGAAAAAATTTCCGTCCTCAGTATGATTACACGACCAAAATGTAATGTAACAAGACCGTCAAACCTCAGTCTTCAGATATTGCTTTGATATTTGATGTATACAGAGGATCATGTGTTCACATATTTGATGTATACAGAGGAGCATGTGTTCACATATTTGATGTATACAGAGGAGCATGTGTTCACATATTTGATGTATACAGAGGAGCATGTGTTCACATATTTGATGTATACAGAGGAGCATGTGTTCACATATTTGTCTCACTTTAGCACCTACTCAACAACAGGTATTACCCAAGAGAGCGACGCAATGGTGGAACTGTAAATAATCTTGACCAGAAATCCCAGTGATTGACATGATGGCCATCTATCGTCACTGTTGCCATATGTTGTTGTGACACGTCATGTAAGCGAGTCTGCCCACAGTGCCCATTAGTTGCTGCTTACTATAGTTATGGTTTGCTTGAGTCCAAACATAATTTTGAACAACGTTGAACACTTCAGTATAAAATGAGTGTAACTTGGTCCATGTGATCAATGGCAAGCATCAATCATGTAAACGATATACAGAGGAACCCGAGTCTGGGCATTCTGACAACGGACATAAGTAGGTAGGGGTATATGACGTAAGACACCAATATCTACTGTGCGTAGGTTAGATGAAAACGTGGAACTAGATTTTATTTATATGTCTAGTCCCACGTATCTAGTGGGGTGGGTTCTGCCAGAACCTTTAATGAACCTAAAATGTTTTGGAAACAAACAGCATGAAAAACATCACATATATTTTAACCATCGGTTGTCCTCCCACATAAAGTGCATTGATATCAGTTAAATACTGTTCAAAGTGGTTTAAAACCCAAACAGCTTGCAAAATGTAATCTCAAATTACATAGTACAGCTGTCTGCTTGCGGAACATGTAACAAATGATATTCAGGTGGAGATCAGCCCTGATGGTCAGCCCTGAAAATCATCATGATGTATGTTTTGAAGAAAATCATGCTTGGACCCAGCTTTAAGACTTAACAACTGCGCTTCTCTCTATCTCTCATACACACGCACACCGGCCAACACACACAAACAAACACGCACACACGCACACACACATATTTTGCTACATGACACTGCCTATCCTTATACCCACACTACACTAATGTTCTCTTTTTCGCTTTTAAATATGTACATGTAATATATTATCTGCGCTTCTCACCAATAACAAGATTATTACGTTTGTTCCAGGCACTGTACATTTTTATTAGCAACTCTGACACTATAGACAGTGAGCTAAATGCCGGTGAGTAATCAAACTAGGTATCACGTGGTAGAAACAGCACTACATCGGGGATGTAATGGCAGCAGTCATTTACCAACCATATCTTAAAATAATCACTGTACTTTATATTGTCGAATCTTACTAAGGCACTTTTCATAAATGCTCACGATACAAGCATATTTTTGGTGCCGCAATATTGGAGAAAGTGTTAAAATGAGATGTAGCTCTTGGGCAGAAGAATAAAAAAATAAGTAAATTCCACATCGGCACAAAATGAAACAAACCATGTTTTTGTTCAACAAAATCCAGCTTTGGAAGACTGTAAAGAATTCATGATGAAGTTGTCTAGATGATCCACTCCTGCACAATGCCTGTTCAATGAATCTAAATCATCAACGGCCTGCACAATTTCTAAAAGCTCATGCCTGTGACATAAAATAACGGGCGATGTGTTGAACTGTACCACAGCCCTCTGCAATGACGATAAAAGCCGTTTCTCTGCAGGCAACCATCCATACCACCTTTTTGGCAATGAATAAGATAATCACATCTCAAATGCGATAAACTGAACACGTCGGTCAACTGGCTCACCGTAGAATGACAAACAATAAATTGCACCAACGATACGGTCGTTGTCGTATTTCTTTTGAGAACAAGTAATTACGGAAAACGTTGCTTCAAAGCATCAAAGTCGTTGAGGGCGCGTTTAATGACATTTCAACAAGCATCAGTTTGGAATGGCTTTAATCTTGAACACTGTAACAGTAGTCATTCTTTACATTTTACGGGAAAGCGGAGCATCTGTTTTTCGCCGTAATCAAATTCCAAAGCTGATGGTTTTAATAGAGTTGACGTTTCGTTTTGAAAAAAGCATAAAGCTTCACTTAAAAAAGCTTTCGCCTTAAAACCACGAGGTTTGAACCTGTGTATTAGAAAACGTAATATGCGGTTGTTCGCACCTGACTGCACTTACCTGGTTAAAAGAGCTTCTTGCCACGCGTAGTTATCAAGGGCAAAAACTGGCCTCTCGTAGAAGGCTTAGGATGGACACAAAAACATGTCAAAGACGTGGTAGAAACTACAGCTGTGACAGTGAATGGCATGGCTTAAATCTCATTGAGTAGAAGCTCACGTTTTTCTTAATCTCAACCAGTCAGTTAAGCCTTTTTTATCACTATGTCGTTTTTACATGTTCCATGTTCCCGCTTTTCTTTGTATTTGTGTTTCTTTGAGACAAAAAATTTCTTAAAATCATCTGTTCGACTTGTGGTACTGAATAGTTACATGAACGAATCTGATATATCTTAAACTCAGTGTAAAAGTTATGGCACATAGTGTGAGTCTCATTATTCAAATTTGATATTTCAAAATCTTTTTTGATATGATGAATTCTCAGTGTATCACTATTTCAAATTATAGATTTCAATCAATGAATCATTGATAGAATCAATATAAAAACAAAATATCAACGTCAGGGAATAAACAGTGTCGATTATATACAGAGCATAAAATGAAAATGTTTAACTCCTTAAGGCTCTGTCAGTGGGAGCAACTGCAAACGTATCATATAGGGCAACGATACTTTCAATGACAAGTGGTTGGGACAAGATACACATTTCCATATATTCCTTAAGAAATATTACATTGTATTGACATCGTATTCTACTAGTATATGTACTAATCGCTTTACAATACTGTGCTTTTAGACATTGCGACAGCCTTTATGAGTGAGTGAGTGAGTTTAGTTTAACGCCGCACTCAGCAATATTCCAGCCATATGACGGCGCTGTGTAAATATTCGAGTCTGGACCAGACAATCCAGTGATCAACAGCATGAGCATCGATCTGCGCAATTGGGAACCGATGACATGTGTCAACCAAGTCAGCGAGCCTGACCACCCGATCTCGTTAGTCACCTCTTACGACAAGTATGGGTTACTGAATATCAATATTCTAACCCAGACCTTCACGGGTATACATCCAATAACTGCCCTATGTCAGAGCAGTATGGAGTAATGCATCTGAAACCAGAACGGTCGTTCCCGCATGGATACAAAATCATCACATTCGAAAGTCAGCAATAGATTTGAACTGATCTTATAAAATATGTGCTGTCCATAAAGAGTTTAATGTTTTCATGTTCCTCTAAACGCCCGATAAAAAAACTTGGTGTTCATACATTCTGAGAAATGAAGAATCAAATCAAGATCTTGGGCAGAAAAAGAATGGACAACATTGTACCTTGTAGGTAACATATTTATCACCATTCATCAGTGCACACCTATGGCTTGGCATAAGACTTAAAGACATGTCCATTCCATACAAAGAAACGTTATATTGCTGGGTCCTGAATACCACCCAATCGCTGTGTCAAAGAGTAACTATGAACTTGGGCAGGAAACGCCTACAGTGACAAAAGAGGAACAGTATGGCATCCTGTTAATATTCTGTATGATTACATGCCGGAGGAGCAGGCAATTACTTCAGAGACTTCAGGCAATTACTGTAGACCAGATACGATTACCAACGTTCTAACTCCTTAAAACAATTATGAGTAAGAGTGAGTGAGTGAGTTTAGTTTTACGCCGCTATATGGCGACGGTCTGTAAATAATCGAGTCTGAACCAGACAATCCTGTGATCAACAGCATGAGCATCGATCCGCGCAATTGGGAACCGATGACATGTGTCAATCAAGTCAGCGAGCCTGACCACCCGATCCCGTTAGTCGCCTCTTACGACAAGCATGGGTTGCTGAAGATCAATATTCTCACCCGGACCTTCCCGGGTTTATGAGTAAGAGTGGATCAGAAATGTGCAATTGAGGTCAGACTGGTAGTCATACCCGATACTGACTTTTGAACTGACCGCTGACCACACGCCTCTTTCAGTCTGAGATGATCATTACAGGGTCGACGCTGCCATGATGAATTCATGTTTTATTGACATCAATATGCTGTTATGTTATAAAATCGTTCTATATGCCTGTTTAGATATAATTTCCCAAGATAAACGGTAGTACACAGGAATAATCTCGGGCTAGAATATAGCCAGTGACACAATATGATAGAAAGTATCAAAATGAGTAAGTAGACACAGAATACAGCTAACCATAATTCACATCAGTTGATATCTTATCCGCTTCATATTCCATGCTGGTCAGACTGAATTCAAGAAAAAAAATGTTCTGTTGGGTTGCAAACTGTAGACGGTGAACCAGATGATTTGTGTCAGTATTTCCCCCAGTGAACATAAATCTTCATTGCCTGACATAAATTCTAGCGGGCCGTGCCCCTAAATGTGATATTAAAGAAGTGTTGATATATTGAACCCCGTACGCCTTACTGAAAGTTCCACCATTGCACTCCACTGGCGATAGAAGGTGGCTTCCCGACAGACAGACAATTCAGGCCTTGTCTAACTCTCTCACACTGTAATCAGGTAATTACATTTCAACGACGATAAACTGACCAGGTTGAACCACAAATCCAACCCTAGATCGCTGAACAATGAATAATACCTACGATACGGCCACGATCGTAATTCTTGTATGGCCAAGTTAAGTAAAGCTCTGTATTATATCATCAAAGCCACCGAGGGAGAGTTTGGTGATCTATTAAACACGCATTATGTATGATGGCTTTAGTCCTGCAACACTCTGTCTAAATTGATGGCCTATGTAGCCATTTTGAAAAAGCAAATCAGATGTTTTATCGTACACTGTGCTCTGCTTCTGGGGAAGGTCTGAGTATGGATAGGGTTTTGTCACGTTTGCATTTTTTAAAGATAAAATACTTTGTTAAAATGAACTGAATGTGCCCACATTAACCGACCACATCATATTTTTTCATTATTTTTATATCTATAAAAAAATTCTTCTAAGATTTACTGGGATTTTGTTTAAATTTGGGGTTGGGGGTAGGGGTAGGTAGCTATTATACTGGGACTGAGTTTTTACAAAAGGTATAATTACACATAATAAAGTAAAAGCATTGTTGAATGATATGTCTTGGGGCGGCATTCTACTTTGACTAGCAAGGTGACTGGAAACTACGCTTGCCCAGCAAATATGCAACATTGATATGGTATTCAGAATATAACATTAACAATTTGTATCAATGTAATAACAAAACATTTCTGATGCAGTTACTGAAATAATGTAATGACTGTAGGAGTGTCACGCCACATGCGTCAGAAATTTGTCAAACTGGAAATACATGGCCTCAGAAAAGTATTGTTATATAATAAAGCAATAAAGGGCGCTTTGTGTTGCAGGATATGGCAGTTTAACACCCAAAACACTGATTTATAACTGATTTCAAATTAAAATGAAATATGTGTAAACAGCATTAAAACAGAAAACGTGTCCAGTTACGAAATTGTCAAACTGAAAGTATGCCCTACTGAACTGAAGGAGGTGGCTTACAAGTATGCTACCTCATGGGTGATAATATAGTGGCCATGTTATTGAAAATCACTTAGAGAGTTCTTCATCCATGAGAACACTGTTGTAATCCGTGGCATATGAGCAACTGCGAGTGCTGGTAAAAGCAATTGATAGATGAATTGATTTAAAGTTCACTACATGTATTTGTGAGTTGGAAATGGATTCGACTTGAAAACAGTACTCCAAGAGATGGTAGCAGTGATGGATGGGAGGAAATATGTTAGCAGGCTAGATAGGTGAGCTGTATGTATACTAACAGGACCAAGATGCAGTAAAAGACCTCTTTCATTGACAAACATTCCATCACACTGGCAGCGCGGCGCCACAGTTACATCACAACTGTCCGCGGGAAAACCAAAACGTTTGTCTTTTACTTAGAAGGTATCCAGTTCAATATAAGGTTAGAGAAGTAGTCAAAATACCTTGAATACATCTTTGAAAAATCGTGTCAGTTGCTTTACTTGTCCGTGAGTACTGGCTAATCATTAAACATTTGGTTAAATGATTTAATTGATTTAAATACAGCGACAAAACCATTACGACAATCATAAGAAAGTCAGTTGTACGACTATATCATTCATGACCATGATCTCATGAATCTTTATCAAAAAGTTATGAATCATATTGTACCATCAGTTGTTTTGAATATTGCTGATTGCGGCATTAAACAACAAACAAACAAAACATTTATATGAAACCACCTGAAATACTGCTAACAGTGACCATTGAAATCGAATCATCTGTTTTTATTCAGTTCTAAGTTTTTTATATTTTATACCTCTCCTTAACACGTTATGACAAGGGGGATGATTTCAATTTACTGGCAAAAACTGTCCCTTTATGTCGAGCATATTCCAGCATTTACAGCCTTCGGCGTCTATTTATCAAAACTGTTGAGTTACAATCGATCATGGTCTTCCTACAACGATTTCGAACAGCATCCGATGACTCTTGCTGGTTGTTTGGTAGGTGTGTTGATGGCTAATGTTGAAGGGGATTTTTTTTCAGGGGGGAGAGGGGGGTAGCGTGCACAAATATATTATTCAAAAAAAGAAACGCATAACCCAGAAATCTGTTGCGAAAATGTTGTGTTTTGAAACATGTATAACTCGTCCACAAATAGAACTTAGTACCTAATTTTTACCTCAGTTTAGAAGAACGAAATGCCGATATAACCAAGTGGATAATTTTAGATAACGGAGACGTTGAGCGTGGTGGTGACGACGTAGCACGGTCTCGACGTCGGGTCTCCTGGCTCTCAGTCCAATTTCTCTCAACCTGTTCCGTAGTTTGACCAGATATCCTCCGAAGTCCAGGCACCCTGGCTGCTGTGCTCTCACCCGTGGCAGTACAATCACGCAAATGTAGTACCCGGATGTACCGATCTTGGGCTGCAGTGGTGACTCGAGGTCTGCCTGTACGGGGACGGTCATTTGTTATACCTGTTTGGTTGTAACGAGCTGCAAGCCGTGATATCGTGCTCAGACTAACATTCAGACGCCTGGCAACAGAAGATTGCTAATCTCCAGCGTGCATTCTTTCAAAGGCGATGTTCCGTGTCGCAGCGTCAAGACGTGGCGTTGAGATTTGACCTTGAAACTCATCCAAAACGAATGACGATTCCGAAAGCAATCTGGATTTGTATAGAGTGTTTATAGAGTGTGCATGCTCTTTGCTGCACAATACTTCAACTGGAAGGTGATTTCCGTTGCGTTGCGGCGATGCCTTTTTCATCCTTGTATGAAATCTCATAAAAATCAACATTTTCAGGTAAAGTCGATTTTGTACATGTGCAATTGTGTAAAATCATGGTATCAGCGCTTTTGTTACATATTTTGACGATTGTTTGAACACAACAGATAATTAATAGATTTTTAAAAATACTTTTTTGTGTGTCTTTTTGGTTTTGTTTTTGTTTTGTTTTTTTGTTTGTTTTGTTTTGGGGTTTTTTTGGGGGGGATAGTACATTTCTTTGTTCACATCCTACTAAGTAAGGTATCACGGTGGTAAAAACATTGGATTATCCGTCTCAAGATCTGGCTTTCTTCTTCACTAAAGTACATCTGACAAACATAATCTTGGTGTCGATAACCGTTATATAGATGACTGCTGCAAACGAGGACATTAAATTTCACACATTAATGCAACTTTGATCAGACACTTGGTTTATTACTGATCCAACACTACACATTCCAGATGGCATGAAATCAGCTGAAATAATATTTTCAGTGGCGTAATTTATCACTCCTTATCCCTTTAACCCGTGGGTATTACTGTACAGACCAGGCCACAGGGGTCTGTCTGTCGTCAGCTACAATGGGGATCGAGCTGTCAAAATAGCTTCTGAGTATACCCACAACTAAGATCCATCGATGCTTAACTGTGAACTGGTTGATTGTGTTGGCGCATGGAGCAGAGTTTTGCTTCACTTGACTGTTTAAAGACTGTCAGGTTGAGGCTGTATCATTGCCTGTATCAACATGTATTCACTCTTTGTTATCTCTAATTATAACGTGATGACTTTATTGACACACCACATCCTTCGATTCATTGACATTCACAACGATGAGGAGAACATAATATACCAATTAACTAGAAAGAGTTTAACGTTGAGTGAACGGCCAAGATATTACTGTTCTTAAACAATGACGTTTGTGAAGGAACATTTTACATACAACCTTTTCACTTCGACCAGCAAGGCTGCGAGAGAGTTGCTCTGTTCCGGAATGTCCATGGGGCTGTGATAGCGTTGTTTGGTTGTTTAACGCCGCACTCAGCAATAGTCCAGCTGTATGGTGGCGGTCTGTAAATAATCGAGTCTGGACCAGACAATCCAGTGATCAACAGCATGAGCATCGATCTACACAATGTGGAACCAATAACATGTGTCAACCAAGTCAGCGAGCCTGACCACCCGATCCCGTCATTCGCATGGGTTACTCAAGATCAATTCTAACCCGGATCTTCACGGGTAGCTCTGATGCCCAAACCATGCACAACAGTAACACAAATCAAATGGAACCCGCGTTGGTATTCTGTGACAAGACAAAGTGCAAATAAATGATACGCATATATGTATTAGATACCACCCAAGCAGGGATGTAGAGTACACATGGATTTAGAGAAGCAGAGGATCAGTCGGCGATATTTATGAAAAAGTTCAATCCAGATCGCCTTCAATCCGATTAAATGGGTTAAGGCCAGGTTGAAGTGGCAACAATAACAATTTCTTTATTTTATATTGATTTACTGATTTATTGCATCAATAATTCATCTATTAAAATCACGAAGTCGGAATTAAGGGTCTCAAAATAGGAATCCTTGATACTGATTTATACAAACAATTACCATTTCGTTGCGATCAATGAATTTTTTTATATTGTGGCAATATTGTGTCACATACGCATTGTGTATTCTAACAAAAGAGGTGTTGGTGTGTTAGAGGGGTTTGGCTGCTCGCATCCACAAGTTACCTCTTTAAAGCAACTGACCACGTTCGGATCCTGATATTGACATCTATACCATCTGAAATACGAAGTCTTCTTTGTTACATGACAGCTGAATTTGGCAGGTCAATGAATGGCATGTGTCATTGCAGCCAAAAATAACCATCGAAATAACGTTTATTACCTAAAGATCTGTTGTCCAATTTAGCTAATGGGCCGCATTTGAATTCACATCAGAAAGAACTACATCCTGACAACTTGAGGGACTGGCCATCACAAAAGCAGGCAATTTACTTTGGCATGTCCCATTATCAGACATGGACATATAATCTGACTTTTTAATCCTTCATCTTTCCATCAAACACCCATTCACTCATCCGTGGGCCTTTGGTCTTCAAGTTCCACCCATAACCTCCCTACAGGCCTGACCAAAACATGAAACAAAAGCATCTACATTTTAATCCATCAAGTCACTAATGGTATTTGTCAATGGCAGAAACTACCATCACGTTCCCAATCAAGTGGAATTAGTGCAGCTTTCTTTAATTATATCTCTCATCTATCAGATCCAGATCCTTCTAGGTTTTCCCTACTCATGTTGGAATTGTTTATGTTTGTTTGAGTTGTATGATGATTAAATCCTAAACGGAAAAAAATAGAATTTTGCATGTTTTATCCGAACACATTTACAATTAAGAATTATAATTCGACAACACTGTCCCAGACCGAAGCAATGTTTATAAAGTGAACATGTTTTCCTCAACTATGTGAATGGATGCTATGAAGGTATTCCGATTGTAATAACGTCCTTTATCAAGTCCTAGCTTGTGAGACCTTACACAGCGGTGACATTTCTATACGCGTTTTGCCTTCTGCATCATCAGAAAGATATACTTCTTAGCAGACATACCAATCACTGCAATAATGTATCTAATTGTTTTAACATAGTTACATTATGATACACGACATGATAACATTTTGAAAACATTTCTAAATATGTTTAAGACGTGAAAACTGTCCAGGTCTATGGTCGTGTTTGGGAGAACGAACGAATAACATTTTGTTTTCATGATTTATACATTGTTTCTACTACTTATAATTGAAAAATAAAATACGTTGTGAGGATAATAAAACACTTCAGTGATGAAACAACTGATGGTTTATGATGAAAAGGACGTTCATACTCAAAGCTAGAAGTCAGCTTGAGAGATCTCAAGCTTCTGGCAGCGGTCCATACTTTTTACATAGTTTTTGTTTTCCTTATAAGCCGTCTTGGTCAACTCAGAGGCGAGGATAAGCACTTAATTGCCGTAATCAACACAACAGCATGTAACGATTTTGAATTCACATCTTCGAAAATACTCTAAAAACTGAAAACCTTTCTTTCGTGTGAGTTTTTAACCCGCATTCGAAATTACATCTCCTCAGAAACACCTGCTTTGTTGTCCTTGAAAACGCAGAATAATGTGATCATTACACTGTTGCAGAAGCGTTTCAGAGGTAGCGCCTGTTGCACTGTTCAATTAAATTCCCTTTTTGTGTTAAATCTCTCCTTCTCCATCCATTTTATGCTATAATACAAGGTTTTACTTTACTAATACGATCCAGACGATGTCGTTGGTGTTATTTATTGTTTTTCGTCTAGGTTGAGCTCGTGGTTCAACGTGTTCAATTTATCGCAGCTGAGATGTTGTTATCTGATCAAATTGTCAGCAAGGGACACAAGGTCGGAACTGATCGTCTACCGACAAGCTGCGTTTTATCGCCCGTATAGAAAGATAGTGGACATGCAGAAAGGAGGGCTCAGTTCAATGAATCATCCTTTGTTTTGTGTCGGGTATAGAAGGTTGGGTCTTTTGGAATTATGTGGAGCGGTGATAATTTAGATACATTAGGCAGTATACAGGCATTAATCATCTGGACATCTTGATCGTCTGTGTTTCTCCAAAGGTGTTATTCCATTCAATTTATTCAGAGCAGTGTTGAATCGATAGATTTCAACATACGTGGAAAATCGTTTACTGTCTACTGTCTAAGGTCTAAACGTTGTGACACTTTTTCCAATGTTGTAATATTTGATAGAGACTCTTGCATACGGATCCGACAGCCTGTACTTTACAGTCAGAAAAGTACAAAAAACCTGTGTTACAAACTAGAGTAGTTCGTTGGAGTATACTGTCTTAAAGACTCTACATTTTCAGACTTTCTCCAGTGTTGCAACATTCGAAATGAATGCAGTATGCCATACTGTAGGAGCGGTTCACTATTGTTCATAAATCCTTAACGACCGGTTATATGTGATTGCATGAATGAACAATGGGTGGCATTAATAATTAATGAATAATAAATTCCAATCTACGAATCTACATATTGTTCACTATGATTTAGAGATATCATGAAATCCTATAGACTTTTAGATGTGGTAAAGTCAGTCATGTACATGTATCTCTCAATGTGAAACTGAGTGAGTGCGTTTAGTTTTACGCCGCATTCAGCAATATTCCAGCTATATGGTGGCGGTCTGTAAATAATCGAGTCTGGACCAGACAATCCAGTGATCAACAGCATGAGCATCGATCTACGCAATGTGGAACCAATAACATGTGTCAACCAAGTCAGCGAGCCTGACCACTCGATCCTGTTAGTCGCCTCTTATGACAAGCATGGGTTACTGAAGATCAGGCACCCGTGAAGAGCCACCTACAGAGCCTCGTGGTGGGTGCTTGGTAACGCTAAGCGCTCTTCAACCCCCCGTTGTTGACCCGGGGGTATATTTGGTCCACCAACCCGTTTGCCGTGGGTTGCGCCCCTGTGTCGGTGGAGGAAGGGATTCTGGTGGTTGAGGGCACTGGTTCCAGGAACAGTGTTCCTTTGCCCAACACACCACTTCGCCCCTGACTTCACCTAAACGGGTGGTAGAATGGGCCCGGTTCTATCAATCGGCTGGTCGCGCCAGGCCCTGTGCATGGAGATTATTTTTGCACATATGCTACATATTACTATTTTGTCTTGGCTGTTCAAATTCAAGTTCTATATATAATTGTATCTATGAAATTGCCTAGTGTCCTATGCCAGAAGGCGGTGGCTCATGGGCCAATCTGGTGATGTTGACCGCTGAATTCTTTATGTCTTTAGATTTTTGTTATGGGCCGAACCAGCCTGACAACTAATCTATTAGACGAATATAGCTATTCACGTCATATTTACTGGAGTATAACACCCCTGTATCCCTGGTGTTAGCACCCTGGAGATCCGGTGCAAACTGACACTGTCCTTGTTGACACTCCATGGTGGGTGGGGAGCAGGGGTGCTGAACATTTGTCCTTTCATTATAGATCCTAAACCATCTGGTTCGTTGCGAAGCGAAAAGAAGAGACGCTTGGAAAACATTGAAGTCTCAACAAGTATTGTTTCTTCCAATGCTGATTCCTGTGCACGTTTCTTAGTGATTGAGGCCACAGACTATCTTCCAATTAAGCTGAATCCTTTTGCCATTTCTAAGGCTGTTTCAGGTATTTGTGGGGAAGTTCGAAATGTCACCCGTCTTCGTGGTGGTTCACTTCTGTGGGAATGTGCGCGGAGACAGCAGTCTCTAAATCTTCTTTCTATCAAAACATTTGCCAATATAGAGGTTGCTGTGTCCGTGCACAGAATATTAAATTCCTGTCGAGGTATTATCAGAGACAGATCTCGCTGTTCATTAGACATGATGGAAGAGGATATTGCTATAGAGCTTCACGATCAGGGTATAACTGCTGTAAAACGTTTCACCGTCAAGAGAGAGGGTACTATTGTGAAACCAACACCTATCTCTTGACGTTTGCCCGTGCATCCATACCACCATCCATTAAAGCAGGTCATTTCAATATTGGAGCGGGCGTGTACGTCCCCAGTCCACTTCGTTGCTTTAAGTGTCAGAAGTTCGGTCATGGGTCCAACTCCTGTCGTGGCTCTGTTGCATATCATCGTTGTGGTGACTGCCACGAAAATACAGAATGTGACCATGAGTTTAAGTGCGCAAACTGTTCTGGACCCCATGCTGCTACATCCAAATACTGTCCTGTTTGGCAAAAAGAGTCAAACATATTGAAACTGAATGTGAAAAGAATATATCAGGTCTTGACGCAAAAAAGCTATTCATAACTGAGACCTCATCTTCATCAAATAAAACATACTCTGCTGCAGTAACTCGCTCTGTAGCGACATCCTCTGTTACCTGTCAGACTGACTTGACATGGGTCAAGTCGGAAAAACCCATTGATTCAGCTTCAGTTGTATCAGCGACGTCCCCAGTAATTCAGTCTACGTCTGTATGTCAAACTGAGAAACAGCCTGAGCCAAAATCACAAACGTCTGACAAACAGCCTGACAGTCAATCAGTCAAAAATTAAAAATAAACAGAAAACCAATCCCTATCATTCCTTCATCTCCACAGGTTCCTCTAGAAAACTCTTTTGGGCCTCTAGATATGGACGTTACCCTGTCTACACAAGACAGACGGAGGAATAGTTCCTCCTCACATTCACGAGAACGATCGCCAATTGAGGCACCATGACTCAAATGTCGACTTTAATGCAGTGGAATTGCAGAGGATTGAAAAATAACTTCAATGAGATCCACTTATGGATACAAGATTGTAAACCGTCAGCATTATGTCTTCAAAAGACTTATCTAAAAAATAATGATACCTTTAATCTGCGGCAGTATACCGATTATCACTCCTTTTCTCCTCCGGGAGATAAAGCAACTGGGGGTGCTACCATTTTGGTGCGCCAGGGTATAATTCATAGCCCTGTATCTCTTAATACCAATCTTTAAACCGTAGCTGTTCGTCTGAGCCTGCATATTACCTTGACTCTGTGCAGCTTATATATCCCTCCTTCTTCGGACATTCGATCTTCAAAATCTATATGAGGAGCTTCCGAAGCCGTGTCTCATTATGGGCGACCTCAACGGACACAACCCGCTTTGGGGGAGTGCCCACACTAATAATAAAGCCAAAATTCTTGAGGAATTCATTTCCGATAATAATTTATGTATTTTCAGTGATGATTCAGCCACTCATCTACATCCAGCTACGGGAACATATTCTTCCCTGGATTTGTCACTCGCTGACTCCATCTTGTATAATGAATTTGAATGGATGGTCCATGATGACCTATATGGGAGTGATCACTTCCCAACCGTTCTCAAAACAATCAACCCTGGTGATGATCCACCTTTATCGAGAAAGAACTTCGCCATGGCTGATTGGTCATTATATGAGGCTCTGTGTTGAACGCTTAAAGCATGACCTTTTCAGGAACAGTGAAGATCCTATACAGTCGTTTTCGGATATTTTAAATGACATTGCTGACAGAACAATTCCACAGTCCACTGCAACTGCACACATTCATAAACCATGGTTTAATAATGAATGTAAACAGGTCAGAAAGTGCAGGAAGAAAGAAGAAAAATATTTTCGCAAACATCCTACTGTCCATAAATTAGACAAAGTAAAATTTAAATGTCAAGGCTCGACGCACATTTAAACAGAATAAGCGTCAGTCTTGGGGGAACTATGTTTCCAAAATACATTCACGTACAACTATGTCAAAGGTGTTGAACATGATCCAAAGAATAAAGGGCAAAGGTTCCAAATCTTCTGTTCATCACCTGAAGGACGGTGATACTATATTAACTAATAAAACTGACATTGCAAATGAACTTGGTGCAACTCTCGCCAAGCATTCATCTTCATCAAATTATGTCCCTGAGTTTTCAAAAGTATCAGAAACAACAGGAGAAGAAAAGAATCAATTTTAACTCAGACAATGGTGAAGATTATAATGAATTATTTTCGTTACCTGAGCTCCATACCGCCCTTGAGCAAGCTCATGATGCAGCAACAGGAGCTGATAATATTCACTATCAGCTCTTGAAGCATTTGCCCGAATCATGTTTAGAAATCCTTTTAGAAATTTTTGATCAAATATGGACTTCAGGGAATTTCCCAACTTCGTGGCGTGATGCCATTGTTGTTCCTATTCCAAAGCCTGGCCGGGATCATACTGATCCGTCTAATTACAGACCAATCTCTTTAACGAGTTGTGTCTGTCAAACCATAGAACGAATGGTAAACAATAGATTAACATGGTATCTTGAAACCTATAATCTTATAACAAATATCCAATGTGGTTTCAGGAAAAATCGTAGTACCATTGATCATTTGGTACGTTTAGAATCCTTTGTGAATAATGCAATAGTAAATAAACAACATGCAGTATCGATATTCTTTGATCTCGAGAAAGCATACGATACCACCTGGAAGCATGGCATTTTAAACGATTTACATGATTTTGGTTTTAGGGGTCGTTTACCTCTGTTTATATCACAGTTTTTAACAGACAGGCAATTTCAAGTCCGAGTGGGTTCAACCCTGTCTGTCCATTATAAACAGGATCAGGGTGTCCCACAGGGCAGTATTTTGTCTGTCACATTGTTTAGTATTAAGATCAACAGTTTATCCAAAGTTTTAAATGATTCAATCGATGGATCGTTATTTGTGGATGATTTTAACATTTCTTGTCGCGGTAAGAATATGCATACTATTGAACGGCAACTACAGAGCTGTTTTAAATGGCACTCCCATCATGGCTGTAAAAGAGGCTAAGTTCTTGGGTCTGATTTTCGACTCCCAAATCCCTAAAAACTAAATGCCTGAAGGCACTCGAATTATTGAAAGTCGTTTCTAATTCAAAGTGGGGAGGGGACCAAACTACCCTCCTATACCTATATAGATCACTGGTCCGCTCGAAGCTTGATTATGGCTCCATCGTATATGGTGGAGCCTGCAAAAGCAACCTAAAACTATTAGATTCTGTCCACCACCAAGGTCTAAGACTTTGTCTTGGGTCATTCAGAACATCTCCTGTTGACAGTCTCTACGTCGAGGCCGATGAACCATCTCTTACCCAACGCCGTATAAAATTATCATTAAAATATATTTCCAAACTATATTCCTGCATTTCACTGTATCTCTAATCCTCTTTATGAGCATTTGTACAACAAGAAATCTTCTCTTGTTCCGCCTCTTGGGCTCAGGATCACAGGCCCTCGTGTCTTTGCGAGGAATAATTCTTAAAACAATATTGTGTTTGAGATGACCCCCAACTCTAAATGCTTCACAGTACAATACATCATGACAAGGCCGGACACTTCGATGCACTCCACCCGACTGCTTTGCCGATCGCTACGCTACTTTTGCATACAATCGATTAAAACTTAATGGAAACATAATCATGGATGATTGGCATATCGAGCACCACACATGACACCTACCAATTCTTTATTGTAATTTCTGAAAGTCGATTGAAACCCGATATTGACTCTCAACTAAACGATCTTGACACAAATGGCTGACGATATATCCGCACAAAACGGGGGTGTGGTCGCAGCAAGCCCAAACTTATGTTTTTTACAGATGGGTCCAAGGATGGTGGCGCGGTTGCTTGTGCCACTGTCATTGGATCCAGAACAATATCTTCTCGACTACCAAATAACAGCTCTATTTTCACAGCAGAAGCAAACGTCATATTAACAGCTCTTAGATATATTAATAAACACCGTAAATATAAACAATACATAATCTTTTCCGATTCTCTTTCGTTCCTTCAGGCCATTAAAAACCTTTCTTGTAAACATCCACTTTTAATAGCAATTATTGAATTGTATAATGATCTTGCTACAGGCCAATGCGACATCGTCTTTTGTTGGTTACCCAGACATGTTTGCATTTCCGGGAACACAATGGCCGATTTTGCTGCTAAGGCAGCACTCAACAAATCTGTGACACCTCTTCTTATTCCATACTCTGATTACAAAGCTAAGCATTAGAACCCACATCCGTGATCTGATGCACAAGAAGTGGGACACCCAAGTTGGTATCAATAAATTACATGCAATAAAACCTTATATTGGTTACACCTACTTGGGTTGTCAGTCCAGATTTGAAGAGGTCATCATGCGACGATGTCGTATTGGCCACACAAGATATACTAATGAATACCTATTGAAAGGTGAGGATCCTCCGTTTTGCATCCCTTGCGATGAAAGAATCACGGTCTTGCTTGACTGTGTTGAATATTCCATCACAAGGGATAACTATTTTAAAACACGAAGGATCTTTTTAATAGTATCAGCTCTCATTCAATTATTGCATTTTTTAAATTTTTAGGATTGGAAGTTTGAATTAGTAACTAAGATTGTTAGTGGCTGTATCCTCGGGGTGGGGGTGGTGTTTGTTGTTGTTAAGCCCAAAACATTCAAGGTACATTTAAACTTTCCTTTTTTTTAATCGTAGAATATGTGTAATTTTACTGTATGGCTAGATGTATCTAAATTGCTGACAGCTGAAGGGATGATATAAATCCAGCTAGGGCCCATGCAGGAAGCAAATGTACTGTAAGTCCCCTTGATCCCTAGATCTTCAGTTGTTGGCAATCTATAGCCTGTTCTTATATTGTATTGTCATGTATAGTTAAAATATTTTAGATTCAGTTACTAGTTTTATATTTATATCTGTGATAATCTAGTTGTTTTACTGTCCTTCGGTGACAGAATTTTATAATTTACCTTTAAATGTGAATATATTTATAACTTGATTTAGTCACGATATGGCTGAAATATTGCCGATGTGACTTAAAATCTTAACTCACTCACTCACTACTGAAGATCAACTATATGAAATTGTTATGATGTGGACCCTTTTGGATAGACACACATAAACCTTGATAAGTAAGATATAGTTTATGACATTCCAGTATTATATGTAATTGTTAAGTATATATTTGTGACATTATTACTGATTTATTTTATAAAATGAAGTAAATCACTGATACGTCATAATGCAGAATGCACCTCGCCCATTGACGTACGGACAATCAGACTTGAAGCGACCACAACATCCTCCTTGGTGACGCCTGGCGCATTCGCAATCACGGATCAGTCACTGAAGTTTCTGTAATGACCACAATCACTGGGCCAGCTGTTTGATCTAAACATGGTGATTGTGATTGATGCTGATGATTACCATGACGATATCAGCAATACGACCGTACAAGCATGCAGGATTTATCACACGTCAATATAACATTACCTGGCGTGTCAGGATGAGACCGAGCCACCCTTCCGGTTTAAGACTATCAAATGAAGGATCATATTCAAGTGTCTTCTCATTACTCCGTTTAAGAAGCAGAGGGTAAACGGGACTCCTTATCCCTCGAGGGTGCTTCTTTTTATCGGTCATCGATTTCCAAATTCTTCTGGCCACAACAGGCCAATGTCGACAGTTTCCAGGAACAGTTCTATTCAAGACGCGCAGTATAGCTTTCCTGACCAATATTTTTCTCATGGTAATAAACCCAAAGTATGTCAAGGATTGCTCTGTGTGACTTCAGAGATGGTGCCACGTCTTTGTGACTGCGATAATTACACATCGTTGTCGTTGGTGGCTTATGTTAAAGGACGTCAAGTGTTGCCACAGATTATCCACTGACATTAGTGAACCAGATCGGTCGATATATTAGGTCTACTTTTGCACTGACATTATGCTGTGAAGTTCATATTAGGGTTGAAAGCTTGCCTATGTTAAAAATGTTTTCTCGACCCGACCGCTAATCTGTGTTTGCCTATATACCTATACACATGTTGCCTACAGTATTCTAATTCTGGTGATTCGAGCTGTAGCTCGTTCAAATCGATACCTGGGTTAGGTTCCTCACGTATGCACAATACTTGAACATATTATTGACGTCAGCAACCCCCACACTTGTGAAGATCCGGGTTAGAATTGATTTTCAGCAACTCATGCTTGTAGTATCGTAGTAGGCACGTAGTATCGGGTGGTCAGGCTCGCTGATTTGGTGGAGACATTTCATATTATCAAAAATTGCGTAGATCGATGTTCATGATGTTGATCACTGGATTTGTTGGTCCAGATTCGTTTATTAACAGATTGCCGCCATATAGCTGGAATATTGCTGAGTGTGGCGTTAAACAACAAGAAAAACATACACCATCCTCGAAGTGTCGTCATGGTACTAAGAGTAGGTCATATATAAACGTAGGATAGTAGGTAACCTGTGACATCACTTGACAGCTCCTCACACAGACCTCCCCAGTCAACGACCTAATTACTGCAGTAACAAAGACCTGGCATCACGTCTCAAGTGACATACTCCAGTTCTTGTCGGTCATTGACGCCGTTGCCGAACAGTCATAAACCCCTCCAAATAGCGGGGAAAACAACTGAATTACCTTAATAAATAAAGTTCCTGAGATAGTATGACATTCTGTCAATATTCTGTATGATTACATACCAGAGAAGCAGTTGCCCGATCTCACGGTTCCATCACCTCGTTGAGCCTTCAGGCAATTTCTGTGTTACATCAGATATGATTATAAACACTTTGAGTCCTTGAACAATTTATCAGTGAGAGCGAATCACAATTGCGAAATTTAAGTCAGTAACAGGTTTTTTGTTTGAATACCCTAAAATCATTCAACCATGTCAGTTAATGTTTTGGGCTTTTGGCAGGAAAATTGGAAAGAAAAATTTGTTGGTTATTTTTATGACAGAAGTACTGCTTAGTGAAGATTTACGGCGCGTTATGGATTGACAGCCTTGACTCTCTTACGCGTGTTTCGTGTTTAAATAGATGTGTTTTAAAGGATTAGATGTCAGATTGATGTTCTGTTTCTCTAGACATTTTCACTTTAAGAGCGTTATGGTCCCAAACGCATACGGGAATATAAGTTTTGCTCAAAAACAGGATAGAATCTGCAACTGCATCGTGTGCTTTCAGAAGTAACCTTAACTGTATGGCAATAGACGTATAGGTGCGGTAGTGTTTTGGCTCAGCCAATATCATCAACTCAACTATTACCCATTATCCAATTACAACTAAAATGCCTTGAGCGCTTCATTCAAAACTGGTATAAGAAAATGGTGAGGTGAGGTGAAATGGGGTTTAACGTCGTACTTCAGATTATTTCGCTGATATGACGACGTGGTTGTGTGGCTGCTTGTACTAGCCCAGACTTAAGCTGGTTTTATAGTGCTACCTCACTGAGATACCATGCTGCAGTTAAGCATCAATTCTCCACTGAGACACATTATACTGACTCCGAGCCGACCAGTCCTTGTTGTACCCATTAATGCCGAGCGCCAGGCAGGGACCAACAAGTACCATATTTTAACGCCTTTTGGTATGACGACATTATACAAAATGCCGACGAGATGTTCAAAATGATTTTTTTTAAATTGAAACAATACACGTTGATTCACATGTTAAATAACGATGTGTAATCATCAGGCGAGATATGACGTCTGTCTGTGTGTCGTTTCCTCGTCACCATGATTCTTCTGAATGGTTTGATACCGACGTCCCCGACCTATGGGGAGACCACTGAATCAAAGTCAGTGGTGATGACGCCACAGTGAGGAATTTGTCACGATGTTGCACGTTGTCCATTAAGCCTTCCAACATGGACGTGGATTCTTTCACTTTGGGTCAGTCATCCTGTAAGGCTGCATCCACTTCATTACCGTTGTTTCGTACACTTCATGATTCTTGAAAACACAATTCGTTTTGGGCACCTAACTGACAAAATGGAACTGACTAACTATAACTAACACCACCTTATTCAAGCATATTGAGTTAGTGGATGTGTTTGTTAAATACGGATTTGAACGGAATTTCACTTGTATCACAGCCTGTCAAACAGGTTAGAACTGGTCTTCATGCTTATCCTCGAAAGCGATTTACGGGACTGGATGTTCAGACTCTGAAGATGCATGCCAATGTATTATGTATCATTACTTAAGGGAGACAGTTTTATGGATGTCAACTTTATTAATTATTAAAAGGAACACAAAGTTTCGAAGTATATCCTTACTCCTTCATTCACCCGATATACTCCGAAACACTTTGTTCCTCATAATAAAGAAGTTGACATCCATAAAACTGTGTTCCTAATGGGTATCACTTCTAAATGTCATTCCAAGACCTGACACCATTACTTGTTCTTATAGTCAACGTAACTCAACACACTATGACTCCAACAACGAACGAAAAGAATGTAGAGAGATGAAACATTGAGATAAAAATGTTCATTGCCTTTAAAAACGCTAAATCTCAATGGAGAGAATTCAAAGAATCTGAGTAATTATACACGGACTGAAGCAAACGTGGCTCTTGGGTCTCGTAATACAGTGTGCCAGGATGATAAATTCCTATATTAAAATATCAATGTCTGCAACAGGCTGACAGTTTGTGAGACACTGGGGATATAACATATAATATACTAACACACGTTATCTGGTCCCATCGGGATACCGGATTAGAATATGTCATTTGCAACAAATGCTGGTCATACGTGGTGTCTAAATGAATCAGTTGGCCATGTTCGATGGAAAGATTTGCTTCATTGTGTGTCTTTTCTAGGCGACGTCGTGAGATGCGCTCAGGAATACTGCTTAGTGCTAGATTAGATACAAAACACGTCAAACATAAAGTTTGCTAGGCTTGTTGTTGTTGTTGTTGTTGTTGTTGTTGTTGTTGTTGTTGTTGTTGTTGTCCATCACAATTCCAGCTTCATGACAGTCATATGTAAATAATCGAATATTAACAAACAAATATTCACACCTGGCGGACTGCTACGAAGAATAAACCTATTATTCTCTTCCCCAAAGATTCAAACGGGGACATAAACTCCGTTTCTTCACACTTCATTGGCAGTTTTGATGTGTACAGAGTGATAAAGACTACCATGAGACCCATAAGCTTGAAATGATTTTCAATTTCCTCAACATCATTCCTGCGGTGAGGTTAGTGTCTCGTTGTATCAGCCATAGGGACACCGTAACTGAACGGCCTGACCGCATTGGGGTTAGGAATGACTTACGAGCGCCATCCTGGACAGAAACTGTAAACATTCGTCCGTGTCTCTGTACACTTCATTAGGTTTACAGACATAAAACTCTCATCTGGAATGACGACAACGATTTGGGTTACATAAACCCGTCATTCTCACACATCTCGAGGGAGTTCGTTGATGGGAGTGTTGTCATATACCACCAAGGTTGTAATGAGTCACGTCCAATTCCAGCATGTGTTGATAACGAGGGATCGAACCAAGACGAGGCAGACTTTTGTGAGTGAGTGAATTTGGTTCAACCACGTTTTCAAAAGTATTTCAGCTATATCACACCCTGATGTCGTTTTCAACCCACAACTTACGTGACTGAGACGCTTTGCAGTAGGGGGGATGCAGTCATTAATCCGTGGAAATGCCCAGGAAGGGTGTACACCTCCTTCCAGTTGGCAATAAAATATCAACATGAGAACAAAAAACAACAAAATAATGACGTAAGTCATTATTACGCTGTCTTTTATTTGTGGTAAGGAGCATCAGGGCCGATAACTGTGTTCGAAGGAATGTGGCTTTATGTTCGGAAGGAAAAAAGGGGTAAACATCTTACTTGCTCAATTTTCCGTGGAAATATACAAAATTTGAAAATACAAACGACTATTGTATAAGACAAGGTATATTGAGATGGCGATATTGGAGATCTTGTTGCTTGGTTAAACAGTTAATCACATTGATTTACATGTAGTATGTGCATGTCCTTACGATACAGTCATGACCATCCGTGTCTTCCTGTTAGGCTGCTAGTGGAACATTCTGGAACCATGAGCAGACTGTACCATACTCAACCCCTGGCAAATGTACCAGCTGATCAAATCAGTGTGAATACAATACTGGGTTCACACTTTGGTCCATTTGATAGTGTACTGTCATGGACGGTTGTTTCTTCAAACCTGTTCTCGGCAGATCGTGTATGGGATGATGATGGAGCAATACCTACAACAGGATCAGGATTATAGGGAAAACGGCCTGACTGGTGGTCTGTCAATGACGTCAAATTCGTTTCTGTTTTTGTCCAATGAGCTACGCTTCTGATTAAAAAGAACATTCTGTATCATGCAACATCTTACAATACTGGAGAAATTATCACAATGTTTACGATCTTAGGCAGTGGACACATTACACAAAAAAACGATTTTTTACGTATGTCGAAATTCTGACTGTTTATATTCAAAACTGCTCAGCTGAATGAATTGAACATACAATATAGTTAGAGATTTACAAAACCACAGACGAGCACGATATCCAGATGATTGATGCCTGTATATTGCCTGATGTATCTAAATTATCATTGCCAGACACATTTTCAAAAGACCCGAACCTCTATACCTGACACAAAATACAGTATGATTCATTGAACTGAGTCCGCCTTTCTGCATGCGGAATAATACCAAGCTTGTCGGTAGACGAACAGTTCAGACCTTGTGTCCTTTGTTGACAATTTGATCAGATAACAACATCTCAGCTGCCATAAATTGAACACGTTGAACCATCAGCTCAACCCGAGACGAAAAACAATAAATAACATCAACGATATCGTCTGGATCATCTAAGTGAAGCAAAACCTCGTATTATAACATAGAAGAGATCTGGAAGGAGAGATTTATCATAAAAGCAGAATTTAAGGAAGCGATGCTATTTTTAAACTAGTTTATAGAAAAAACAATTCTTCCACGGTAAAGAAGGTCATCAGAATTTATAGAGGCGATATAATTTTGACAGCGGGTTCTAAAAAACACAATTTTTCCACGGGAAAAAATGGTCATTATTTTTACGGTACTTTCTGAGAGTTGTGAATTCAAACAGTTACATGGTATTCTGCTGATCCCGGGAGTGAAGTGTTATCCCCACCTCCAAGTTGGCCAAGACGGCTTACACGGAACACAAATGGAGATAGCATAAGCAGCGCCAGTAACTTGCCAGAAGCTTGAGAGAACTCAAAACGTCAGTTCCCTATCATCCAAAGGCATCAATCTGAGCCTTTTTCAATCACTGATGTTTTCTCACTGCTGTCAACATCTTGTTCTTTCTGTTTCCATAAACATTATGTGATACGGTTTAGCACGAACACTTCCAGCTTGATACTATATTAGGAATCTGTCCAAAATATTTAAAGAAATCTTTCGAGAATAAGAATCGTATATATGTATAGTATTCTGGAAATAACTGAACATTCGTTGCAGAAGGATATGAATTTGATGGTGCGGTGGTCTGTTTGTGTTGGTGTCGTCAGCGAAATGCACTGCGAAGCGCTTACAAGTGTTTGGATTCTAAAGACACATTCTTTGTCACACACATGATTAGAGGACTGTTTGTTGAATGCTAACTAAATATTCATAATTTTTAGATTAGTGGTTGCAGTGTTTTGTATTTTTGCCAACACATTTACCTCTCACTCTGATTATACAGAAGGCAAAACGCCTTCAGAAGTATCACAACAGTGCCAACTCCAGGACCTCACACGATAGGACCTATCAACTGGAAAAGAACATCTTAACAATCGGTCGGTTTTCCAAAGTGATGAGACATCTAAATATTGATTCAGTGGTAACAATCAATTATTTTATTTAGATATATCAGCATCAAGGTTACAACTTTGAGACACGTTAATCCGTATTCGTGATATTAATAAATCAATTAGTGGCGTAATAAAATACAGAAATAGCACTAAATCAATATAAAGAGAAGAAATCCGTTTAATCGGATTGGAGGCGATCAGGACTGGAATCAGGCTTTGTCATAAGTATCCCCCGCCGATCCTTTGCTTCTTTAAATCCTTGGGTACACGACATCCCTGCTTGGATGGTTTTAGATACATATTAGATGTCATGTATTTGTATTTTTCTTACCACAGAATAACAACGTTGGTGCTATTGCTATAGTGGATTGTTTGTCCCATGGACATCCCGAACAGAATTCGTCCCTCGCAGCCTTTCTGGTCGTTATGAAAATGAGTACGTCAGAAAAACAAAAATTGCTTATGAAATTGTCACACACAAACGGCATCTATCTATTCGATATATTGTATGAACGATAATGTTCTGAATAAAACTTTTCCCATTGTTGTGATAACAGATCGACCAGAGGGTGTGCTCTGTCAATGACGTAGCCATTATAAAGTCACCACGTTATAATCAAAGATAACAAAGAATGAATACATGTTGATACAGGCAATAATACAGGTTTCTCGTGACTTTAAACGTTTTCTCCATTGCCTCAGTTCAGAGTTAAGCATCGATCGACCTTAGTTGTGGGTATACTCAGCCATATTGACATCTCGATCCCCGTTTTAGCTGACGATAGACAGACCCATGTGGCCTAGTCTGTACAGTAATACCCACGGGTTAAAGGGATAAGGAGTGAGACTTTCTGCCACAGTATATGTTGTGTTGTATGAGCAATGAAGTCAAGTGTCTGATCAAAGTTGCATAAGTGAGGGTAATTTAATCCGGAGTATGTTTGTCCGGAGTATATTTGTGAAAGAAGAATCCCAGATCTTGGACAGGATGACCAATGTTCTTACCATAGCTCCCCTTTACTTAGTAGGAAATGATTAAAGAAATGTATAATACAGGATTAAAAAGTAACCCTATTTCATGTAAAGTACAGTAAAGCATTGAGCAGATTTTCAATTACATAACATTTTCAGCACTTTACATGAAGTTACGTTTTTTCTGCTGGTATATAACGCAATAGCAGGTTAATCAATTGATGCATCTTTCAAAACATATTCAAACTCTCCTCGACTTAAAGGTCGTGATTCGGAAGTTGTGCGTGGATGTTAATGCATGGTGCATAATTTGGTGTGTTTGTTTAGTTATCAAGTGCTCAAAAGTACACTTTTGTTTAACCGTCAAGGCTTGCTGAAAATATACGCCGTGAGTATACTGCAAGTAAGAAAGGTGAGGTGATGTGAGGTGAAGTGAGGTGATGTGAAATTGGGTTTTACGTCGTGCTTGAGAATATTTCGCTCATATGACGACGTGCATGCGTGTGTATGTGTATGTGCGGCTGTTTGTACTAGCCCAGACTTAAGCTGGTTTTATAGTGCTAGCCCACTGAGATACCATGCCGCAGTGAAGCATGAATACCTCACTCAGACACATTATACTGACTCCGAGCAGACCAGTCCTTGTTGTACCCATTAATGCCGAGCGCCAGGCAGGGACCAACAAGTACCATATTTTAACGTCTTTTGGTATGACGCGGTCGGGGATCGAACCCGCGACCTTCCGCTCTCCGGGCGGACGCTCTAACCACTACACCACGGAGCAAGTAAGAAAGGCACAAGACGAAGTTGTCAGACGTTTTTAATGTTTGTCAAAACCCAATATCATTTCTTCTTTCTATTATTCTTTCTACAAAAGGGCAACACTGATGACTGTAAACGTGCCGGTCGTTGGCGTGTGTCGCCATGTAAATAAGACAACCACATTCGGTTGGTGCAGCTACGGAATAATAAGGGTATGGGCTACCATAAGGGGACATAGAAACTCGCTATTGTTAATGGCACTTTGAACGGCACACTCTACCAGGATGACATCGCCCTGGATGATGTTCTGTCCTTTGTGGAAATGCTGTGATGTTTCATGTTCGCCCATAATGTGCACGTCTTGTAGCGTGTTGAAAAAGACATTTGGAGACCACATAACATTGCTGTGCTGTCATTGCCGATTGTTTCTCCAGACCTTGCCCCATGTCTTGGATAAGATTGAACGATGCTCACGACAGGACCAGAACCAGTCGGTAAGGCTTGTTCTGTTGAGCCAGTCATTACATTTGGCACAACACCCAGGGTGCTTTCAACCCTTTGATGTCTTTAAAGCACCGCCGCTGCCTCACCAGTATCAACGAAAATGGTTACAATACAATATTGAGTGGTTGCACAAGCCTTTATAGGGGATCGCTTTATAGCATGTTATTGGGTTTGTGGGTCTGTTTCCTGCCACCATAGATAGGTTTGAAAACGAATAACTTATGATGAAGCATTGTTCAGACATTTGGGTAGCATGACATTTACATCTTTTTATATGAAACTACTTTTTCTGCTGGTATATAACGCAGTAGTGGGTTAAATATAATCCAAGAGTAGGACAGTAGGTAACCCGTGGCATCACTTGACAGCTCTTCACACGGACCTCCCCAGTCAACGACCTAATTACTGCAGTAACAAAGATCTGGCATCACGTCTCGAGTGACATACTCCAGTTCTTGTCGGTCATTGACGCCGTGGCCGAACAGTCATAAGCCCCTCCTAATAGCGGGGAAAACAACTGAATTACCTTAATAAATAAAGTTCCTGAGATAGTATGACATTCTGTCAACATTCTGTATGATTACATACCAGAGAAGCAGTTGCCCGATCTCACGGCTCCATCACCTTGTTGAGCCAATTTCTGCGTTATGCCAGATAAGAATATAAACACTCTGACTCCTTGAACAATTTATCAGGGAGTAATAAAAAAAATCAGTGCGTACTTTCAACTACATCAGTAAATATTTTTGGCGATGGTTGGAAAATTGGAACGGTATACTTTTGGTTTATTATCATGACAAAAGTATTGTTTGGTGAAGATTTACTGCGCACTCGGCACATTACGCATAAACTCTTGTCAATTTTAAGAGTTTATGTTTCAGATGCTGAGATAAAAATCAACATCCCTGACACTAAGCATCATTTCAAATCACTAGGTTTTAAAATAGAAGTTGTTAGATTGATTTCCTGACCCGACACTCAGAAAGTGATTTCCTTACAAAGCGGTACTATTTCAAACTAACGGTATCGAGGAATATACGTTTTCCTCTAAAGCTTACATTTCAATTTATTTTAACCACATGTTACACGTGCGTAGGTAGTAACGGAATGCAATAATGCCGACTTCTACCTGAACTTACCATGCATTACATAAGAACGAGGATTTCTCTCTAAAAGTGCTATTTTATCTGATCTAATTTGTTGGGTAGTTAGCGTGGGCCCTGGAGGAATATAAGGACAATCTGTAACAGGCATGTGAGGTTCCAGAATGATGCAATTATCTGAACGGTAATATAGGATAAGTATACTTGGTATGTAACGTTTTACATCAACGAACATCATCAGCTTAAATCTTGTATATAATTCAAGTAAAACTGACACTCATGAGACAATATGCCAGCCAGTTTGTAAATCTAGGAGTGAGTATTGTTTTACGCCACTTTTAATAATATTCCAGCAAATATCATGACGGAGGGGCGCAAGAAATGGGCTTTACACATTGAACCCATGTGTGGAATCGAACCTGGGTCTTTCGCGCGACGAACGACCGCTTTATCCACTATGCTACCCCATTGCAGCTCTAAACTAGAAGGAAACATGTTGATGCAAATATTACGAGAGTACAACCATTTGGCCAAATATAACTCTGACAAGCATTCTATTGACCAACAAGTGCCAACATAACAGATCCCACCCAACACTAGATGTATAATTGGCGTTTTCACAGATTACACCCAGGACATCAAGTGTCTCTGAATGAATCTTAGTGCGTCAATGATATTTATGGCCTACAAACACTAAACACAGTGCGCAAGACGTTGGGAAGTTTTTTTGGTTTCTATCGACGTATTCGGGACATCCATTGCTCTCACACTGTTGATTTCTGTTCATTGGAAGTTTGAGACAATGTCGGATATTTGGGTCAAGATGATCCTGGAGATGTTCATTGGGTGAGATGTCCGATGAACTAGTGAGTGAGTGAGTTTAGTTTTACGCCGCACTCAGCAATATTCCAGCTATATGGTGGCGGTATGTAAATAATCGAGTCTGGACCTGACAATCCAGGTATCAACAGCATGAGCATCGACCTGCGCAATTGGGAGCCGATGACATGTGTCAACCAAGCCAGCGAGCCTGACCACCCGATCCCGTTAGTCGCCTCTTACAAGCATGGGTTACTGAAGGTTCATTCTAACCCGGACCTTTGCGGGTCCGGTGAACTAAAACAAAACATTGACCCTGTTCGTGGTCAAGTCAAGTTGTTCGTGTTAAGAAACCATTGTGCAGGACGAGGTGCATTTGGTTTCTTACTGTTTCTGGGGATGCGCTTCCAGATCCGTAACTCTAAGGGACGTAACACGAGATCGTGGGAACACTGGGAAAGATTTGCCTCAATTGAGAAAAGGATATGTCCTCTGTTAATTACAAATCCTGCTGTAATATAACAGCCATATTGCCATAACGTTCGGTTGTACAGTGCAGAGTCGGAAGACCATCATCAGACCAATGTGTCAACAGCATAGGGTCAGCAGGAACACAGTGATGAGATGTTGAGGGCATCAGGGCCTATCGACAATTTCAGGGCATGTTATGAACCCGTCAACGTCAACTAAATCATCCACTTTGGGATATGAACGTGAGGCGCTGAAACCTTGTAATACCGTGAAACCTTATTATCAAACGATGTATGTAACCTAATTCTAATACGAGAATCCTAATTGACACCGTGGCCTTCCTTGCTCGATTCTCTCGACCTATTCATACGTTGGTTGACTTCGATTCAACGTGATTTTACGACTAGATTCACAAGGACAATCCATGGACTATGTTCGTCGACGATTCGTCAACCCATGTCACCCAGAGGACCGGTGGTTAGCATGTTTGTCTTACACATGCATGCTTGGTCCGAATTTGTGAGAATAACACAGTTAGGCACCTGTTTGTTTGGTCAAATTTCTTGAAAGCAAGTAGGCAGCAGAAAACAACAAGAAACAAACGAGTTATTCCAAAGTTTCTTTCTTTTTGAAAATATCGGAGGTTGTGTTTATAATATCAAATACTGGTTCTGTCATCTATGCATTCAGTGTGTCGAGCACCTGGTGATGACTTTGTGCATTTTCTGTGTATTCGGGACCTTCATTACCTAGAGTCAAGCTACTGAACCCAATACATTCCATATCGAGTAACTGAGCGCTGCACGCATAGAAGTTACGGCAACAGTCCGTCATATACATATCGACATATTGTTGATGAGACTGTATGGTTAAGTGACAATAATGACTTATGATAAGATTTACACACATTATCAAATGTACTTGCTTTCAGCTGACTGCAGGACTCAGCGAGTAATCTGAGTAAGACGTCAGAAACATATTAATATTTTGAATATCCATTTCCCTGTGAAAACATTATTCATGCCTGACTCCCTGGAGATGCTCTCCAGCAACCTATTCTAATCATAGGAGGCGACTTTATCGACCTGTTTATAAGGCTTGCGTTGTCATCGTACCTCCACGGCTTGGATCGTCGCACATATCATCAATCACTGGATTGTCTGGTCCAGGTTCGGTGACGTGGTGGATTGCGTGTCATCCTACCTCCACGGCTTGGAACGTCACACACATCATCAATCACTGGATTGTCTGGTCCAGGTTCGGTGACGTGGTGGATTGCGTGTCATCCTACCTCCACGGCTTGGAACGTCGCACACATCATCAATCACTGGATTGTCTGGTCCAGGTTCGGTGACGTGGTGGATTGCGTGTCATCCTACCTCCACGGCTTGGAACGTCGCACACATCATCAATCACTGGATTGTCTGGTCCAGGTTCGGTGACGTGGTGGATTGCGTGTCATCCTACCTCCACGGCTTGGAACATCGCACACATCAGTCACTGGATTCGTTCGTTTATGTAAACTATGCAACCAAAATATAATGGGAGATGAGTTGCATTACATCTTTAGATGTGAAGCTCTTCTCCCAACCAGATTATTGTATATTCCTAAATTATATTATCAATACTCAAATGTATAAAACTTTCGTAAAATTTTGTCACCTAAATGCACAAAAGAACTGAAATGCCTGTCTAAATTCGTAAATATTTTACAAATGCTGTTATGGAATAGTTACTAAGACGCAGTTATTATGTGTAATATATCTGTTTTGTGTTTTGCTCTTGTACCACCGTAGGTGGTTTTCATTGATTCATTCATTCATTCATTCATTGAACTGAATTGAACTGATTCATTGATTGATTGAGCTAGGATGGGTGACGTGGTTAATTACATGTCATCATACCTCTACGGCTTGGATCGTCATCAATAATCAGCAATCACTGGATTGTCTGGTCCAGGTACGGTGACGTGGCTGATTGCCTGTCATCGCACCTCCACGACGTCGTACACATCATCAATCACTGGATTCTCGGGTCCACAGTGTGCCGAATATTGAAATATTCACACCGGCCAACCGTCGCAGTATCCTCTGTTATTCCAGTACCACTGCCAAAAGCACACCTAACGAAGGGTAAACCTTAACTCCGCTGTCTTCGCACTTCATTAGTTGCTTCGACCCTTTACACAGAGACATAAGCTAACATGATACCTGAGATCTGAAAATGATTTTCAATTTCCTCAACATCATTCTGCGGTGAGGTTAGTACCTCGTTGTACCAAGCGACACTTTAACTCGCAGACCTTACTGCAATATGGTTTCGAATAACTTACGCGCGCACTCCTGGACATAAACTAGCGCATGCACTCTCTACACTTCATTAGGCTTGCCGCCATAAAACTCTCATCAGGAATGACGACAACGATTTGGGTTACATAAACCCGTCATTCTCACACATCTCGAGGGAGTTCGTTGATGGGAGTGTTGTCATATACCACCAAGGTTGTAATGAGTCACGTCCAATTCCAGCATGTGTTGATAACGAGGGATCGAAGCAAGACGAGGCAGACTTATGGGAGTGAGTAAGTAAGGTTCAATGTCGTTTTCAAAGTATTTCAGTTATATCACAGATGTCGTGTACAACTTAGATAAAACCAACGAGCACGGATATGGGCTGACTAACCCGCGATTATAGGGTTCTGGTACACTCAAGGGCCAGAACTCTTCCCTTAGTTGCCACTGTTTTCCCTATTGTAAAGTGAGGGTTTGGGTTTAGAGTGTGAGAGAGATGAATGAATACAAAATTCCAAAAACGGATGTACCGCTCTGTTGTTGGCGATAAAACATCCACATCCGAACATAAACTACACAATAATCAGCCGTAAGTCTTCATTAGAATGACAAAGAAAGACTGGATTTATACATTGAGTATTAACGTGTAGAGATTATGTAAGATTAGTCAGATGCAATCAATTATATCGCTGTATTCCTGCCCGAAGTGGGAGGAAAGCCCAAATTATGTTTCATTTTTTTACGTTGCCATGTCAAATCTAGTAGCGGTGATATTCAAACACATAAAATACACCTGGGAATGTTTTATCAACGTGGTTTTTTTCAACACGTGTTTGACTTCGCGAATCTCAAACAATATGTTTTTTCATGTTTTGGAGTTAGATATTTGAAGAATTGATCTGCCACTTCAAAGCCAATCGTAAAAAGGATGGCTGAACATATTTGGCTAGTGAATGGAACCCGTATTTACGTACATTATTGATCCAGGTGGGCATGATTCGCCCTTTGATTGCGTCAAGGAGCGTCGGGGTCAATAATAAACCTGTATTTGAGTGAATACGGTTTTGTGTCGGGAAGAAGGTTCTCAAAGAAACCGCAAACAAGAGGAAAAATTCTATGCTCGCATTGCCTCGAGTTACCAGTGAAAGTGAATAAAAATCGATAATAAAACCGAAAGTGGGACAGGGCACGGAACATTGAGATGATATGAAGTTTGGTTGGGGGTTGTTTTCCTTGCTTCCAAACAAACGCATCCTCTCAGGTTAATGCAATAAGGAGACTGTTGATGGACATAAGGAGACTGTTGACAAACATTTAGACCAGAGCTCCATGACCATGCATTAAATAACTGAATAGTTACATAAACATCGCTTGTCAGTTAAGGAACTTTTTTCTTTTTTCTCGCGGAGCAAAGGAGGACGTAAACCCGCGTGGGTCATCCTGTAAGACAGCACATCCTCGTGCTCATCCTGCCATCCTAGCCCGACTAAAAATAACTAAAGCTTTTTACAGACGTCCATTGACACATCATGCTATGAAGAAGCATGCACATTCATTTAAATTTAAAATAGACGTATATTGTATAACAAAAAAATTAAAACCCTCCCTACAGACAAGAGTGAGTGAGTTTAATTTTACGCCGCTTTTAGCAATATTCCAGCAATATCACGGCGGGGACACCAGAAATGGGCTTCACACAATGTACCCATGGGGGCTACAGACAAGGACAAATATTTGAAAAATACAAAATTGATAGAAATTATAGAATTTTATGTGCTTATATAAAGTGGTTTAAGTATAAATTATTCTACATTGGAAGATTAAAGCATAGTTTCACTGAGATTATAATGAAATACATGTTTGTAAATACAAGTACGTTTGAATTGTGTCAGATCTGACAGCCAAGTGTTATATTTCAGAAGCGCTGGAACGCGGCCAAAGATTACTGATAAAAGCACAGAAAGGTATCCCTGCAACAATTAGTTTACGATTAAGCATGTGATACACTATCGTTTCAGTAATTTGTCCGTGCAAACTATCCTTGTTTACAGTTAAAGTCCTATCAAAGGCTGCCAGACACTTTTTATGAGAGCGTTGTTTTCTTAAACAACCATTAAACTCCTCATTATAGAGATGAATTGGAGGTAAATATTTACCAATTAATGACAAGGTTTGTAAGTTGTTTTAGCTGCATGTTTCATACAGAAACTGGAAGTGATTAATGGTTTGATAAGCTGTTAAAAAACATTTTGTTTTCGCACATTGATAATATTTAAAAGGAATGTTACGATAAGGGTATGTTTGGATCTCTTGAAGATATTTGAAAGGAAAAGTTTCAAAATTATTCTGGAAGCTGCTGAACATATATACCGATTGTTTCCTTAAATATAATGTCAGTTATAAACACGCCCCTCTGATGTACTTGTAATGTTATTAGTTATAAGTGGACTTACTGTTAGTTATAAACACGCCCCTTTGATGTACATGTAGAGTTATTAGTTATAACTGAAACTACCGTTTGTTATAAACACGCCCCTGTGATGTACATGGTGTGTTATTAGTTATACGTGGACGTACTGTTAGTTATAAACACGCCCCTGTGATGTACATGTAGTTATTAGTTATAGGTGGACGTACTGTTAGTTATAAACACGCCCCTGTGGTGTACATGTAGAGTTAATGATTATAAGTGGACGTACTGTTAGTTATAAACACGCCCCTGTGATGTACATGTAGACTTATTAGTTATAAGTGGACGTACTGTTAGTTATAAACACGCCCCTGTGATGTATATGTAGTGTTATTAGTTATAGGTGGACGTACTGTTAGTTATAAACACGCCCCTGTGATGTACATGTAGAGTTATTAGTTATAGGTGGATGTACTGTTACTTATAAACACGCCCCTGTGATGTATATGTAGTGTTATTAGTTATAAGGGGACGTACTGTTAGTTATAAACACGCCCCTGTGATGCACATGTAGAGTTATTAGTTATAGGTGGACGCACTGTTAGTTATAAACACGCCCTGTGATGCACATGTAGAGTTATTACTTATAACTGAATGAAATGTTAGTTATTAAACACGCCCCTGTGATGTACATGTAGAGTTAATGATTATAAGTGGACGTACTGTTAGTTATAAACACGCCCCTGTGGTGTACATGTAGAGTTAATGATTATAAGTGGACGTACTGTTAGTTATAAACACGCCCCTGTGATGTACATGTAGAGTTATTAGTTATAAGTGGACGTACTGTTAGTTATAAACACGCCCCTGTGGTGTATATGTAGTGTTATTAGTTATAGGTGGACGTACTGTTAGTTATAAACACGCCCCTGTGATGTACATGTAGAGTTATTAGTTATAGGTGGATCTACTGTTACTTATAAACACGCCCCTGTGATGTATATGTAGAGTTATTAGTTATAGGTGGATGTACTGTTACTTATAAACACGCCCCTGTGATGTATATGTAGTGTTATTAGTTATAAGGGGACGTACTGTTAGTACATGTAGAGTTAATGATTATAAGTGGACGTACTGTTAGTTATAAACACGCCCCTGAGATGTACATGTAGAGTTATTAGTTATAGGTGGACGTACTGTTAGTTATAAACACGCCCCTGTGATGTATATGTAGTGTTATTAGTTATAAGGGGACGTACTGTTAGTTATAAACACGCCCCTGTGATGCACATGTAGAGTTATTAGTTATAGGTGGACGTACTGTTAGTTATAAACACGCCCCTGTCATGCACATGTACAGTTATTACTTATAACTGAATGTAATGTTAGTTATAAACACGCCCCTTTGATGTACATGTAGAGTTAATGATTATAAGTGGACGTACTGTTAGTTATAAACACGCCCCTGTGATGTACATGTAGAGTTCTTAGTTATTAGTGGACGTACTGTTATTTATAAACACGCCCCTTTGATGTACATGTAGAGTTATTAGTTATAAGTGGACGTACTGTATTTATAAACACGCCCCTGTGAAGTATATGTAGTGTTATTAGTTATAAGTGGACGTACTGTTAGTTACAAACATGCCCCTGTGATGTACATGTAGAGTTATTAGTTATAGGTTGACGTTCTGTTACTTATAAACACGCCCGTTTGATGCACATGTAGAGTTATTAGTTATAAGTGGACGTACTGTTGGCTATAAACACGTCCCTGTGATGTACATGTAGAGTTATTAGTTATAGGTGGACGTACTGTTAGTTATAAACACGCCCCTGTGATGCACATGTAGAGTTATTAGTTATAGGTGAACGTACTGTTTGCTATAAACACGCCCCTGTGTGCACATGTAGAGTTATTACTTATAACTGAACGTACTGTTAGTTATAAACACGCCCCTGTCATGCACATGTAGAGTTATTAGTTATACGTGGACGTACTGTTAGTTATAAACTCGCCCCTGTGAGGCACATGTAGAGTTATTAGTTATAACTGAACGTACTGTTAGTTATAAACACGCCCCTGTGATGCACATGTAGAGTTATTACTTATTAATGAATGTAATGTTAGTTATAAACACGCCCCTGTGATGTACATGTAGAGTTATTAGTTATAGGTGAACGTACTGTTAGTTATAAACACGCCCCTGTGATGTACATGTAGAGTTATTAGTTGTAGGTGAACGTAGTGTTAGTTATAAACACGCCCCTGTGATGTACATGTAGAGTTAATGATTATACGTGGACGTACTGTTAGTTATAAACACGCCCCTGTGGTGTACATGTAGAGTTAATGATTATAAGTGGACGTACTGTTAGTTATAAACACGCCCCTGTGATGTACATGTAGAGTTATTAGTTATAAGTGGACGTACTGTTAGTTATAAACACGCCCCTGTGATGTATATGTAGTGTTATTAGTTATAGGTGGACGTACTGTTAGTTATAAACACGCCCCTGTCATGCACATGTAGAGTTATTACTTATAACTGAATGTAATGTTAGTTATAAACACACCCCTGTGATGTACATGTAGAGTTATTAGTTATAGGTGGACGTACTGTTAGTTATAAACACGCCCCATGTGATGCACATGTAGAGTTATTACTTATAACAGAACGTACTGTTTAGTTATAAACACGCCCCTGTGATGTGCATGTAGAATTATTAGTTATAGGTGGACGTACTGTTAGTTATAAACACGCCCCTGTGATGTACATGTAGAGTTATTAGTTATAACTGAACGTACTGTTACTTATAAACACGCCCCTGTGATGTACATGTAGAGTTATTAGTTATAGGTGGACGTACTGTTAGTTATAAACACGCCCCTGTGATGTACATGTAAAGTTATTAGTTATAACTGAACGTACTGTTAGTTATAAACACGCCCCTGTGACGCACATGTAGAGTTATTAGTTATAGGTGGACGAACTTTTAGTTATAAACACGCCCCTTTGATGCACATGTAAAGTTATTAGTTATAACTGAACGTACTGTTAGTTATAAACACGCCCCTGTGATGCACATGTAGAGTTATTAGTTATAGGTGAACGTACTGTTAGTTATAAACACGCCCCTGTGATGTACATGTAGAGTTATTAGTTATAAGTGGACGTACTGTTAGTTATAAACACGCCCCTGTGATGCACACATGTAGAGTTAATAGTTATAAAGGTGGACGTACTGTTAGTTATAAACACGCCCCTGTGATGTACATGTAGAGTTATTAGTTATAGGTGAACGTACTGTTAGTTATAAACACGCCCCTGTGATGCACATGTAGAGTTATTACTTATAACTGGACGTACTGTTAGTTATAAACACGCCCCTGTGATGTACATGTAGAGTTATTAGTTATAACTGGACGTACTGTTAGTTATAAACACGCCCCTGTGATGTACATGTAGAGTTATTAGTTATAGGTGAACGTACTGTTAGTTATAAACACGCCCCTGTGATGTACATGTAGAGTTATTAGTTATAAGTGGACGTACTGTTAGTTATAAACACGCCCCTGTGATGTACATGTAGAGTTATTAGTTATAGGTGAACGTACTGTTAGTTATAAACACGCCCCTGTGATGCACATGTAGAGTTATTAGTTATAGGTGGACGTACTGTTAGTTATAAACACGCCCCTGTGATGTACATGTAGAGTTATTAGTTATAACTGAACGTACTGTTAGTTATAAACACGCCCCTGTGATGCACATGTAGAGTTATTAGTTATAGGTGGACGTACTGTTAGTTATAAACACGCCCTGTGATGTACATGTAGAGTTATTAGTTATAACTGAACGTACTGTTAGTTATAAACACGCCCCTGTGATGCACATGTAGAGTTATTAGTTATAGGTGGACGTACTGTTAGTTATAAACACGCCCCTGTGATGCACATGTAGAGTTATTAGTTATAACTGAACGTACTGTTAGTTATAAACACGCCCCTGTGATGCACATGTAGAGTTATTAGTTATAGGTGAACGTACTGTTAGTTATAAACACGCCCTGTGATGTAAACACATGTAGAGTTATTAGTTATAACTGAACGTACTGTTAGTTATAAACACGCCCCTGTGATGTACATGTAGAGTTATTAGTTATAGGTGAACGTACTGTTAGTTATAAACACGCCCTGTGATGCACATGTAGAGTTATTAGTTATAGGTGGACGTACTGTTAGTTATAAACACGCCCCTGTGATGTACATGTAGAGTTATTAGTTATAGGTGAACGTACTGTTAGTTATAAACACGCCCTGTGATGTACATGTAGAGTTATTAGTTATAGGTGGACGTACTGTTAGTTATAAACACGCCCCTGTGATGCCCATGTAGATGCACATGTAGAGTTATTAGTTATATAATGTGGACGTACTGTTATGTTAGTTAAAAACACCCCTGTGATGTACATGTAGAGTTATTAGTTATAGGTGGACGTACTGTTAGTTATAAACACGCCCCTGTGATGTACATGTAGAGTTATTACTTATAACTGAACGTACTGTTAGTTATAAACACGCCCCTGTGATGTACATGTAGAGTTATTAGTTATAGGTGGACGTACTGTTAGTTATAAACACGCCCCTGTGATGCACATGTAGAGTTATTAGTTATAACTGAACGTACTGTTAGTTATAAACACGCCCCTGTGATGCACATGTAGAGTTATTAGTTATAGGTGGACGTACTGTTAGTTATAAACACGCCCCTGTGATGTACATGTAAAGTTATTAGTTATAACTGAACGTACTGTTAGTTATAAACACGCCCCTGTGACGCACATGTAGAGTTATTAGTTATAGGTGGACGAACTTTTAGTTATAAACACGCCCCTTTGATGCACATGTAAAGTTATTAGTTTTAACTGAACGTACTGTTAGTTATAAACACGCCCCTTTGACACATGTAAAGTTATTAGTTATAACTGACGTACTGTTAGTTATAAACACGCCCCGTACATGTAGAGTTATTAGTTATTACATGTACTGTTAGTTATAAACACTTATGTGACATGTAAATGTAGTTATAGGTGGTTAGTTATAAACACGCCCCTGTGATGTACATGTAGAGTTATTAGTTATAGGTGAACGTACTGTTAGTTATAAACACGCCCCTGTGATGTACATGTAGAGTTATTAGTTATAGGTGGACGTACTGTTAGTTATAAACACGCCCCTGTGATGTACATGTAGAGTTATTAGTTATAACTGAACGTACTGTTAGTTATAAACACGCCCCTGTGATGCACATGTAGAGTTATTAGTTATAGGTGGACGTACTGTTAGTTATAAACACGCCCCTGTGATGCACATGTAGAGTTATTAGTTATAGGTGAACGTACTGTTAGTTATAAACACGCCCCTGTGATGCACATGTAGAGTTATTAGTTATAACTGAACGTACTGTTAGTTATAAACACGCCCCTGTGATGCACATGTAGAGTTATTAGTTATAACTGAACGTACTGTTAGTTATAAACACGCCCCTGTGATGTACATGTAGAGTTATTAGTTATAGGTGAACGTACTGTTAGTTATAAACACGCCCCTGTGATGTACATGTAGAGTTATTAGTTATAACTGAACGTACTGTTAGTTATAAACACGCCCCTGTGATGAGTTACATGTAGAGTTATTAGTTATAGGTGGACGTACTGTTAGTTATAAACACGCCCCTGTGATGCACATGTAGAGTTATTAGTTATAGGTGGAACGTACTGTTAGTTATAAACACGCCCCCTGTGATGTACATGTAGAGTTATTAGTTATAACTGAACGTACTGTTAGTTATAAACACGCCCCTGTGATGCACATGTAGAGTTATTAGTTATAACTGAACGTACTGTTAGTTATAAACACGTCCCTGTGATGCACATGTAGAGTTATTAGTTATATCTGAACGTACTGTTAGTTATAAACACGCCCCTGTGATGTACATGTAGAGTTATTAGTTATAACTGAACGTACTGTTAGTTATAAACACGCCCCTGTGATGCACATGTAGAGTTATTAGTTATAGGTGGACGAACTTTTAGTTATAAACACGCCCCTTTGATGCACATGTAAAGTTATTAGTTTTAACTGAACGTACTGTTAGTTATAAACACGCCCCTGTGAGGCACATGTAAAGTTATTAGTTATAACTGAACATACTGTTAGTTATAAACACGCCCCTTTGATGCACATGTAAAGTTATTAGTTATAACTGAACGTACTGTTAGTTATAAACACGCCCCTTTGATGCACATGTAAAGTTATTAGTTATAACTGAATGTAATGTTAGCTACAAACACGCCCCTGTGGTGCACATGTAAAGTTATTAGTTATAACTGAACTTACTGTTAGTTATAAACACACCCCTTTGATGCACATGTAAAGTTATTAGTTATAGGTGGAGATACTGTTAGCTATAAACACGCCCCTGTGGTTGATCCCTACCCAAGTAATTATATACTACTATACACATCCTAGTTATGAAAATTCCATTGCTCAACGTACTGTATCTTGATTGTTTCATTGTGGGCCTTTTTTCCAGTTTTACATGTGCCTTTCTATAGGGCCCTCTGTTGAATTGGTAAATTTCAAACTTCCTGACGGATTTGGCAATCGCATTGAGTGTCGCATGTTTGAGGGGATTTTTTTTTGGGGGGGTGGGGGGTTGGTTTTTGGCGTGCGTGTGTGCGTGCGTGAGTGCGTGCGTGCGCGCGCGTGCATGCCTGTGTGAAATTAGCGTTTGACGGCTGTTGAAAATAAAGCTTTCACTACAGAATCGTTTTTTATGCCCTCTTTACATAGACGGAACCAGAGGCGGGATGCAGGGGTGCGCACCCCCATTTTTGTCCTGAAAGTTTATCTAATGGCCATTGAAACACTTGTGAAAATGAAGTGTGCACCCCCTGTCTCAAGAGTGTGCGTGCGCACGCACACACGCACGCACACATACACACACACACACCTTTCTCAAAGTCATCACCACGCGCGTCTTCCCGCTCGGTAACAACAGTCAGTCAAGGGGGCGTAACTCCAACCTCTCAGAAAACACGGAAGTACACTCAGCTGAGAACACCTGCCGGAGAGTATCAACAGTAATCTGTTGTATGTTGGACGATTCTGGGCACCATGAGCAGAATCTACCATAACCAACCCCTTGCAAATCTACCAGTCGACAATGTCAGTGTGAAGACAACATGGGATTCTGTGTTAGAGTGCACAAAGCAAGTAAAGCATACATACTTTTGCACATAAAACCTGGTAGGACGTTATTCCTTTATTAATTGACACAATTTACAGTCTTTGCAGTTTGAATTGGTCTCACCTAATTTATTCCTGCTAGCCAAGCTGTCACTGGAAAATTTCTAACGGGATCGTGATCAGTGGTTAAGCATGAACGTCTTTTCAAGATGTGTCTGCAGCCAGATATATGTCATTCTTGTCGGATTACACAAGATTAACAACTACTAAGAGCCACAAAATCTTTAATCCGACTTTAGAAGTGTCCATGAATTTAGTAATGAGAGATGATGTACTGCTTGAGTACTCGTGTACTTTAAGATTTAAATCCTCAACAACAACCTCTGTGCCCATAGATCTCTGTCTTCATGATAAATCTACATCTTAATTGCAACTATGTTGTTTGCAGAAAAAAAAAAATCATAAAGGTTATTGCATGAATTTCCCTGTCAGGCTTTTAAGTTTTCTAAAAAAAATGCTCAGTCTGCCTGTTGCCTCTGTTGATTTTCTAAAAGTTTGGACACTGTGAGTTTACCATGGTGTCACTGAATGAGTTGATAACATGCACATGGATACAAAGACGTGACTGTTGCAGTGATGTTGCAGAGACGGCCCCGGTGTGATTCTGGAGGGTGTCATCAAGGGCAAAGCAAGGTACTGCGTCACAGACAAGGACCTCAAAAAAGTGAGTTGTCCCACTGGGCCTGGCCTACTCAGTTCAGGCGATAAAAGCGATGGGTACCAGTTACACCATGGACAGATACCTAAATAGGGCAGGCAGAATCATCCTCCGTATCTCCATCGCTAGCTTTCTGGTAAACCTGCACTAACCCCTGCATCTTTTCTTGGGGTAAGGGAAGTAACTCATTTTAAATTGATACACATCTGTGGAACTGGCCGTCATGTTGTTGATGTGGCTATCTGAACATTGACATTTGTAAATACCATTCCTACTGTACTGGTACGTAAGACCTAATAGCTGAACCAAACATTTTGGCAAGTGAAAATCAAGGGTGGGTAATTTGAGATTACAAGTAACAAGAGACTGAATCCAGGAGTAAGTGTAGGTATACTGAAATGTGAGCCTAGAGATATGGAGGATGAGACAGAATTTGTTTTAGGTAGTTTTACTAGGTACTCCTTTGTGAACAGACCGATGTCATATAGCTGGGAACTGCTGAGTACTGCATTGAACAACAGAAAGAAGCGTGTTGTCATACATGTAATACACAACGATTTCAACAAGAGTGCAATAGCCTTTTAGTTGCTGTTGAAAAGTCAGTGAGGTCAGGTTGAGGTAATTATTGCACTAGTTATGTCCTGATATACATTGTGACCTCTGATACAGGTACTCTCACTGTAGATTCGGTACCTCTTATTTTAAGTAATTTAGAACCATCTCCCTAATATGTTCAGGGGTGAAAATAACCCATTGCCCGACGTCCGAGTCCAGTGATTTGTTCTGTCGGGCAAGCAGATTTGTATATCACACTGTACCGGTGTCCAGTTGACTCTCCAATGTTAATTATGTTGTTTATTTAAAAAATCAACAAGAAAACTGCCGGTACAGTGGGAAAATTATCAGGGCAAGTGATTTTACATGTGCCACTGTACCAGAGTACACTAGCAATCTTAAAGTTATTTCCACCCCTGAATTATTGTTATAAAGACACTTGATCATTAATACAACAAATATTATGTTTACTTTCAGGTGAGGTACTACGTCTTTCAGGTACAGACTCAGCGAGCTCACAGAAGGAAGTTTGATAGCTCAGGGAAAGAGATTGAACCAAATTTTAGTGAGACGACCAAAATATCTAAAGGGTATCTCAACTCCTCATACAGTGAGTGTCCAGCACCTGTACTTCATTTGACACAGATAGATGACCCTTCTTATGAGCGCATGAGCACGAGACAGGATAAGTCTCCAGTCCCCCATTCATGTCAGAAAGGCTGGCTGAAATAGGGACAGGTGGCAGGCTCAGTGATAGGCTGATCATCATAATACAAGAGTGCTATATGATGGTGATCACACTATCAACCACTGGTTTACCTGACCAAGGCTATATTATATGTTTCTACTTTTAAACAATTTGCATGATTGCATAGATCTATATGTTTACATATTCAAATTAGTTTGAAATTAGATAATGCAGGTTTAGTTGAATATTTAAAGAAAAATGTAAAGATAAACTGAAGGAAGTTATATGTTATATGAGAAATAAGTTAATTAATCAAAACAGAACTGCTGCCAAGTTCAGGAATGTTGATGTATAATATAAGTTCAGGAAACAAATCAATGTTCCAAAGGTTACATTTTCTTAGAAAAAGTACAAATTCTCATTCTTCTGGGTGTTGTTTAAACCCACACTCTGAGAGTGAGGCACTTTATTGGCAACATTGGCAGTGTGTGATTGGATCAGATTGTGTAGGTTAATACTCAACACCCAAAAGTACTGTAATTAGTACTTTGCTAGAAAATGTCATCACAAGTATAACATTGTTTCACATTTGACAACTTTTAAAAGACATTGTGTTTTCAAGTCAGTGTTCCGTTTTCACAGAAACAGAAGCCAAAGGCACCACAGACAAGTTGACAGATCAAGAGTTATCTGCCCTTGTGTCAAGTCCAGAACTGACCTCAATCAGTACAAAGCATAGAATCCCAGGCAGTGTGGGCTTGTGGGTGGAGGAAGCTCAGCTGGACAAGATGGAGCTGGGCACTGACGACTCAGTCAGGGTCAAGACACGGGGAAACAGTCCATTTGTTTGTAAGTGATTGTGGACATGTTTCCAGGGTATTTCTTGATTCATTGATAGATTCCTTGTACTATATTTAATCTAGAAATTCCAGACTTGAAAAGAATATCATGAACCTCAGTGATAAAGAAGACATATGAAAGGTGTACTCTTTGTTGGCACGCTTAAATTCCAAAGTGCACTCGTCTGTGTCTTGAAGGACACCCTTGAAAACAAATCCACATCTGTCATTGTCAGTATTACCTGTACATAACACACATATTGGAACTGAATGAAGATTTAGCTTGGAATTAGTTTTCAAGAATCAGAGCTGGTCCAAAAGGGCGATTAATTTATTGAGATGGTCAGACTCACTAACTTGGTTGATGCATGCCACCGTGGATCATTCCCACAAGATCAATCACTGGATTGTCTGGGCCAGACTTAAATTATTTACAGATTGTTATCATGTAGCCGGAATATTGGAACAAAAACACATTTTTTCCAAAGTTTCCGTTTCTTTGTTTTGTTTTGCATATGTGGTATGTATATATTTTATTATCTAGAATAACTGATTTTCTTTAAAATAGAGTAGACACCAATAAAAAAATCTTCACTTGGAAAAATTAAGTTGAAGCGTGTATGAAAAGATGGTTTGAAAATCTCTCAATCAATTCTCCACCGTGTTGTGGGCCCAAAGTTAAAGTCTCTAATCTAACATATGTGTGACATCTTTATTACGTATATACATGTATGGTGCAGTGAGCATTGGGAAGGTGGAGAATGAGTCAGCCACCGTGTCCAACTACGCTGGTGGGGAGGCCGTGGGAGCGTCCTGGACAGACAAGATCATGAACATCAAGTCAGCAGCCTCCGACACCACACCACAGGAGAGTGAGGTCGCAGATGATGAGTGGGTCAGTACAACATCCCTGATGATCCCAAAACAAAATTTGTCGCCATAAGGGTTGAAACAAAACTGATACAACATTAAATTTCAACTCACCCAACAAAACATAATATATTTTACCATATATACTTACTAATTGGTCTAGAATTAGTCAGAGGATTTATACTGGACAAAAGTGCATTAATTTCATGAGACAGTAATTCAGTAATTGATACAGTAAAACCCTAAAAATTATTGTTTCCAAGTTAATATCTTGTTGATGAAACAGAGCAGACATTATGTGTTTCAAGGATGTTCCATGTTGATGGTGACAAGTTTACCTAGTGACATGTTTGGTATTTCAGGATGATTAACAGTCTGCAGGAGGATATTACCAGCAACAAGAGACAGATCTAGTCTTCCATCACTTCACCTTACTAGACAGCACACACTGTACAGCACTGTTGTAGTCTAGTTCTACTCATGTTTTAATTTCTGGATTAAAGAAGGCCCCTTGCATCACGTGCTGGCTGCTTCTCTGCCTGAGCTGGTCAAAAGAAGCAACAGACTGGATCAGATGGAGGTTTGGCTGATTATCATGTTATTTAAGAATTTCATTTCACTTTATGTGATTTGATCAAACAGTACAAATGCCAGAGCTTGCAGCAGATTTGGGATCACAGGGGTGGAAATAACCCATTGCCCGACGTCCGAGTCCAGTGGTTTTTTTTGTCGGGCAAGCAAATTTGTATATGACACTGTACCGGTGTCCAGTTGAATTTCCAATGTTAATTATGTTGTTTATTTATAAAATCAGCAAGAAAACGGTCAGTATAGTGGGAAAATTGTCAGTACACTATCAATTTTAAAGTTATTTCCACCCCTGGATCATATGCATCTCCATCTTCCATTAAATACACAACACAGCATTTATATCTGTAATGCAATTATTTCTCATATTCATCAGTTGTTCTGTGTGTGTTTATAATACTCACAGAGCAATAGACTTGTTTTTGTTAATGTTATGTTTATTGGACCATAATGATCAACTATGTAATAGTGATAATAGCAATGAATAAAAGTACATGCCTTTTATCTTGTCCTGATTTACTTTCCTTGCACTCAGTATCAACATTTGTGTCTCTAAACATCTCAGACCTAGAGATGATGAAACTCAATACTACTTGTGAGCAGTGTCCGAAATAGTTTCCAAATTTTGCTAGCCAGTCGGGCTAGCTATGTCTGAAAGTTCCTAGCCCACAAAATAATTCACTAGCCCGAAATTTGAATGTAGACATGGGTTTCATCATTAAGCTGCTAATATAATGAACTTTTTTATCAGGCCATAATCTTGCATGATTTAAAAGTGTATTATAACTTAACATGTCGGAGAGAGTGATATATTTACAAAATGATCCCATGAAAATTCACTAGCTAGTCGGGCCAGTTTTACTGGCACGACTGAATTTTTACTAGACACGGGCTAGCGGGCCAGTGGCTATTTCGCACACTGCTTGTGAGGATAGTGGCAAGTAGTCTGTCACAAACTAATACTATCCCCACTATTTCAGCCGTGCTAAATGTTCCAGCTGAATGGCTGTCCCTCTTGTTCATCCTATTGTTAGGTTTACACACTGTTTAACCTTCAACCACTGTACTGTACAAATTGTATCTGTGAAGGTGAGGTGAGTATATCGTCTGAAGTCGAGTAGCAAGATTGATAATGAATAAGTATCATCATTACTGCAGTATAATCTGACAGAATCTTTAGTAAACACCTGAACACCAGACAAGACAAAGTATTTCTGTAAATACAGCTGCTGTTTGGTTATTTAGTCTATTTATTTCAAGGTCACAAGGGGACTTTAAAGTTTTACCCTTGTCAGCGAGCTATCTCAAGAACTGTTCACTGGATTTTCTTCATATTCAACACCAAGCTTTATCTAGGGAAGGTGCAGGGCCCAGTCGATTTTGGTGACCTTCACTTAATTTTTAAGGTCATGGTGACACTTTGAAGATTTCAGCATGTTAAGCTGCATGTTAAGCTTGTCAGTGAGATACCTCAAGAACCGTTCATTGGACTTTCTTCATATTTGACACCAAGCTTCATCTAGGGAAGGTGCAGGGCCCAGTCTATTTTGGTGACCTTCACTTAATTTTCAAGGTCACTGTGACACTTTGAAGATTTCAGCATCTTAAACTGCATGTTAAGATTGTCAGCGAGATATCTGAAGAACAATTCACTGGATTTTCTTCATAGACTTTCAAGACTTCCCCTTGAATGTTTTACAATAAGCAATTTCTTTATTACTATTTTTGCATATTTCGTACACTATGACATTCATGTTAAGGTCAAAGTGAGTCTTGAAAACTATTTGTGCCTTTGCACAACTACAGAGCAAGATATCAAGAGAGGTTGACTGGTCATGTCATTGTTGACATTTAACTTCATCTTAAATTACAACGTTCACTTTCATTCCTTTTTGAGTTTCATTTGATAATTTGCGGCGGGGGATTATGTCACCTAAGTGACTATGCTTGTTATCTATTGATTCCAGTTACATGTCCTTCTGTGTCCATGCAGGTGCCTCCATCTGTAGGGATCAGTTATTCAGCATCAACATCACTGGGACTTTTGCAGATCCAAGTTACGGCTCAATGATAATGAAAACAAACAATTCCTACAAATTATGCACATATAATTCCATAAATAGGATAAAATCTTGAAAAAACAACAAAATTTGATTGTATCATAGTTGATTTATTTCTGGTTGATCATCGGGCTTGAATCATGCTGACTACATCCTCTATAAAGTCCATGCCTTTATAACTAGCATCACTAGCTCCATACCTGCTCCCAACATGGCCTGTTGCTAGGACACAGAGAAGCACATCAAGATGAAACAAATATTATAAAATAACAAATACTTAACAGATCTCTCAATGGACAAGTCAACATTGACAAATCAGTCTTTCAATACCGTCCCAAAAGATTGCTACATGGGCAAATGATCATTACAAAACACTATGACACTGAGATTGGGATTAGAAGTGCTTGAATGAGGAAGACCCTACAGAACCATCTGTACACTATGGATGACTGACTTTCAGCATAGTCTTTATATCTGTACCTTGGTGGTGCAGACATAACACATAAACATCCATGTTGCACTGACTTACAACCCCAGATTTAGATTACAATCTCTAAACGCCCACAGGAAACTGAGCGACATGATTGATCAGTTGCAATCTGATTTGGCAAGGATGCTTCAAGTATTGGTGAATACTCTGGCCATCCTTTAAGAATCACTGAGGACATTTTATCACCATATTAACCTACACACCTTCAACCAAAACTTACTACCTACCCCTGGTTATACATAAAATTGAATCCATAATTTTTAAACTTTCTGGTGTGAAGCTGCATGTTGTTCAATCTATCGACAGCATATTTTACAGTGAAACCTTGTTATCTTGGAGTTTTGTGGACTATCACAAATACCTAGAGCCCCATGGCATGAGACAAGCCGGAATGTAGATATTAGAACAGATGTTAATAATGATTCTGCCTCTAACATATATTTGCTGTTTCCGATGTTTATGACGGCGCGACATGATAATCGCAGTCTCAACAAATGTGAAACAGGAAATACTTTGTCAAATAAAGAAACATGCGTAATACACACAAGAAAACATAGTAGCCATCAATGTTTTGACACAAGAATAATTCATGGTTGCCAATCGTAGAATTTGATCGCCAAAAAGATGACTGATAGTCTTTATTAGATGAAGCTCCGTAGTTAACAAGGTTGCAATGACTCCTCAGATATACAATACATATCATATTCACAGTACAAAATCAACAAAATGTCCACCATCACAGCCATGTTGACAAGAATCATTCCACTCCGGCATATACAGACATGTTTACAGTTACCATGGTTACATAAATACACTGTGTGCTGTGCTAATAGTAATATACATGCTATAGCTACAATGATAACATAAACCTCATACTGCCATCATGGATATGTCACAAGCATCTTTCATTCATTCACTCCATCTTTATAGAACAAGGACAGAACAAGTTTTAACTCTGAGATTGTTTTTTAGGCAACAGACTTAACACCTATTTAACAGAAATTTACACTGAAATTACTGCTGTCGGATGACCCTGACTAGATCAGTATCGTTAGTTTACGTAAGTACATTGAAAACACAAACTTGACAATAAAGAAATATAAACAAGTAAACCTGAAGTTACTCTTAACATTTAAATAAATTTACTGGGAACATTCTCAAACATAATTCAGTAAAGTTTCTGTGAAAAACAAGATTATATAGTCATTTTATCACAGTTTATTTTACTGATGGATAATGTCATCTCAAGCAATATGAAAATCACAGTTCAAAATTCCTACATCTGACAAGAACTATTTCCAATATCTTGTTTCCTTCACCAGAAAAAGTTATAACTTCTGAATTCAAAGCCATTACATTTTCACTTTGTTCTCACTGGTTCGAATGTTAATCAAATATCGTTTATGGAATCCAAAATTACAAACTGTTCAACAACACTTTGGTCAAACAGAACATTTAAATACTGCAAATATCGCCCTTTAATTTCATAATACATTTAGATCTTACAGCAGTTCAGAATTTCCAATTTACATGGACTGTATATGACTAAAATGCCATGTAGTTAAAAACCAAAACAAAAGTTAGTAACAAAAAGTAGCAGTAACATTCGTAAATCAATGACCTTCCATTCCAAACAAGTGGTACTCATCCCTACCCGAACATGTTCCTCGTTAACATACAGCAACTATAGCAGGGACTAGTCGGTGAACAGCAGATCTTCATCATGGTCATCTGCCAGCAGATCAGCTGCCTGCTGGTTCTCCAGCCCGATCTCCTTCTTCCGCTTGGCCTGAAGCTCTGCAGCAGCTATCTTCAACTTCTTCTTCTTCTCCTGGATCTTCTTCAGTCTGAAAGAAGGAACGAGTGAGTGAGTTTAGGGTTTACGCCGCTGTAGCAATATTCCAGCAATATCACGGCAGGGGACACCAGAGATTGGCTTCAGACATTTTTTGTGGGGAATCAAACCTGGGTCTTCAGCATAACGAGCGAACGCTTTAACCACTAGGCTATCCCACTCTCCCCCTGAAAGAAGGAACTTGGTGTCAGAATTAACCAGCACTGTGATGTTGAGTAAGTGAGAATCCCAGGTTTGTACTGCCTTGTGCAATATTCCAGTCAGTAAGTTGGGTTTAACAGTATTTCAGAAATATGACTGTGTCCCATAACATGGGAGGAAAGCCTGAAGTGAGGCAGATCGGAGACATTTACCTCTTGGGTGAAACCAATAAGTATGGGTATGTTGCCAGCAAATGTAATATAGGGAACCAGATTTTGTAAGTTAATAGACAATGGTTCAGGGTATAAATTTGAACCCCAGCAAAAGTTCCACGATGATCATTTGTGAAGCAACATCTTGTATTAATATAGCAGTTAAAACCTTACTTAGGCAACCCATTGTACCTCCCTCTGTGAAAATACTGTTTGTTTGTTTAACACTGCACTCAGCATTATTCCAGCTATATGACAGCGGTCTTTAAATAACTGAGTCTGGACCATACAATCCAGTGATTGATATAATGAGCATCAATATACGCAGCTGGGAAACGATGACCTGCACCAACCAAGTCAGCGAGCCTGACCACCCGATCCCGTTAGTCGCCTGTTACGACAAGCATGGGTTGCTGAAGACCAATTCTAACCTGGATCTTAACTGGTCAATGTCACAGTAACTCACATTAATGAAAAAAGCAGGTTTATCTCCTGATTGTATGGTGACTACATGTGCAGCCATGACCATGTTTCTACAATGTGGTAAACTCCTGTAATTGCCCTGACTTATGACTGTCAAAGTACCATGATTGCCTTTTGAATGAGGGTCTTGCTCACAGTTGTACATGATTGTTTGTCTACCCTACACAGTTACAGGCTGCCATGATATGCCTGATTGGTCAATCTAACACGGTTCTTCAGAGATGGGAAATACTAGGTACATGTACAACATGATATATATTGCCTTCATCCTAATCCACACATACCTGTAGAACTCTTCTCTCTCACGTTCGTCTAATTCAGTTGTGATGTATGATATAGTTTTCTCAATTCGTGGAATGATAACTGAAAATTAAAATTGTCATTATTCATACATACCAAAGATGCCAATATGATACATTGAGTCACAGGCTGGTTGCCAACTTATCACAAAACACTTGTCAACAATAATATATGATTAGTATGCTCTTACACTGCTGTCAGCAAAATCCAATCATTCCCACATTTGGGGAATCAACCCCTGGCAGACACCACTGATGAACAAATGGTTAAACCACTGGGCCTACAGCCTATTTATATACTCAGCAGCAAAAGAAACGTCAGTTTGGAAATTTCCTTCACAGAAACGGATAACTGTAAGCTCATTTCATGTTTTGATTGTATATTTTTGACAACATCTCCAACTTTACCTGAGCAAAGACATTCCTTCCCAAACTCAGAATGGAACCCAGGAAATGGTCTCAAAAACGCAACCTGATCTCGGAGATGGTACGGTGTTCTCCATGTTTTTCATGCAACTCATGCTGCATGTGTTGTTCACAAGGACCAGCCCTATAAATGCACCCCCAAACTTGGTTGAAACATTCACATTACAACGTCGGCAGGATGCCCCTTCTCACGACAGCTCAGAGGAACCAGGCGCTAGGAAGACTTGAAGCTGGCCACACTGCACAAGCCGTTGCCAATCACTTCCAGGTCACCGATCGGACCATCTACAGGCTGCAGCAACGTTTCAGGGCCACCAACACCACAAATGATCGCCCTCGTACTGGCAGACCAAGGGTGACCAGAAGACGACATGACCGCCATGTTGTGCAACAATATGTACAGAATCCCTTCATGCAGGCATCCGAAACAACACGCCAGACAGTGGGAACACACGGAAGACCAATCAGTACTGAGACAGTACGCCGACGTCTTAACAGCGGGAACCTCCATTGCCGTAGACCTTACTGTGGACCTATCCTCACCCCTCGTAATCGGCATCAACATCTAAAGTCAATGGCGATACAGGCAATGGAGAACTGTTCTGTTCACAGATGAGAGTTGGTACTGCGTATCAACTGCAGATGGCAGAACAAGAATATGGCGACGACTGGGCCAGCATTACTCAGAGTCCGACCAATATGTTATGGAAAGAGACTCATGGGGAGGTGCAAGCATCATGGTATGGGATGGAATAGGCCTGAACCAGAGAGTGGGTACTGTGTTGGTCCAGGAGAGGAGGCGACATTACAGCGGTGCGCTACATCGACCAGCTCTCAGACCCCACTTCATACCACATTTCGCACGTCACCTGAACAACATTTTCCAGCATAATAACGCCTGGGCCCATACTGCCAGAGCTACACGGGACTTCCTACAGCAGAACGGTGTCAACATTATGCAGTGGCCAGCCAGTCCTGATTTAAACCCAGTTGAACATCTTTGGGATGAAATTCAGAGGAGACTGAATAATGTCATACCAAGGCCGAACACAGCCAGGCCTTTCTCAGAGTGTGGTTCAAGGTGCCAATGGCCTTCAACAATCGATTGGTGCACTCCATGCATAGACGCTGTGCTGCAGTTATTGCCGCTCGTGGTGGTCACACTAGATACTGAAGTCAAGAGTCTGAATGGACTGCAAACGTTCACGTCATGTCTTGGAATTGTGCTGAATTATTCATTGATGTGTCAATCTAATTTTGAATTCGTACTGACATTTATTTGCTGCTGAGTATATATTTGTAAGGAAAAACATAAACGAGTCTGTTAGTGGACTATTCTATCTTTCAAAATACCAGTGTCATTTACATTGTTTATCAAGATAACATTCAAACATATTTGTCTCTATCTGTTCTCTTTATAATTTCTACCCATATAGTATGTATTTTTCATTGAAGTATACAAATCATGTACCCAGTCAAAGTGAAATGTGTTGCCTTGGAACAGCTATGTCCATGAAACAAAGACTCAAGACATATCAATACAAAGGGAGATAACTCCATTTCCCAATCTTAGCATTTACATATTTGCTGCTTTAATTTGTTTTGTTTGTAGTTTAACACCGCACTCAGAAATATTCCAGCTATATGGTGGCGGTTTGCAAATAATCACTGCCTAGATTTTCGAAGCACTCTTACTAGTCTTAGAGCTAAGATAGTCATACGTGCCATTCATTAACATTAACTTACGGCTATCTTAGCGCTAAGAGAGCTTCGAAAATCTAGGCCCTTGTCTGGACTAGACAATGCAGTGATCAACAGCATGAGCATCGATCTATACAATTGGGATGCTACTTAATCATGGAGCAATATTCCAGCTATAGGATGGCAGCCTATAGAGTGATTGACATCTGCCTCTCATTTTCCAGCATAGTTTGCTTGGACCCTTTTCTAACCAGCATTCCTACAACAGTCTTCTTAGCTTTAAAAACCCACCATGTTCAATAGCATTGACTCTTCTATTGGTAATTTTGATGACTTCATCTAAGGTGACGAAACACGTCTGTAGGGAGGCTAGCTCCACCAACAGCTGAATAGCACGAGCGTAGTTCTTCTTTAACTTGTCGATCTGTTGGCCACCACGAGACAGACCCGTCAACTCATATGCTGCAAGTCAAATGCCGCATTATTGACTTCATATCATTCCTTGTTTTGAATATTTATTGAAAATGTACTCTTTAAGAAGCATTTCAAATTTCATTTCCTGTAAGCTTCATAAGAACAATAGAAACTTATCACTGTATTATTTTTCCTGAATGCTGAATATCTTTACAAACTGCACTTTAGAAATGTTCAAACGTGTGCAGCTCTTAACCTAAATGTTAATGGCATATTCTCTATTAATTCTTATTACGGGAAATTGTATGTAGAACTGTACAAATACACCAAACATAAAGCTATCACAGTTTAGATATAAAAGTGCAAAAAGTAAGAACAAATACAGTAATATATTAATGAGGACTTCAGCAATTCACTGACAATATTTAGATATAATTTCACAGATGAAAATTCCAAGGGAAAAAGGATAGATCAGGTGATGTTGTCAGTACTTACAGTCAGCCCCATCCTGGTAGTGCTCGAAGCTAGGTAGAGTCACACCTGGATGGCAACAGAAACAGTGATAACAATTCTTAGAACGAATTATCATGCTATGATGAATACGCTAGGGCTGTAATGATGCACCAAACTATCTATGGATTGCAATTGTTGAGTCTCCGATAGCAATTACTCAATGGTTGAAACGAAAAACTATTGATGCATCCATAGTATGTGTGACTATTGATAGTTTAGTAATTGACTTCTGTTGACAAATGTGCAGCGCAAAATACAGGAAGTACCAGATTTGTTCACTTTCACTTTGAGTTATCCGCTCCTGTTACCTCTTAAACAAACATGGCGGCAAACACCACATGCAACTTGGAGTTTGAAACTGAATAACAACGCTGGCAAATCCATAACACTATACTAAACTATACATTCATTTGGGAATGACTTTAAATGAGACAATTTAAGGAGAAAAACGTATTGCAATAGTTGGTCGCAATAGTATTTTGGAATTGACTATCGCTATTGTAATAGTATTTCCCCCCTCAATAGTCACCCCTAGAATATGCCCTTTACAACAGAAACATCAGCTAATAATTTTCGATAGCGTATGGATTTACGCCACTGTTGCTTTCACAATATTTCAACCATATCACCTAAACAGGACTTGCTATGGAACATTCATCTGATACCAACCATCAACAGTCAGCAATAACAATTACACTTGTGTAACTTTGTGGTTACCATGGTTACCCTTTCCCCATCTTTATCAGCATTATATGAACATTCCAAACATTCAACTGGCTGCAAAGCAAAACAATGTTAATTTATTTTCTCATCGTAACATACACACTACAATTAGATTACAGGCTGCAGTTTAAGTCTACCATTAGACCAATATATTCCACTGATCTCTTATTTCAGTAGAGCGTCACCTACCGGCCACATTCTCCTTCTTGTTTTTCACTTTGATCTGAGCTTTGTTGACGTTTTGCAGGACAATATGGTTGAAGTCTCCTGTTGTGAACTTGGCCTCAGCCAGAGAGAAGGCAGCCTCTTTCATCACATCTCCCATCAACATCTTGGTCTACAAGTCATCATCAGAACAATTAGTAACCATGTCAGCAACACTGGTTTGTATGTGTGTTGTTTACTGTAACACTCAGCAATATTCCAGCTACATGATGGCTGGCTGTAAATAATAGAGTTGGGGCCAGACAATCCAGCAATTAATATTGACATATTTTACTGTTTACAGATGCAGTTCCAAGTAGCACACTTTTGCATGATTGCTCATGTTTTTACAGGCTTTTGGACTAGCATGAGTTTGAAAGGCTGATGGAGGCATGATTGCTTTCATTTTTTACAAGATATAGTCAAAGTTTTCAGTGCATTAAGTATCATTCTTCAATAAGACCTAATCACATTTGACTTTAAACATGTTAACAGTGTCACTAAAATGTTTATCAAAACAATATTTATCATGTTTACATATTTTCTTCCATCTTTGTTTTTATCAGTTCTAATGTATAACCATGATACCATACGATTTAATGAAGTGTGCCAGATATATACCCATTATCATCTAATGGAGGGTGTTATCGGTGCAATAAAGCAATCTGATAAACTTGGTATCCAAATCTGATTACTATGCAAATTATGTCAATCCACGAACTACTTTCTAAAAGCTCCATACATGTCATGCGAATCCTAAAGCGTTTAACATTTCATTGATGACTTCGTCGCGAGTTTACATTGCGTGGACAAGTTTGTAAACAAACATGGCTGCCCCTATTCTCAAAATTGGTGATTCTGTAAGAACTGATGACAGAGGTTCTGGAGTCGTTACTGTAGTAATTGACTTTGGAAAACATGAAACGGAGAACTTCATTCAAATTGAAGGTACGGATTATTAGGCACGAGTGACAGGCGATCGTCTAAGAAAGGTACCAACCAAGGATTTCGATCTATCAATCACAACAAAGTAGACGACCATACGAATCGATTCCGTCAGGTTATCAGAAACTGATATTGATGAGGTAATTACCCGCAGTGAAAATAGAAACACTACCAAAAAAAACCTGCCTGATTTTGTTGTTCTTTTTAGACAGAAAGATCTTATTTTAAGCATGAGTTATGCTTGCACTGTATTAGCAACTAGTCACAACCATATGCCGCCGTCATGAATGACCTTCACCTTGGTGTACCGCTAAGTATTCTTACACGCGAATGCTCAATTCTCTTGATATAAACTCACGTACGATTTGCTTCTTTTTTTCTCGAGTAATTTTAAGAATGACATTATATGAACCAAAGGCTCGCATAATACAATTTCTATTTCTAATATATGATATTAATGATACCGAAACACACTTGGTTAATAATCTCTATTTCTGAGGGAAATAGGCAGTCTTAGAAACTGTAAATGTTTATATGGAAGAAACACTGAATATAACACTGTGTCAGCATGATTTTACAGGACTAATATCTCATGAATAGTTTTCTCACCTCGATAATCTTCTTGAGGATGGCCCTGAACCTCAGTGTGAGGGCGTCAGCTTTTTTCTTCAGCAGACTGTGGCCTTTCTGTGCTCCCTTCAGACGAGCCTTCATGTTGGTCAGGGCCCTGCACAACACAGTGGTAGAATCAACAACTACATGGTGATGGTTCCATGTTATACAGCACAGAATAACATACCAACAATATCTGACAGTCTGTGACTGTAGTCACAAGTGAGGAACCCAAATTTAGTTAAAACTCTGTTCATTCATAATACAACTGGAGGCAACTAGGCCCACAGTCACACATTATTTTGGCACTGACTAGACAAACCAAAATAGCATTCCAATACAAGAAACATGATGACATATTTTCCTGATCTTCAGTGAAATATACTAAGCAGCAAAAAAAACGTCAGTTTGGAAATTTCCTTCACAGAAACGGATAACTGTAAACTCTTTTCATGTTTTGATTGTATATTTTTTACATCTCCAACTTTACCTGATCTCCAACTAACTTGATCTCAGAGATGGTACGGTGTTCTCCATGTTTTTCATGCAACTCATGCTGTATGTGCTGTTCACAAGGAACAGCACTATAAAATGCACCCCCAAACGTGGTTGAAACATTCACATTACAACGTCAGCAGGATGTCCCTTCTCACGACAGCTCAGAGGAACCAGGCACTAGGAAGACTTGAAGCTGGCCACACTGCACAAGCTGTTGCCAATCACTTCTAGGTCAATGTTCGAACCATCTACAGGCTGCAGCAACGTTTCCGGGCCACCAACACCACAAATGATCGCCCCCGTACTGGCAGACCAACGGTGACCACAAGACGACAAGTGCGCCATGTTGTGAGACAGCATGTACAGAATCCCTTCATGCAGGAATCCGAAACAACACGCCAGACAGTGGGAACACATGAAAGACCAATCAGTACTGAGACAGTACGCCAACGTCTTAACAGCGGGAACCTCCATTGCCATAGACCTTACCGTGGACCTACCCTCACCAATCGTCATCGGCAACAACGTCTACAGTTTGCCCTACAACACCAAAACTGGCGATACAGGCAATGGAGAACTGTTCTGTTCACAGATGAGAGTTGGTACTGCGTATCAACTGCAGATGGCAGAACAAGAATATGGTGGCGACGTGGCCAACGTTACTCAGACCAATGTGTTATGGAAAGAGAAGAATAGGTGGAAGCATCATGGTATGGGGTGGAATAGGCCTGAACCACAGAGTGGGTCCTGTGGTGTTCCAGAACCTTGGTCCAGGGAGAGGAGGCGGCATCACAGCGGTGCGCTACATCGACCAAGCTCTCAGACCCCACGTCATACCACATTTCGCATGTCACCTGAACAACATTTTCCAGCATAACACCCGGGCCCATACTGCCAGAGCTACACGGGACTTCCTACAGCAGAACGGTGTCAACATTATGGAGTGGTCAGCCATTAGTCCTGATTTAAACCCAGTTGAACATCTTTGGGATGAAATTCAGAGGAGACTGAATAATGTCATACCATTACCAAGGCCGAACACAGCCAATTTATTGCGCCAGGCCTTTCTCAGAGTGTGGTTCAAGGTGCCAAAGGCCTTCATCAGTCGAATGGTGCACTCCATGCATAGACGCTGTGCTGCAGTTATTGCCGCTCGTGGTGGTCACACTAGATACTGAAGTCAAGAGTCTGAATGGACTGCAAACGTTCACGTAATGTCTTGGAGTTATTCATTGATATGTTATTGATATGTCAGGATATTGTACACCAAAAATATTTTTGATCCACTTATTATGTCCATTTCTGTAATGACTTGATTACAGTGCCTATCTAATTTAATTCGTACTGACGTTTTATTTTGCTGCTGAGTATATTTGTTCCCTAGAGCTACAGTTTTTAAGCCAGGCTAATCATATTCACTGATAATGGGTAAACTGAACAATATGTGTGTAAAAGCTTGGTACCTGGGACCCATGATAAAAAAATAATCATGAACAAAAAAAACGGGTTATCAGGTGTGAGTGAGTTTAGTTTCAGCATGTTTAGCAATATTCCAGCAATATCATCATGATCATGGCAGGAGACACTAGGAATGGGCTTCACACACACATTGTACGCATGTGAGAAATCAAACCTGGGTCTTCGGCATGACGAGCAAATACTTTAACCACTAGGCTACCCCACTGCCCAGGTCATCAGGAAGCTGAACAAAGTGAGAGTTAGCTTTTATTTAACAATAAGCAATACTCCAGCAATATGACATGTAAATATCTGAGACTGGAGCAGACAATCCAGTGACAGTATGAGTTAATATCTGCTCCATCGTAGTATGACATCACCCAGTCAGCTAAATTTGAAGGCCTGGTCTACTTTATGGTCCCCTTTGACCAGCATAGGCTGCTCAATGCCTGTCTTCTATATTTTATATCCGATGGAAAGTCCCAGTTTACTGCAGCTCCTTACATACTTCAGCTACACGAGGTATACTCACCAGGCCAGAAGGCCTGCACATAAAATGGGTCTGGTCTGAACCAGTGGTCAATAGCCAGAGCAAAGACAAAAGAGGATGCAGCATATCAATACATATCAATCATTCACAGAAAATCCAATCACAGTGTATCCCTCTCATGTCATCATCATCATCATCATGAAATCAGCTTAGTTTGTCCATGATCAAAGTCTTTAATATGTGAAAAGACAACATTTTTAAATCAATAACTTGGTTTCAATTTCATTAATCATCAAAATAACCATGCTGATATATCCTCTAAAGCGATAAGAATGGCACTGAGTGAGAGTGGGTGAGTGAGTTTAGATTTACGCCACGTTTAGCAATATTCCAGCAATATCACGGCAGGGGACACTAGAAATGGGCTTCACACACATGTGGGAAAACTGAACCTGGGTCTTCGGCGTGATGACTGAGGAGTGAGAGAGTAGAAATAGATCGTCATTAGTCTTTTGACGTTTGGAAGCTACTAATCATTCTGAATATGCTGAACACTACTGTGACTTTTGTAAACATATTTTAAACCAATTAGAAAAGTCACGTTGAATGTGTGTTTGTTTATTTAGTCAGACAATAATGAGTGAGTCTGATTTGAAAGCAGAATGATGAGGTCTGCATTGTTGATGATTTAATGTAACCCCAAGAACAGAGACCTTGTGCTGAGTGAGGTGAGGTGAGGTGAAATTGGGTGTAACGTCGTGCTTGAGAAAATTTCGCTCATATGACGACGTTCATGCGTGTGTATGTGCGTCTGCTTGTACTAGCCCAGACTGAAGCTGGTTTTAGTGCTAGCCCACTGAGATACCATGCCGCAGTGAAGCAGAAATACCCCACTCAGACACATTATACTGACTCCAAGCCGACCAGTCCTTGTTCTACCCATTAATGCCGAGCGCCACACAGGGACCAACAAGTACCATATTTTAACGTCTTTTGGTATGACGCGGGTGGGGATCGAACCCACGGCCTTCCGCTCTCCCGGGCGGACGCTCTAACCACTACACCACAGAGGCAGTCCTTGTGCTGAGTAGCCAAATCTGTGACCAGGGCTAACATTCAAATACTCTTTTACAGGTATCTGGCATGTCTAAGATGAACAACTGCACAGTGAATTGTAGCCCTACCCAAATCACCTCACAAATCACACAATAAGCTATGCCTAAAGAAGTTACTGACAGAAAGCAAGTGGCACCAACATCAAGAGTCAGAAATTTATCAATTACTTGTTGCCTGACCATGCTGATGTGAGAGGACTCATCATGAGAAAAATCAAGATTACAAAGTTTTTTAAAAAATTCTCAGACAAGAATGGGCTCCAGACATCATCCTCGTGCTGTGGGTTTCGGTCACGTAAGAACATCTGTTTTGCTGTCTCGATTATCACTTGAACAGTTGTAAAAAATGTCACTAACTTATTAATGATAACTTCATCCAAAACACAAGCCATCATTCAAGAATTAAAAATGCCCCCTCATTACAGCCTGACAGCATTGCCGTCCTAAAACCTATGATCTGATAGGGCTGGGACGATTCACTGATACATCACGATACATTTAAGTTTGATACAGCTATCGTATCGTTGACTGGTGTATCGATACAAACCGATACACAACTTTTTTCAAAACAGTATTAGTATTAAACACGTTAAAGTACTTATTTAGAGAAAAATATGCATGTATGATAGAGTTACTTGTTTGTTTGTTACAATAGTGTTATTGTTATACACAAATACCCTGAAATAAATCATTTTAAATCTTAACACTGTGTCATTCTTTCAAGGTGTATGTATGGTGAAGCGTATCGTATCGCAGGTAAAATATCGCGATATGTATCGTATCGTGACATAGTGTATCGTCCCAGCCCTATGACCTGATGATATATCTTCGTGTCAAGGAAGTTCAATCACTTGAGAAATGTCACTGAATTTTCAAAGCAATATTCATATAATCTAATTTTCATCGGATGATTCATGTGTGACTTGATGCTGATTTCCATATTCAAACTGCAAAGGTGAGGTAACATTAAAGCTATGCAATTTTTAAAGAGTTTGACACAGGTATGCACTGCAATGGACTAAAGGTGACCTCGGTATGACAGAACCGACTGCCCTGGGCCACAGCTACTCCTAGTGACTCTCGCATGTCGACATACGGATGTCCATGAGTGTCATTATAAACACGAGACCTTACTGACATTTGTGTTTCTATCTTTGTATCTAGTTCACGGACGTGATACTATCAGAATATAAATTATTTTTGTTTAAACAGAATTCGACAACTTTCTCAGCAATGTGCAATAACATGTGAAACTTTACATTTCTCAATTTCTCGAAAAGGCCTAGAGGACGAGTCAATGTGTCATTTGTACTGCAAGGGCATCGTGACAATTTTACCGGCGACTGGCGACCAAACACGTTATATTACAGCGAATCGATCAACGTTTGATATATTATGACGCACTACTGTCTATACTTTATAAAAATGATCTGATATCTTTTGGAATACTTACATCCGAGACGGGAAAATGTTCAATCTGTCTTTGGTTGCCATCTTGTTGATGTATGATGGTGGTCATATGGTACGTCACGTGATTATGCGACGGATATCAGGGTTATTTCCCTTTGAGCTTCACTTTCAAAGCGTTCATAAAATATACGTAGACTATCTCACATTGCAGTCCAAGACTTGCATAAGTCCCTAGGGTAATAATTAATAGTTTAAAATGATAATTTCTAAAACATATATATGTAAATAACAGACTGGGGTCTTAAATGTACTGTCCGCTTATCTAGACATGCCTCTTTAAAGGACAGAATTACACCCAAGTACAGCCTTGGAGCAGGGAGACTATATAACGTGTTGTAGATTATCCCTGCTTGGAGCAAGGATAATGCAGTCCTGAACCGCGTTGATTCTCTTCCGCCCAGCCCTTTCTGCAATGCCAAAGCCTAAAATGAAGTAAGTCTAGATTTCCTCAGGACTGAATCTCCCATCTCACTCTGACTCCTTTTCAATATAAATGGAATTATTTATTTCTATCAAACATATATATTTAGAGATTAGTTAGTCTAAATAAATAGGTTATCGTGGTCCTTATTAAATTGTTATTATCCTGGGTCTTTATTAAATGTGCGTGCGTGTGAGAGCTGGATTACACACCAGGAGGCAAACAAATCGCCAAATCTCTGGCACAGTCACATCCTGTCCATTCCAAAGGTGCAAGAAGCCGTATACATAGTGTGTGTATAGCCACCCAATCATCCTTTAGAAGCCTCTTGTAACAGAGTCTCGTGTCTAAGGTGTTTAATACCCTGTTGAAAAGCACCGAACCCTTGAAGATCCGGGTTTAAATTTGTCTTCAGCAACCCGTGCCTGTCATGGGAGGCGACTAACGGGATCGGGTGGTCAGGCTCGTTGTTGACCTGTATAGAACAAACCTTATGGATTACAACAAGAACGCTTGACAGCGGTACCACAATCGTTTTTATCCATAAAATGTGCTCAGTATTGTACTTCCCAACTTCTAAAATGCGGGGCGGTGGGGTAGCCTATATTTATAGTGGTTAAAGCGTCCGCTCGTCACGCCGAAGACCCGGGTTCGAATCCCTACATGGGTACAATGTGTGAAGCCCATTTCTGGTGTCCCCCGCCGTGATATTGCTGGAATATTGCTAAAAGCGGCGTAAAGCCAAACTCACTCACTCACTCTAAAATGCCACTCAAAGAAGTTCTCGTTGACCTGGTTGACACATGTCATCGTATCCTAGTTACGCAGACAGATGCTTATGCTTCTGATCACTGGATTGCCTGGTCCAGACTCGATTATTGACAGGCTGCCGCCATATAGCTGGAATATTGCTGAGTGTGGCGTAAAACTAAACTCACTCACTCACTCCAAAGATACAAAGTGCCGTAGAGCCACCCAGTCCTTTTAGAAGCCTCTTGTGACAGAGTCGCATGTCCGTAAGGCGTGTAACACCCTGTTGAAGAGCAACGAACCCTTGAAGATCGGGATTAAAATTGCTGGCTTCACACTCGCTGACTTGGTTGACACGTGCCATCGTATCTCAAATGCGTAGATCGATGCTCATGCTGTTGATCACAGGATCGTCTGGTCCAGACTCGATTATTTACAGACCGTTGCAGTATAGCTGGAATATTGTTGAGTGCGGCGTTAAACAACAAACAAACAAGAAAAGCAACGAACGCGGGCAAGGTGGGAATATAATGATGATTATAAAGCGCTGTAGCCATCCACAAGGTGCATGCTCAAAGCGTAATATCAATGCGGAATATCAGTGTGGACGAATCTTCATGACATACTGAATGAAGAGACCTAAAATATAACGTGGCCCTACACGTGTAAGCTGTGTAGTAACATTTAATAAAACAGTTATGTATTTGATAAACAGTGGCATAATTTGAGTAATGGTGAGTGTACTCTGATAAAATATCAAAGATACTACTTAAAGATACACGGTGAAAATACGCATTTTCTGTCGTTTGTAACCCTCTCTATATATTTGGGTCTAAAATATGATGCAAAAATGTATCATTTTGACAATCAAAGTTGACAAAAAGTCAAGGGCTTTAACAATGGTTTGAATATTCAAAGGATCTCTAGCTTTACTATATACCAATGTAAACTTAGGGTACATGTTCGAACTCGTTGTTTCCCTGCTCCCATGACATCTTCTTGTTCAATACAAAACATCCAAATGCAGTAAAGTACTTTTTAATATGATCCAAATGTCACGCTTAGAAACAGCGTTAGAAGACATATAGGTATATAGACCCTGGTACTATATAGTACTAGGGTAGGGTCTATATACCTATATGTCTTTCTAACGCTGTTTCTAAGCGTGACACGCCCCTGTGGTTCTATATCTATATGGCATGGGTGAGTGAGCTGGATTGTGCGTCGCTTCTAACAATATTCTATCACTATCAGGGCGGGAACGTGGAGGTTATAGAATTTTGTAAGTTAGTCTTATGGAACAAGTGAACGAGCCTGACCACCCGATATTCATCTAATCATAGGTTACTCAAAGTCAATTTTAACCCGGATCTTCACATTCTTCAGGGGGCGGTGGGGTAGCCTAGTGGTTAAAGCGTTGGCTCGTCACGCCGAAGACCCGGGTTCGAATCCCCACATGGGTACAATGTGTGAAGCCCATTTCTGGTGTCCCCCGCCGTGATGTTGCTGGAATATTGCTAAAAGCGGCGTAAAGCCAAACTCACTCACTCAACTCAAAGAAGTTATCGTTGACCTGGTTCACACATGTCATCGTATCCCAGTTGCGTAGATATATGCTTATGCTTCTGATCACTGGATTGCCTGGTCCAGACTCGATTATTTACAGGCTGCAGCCACATAGCTGGAATATTGCTCAGTGTGGCGTAAAACTAAACTCACTCACTCACTCCAAAGATACAAAGTGCCGTAGAGCCACCCAGTCCTTTTAGAAGCCTCTTGTGACAGAGTCGCATGTCCGTAAGGCGTGTAACACCCTGTTTGAAGAGCAACGAACCCTTGAAGATCTGGATTAAAATTGCTGGCTTCACACTCGCTGACTTGGTTGACACGTGCCATCGTATCCTCAAATGCGTAGATCGATGCTCATGCTGTTGATCACAGGATCGTCTGGTCCAGACTCGATTATTTACAGACCGTTGCAGTATAGCTGGAATATTGTTGAGTGCGGCGTTAAACAACAAACAAACAAGAAAAGCAAACGAACGCGGGCAAGGTGGGAATATAATGATGATTATAAAGCGCTGCAGCCATCCACAAGGTGCATGCTCAAAGCGCAATATCAATGCGGAATATCAGTGTGGACGAATCTTCATGACATACTGAATGAAGGGACCTAAAATATAACGTGGCCCTACACGTGTAAGCTGTGTAGTAACATTTAATAAAACAGTTATTATGTATTTGATAAACAGTGGCATAATTTGAGTAATGGTGAGTGTACTCTGATAAAATATCAAAGATACTACTTAAAGATACACGGTGAAAATACGCATTTTCTGTCGTTTGTAACCCTCTCTATATATTTGGGTCTAAAATATGATGCAAAAATGTATCATTTTGACAATCAAAGTTGACAAAAAGTCAAGGGCTTTAACAATGGTTTGAATATTCAAATGATCTCTAGCTTTACTATATACCAATGTCAACTTAGGGTACATGTTCGAACTCGTTGTTTCCCTGCTCCCATGACATCTTCTTGTTCAATACAAAACATCCAAATGCACTGATACTGACGTTCTATATCTACATGTATATGGGGGCGGTGGGTAGAACTAGTGGTTAAAGCGTTCGCTCGTCATAGACCCAGGTTCTAATCTATCACATGGGTAAGGGTGGAAGTTATATTCCTATGTAAAGTTATGATGTTGCTGGAATATTGCTAAAAGTGAATAAAACCCCCTCAGTCAGTCAGTACATGTATATGGCATGGGTGAGTGAGCTGGATTGTGCGTCGCTTCTAACAATATTCTATCACTATCAGGGCGGGAACGTGGAGGTTATAGAATTTTGTAAGTTAGTCTTATGGAACAAGTGAACGAGCCTGACCACCCGATTCATCTAATCATAGGTAACTGAAGTCAATTTTAACCCGGATCTTCACATTCTTCAGGTTCCTCCCTGGGCCAGTACACCAGGCTCCGACGTACGCTTTATGATTACCCTGCGTTGGGAAAACAAACCAAAAACACTGAAGCTCAACCAAACACATGTTCAGAATATAACAATCTCATAACTTGTCATATTTATTTTCCATTTAGTGAAGTAGACACATCTTATGTTGTCAGTTTAAAATATATATATGCCACCCCATATACAGGCAATAAAACTGACAGTGCTGTCAATCAAATATTACATTTCTGTTATAGTAACCGCCTCCCTACATTATGTTATATGGTATCAACTGATTGTGTACGATATATCTAGCCCTTACTGAGCATAACGTGTCGTCAGGTTCATTATCGCCACAGACTTTTCCTGATATTACGTCACATTATGAGATGGGGACAGGCGGTTGATTATGTATATTTCAGACCTGTGACTGAACGCCAATGTCAACGAAACGGAAATCATACCTCCCAAGTTGTGTATATTTCACACGTGTTAGGAAATGTCAGTCATTACATGGTAATCACATGGTTAATCGCCATAATTCTCTTAATTGGGCCCGCTAGTACTGTGACATTTTATAATTGTGCCTGGTTAATGTGTTTCATATCAAGAATAGCGGACTTGTGAGAGAGGTTTTCGTGTCTCAGACTTCGCACGTTAAACCAACCCAGACAGACTGTTTCGGAGGAGTTTCTACATAGGTGAGCTCGTTAGTAAGGTAACATGCATTTTATAATATATAACACGATATTATAACCGACAGCTGTGATCACTGATCGTTAGAAGCAAAGGTATTGATACTATTAAGGCTTCAGCCTCACTCAAACCAGTTTTCCTAACAGTAAATATGATACCTTTCTTTTCATTCCGAAATTCGTTCTTTCGTATATGTTTTTCTATAAAATCTTCATTGCTTTATCAATTTAATCTATTGTAGTAAAAGATGTCAACCATCTCTTATCTAACCTTAGTGAACTATGTCGACATGATCTGAGACACTTTGCTGAGTCCAAATGGTCACATTCATGGTGTCACCATGGTGTGTGTGTGTGTGTGTGTGTGTGTGTGTGTGTGTGTGTGTGTGTGTGTGTGTGTGTGTGTGTGTGTGTGTGTGTGTGTGTGTGTGTGTGTGTGTGTGTGTGTGTGTGTGTGTGTGTGTGTGTGTGTGTGTGTGTGTGTGTTAGCGTTCGTTCGTCACGCGGAAGATCCGGGTTCGATTCCCCGCATGGGTATAATGTGTGAAGTTTTCCGGTGTCCCCCGCGTGATATTGCTGGAATATTGCTAAACGTTGCATAAAACTAAACTCGCTCTTGGTGTCACCCGCTATGATATTCTTGATTGCCGGCACTCTCTCCTTCTACGTTTGTAGGATCTCTCAAGTCTTTCAACCAAAGCAGTTATTCCGCTATAAATATGAAATAATGCATGATTATTTCGCTTTTTCGGAATTACGACAAGGAGGTTATTCAGAAAAACACTTTTTAGTTTATGATATCCGCTGTGATAGATGACAATGTTTGTTGAAACACATGTTATTTCCGCTATGTTTATAAATGAATCCTGAAAAGAGTAGCAGGCGTTTGAACTTGATTTAAGTTTACTTTGGTTGTGACATTTAGAAGTACCGAGCCACCGAACCCCTCGTCTCTGCTGATGTCAAAAGCCCATGGTTCATCCACACTGTCACCGAGGCAGCTATAATAGGTCTCGACTTCACGACCGTTGACGACAATATTTATGGTAGCGCTGAAAATGTCAAAAGTTTGTGGCCACATGTGAGATTATCAGTAAATTGAGACAGAGTTAGAGGAAAGAGTAACTCACAAAGGGTAACGCATACCGCACACATGCGTCATGCATTGTGAACGTCATACACCATTGGGGCGGTGGGAAAACCTACTGGTTAAAGCGTCCTGTCGTCACACTGAAGACCCGGGTTCGATTCTCCACATTAGTATAATGTGTGAAGCCCATTTCTGGTGTCCCCGCCGTGATGCTGCTGGTATGTTGGTAAAAGCGGCATAAAACCATACTCACTCACTCATCTACCGTTAATAGCACTCAGGCATGACTGAAACTTATGATCGTGTGTTCGAATCCAGATTCGTCCTGGTTAGGTTTCCGGGTTTGTCGGCACCCGTGGGTTCCCCGAAGCTGTAAACGTTTAAAACCTGAAAAAAAAAAAAAAATTCGAAAAGTGTTTTGATAGTGACGTACATCGACATTGTGTCATTGTGAAAATAATCCGAAAGCGAAAGTGTACTTTCTTTTGTATGTTGGGTGGTAGGGTAGTCTAGTGGTTAAAGCGTTCGCTCGTCACGCCGAGGACCCGAGTTCGATTCCCCACATGGGTACAATGTGTGAAGCCAATTTCTGGTGTCACCAGCCGTGATATTGCTGGAACGTTGCTAAAGGCGGCGTAAAACCACACTCACTCACTCTTTTGTACGGCAGTTTACATAATACAAAACGACGTGAATACAGAACATATGAAAAGAAATAATCCCGATGACGTGTACAGTATAATTTTCTGGTAGTCACGAGTGTGTATAATTGACAGCTCGCGTTACAAAAAGGATTTCCTATAATGATCGGATGCAGCTTCTTGACATCAAAAGTGTCGAGTTTTTTACTAAATGGCATTACTGGGACAGGCCTTGAAACACTTATGCTTTTTACACCACCAACCCCTGCTCCCCTCAATTTCGCAGTCAATCTCTACTGTGTCAGGACAACCTTACCTCAACAAAACACATACATGTCTATCACATGTACGTACATCTGTCTCCTACATACTGGAGAATAACGTTAAGAAAGGAACCCAAATGAAGTCTACAATGATTTGGCGAGTCAAGATTGCCAAATTTAGCATTCCATTTTGTATACATATGACATGAACGATATTTTCTTGTTTCACCTTACAATATATCTATGGGCGGTGGGGTAGCCCAGTGGTTAAAGGGTTCGCGCATCACGCCGAAGATCCGGGTTCGATTCCCCACATGGGTACAATGTATGAACATCATATATAGTGGAGTTAGTGAATTACGATTTACGCCACCTTGAGCAATATTCCAGCAATATCACGGAGGGGGACCAGAAATGGGAATCGAAACCGGATCTTCGATTTGATGAGCGAACGATTTAACCTCTAAGCCACCCCACCGCTAATGCATATGCTGTAAGGTTGAGAAAGAAGATATCTTTAATTTTATTTTGTATATTTGTAAAACAATTCAAGAATGAAGTGTATACACGTATATATACAAACATCATTGAGTCGAAGTTGAAGGGACCTAATTAAATACTTCGAGTTATTCAAAGACTGATGATTAAACAAGATTTGCACAAACTGCGTGTGACTAAACAAGTGTGTGTGTGTGTGTGTGCGTGCGTGCGCGTGCGTGCGTGCGTGCGTGCGTGCGTGCGTGCGTGCGTGCGTGCGTGCGTGCGTGCGTGCGTGCGTGTGTGTGTGTGTGTGTGTGTGTGTGTGTGTGTGTGTGTATCTATAGGTGCATTAGCTCAGTGTGGGGGACAGCATGTAATGCAGTTAATGCCCTGTACACATAATACACAGTAGGGTTGGGGAACTAGATGTTTGGTGAATCAGGTACGACTTGGGGGTATGCGAGAGGAGACAACTGTGATGGATGTATATACACGAGTTGTGTGTCGACACTTAAATAATGAGACATGTTAACATCGGTCATTAATATCATATGACTTTGAGGAATGATGCTACATTGTAGTAATGGAAGGTGCTATGTTGATGGGAGGTCCATGCATACATCTATAGGGATGGTGTAAGCATGGCTGAAGGGGTCGTTGTCGGCACAGGTACTACAGATACGTACCCCAGGTACGTTTCTGTATACAGATATGTACCATAAACAAAGTCAAAATACAGAAACGTACCCGGTACCCTAAAAGGCGGACGAGTCCATATTCCGTGATCCAAAACCGAAACCGTATGTAATTGTTCCCGTTCAACTGATTCCGAGTGGTATTCATGTGCATCGCGAAATATCCGTTACTGTGTATTCTCATTACTTATATAACGCAATCAAATGTATCTAATACAACAGTATGACAGTTCCGGTCAAGAATACGACACAGTGGGAATGGAATCGTCCTAGAGTACGTTTCTGAATTCTCGTACCTGGGGTACATATCTATAGTACCCGTGCCGACAACGACCCCTTCAGCGTAAGCATGTGTATATTAGCATGTGTATATTAGCATGTGTAGAATGAAAGAAGGAAGACGGAAATGAATGAACGATTCAACGAGCGAGTGGACTAAAGGGTTAAGGATATAATTAAAAGATTAAATGAGAAGTATAATTTCTACAAATTAAATTGAAGACATCTTTCTCATACATACTCGGTAATAAATGTAAGCAGATGGTCAGAGTATTCAAGGAGTATTCACGCCATTGTTGGTGGAAAAACCACAAAACATGTCCATGGCACTGCTCTTTGACGTGACGTGACAGGTGGTGAGGTAAGATGAGGTGACGTGACGTGACAGGTGGTGAGATAAGTTGAGGTGACGTGACGTGACATGTGGTGAGGAAAGATGAGGTGACGTGACGTGACATGTGGTGAGGTAAGATGAGGTGACGTGACATGTGGTGAGGTGATGAGATGGAGAGGTGACGTGACGTGATGTGACAATTGGTGAGGTGAGGTGAGATAATCTGACGTGAGATGTGGTCTGGTAAGGTGTGTAGAGTGGGGACTGGTGTCATGTGGTAGGGTAGGGTAAGGTAGGGTTTTAAGTCCTTGTTTAAATCTCTTAATGCCAAGGATCAGTCAGGTTGATATCAGTTACCATGTTGTAAAGTCTTTTGGTATGACCCGGCCGGGATTCAAACACCGACCTTCCACAGTCCCATAAGTCGCTCTATCCGCTAGACCACGGAGACATATGGCCCCTTCACCGTTGATACTATCACACACTTCCTGTCAAACTGCTACAAAGGAATAGCATGCAAAGTGTTAGAATCAATCACTACCTAAAGATAAGCCTTCCCAGTTGAAAGACGTGCGTCGGGGATGAAAGCTACTTGTGTTTAGCTGCTTTACTGACCGCTAACTGGACACGCAACGGCCGCAGTAAGTGACCAACCATATCATCGCCATCTGCCATTTGTCAGAGGCGTCGCGAGACGACCACAGCCGTTGTACGGTTAATTGCTTTCCGGACAGTCCGGCCAGGTTAACAGATTTATACTATGGTGGGTGGGGCTGCGAAAATAATTACGCCTGTGTTGACAGAAGGAGGATGCGCTTGTCCGCTTGTGATATAGTCTGAATATTGGTTCTTGTGTTTATAATTCGAATCAATGTATGGAGTATATGGGCTGTCGACCCAGGCCAGCTGTGGTCGCGTCTTACAGTGAGAATGGATTGATGCCTTTCAATGTGTTTCGATCATGTTTTGTTGGATGTCAAACGTGTTGCGATCGGCGCTTGTGAACGGACTGCCGTCTTCAGTTTAAACTGTATTTGTAGAAACTGGGTAGAGACTGTGTGCTATATTGATTTACGTTTTTCGTAGCATGTTATGATTATTGGCACATGTGTCGTTTTATCACACTCATGCATGAATGAAAGGGAATGAAATCTGGGAACCACTTTTCTGTGTGTAGGATATGATTTTCTACCTTTCACATATTTTTCACACATGTTTGACGACAAGTAGCTGGAAAGTTCTTGACCTCGGACTTGACTGACATACGTAAAACACTTCGCGTTCTCCTAGGATTCCCTTTTCCCGCCATTCCCAACCCGGCCTGGCATCATATCGTCTGCTTACACAGTAGCAGACGAGCTGGCATACAGGCAGCTGGAGATATCGGGTTCCACGTGAGGAATCTCCTCGTCCAGGCCAGGATAGGCTCACTTGCTTTCAGCAGAGACGGAGAGAGTTCTCCAGCTTTCTTCTATTCGCTCATGAGATTCGGAGAGCTAAGTTCAGTACGTCTTCGCTCGGTGTTTGTGGAGCTGTTTAATTTCTCTTCAGATCTGTGAACTTCCAGTGATAACAATTGATGGAAGCTGCACCGTATGATAACGTGGAGTTCCCGGTCAGAAAGCCAGGCACGGGGACGTGGCCTGGACCGGGACAAAACGCCGCTGCGTCCTCTTCGTCGGTAAAGACAGTGCATGTGCAACAGTCGACTGCGAAGGACGGGAGGGTGGGACCCAAGTTAGCCCCACTCATGGAAAGTATGGAGGTAGCGGAATCGGAAGATCAGAGGATGCAGGCAAAGATGTTCCATTCTTCACAGTTAGGATCCCATTCAACGGTAAGATCGATATTTCAAATAAGGGGGTTACGATGAGGTGTGGCGATAAATCAGTAACGCGGGGTTCTGACAGCCAGGCTAACAGACAGTTTCGAAAACTTAATTTGTTTTTGAAATCCATCCTCCTCCAACCATGTTTTTATGTTACACTTCGTTTACAGTGGCGGACATGTATCATGTCGATATACTAGTATGCCTTTAAATGTACCGAGAGATCTTTTAGAGCACACCACTGCAATACTGTGGAATCCTGTAAACATTTGAAAGTGCCAGGCTTGTGTTTGTATGGGGAGCGGCAATGTTCCTGGCGCGCTGTGTGTGAATCATTCCCTTCATGTTAGGACAGGCGTGTCGTTTATAAAATACGTATATCAATTGCAAGTTCCTAACTTCCAGCGTTGTGATAAACAGGAGAAATGTCAAGTAAAACTCTATACTCCATCTGCCCAGTACAAACTACTGTACTTAACTCTACCCAACTCCGCTCCATTCCGCTCCTCTTCACTCCTCCCTTCTCCACTCAACTCAATCATAATCCACTTCTCCCCAATCCACTCGACACACTTCATTCCCCCGCCAAACCGCTCCCTTCCTATTCCATTCCTCCAAACTACCATCAAAGCCCCTCTAACCTGCACATTTCGTCCAAACTCCCCTCAAAACCACTCCACCCTGCACCATCCTTACCCACTTAGCTCCACCCTGCTCCACTCCTCCAAACTCCCGTCAAAACCGCCCACCCTGCTCCACTCCTCCAAACTCCCGTCAAAACCGCCCACCCTGCTCCACTCCTCCAAACTCCCGTCAAAACCGCCCGCCCTGCTCCACTCCTCAAAACCGCTCCACCCTGCTCCACTCCTCCAAACTCCCGTCAAAACCGCTCCACTCCTCCAAACTCCCGTCAAAACCGCCCACCCTGCTCCGCTCCTCCAACTCCCCTCAAAACCGTTCCACCCTGCTCCATTCCTCCAAACTCCCCTCAAAACCACTCACCCTGCCCCATTTCTCCCTACTCGGCTCCACTTAATTCCGCTCCATCCTACTTCACCCCACACAAATACACCACTCCACTCAATTCCACTCCACCAGATCCAGATAGTCCTTTTCATAGAACATTCCCCAGTCCAAACACCACCACACGAAGCGTTTACACGTCACATGTGCACGTTGTTTTATATAGCAATCCATAGTCATGCAAGGGGTATATATATATATATATACCTATATATATATATATATACAGCACTGGTATATCACGAAGCAAGGAAAAACATATGTGGAATACATGACACAGTACAGACAGGTTTATGGCAAATCCTGCAGACCCAATAATCATGTCTTTCACAATGTAAAAGCAATCGGCAAGTAACACCACATGTAGAGCAACACGCCGGTAGTTGCCAGATCGTGTTGTCTCAACACTTCATATACCTTACACACAGTGTACTCGCCATTACAGGTGGCCATATGGGTTGTGTCTGGGTTCACCGATACACGTCTCCCTGCTGGGCGGACTTGCTCGGGACCCTCAGTAACGCACCGTGGGGATATGCCAGAAGAGACGGTTCAATTTGAAGCATCCACTCTAATCAGTGGGCCTATTTTTCAGCTCTGGGTCACCTACCGTATAATTTCAAGGTTAACGATTTCAATTAGCGGAATTAGCGTTGGGTTGATTGGTTTTACGTCAAGGCCAGCTAAAGTTCTTTAATCCAACCATTGATTGATGGATCAAGGAACCGTGTTTTGGAATCAGAGAGGTCAAATTTGATGGGGGCACCTGTTTAGACAGCTGTTGTTATGAAGGAATTACATTAACATCTGCTGGGCACTATTTCGAAAATCCATACAACATACAGTAATACACACGATGTCATCATTTCAGATGGACAGAAAAACGGAAATATATCTAAATTATAGTTTAAACCATGGTATCTGGTCCAAGTTCCACGTATTCCAGGTACATCTTTCAGTTATAGGCCTAACAAATCTAGCCATCACCAACTGTTTCAGCCAAGGGACATCTATTTAGGTCATAGGGCCAGCTATTACAAGTAGGGGAAACCTGCTTTAGTCATAGGGCCAGCTATTTCAACTAGGCAAAACCTGCTTAGGTCATAGGGCCAGCTATTTCAACTAGGCAAAACCTGCTTAGGTCATAGGGCCAGCTATTTCAACTAGGCAAAACCTGCTTAGGTCATAGGGCCAGCTATTACAACTAGGGGAAACCTACTTAGGTCATAGGGCCAGCTATTTCAACTAGGCAAAACCTGCTTAGGTCATAGGGCCAGCTATTTCAACTAGAGGACACCTGTTTTAGGTCATAGGGCCAGCTATTTCAACTAGGCAAACCTGCTTAGGTCATAGGGTCAGCTATTACAACTAGGGGACACCTGCTTAGGTCATAGGGCCAGCTATTACAACTAGAGACACCTGCTTAGGTCATAGGGTCAGCTTACAACTAGAGACACCTAGGTTATAGGGGACGCCTGAGGTCACTTAACCAACTAGGGGACACCTGCTTAGGTCATAGGGCCAACTATTTCAACTAGGAGACACCTGCTTAGGTCATAGGGCCAGCTATTACACAACTAGAGACACCTGCTTAGGTCATAGGGCCAGCTCTTACAACTAGAGAAAACCTGCTTAGGTCATAGGGCCAGCTATTTCAACTAGGGGACACCTGCTTAGGTCACAGGGCCAGCTATTGCAACTAGGGGACACCTGCTTAGGTCATAGGGCCAGCTATTACAACTAGTGACACCTGCTTAGGTCACAGGGCCAGCTATTACAACTTGGGGACACCTGCTTAGGTCACAGGGACAGCTATTACAACTAGGGGACACCTGCTTAGGTCACAGGGCCAGCTATTACAACTAGTGACACCTGCTTAGGTCACAGGGCCAGCTGTTACAACTAGGGGACACCTGCTTAGGTCATAGGGCCAGCTATTTCAACTAGGAGACAACCTGCTTAGGTCATAGGGCCAACTAGCTAGGGGACACCTGCTTAGGTCATAGGGTCAGCTATTTCAACTAGAGACACCTGCTTAGGTCATAGGGCCAGCTATTTCAACTAGGGGACACCTGCTTAGGTCATAGGGCCAACTATTACAACTAGAGGACACCTGCTTAGGTCATAGGGCCAGCTATTTCAACTAGGGGACACCTGCTTAGGTCATAGGGCGAACTATTTCAACTAGGGGACACCTGCTTAGGTCATAGGGTCAGCTATTTCAACTAGGGGACACATGCTTAGGTCATAGGGCGAACTATGTCCATTATGGGCCTACTTTGGCCATAGGATCAACTATTTCAGCCGGGCCAACCATTCCAATCAGTGGGCACCTGTTTATACCATATCGCCATATTTTTCATAGTGGTGTGCATTCATTGATGCTCATCGATGCATCGATCCATGGGCCGCCGATACAGTGAATCGATACAAAGTTTTACATAGTCGGATATTCCGATACGATACGTCAAATGTTAAACATCGATGTTTAACTTTGAACATTGCCGAATCGCGATATCTGTCAAGAAAAAGACTTAGTTTTTGTTTGATGATTAAATTATACTAGGCACATAAAGAAACTGTGCATACAAAAATTTAAAATCTAAATTTATCAAACCTGTGTAGACACATAAGGATTTAAACTCAGAGATTAGTGACATGTATCCAACATGCATGCACGTGCCACGTTCCGTGACGTCAGTGGGTTCGTCCTTGAGACGTGCAATTCGTGCACATTCCACTGCCACCGGAACACCATTTCTGCACTGGTGAGACGCTACCAGAACACAAATGACGTCATAGATCGGCCACGTTCTGGACGTCCACGTGTTACAACGCCAAGACAGGACAGATGGATAAGGGTGACCCATCTTCGCCACAGGTTTCAGACTGCAGTGATGACTGCCCGAACCATCCCAGGACTTCGCCGTATCCACCCCATCACAGTTCGACAACGTTTACGTCATCACGGGATCAGACCACGACGTCCCGCCATACGGCCTATCCTGACACAACGTCATCGACAAGCTCGCCGAATGTGGTGCCGAAATCATGTCCGCAGACCCTTTGGTGGAGAAATGTTGTTTTACAGATGAGTCCAGGTTTAACATTTCCCATAGTGATGGACGTCAACGTGCCTATAGACGTGGGAGAACGTTATGCACAGGCCTGTCTCTTGGAGAGGAATCGCTTTAGTGGTGGTTCCGTGATGATTTGGGGTGTAATAACAGCACGCCAAAGAACTCCTTTGGTGATTATTCAGGGCATCTTAACTGGTGTGGGCTACAGGGATCAGATTCTTCGACCTGTGGCAATTCCTTTTCTGCAACGTCATGGCCCTGGGTTAACATTCCAACAGGACAATGCCCGCCCTCATACGGCAAGGGTTGCTATGGATTTCTTGCAACCCCACAACGTTGACTTACTGCCTTGGCCTGAAAATTCACCGGATCTCTCTCCCGATAGAGCATGTTTGGGACGAGATGGATCGACATCTACGCCGTCTTCCTCATCCGCCAGATAACGTCCTTGACCTTGCAGCAGAACTTGAGAGAATCTGGCGTGACATCCCACAAGCCTTCCTTTCACGTTTGATAGGCTCTACGCGTCGTCGATGCACTGCTGTTCTCAATGCCGATGGTGGACATATCCGTTATTGAGCATGAAACATTGTTGTTTGACCCCTGTCCCGCTTGTGGACTCGTGACGTCATTGTGACTGACTTTTCAATTGAAATTCTCCCGACTTGTTATGGTCTCATGATCCCTCCATTAAAGTTTATATGTACCTTTGACATTGTTATATATGCTTACTTATTTTCAACCTTCGGAAATTAATTTGCGTCAAGAACTGTGTCGCAAGACAAATACTTTAAACTTCACATGTTATCAAGGTGTTTCACAAAGTCCGTGTATACGTATCGTATTAATTATCGGGATTCGTTTCCAAATGCACAATAACAATGTATCGTGAACAACGCTGTATCGCGCAGGTTGACGAAATACTTTAAACTTGGTGTCATTCCGGCACAGCGTTTTGATCTTAAGGTGTTTTATAGTTGACTTTTTCTTATTAGAATTAAAGATTTTAGTATCGTGATACGTATCGTATCGCCACCCTTAGATATCTGGCTGATTCGTATCAGCTTATCGCAGCGTACAAGTGCACAAGGATCGCTTTGGCAATGTAACGTCATGTTTTGACAGTGAAAAAAATTATTATGATAGTGATGTATCGTCTCACAGGTTGTACATTAATGCCAATACCAGAACTACATTTTTTCAACCTGTGGGTAACTGATGGGGTCTGGTAGGAGAGTAGTATGTCACCATACAGGGAAGACATCGCATCACATGGCCAAAATCTATTGAAAAATGGAATTCCAAGATTCTGAATCAAGACTTCGTTGACGTATCGGTTCAATGATATATTATTTCCTAAAGCATCAGTCACATATTGCAATTATTCACCAAGCGGCCGTTCGTTTTCCGCTTTACCGCAAGGTATCTCACCAAAAAGGCGCCTAATTTCATCCAGTAATGTAAGATACAAATGTCGTGACTACGTGGCATATGGCTGATATGTGGCGTGGCATTTTGGGCCAATCAACACTAGACATGTCCAAGACCTTTAGCAGAACCAGTAGCAGACCTATTTGATGCTCTGGCAATAAAGCACTTGGGCCCCATCTTACCACTGTCGGATACGGCAGTTGCATTAACGCCAGATTCATCTCGTTGTGTCTGGCATTTATTACCAAAGGCAGGATTAATCGGCAAGGTGCCTTGATTGTGTCGTTCACTTTAATAATGCTTCTCCCTGCTTCTCACACCGACTCAAGTTCAGATGATGACAAATGAACATACTTAGCTGTACTTGGTATAGACAGGTCACCGGGTGCATCCTACGGTTAAAGATGTCAGACAGTCGTCAACACTCACTTAGAAAGGTGAGCGGGGAGATCAACTCCACTTTAAACAGTAGCTCAGTTATTTCATGGTTTGTCATGTGAAAGGACATCCGAAAAGAAGTAGATCGACGATGCTTACAAGTTAATGTAAACTTAACGCTGGCAAAACACATTATGAAAGCTGTTCAGGTATTGGAATGTGCAAATCCTGGTTTGTTCAAGGGAAATAATTCTACACAGTGAATTCTGGCGCCTTAGTCCACTGATCGTATTTCAAACAATTAACAATCTAAGGTCCTTTGGTAGGTGGAGTGTATGTCGTCATCACAAACAACATGGCGTCTGTTAGTTGGCATGATACACAAATATCAGTCTCCACATCCACTTTACCGGTGATCCTGATAACAGATGGACTGTTTGAACGGCAACTGTCACAGGTGGACTGTATGCGGAAGGTTCTCGCTCAAAAGTGTAAACCTTCATTAGACAACAGAGTTTTATTTTGTATAAGATTATTGGTGACTTTCGTTTTTTCAGAACTATGTAAACTTTTTAAAATCAATCCCCTGTCCATAACGTGCACCTGACTATTCAGACCTCCACCTCACTCGAAAAACGTAACATTTGGAGAGAACGCTTGAACTGCAAAGTTCATGACAACATGAACAATTCTACCGTCCCTTCCCCCAACCCGAAGTTAGAATACTGCCCACAATTTTTTTTTTTTTCCAATGTGGTCATTTACTGGGCCACATACTGCCACACGCTGCCACACACTGCCACTGCCAAATACTTATAAAGAGCAGTTTGCAATGTAGGTCAGATTTTTGGCTTGGATACGTCCGAGACTCTATGTGAGCCTATACCAAATAATTTCCTGGTTGTCGTTTTCCTCTACATATTCCGGGTCATACCAAAGACCTCAGAGTCAAAACTACAAGCAAGGACAGAGCAACACCATCATATACGATCTGTGTTTGTTCCAACGCTTGGCATCCACTCACAAGGTGTTGGGCAGTCTCATTAAACCCATTACATAATATGTTCAGTATTATTATACATCATCCAATAACATCCAGCCATTCTATCCTATCCATCGATCAGACTACTCGGGAACTGTGGGATGAATAGAGCCGCTGTGGAAATATAACAGTTTGATGGCTTTTATATCAAACTGCGATGTCTCCAGTGAAGGATATCCATCTTGACAGATATACTTGTTCATCAAAGGGATTATGCTCTGGCAAACGAGGACGTAATTCTCCCCTGCTGGGACGTACTGGACTGGCCAGGCCGGGGAGTCTCGGATCAATAACAACTGACACTGGGGACGTATGATTCCATCACATTGCATCACAATGAAATGTAGAGTAGTTCTTGTGTTCGTTACAACCCGCATCGTTCCATGTCTCTCTCTATTATGAACTGACCTTGTTCTTGGGTGCCATCTTCTCTCGGGGCTCCATTGTCTCACTGATGTTTAATCTCATTACCATGTCATTACTTCCACGAGGCGTACGTAATTCTATAGGTGATGGTTGTCGTCCTAATACTGAGTTACCACAAATGAAGTTAATGTTGTCATATAACACAAACAGAGAGAGTGAGAGAGAGAAAGCGGGAGAGAGAGAGAGAGGTGGAAAGAGGGAGGAGGAGGGAGGGAGAGGGAGAGAGAGAGAGAGAGAGAGAGAGAGGGGGAGAGAGAGAGGGGAGAGAGAGAGAGAGAGATCCATGCTCGCCGCGCCAATAATTTTCTCTGCAATGCAAACAGCAGCGCTTTAGTAAAGTGTTCGTCATCTCCTGAGGCTGATATTCAATGTTGATTTAGAGTGAAAGAGAGAGAAATCTCTGCTCGCCGCGCCAATAATTTGCTAAGCTGGATAATATTTAATCCTTTGTGTGCTGTCCGGGCTTAACTCTAACCTACACCATAGTCATTTCTATAATCATCATAGACTAAGGGTGGAAATGAACTTTTGAAATATTATTTGGTTAAGTTAATTGTCTTTCACTTAAAATATGAAAGAAGGCAGAAATTATTTGTGTTTTCCTCAAATTGAGGGGAATAATTTGTCGAACTTGCTGATGACTTTGAGGGTAGTTTTTATGAGAAGGTCAGTATGAGAGTATATGATTATCCAGGTGACTCTCTCCCGAGAAGCATCGCACATGAATGAAGAACCAGTGTTCAATGTTGTTTTTCATTGTCACAATAGTCTTTTATACCATCTTTGCAATTACGCGACAGGTGTCTCTGAGTTGCTCGGTTTCGAGACAGCCACTGTATTCTAAACAATAGCCTGTTAGTCTCACAGTCCCTGAACCGCATTATTTTTCCTACTGCCTGCTACCCCCCCTGCAATGCTTATAAAGTCTAGATTACCTCTGAATCTCCCAACTCACTTGGGCTCTTTTTACAATGTAAATAGGTTACTTGTAACTATCAAAATTATATATATTCAGAGACTAAGCGTTAGTCTATCTAAACAAGAACTTGACCAGATAATTGAATTCCCAATATGATTGCAGCGATATCAAGTATTGAAGGTCACTTGTCCAGTTAAATGTATTTTCTGATTAATTGTAGGTCAAACGACCATTTCGCACCTCTCAATACCAGTTACAGTTGACCCATAAAATGAAGGTAATTCGGTTTCAGGGTAACAAACTTCAAGTGGCAAAGCCGAACCAAAAACTTCCGATTGAATAACCAATACTAGTCCACGCTTGAGATGACGTTCTCTTAAGTTATCTCATTTCCTACTATTATAGACCCGTGAAGGTCCAGGTTAGAATTGGTCTTCAGTAACTTATGCTTGTTGTAAGAGGCGACTAACGGGATCGGGTGGTCAGGCTCGCTGACTTGGTTGACGCATGTCGGTTCAGATCGATGCTCATGCTGTTGATCGCTGGATTGTCTGGTCCAGACTCGATTAATTACAGACCACCGCCATAGAGCTGGAATATTGCTGAGTGCGGCGTAAAACTAAGCTCACTCACTCCTAGAATTATGTATTTTTTGTAAAATTATCATCGATCAAGTCATCGCAACTTTTCCTTTAACGGAACATCAACTTAGCGGCCATAAATACCGAGCAGATAACATGGTTCCTCTGACGAGAGACCTTATCTCAGTGATACACGGCAAACATGCCAGGCAAGGAGGACTGCGGGCGGGTTGTATTACACTTCCAGAGCTAGTAGGTCTTTTCGCTGGCAATAAACGTATTATTTATGTTTGTAAACAACCGTTATGTTTCTGTACCGAACGGCAGACAATGGAGTGTCATGTTATGTTGGTATGTGAAGTGTCTGTCCTTAACGGTATTACTGAAAGCAGTGGATTATACAGGGTGGTCCCCATGCAACACCTGGCTTGGTAGAACAAAACGGGCTTTGTCTAAGAGGTTGTTTTGTTCAAGTGGGCCCTTAAACTCAAGTTCCGGGTCGATATTTAGATATATTAGATGTAACGATAGCACTTTTCCGTGCCTTACAACTGTCTTGTGTTTTGTAAAGGCACACTGGTGGATTGGTTCTGTACAAAAGTATGTTTGGCAATGTATATGATTTAAATACAATCAAACGCCGTTGTGTCGAAATTTGATGTGTCGAATACGGTTTCACCCCTTTGTATTCTTTCTTTATTCATTTATTTTCGGTTATGACGAAACGCGGATAACTCGAAGTTAAGTAGATTCCTTCAACTTTGAAACAACCGTGTATACGCCGTCATAGCCAGAGGACTCGATTATGCGAGAAACAGAAGATTCGTTCAAAGTAAAAGGTATCGTGATGAAAATTATATTAACGGATCTCTGAAAATCAGAGCACCGCATGTTCACGAAAAGGGAAACAACCATTGAGGGCTCTCCGACAGCAGCGCCACCCATACATTTGGCACAAAAATACAAGAGTTAGTTAATCTGCGACGACCATTCGACGGCAACGTGTAAGCCATCAAGTCTGGAACTAAACCTCTCCAATCACACCAACATCTTATTATCAAACGGCCGTGTCTGAGTCATTTTGATGTTTGCCCAATGTTTGCAGACACCTCGTGACATTAAAGAGACATTAAACTGACTCATGTACAAGCCTTTTGGCTCGTTGTAGCTTTTTTTTCAATATCCAGGGAATGTTAGAGAAAACTTGCATTCACTGTATCCAGGGTCTTCGGTATTCCGTTGTACCTGATGGTCATGTTGAGAAGAGGTGACGTATCACACGTACAACCATCGGACGACAGACAGCACACACCAAATCTTTTTTATATGTTGAAAAGTAAAACACATTCGAAACCTAAAAATAATAATAATGTGTCCATTTATATTTATCTACACTAGGTATGCTCATAGCGCTAACAATCAATAACACAGCACATATCTACCACGGATAACCCAAGCTGCATGGTTGCGCTAGAAGGTTATAGTCACATGAATTACTCCACCAGGTACCCATTTTCCTGCTGGGTGAACAGAGGTGCCTAAGTAGTCTGTCTCACAGTCCCTGAACCACATTATTTTCCCTACTGCCAAGCCCTAAATAAAGCAAGTCTAGATTTCCTCAGGTTTGGGGAATTTGAATCTCTGGTCTCCCTGGGACTCCTTTTCAATTTAAATGGGCTTGTGTGTTACTATCAAAATTATATATATTCAGCGACTAAGCATTAGTCTAGTGCCTAAGGTGAGACCACATGTATCACATGTGCTTCGTTGTGGAGCAGGACTGAAGGCCTGGAAACTCTCAAGAGTTAAGCTGCTAAACACGGTCACCCATCCAAGACACTCCGCGCTCGAGGTTGCTTAGTCTGTCGTACAGACCCTGAAGTAAATATATCCAAGAAAGCCCACGCATGTCTAGAAAATGTGGCAAGTCTAGATTTCCTCAGGGCTCCTTTTCATTATATATATATTATTTTTTTACTATGAACTTTTTCAGTAAAATATGTTCATTTCAGAGACTAGTTGTTAGTCTAGACGTTGCTTAACTTCAACTGATTTGTCACCTGAGCTCAATGCACAGGAGGGGCGGTGGGGTAGCCTAGTGGTTAAAGCGTTGGCTCGTCACGCCGAAGACCCGGTTTCGAATCCCCACATGGGTACAATGTGTGAAGCCCATTTCTGGTGCTCCCCGCCGTGATGTTGCTGGAAGATTGCTAAAAGCGGCGTAAAACCAAACTCAGTCAGTCAGTCAGTCAATGCACAGGACCAGACGCCAGTACAGGAAACTAAGTTATTTCGATGGTGATTTATTTGATATAGTATCATAGTTGTGTCTTTCAAAACAATTGTGCTGTGTTTTGGAGACAGTTTTCAGCCTAGAAAGGTTATGGTGTTTGTAAATGGCCAAGTCTTCAACCGTATACTTTCTTTTACCCGTCAGTTCAGTACGTATCGCTCCAAAGTCTGGATGACTCTTTTAAATGCGTTTTAAAAACCACCGTGTTAACTAACCGATTTACGACGTGGAGGTGGAATTTAGCGTAACTGGGTAATCAGCCCCACGTCCTCACTGGCTCCACTGTGTTTGAATCTAGTACCATGACCTCTGTCCGAATTTCAGAGTGAGTCACGCCAGTGAAACGAGATAGAAACTATTCCCTACGTGAACCATGACCCAGGGAGTCTATCTAGTCCAGGCTATCTACTGGCACCAAATCCCCTCGCCATCCATAACCTGGAATATCAGTTTCGCCAAACCTGACGTACAGACGTCCTAATAGACTGGTTATTATCTAGCTCTCATTTTGCAGTTGGACCGTCAGTACTGTTTGTCTCTATTATTCGGCGATTTGAATATCTGCTTCTATTAGACTAACATTCAGCAGGATCGCCTCATCACAAGAAATATCTTTTCATCGTGATAGACTTGCTGTAAGTCTTCACTGGTACCAGAGATGTAAAATCTTCCAGTTTTATGCTTTGAAAATCAGAGTAAACACTGAAGGTTTTAACCAAATAGTCAAATGTTCTTCTTGGGCTTACGATTAATGTGGCTCGTCTTGGTCAAAAAAAAAGAATACCCCTTCTCGATTTTGACTCGTCTCGGACTTGCGGACTAGTGGTCGTGTCTATCCATGTAATGCATCCCATAGTAATGCCACATGCACGACCTTTCGATATCTGTAGCCCTCCGCTGCAACCGTGAAAATTCCAGCTTCGGGTTGTATTCCAGCAAAGCTTAGTGCCAACAGTTCTGCATGCTATGTTCCGATCTAGTATTATGTTCCAGAAACACACACGTGTTATACAGGGCACTGAAGTTCTGTGTTTTAATATAAAATCTTCTATACGTCATTAATGGGGGCTCAAGGACAAGTCGTGTGATTATATGTAAGTCTAAAAAGTAATGCACGTATATTATGTGAGGTGAGGTGAAATTGGGTTTAAGGTCGTGCTTGAGAATATTTCGCTCATATGACGACGTGCATGCGTGTGTATGTGTATGTGCGGCTGCTTGTACTAGCCCAGACTGAAGCTGGTTTTATAGTGCTAGCTCACTGAGATACCACGCCGCAGGGAAGCATGAATACCCCACTCAGACACATTATACTGACTCCGAGCCGACCAGTCCTTGTTGTACCCATTAATGCCGAGCGCCAGGCAGGGACCAACAAGTACCATATTTTAACGTCTTTTGGTATGACGCAGTCGGGGATCGAACCCGCGACCTTCCTCTCTCCGGGCGGACACTCTAACCACTACACCACGGAGGCGGTCGCGTATATTATGTAATCATATGCAGATATTAGTAAGACGTTCAGTCTGTTTCATCCAAAGGAAACATTCAAATAAGAATTTCGGTTAAAACAACAAATAAGATGACTATAAACGCCAATACCAATGTAACACTAGCACAAACTGCAGAGCCATGTGCAAACGTGAAAGTTTAAATTGGACTATCATTGGAATCGATGCTTGTCGCAAGAGACTAAATATGGGATAGCGTCGTCAGGCATGTCATGATATCACTACTGCATATATGCATATATGGATATTCTTGATGTCAAGCACTGGATTATCTGGTCCATAAAATTATATTTACTGTCAAGCAAGAGACAAACAAACATGTTGCAAGGTGCCGGGTACCTACAACATCTTGGAAGCACGTGTTGCACAGGTGCCCGGTGTAATGTTTCCAAACATCAGCTGTCAGCACGTCACTGTTGCAATACAACACAAACCGATTACTACTGGACCTGGTGCCGATTTAACCAAAACAGTTATAAACCATAACGGGACATTCCAGTTGAAGGGACGACGGAAATAACTCCTGATGTGTACAATTTGTCGATATTTAGTTTAAACACGGACCTAAATGACTGGAAGTACACCCCGCTGATATGAATAGTATACGATATATGTGCGTATCATTTTAGTATCTACACTTTGCCGTTTTTTTACTGTTCATCTTGGTCCAAAGCGGAGCATATTTGGCTATTTAAATACTATTTTAGATATCTAGTCAACAATGATCCCATGAGGGGTGATGGGCTGGCCTAGTGGTTTAAGCGTTCGCTCGTCACACCGAAGACCCGGTTTGGATTCACCACATTGGTACAATGTGTGAAACCCATTTCTTGTGTCGTCGTGATATTGCTGAGATATTGCTAAAAGCGACTAAGCTGTACTTACTCATTCATTGAACCCATGAGCAATGCCTTTAAGAAAGTGGTCAAATGTGACATATGTTATATTTGATTTTACAGTTTCTCAGATCCTAGTACCTTCTGGGTTGAGTCCCGCCCGGAGTCAGGCACCTAATCGCCATCACAGAATGTCAACGATCTTACCCACGGCTTCCACAAAGTCTGACAACAAGTTGTCTAGAGCACGTACTTTGTGTACCCATCTACCACAGTGGCCGAGTGGGTTAGATGGCTGACTTTCTATACTGGCTGTTAGGTGCCTGACTCTGAGAATGTGGGTTCGAATCCTGGAATGGACTCAGCTCGAAAGGTACTAAGATCTGTATTTACTGAGAAAGTGAAAAACTAGATATAACATATGCAACAATGAACCCAAGTCATATATTCAGCAAGTCAAAAACAATGTTTCGCCATCTTTTATTTCTGATTACTTAAAGCAATCTAATAATCACATGGCATTTAATCATCCTATTCCGACACTCATTCAAGGCTGTTAACATTCTATCCCGAGTAGGTATCGGACTGATGTATATTTGTGTAATTTAATTTCTATCAGTGTAATGGAACTCCGGGCGGCTCAGCCTTATCGTAATGGATGTCAAATGTCACGTGATTCATTCCCTATGTGTGTAGATTTCAGCCTCGTGTCGCTGTGGGGAGCTCGCCCAAGTCGGCCAAATCAGGGGGATGGACAGGAATTAATATTTCATGAAGTTTTCAGTGGTACTGAATAAAGATGGTTTCATTATTTTTGAAGATACATTATTTTGGAAGTATGCCTATTTCATTTTACCAGGGAACCCTATTCATAAGTCTCTTGAGCTATATGGTTGATGAAACCATTAAACATTAATGTCATCAGAGGTCATAACGTCATTTTCATCACGTTGAAACATCGGGATTATCTTTATATGATTACTGTCTATCTCATCAGATTGAAGTCCTTGTGAACCTTTATGTTGTCAGATATAGGTAGTATAGAGTGAGTGAGTGAGTAGGTGAGTGAGTGAGTGAGAAAGGTTATTGCAGTTATCAATATCACTTCTGATGTATGTCTCCTGAATTAGAAACAAATGTGTTATATTTACGTATAAAAGTGATCTAGTTATCTTGGTGTTGACATCTGGTTGATTTCTTGTTTTTATATTCAATATGTCAAATATAGCTCACTTCTGACCAAAACTTCAGCTTTATCAGAACCCATTACCGCATTCATCCCTATTCCGGTCCCCCATGTAGACATAACTCACTCACTCACTCAACCACTCACTCACTCACTCACTCACTAACTCACTCATTCACTCAACCAACCAACCAAGGGCATTCATTCACTCAACCATCCAGGACATTCACTCACTCAACCACACACTCTCTAACTCACTCATTCACTCAACTACCCAGGCACTCACTCACTCACCCAACATCAACTCACTCACCCACCCACCATTGGCCGAGCTACACCTGTGGTTAAGACCAACACTTGCATCTAATTACTGTAAGTGGTGCTCCTTCATCCGGCCAGCTGATGGTCAAGTGAGGGGCAGATAGCTTCAGAACCCTGGCAGTTTTATCACCTTGTAATTAACCCTAATTATTGGCCCCAACACAGGGGACGAATGGTCACCTCCCCAGAGTAATAATTCCTTATCTTCAATCTACTCCCTGCTCCCTGGTCTCGCTGTGACCCCAAGAGCCTCGTTTTAGACTGGCCGATAATTGGCCCCGAAGTCTGACTGTATGAATTTTGATGGATATTCACACAAGGAAACTACTTATCTCATATCATATTTTGTGATATATCCGCGTTGAGGCTGTTTTCGTTTGATGTATCTCCATGAAAGGAATATATCACCCAATACAACTTGCATTTATGATAATTATATGTAGTGATCGTCTTCAATGGTATGATCAAACGTTATCTCAATAAGCTCTGGCGAGGATAGTCTCTTTGATATTCCATGTCGTTTTATAGCTTTTACGATTCATTTACTATATTAGATTGATAAAAGTGCCTTAGAAATATATTTTGCCTCGAAGCTCTTTCCTGTGGTAAATTATTATGAGTCATATATAGTTAACTTAAGATGGAAAAAAATTATCACGATTACATCATCTAGAATGATGGACTGAGCATCTGTACAAGTTACACTCCTGCGTCAAGAATCAAGGGAACCAGTTTTGGGTATAATGGCAGTTGTATGGTGACCGAACCGAGCACCTGTCTACAGTTATCGTGGTAACGCCATCAACGTACTTACATGAGCAACCAGGTTTTAACGTAACTACCGTTTTCCATGATGGATTGATATAAGGTTTTCACGAATTATAACGTAAATTTTCATGTTCAGTTTGTGACAGGCTTAACGTGTGTAAGGCTGCATATCAATAGTTATCTATCACTGATATCGCACATTACGGAACATTTCACGTCGATCGATGAAGAACAGCAAAACGTCGGTCCAAGGGTCAAGGCATCCGCTTTGCCGTGAAGGATATTGACAATTACTGTGTGGCATGATTGTTCATTAATAAACATCTTCTGTAGCCGCTTGACGTGACATTTGTGCGCTTGGTCCGATTATATGTTAATATCATAATCCTGTCAAGGTACAAACAAAGGGATATCGGATACCAGTATGTCAATCTCTCTGGATCTGGTCTGAGCCTTTAGTCTGTGTGGTCTGGCATTGTGCCATGGAGGAAATTATCCTTTCATATATCATCAGAGATTCATATGTTTTGATGTAATACTCGAAAAAATGTACCAGAACGTAACCCTGGAATATAATGTGGGATATGGGCATTTGATTTGATCAATGAAACTATTGATTAGGAAGATAGACCCAACGGAAGGATCGATCTAGCTGTATATGAAACACACAAGCATAAACCACAGAAATGTGCAGTAAAAGATTTCATAGACATTTTGATAGTCTCATCTCATTGCTGTGTTCACTGCTGCAACACAATCATTGCCTGGCGGAACGATAGACTGTCTCACAGTCCATGAAACGCATTATTTATAACCATCCGCCCAGCCCTTTCTGGAGTACTGAAGCCCTAATTGAAGCAAGTCTAGATTTCCTCAGGTTCTGAATCTCCCATCCCATTGGCGCTCCTGTTCCATTTTAAATCCAATTATTTGTTTCCATCAAAAATATATATATATTCAGAGACTTCGTGTCAGTCTAGGCGGAACGAGTGACAGAAATGTATGTAGCGTTCTGTGATCTGAGATAGTAAACCAGGATTGGGTGTGTTCAGATAACTTACATCAATTAAAGGAAAATAATTCAATTTTATGAATTTAAAAGGGTAGATCAGAAATGTTTTCAAAGAAAGTAAGGCAACAGTTTCCAACAGCAATCCTATTCAGTTTGAACACACGAGGTCTGTAGGAAGCTGTAGACGTTAGTGATCGTCCAGTTTGTTTTAGAGCAGCATGGAAAATGTTACATTCTGTGTAAATAATCTACAGACGGTCAGCTCATTCGGCAGTGTCCATGTGGGAGAGTCGTTACCTCGGCAGGTGAAGGGAATCAGTTTAGTCTGGGAATATTCCCGGGGCTACACATGGTACAGTTTGTTTAGTCAAGGATCGAATCAGAAACGTGACCTTTGCTGCATCCAATACCGAAAACTGGACGATTACCATATGTGTTGAGGGACTGGGTGGGGACGGGTCTGGGGAGGGGAAGGGACTTGTCCAGGGTGGGGAGGGACGGTGCCCTGTGTTGTCATGGACATACTGTATTTTTGAAATTGCTATAGAAAAACTTCTTGCATACTGACGAATGTCCTTATAGTTGTCTTAAGATGTACAGAGGGACACGCATTGTCTGTTGGATTTCGTTGTTTCACAATGTCTTAAGGGACATATAATGTATTTTGATTCAAATTTTGTCAGGACCACTGTAACAATTGAAATACTGCTTAGACCCGCCATAGATTCATATTACTACAATGCAGTGTACCATATTGTGCTCTGTTGAATATATGAGTCTGTCCTATATTAACAAAACGTTCTATTGTGCTTTTTCAACAATTAATGTTTTCTTTTGCTTGAAACTTTCAAAGATGTTGAATAAACATCACTGGCCCTGGTTCGATGTCATTAGAAGCGAGTGAGTGAGTGGGTGGGTGAGTGGGTGAGTGAGTGAGCTGAACGTCGTTACAAGAATGATGGAATCAACGGATCTTATATACCATGTGAAGTAAGGTTGTTTTTAACACCCGTAGCGTATAACCGCAATACAATCAAGCAGAACTATTAAATGTAAAGCAACACCTTGTTAGAGTTAAGCTTTGGTATTTTGACCATATGCCGAATCTAGAAAACTACCTGCGCAAGGTTCCAACTATCCCCAATATTGTTCAGTACACTGTAGTGTTCTGTTACACGGGGGTGGCTTCTCAGTCTCGGTTTAAATAGCAAATCCGTGCTGAAAATGCTTCGACACGTCACTACGGGTCTAGTTGTTTGTACAATAAACATTCACTTCAAAGAAGGAAGTCAGTGTACCAGTACACTAAGATAAGTGTACCAGACTAAGCCATGTTGATAGACCAGGTAGAAATCTGGATACCGACCATGTCATTACAGTCGGCGGTTGGGCGTTAATGTTTGGTTTGGGCAATCTGCAAGGACGCTTCCGTTCCGTGGTGCCTCAAATGGTTCGAATTAGCACAGTTTCCAAACTCACAGACGAAATGCCAGTTTTATTCAATGTTTTGAGACATGTTTGTGCTGCCGACGGCATGTTTACTTGCTCGGGAGGAGTGCGGTTTCATGCCGGAATGCAAGCTGTGTTCTCCATGTTCCCGGTGTGGCCATATTGAACAGAGACAGGCCACCATTTAAATGGATTTTAAGGGTGTAATGAGGTTTCGTGGTTCCTCTTGCCAGTTAATGAGTTTTTGAGTTACCTGGGTAACAAGACACCCCGGAGAGACGCATGTCGTAAACATTCGCGACTTTGTGAAACAAACGTGTTAAAATTGATTGGTATCATAACCGTGTCCAATGTGGGATTCGAACCCGCGATCATGACAGATCATGGACTGAAAAGGGTATGTGGCGTTGAAACTACCGTAGTTGCAGTAAAACATATGGTACCACATAGTTACAACACTAGTCCTACATTTCCTTGTTGGTTAGTCAATGAGACCGTTAGCATTATTCAGCTATATATCTTACGTCTCCCAGGCAAACCGGTGGTTGATAAATGAGCACTACTCCGGGTTTAATGGGTACGGAACCGGACTACTCGATTACAGCTATAGTTGATTCTTGGATTCTCAAGGTACTGGAGATATGGATCATGCCGTTGATCACTGGATTGTCTGGTCCAGACTCGATTATTCAGCGACCGCCGCCATATAGCTGGAATATTGCTAATTGCGGCTTTAAACACCAAGCAACAAAACAAAACAAACAAAAGAGGTTATAGCGACATTGATAATAGGATTTGTATCTGATTCTGCTCCTGTTACCTCTATTACTACTACTACTACTACTACTACTAGTACTACTGTAATTACTACTACTAATACTGCTTATTCTACTACTACTAATACCATTACAACTACTAGTGGCGATGCTTCTACTAATTTTTTGTCCTCCTCATTTACGACAAGTTGAAGGAGTAGCTTAATGGTTAAATGCTGAAACTCGACTCACTGAAAGTCCAGGTTCAATTCCCTATATCGAATGGCATCATCAAAAAGCACTGAGGCTGTTAACATTCCAGCTCCTGACTAGGGTTCTACACTCCCCAGGGAGCTGAGAATGAAAATCGAATGCTGACTGATCCATTGACAAAAGAACTTATGTTAGACCTTTGAGCATGCACCTTCTGTAAGGAATTTAGCACAATACAAATACACACATTATCAGTACAACTATTTATAGTGCGTGGAGCCGAATTTCTGATGTACCACGCCTTGATAGAACCGATACAGTGCTAAAAGCATGGTAGAAGAATATTCACAGACTCGCTTTTGATGACGTTAAGACTTTCATGAAACCGTTTAAACTCAAGTCGAATAGGAAAAAAGTAATCAATTTGCGTTACACATTAGTTTATATAACCAGAAACAGAACAGTCGCAACCATCCTTAGCTGGGCTTTGATATCGTTTAAATAGGCCAACGCCTTGCACGTCTGTGAATTCCAGAACTTTAAGTAATTCTCAAAACTTAAATACGAAACCTCACTGAGGAAGGAAGGCTCCAGCGTTAATGGAACATGTTTTCATGTTGGTGCATGTTGATGTATGCACTGTACACACACGTACCGCCAAAATGGGTGGCAACACTAAGTGAGTGAGTATGGTTTTACGCCGCTTTAAGTAATATTCCAGCAATATCACGACGGGGGACACCAGAAATGGGCTTCACACATTGTACCCATGTGGGGAATCGAACCCGGGTCTTCATCATGACGAAGACACTTTAAAGGAAAATACTGGAACATGGCATAAACTGACTGGGTAAAAGATAAAGTCAATAGAAACATGTACCCCAATTTTTAATGTAAAATATTATTATTTATATTTTAATCGCGAAAATAGTTTCTGCTATCCCAACTTCGGCCATTAGGCATATTCCGCTGGCATGTCCCTGAACTCGGCTAACCCACCGTCCCGGCCACGCTGGTGCTGTGGCGTCCAGGAGGGTCCTCCTGCTCCTCTCGTGGGGGACTCACAACACATGGCCCCTCATCTCACTATTACTGTCTGCAGGGAACCTTGCAACTTGGTTAATCAATAATTTCTAATCTTCGTGACGTTATTCGTTTCTCGTTGACTCTAATGATTATGCTTTTGAAATATGCCATGATTAATATTCCATGGCTATGAATTCAGATCGAGTGTAACGGAATCTCCACGTGAGTGACACTGATGGGGTAATGGTTAATGTGTCTGTTTAGTTTACATTTCTGTTTTATTCGTTTGGGGTTTTAATATAAAACGGTCTATTGATGCGAGTCGTTACTTTCCATTTTGCCCGTTAAAGTGGAATCTCGTGTTTAGATGAAGAGGCAAATTTTACTAAATCCGCTTAGGAGTAGGAAATGAAACCTTTTACGGTTATCATGAATTTCATCCTGGAATATTTGATATCTGAGAGAAAGAAAACAATGCTGTATTAATCGAAAACAGGTCGTTGATGACAAATGGCGACCTAAACCCTCCATGCACTGCAATATGTTTGTCAGTGTCCTGTCTGTATATAATAGCACTCCCTGTGTCGGTTAGTCTGTCTCACAGTCCCTGAACCACATTATTTGCCTACAGCCTAGCCATCCCTGCAATGCTAAAGCCCTAAATTAAGAAAGTCCAGATTCCTGCAGGTTCTGAATTTCCATGCATCTGACTGGGGCTCCTTTTCAGTTTAAATGAGTTTATTTGTTACTATCACGATTATATATATTCAGAGACTAAGCGTTAGTCTGTATGCCGGTATCTAGTCTCTGGAATAATCTTTATTTAAGCTCAGTCAACAGTTTTGCTCCTTGAGAAATCAAGAATGTCTGACGGCTTGAAGTCGTGTACTGGATCATGGGTACCGAGGCTATTGTTCCTCAGACATCTTTCATGTGATGTTTCTTTGTGTTTTGAGGTTATATGGCCTGAAGTGCAGCAGAAAATGTATGGGAGATGTGGCTAGGAGTGGTATAGGTCAAAGAAATGTTCTCACGGCACTTCCGTGATGGTTTTCCTGAAGGGTAGAGTTCCAGCCCCCGTGAGTCACTCCGACACATGTGTCTCTCACGTTCATGTCGATGTGGCAAAACGTGCAGTTGTATGTGGTGGGACTTTTTAGAGGGGAAACCTAAGATACTATCTTCCTTTAAATCGGCATTGAATATCAGCGTTAGGTCCAAATGAGGAGATGATGAATGACTATTTGAAGCGTTGCTGTTTGCAGTGCAGAGCTTCTTACCTTCAGTGAAAAGGATCTCTCTCTCTCTCTCTCTCTCTCTCTCTCTCTCTCTCTCTCTCTCTCTCTCTCTCTCTCTCTCTCTCTCTCTCTCTCTCTCTCCTATCTCTCTCCCTCCTTCCTCTTTCTCCACCTCTCCTCTCTCCTCTCTCTCTCTCTCTCTCTCTCTCCTCTCTCTCTCTCTCTCTCTCTCTCTCTCTCTCTCTCTCTCTCTCTCTCCCTCTCTCTCTCTCTCTCTCTCTCTCTCTCTCTCTCTCTCTCTCTCTCTCTCTCTCTCTCTCTCTCTCTCTCTCTCTCTCTCTCTCTCTGCGAGTTAGCAGGTTTTGGGATATGCAATGGTCTTTACATTTGTATTCATGTAATGGATGCAGTTAAGCTTCATTGATCCATAATACACTGCAGTTTTACTATGATCGAGACGTAAGATCAATACTGGTATGCAATTTTGCCATTTAGTCCCAGCAGCGGGCGCAGTAGGTTGCAAGCTTGTATATAGAGCCTTAAAATAGTTAAAGGTTGCAGCAATTTGCTGGGGTGGGCGTGCACTGCCATGGTTTGACAGTGAGTAATCCTAGCAGCCTAACTAATCACATACCAGTGTTGATGTAAATGATGATGCATGACAAACTTCATGGTCTAACACTTATCTGGTCGAAGTTGACCCAGAATGGACTAATTACAGCAGAGTACTAGACATGATAGATACAAACGGACAGTTGAAGTGGGCGCTGAATAAATTATGTCACATCCATGATCTAACGAAACACGATCTTATGGTCGAAGTAAGACCTAACGCCTAGGGCCTATTCGATTATACTAAACCTGTTTGGGTTTCTGGAAAACCATGCACTCAATTATGTCGTCACCTGCATTGTTTGTACATACTAAATCATACCTCCTTTTTCTCTTGTATATACTCGGGGGGCGGTTGGGTAGCCTAGTGGTTAAAGCGTTGGCTTGTCACACCGAAGACCCGGGTTGAATCCCCACATGGGTACAATGTGTGAAGCCCATTTCTGGTGTCCCCCGCCGTGATGTTGCTGGAATATTGCTAAAAGCGGCGTAAAACCAAACTCAGTCAGTCATTCAGTCAGTATATACTCAGTTTACATATCTGGCTTCCTGTATATCTATATATATACTGTACTGTTCACTATCACAATTATCCACCTGAAGAAGGGGCAAGAACCAGCCCAGAAACATTGTGAAAAATAAATCGAGAAGTTGTTATCCATAAGAGTTGTCTTGTATTAGTTTCACTGTGAAACTATGTACAGTGTATACGAAACTTGACACTTGTATATAACAGTTTTGCAATAATCGAATAGGCCCTTAGTCTCTGAATACACATAATTCTGATACAAACAAAATACACCATTTCAATTGAAAAGGAGCCCCAGTGAGATGGGAGATTCGGATCCTGAACCTGAGGAAATCTAGACTTGCTTCATGTAGAGATTTTGCATTGAAGCGTTGGGGGAAGCAAACATAATGTAGTTCAGTGAGTGTGAGACATACTAAGTCGAAGTGAACCCAAACCAGACCTGATCTAACTAAACATCTCCTTGTCGATTAAGACCCGTGAAGGTCCGGGTTAGAATTATTGTTCTTCAGCAACCCATGCTTGTCGTAAGAGAGGCTAACCGGGTCGGGCGATCAGGCTCACTGACTTGCAGGCGCGTAGCAAGCCATTTTTTTCGTGTAAGCCCGATAGGTTGCAAAGCTTTATATTAAGTTAGTATTGGGGGCTTGCCCAACTTTCATGTGTAAGCGCGAGCTTTTCTTATAATGGTAGCTACGAACCTGACTTGGGTGACAGATGCCAGTTGCCCATGCTGTTGGCCGCTGGATTGTCTGGCCCAGACTCGATTATTCACAGATCGCTGGCATGCATATAGCTGAAATATTGCTGAGGCGGTGTTATACAACACCACCCTTGTCGATGGCGACCCGAAACGGCCGAAAACAAAACTCTTCACGCCCTAGCCAGTGTTAGATCATTAACTGCCCGATCATCATAGTGTCCCTGTAGAATATAACATCACTGCCAAGTCGGATCATTAAATGCCCAATCGCGTGGTGTTCCCTTCGCTTTAGTTAATCAAATGAGAGTAACATTGCACTTCACTTGCGGGTGAAATGTGGCCTATGATTACATACCACGGTAGAGTAGACTAGCCCACAACTACACTATCCTTACAGTGAGTATACATCACCACCCCTCCCCCATCCCCCATTATTACCTGTCAGGTAACACTCATAACCTGAAACTAATCAGAGGAAGGAAACACTGTACAGACGGACGTTAACACCTGGGAAAATTAGTTCCTGCATCTCCAGGCGTAATTAGGCTACAAGCATGATTGAGGCACCGACTGGCTTACATTTCAGCCCTGGATGGGCCGTGTAATTTATGTGGCAGGCTAATGTTAGGCGTTGAATGTAAAACGTTTTATACAAATGTACTTGTTGATGTATAAAACTAATTCTCTGGGTTATTCGTCTTTCAAGGCCATGATTTTGGAATGTAGGTTCTGAAGGTCCTTTAAAAAGGGAACATTTATTCATTATTCATTTTAATGAGTTTTTACTGAAAATCGATTGTGCCACGTCATCAGTTATATTCGATAGTTTCTGAATTAGCTGACAATTTCGTTACGAACCGCTTCCGTCCAAATGTACTCGTGCATTACCGTCAAGCATACGGTTAGTCGGTTTCCAAGAATAACACCCGTGAAGATTTGGTTTAGAATTGGTCTTCAGCATCCCATGCTTGTCTTCTTTGAGAGGCATTTATGTCGTAAGAGGCGACTAACGGGATCGGGTGGTCAAGCTAGCTGGCTTGGTTGACATATGTCATCGTATCCAAAATGCGTAGATCGATGCTCATGATGTTGATCACGGGATTGCCTGGTCCAGACTCGATTATTTACAGACCGCCGCCATATAGCTGGAATATTGCTGAGTGCGGCGTTAAACACCAACCATCCACGACTACAGCTTTGAAATGATGAGCCTGCAACTTTTTCCGTTAGCTGGTCAGTTTCCCTCTCTCAGACATAAGTCAATGGTTACAAAAGCCCATCTCTCTGTGTAAAGTACAAGAATGCATATTGTTATCCTGGAATAAGACAACTCTGAGGAGGGTTTAATGGCTCAACCCAACATCCCACTAAGCAGTGAATGAATTCACAGGACCAACCACAAGCAACACATCACATCCCTTCTCAGCGGAAGATCATGCATGCGTCATTGAAGGCCTGATCCAACAGAAATGATACTTGTTTAAAAAACAGCTAACGTTGCGACAGGTGGTAAGGTATTTTAAACATCGTTTTTATCATATGATTTAAGTGCTATCTCAACATCGCGTCTCAAACAGTTGACAGGGAACCCATCTGGGCCGTCTGTGAACTATACATGCCAAAATAGACATCTAACGCTTTTGGTTTCCTAACTCTAGTAATACCACAACTGTCAACACTGAACGCTTCTTGTAGTCAATGTCCTTAATTGTCTTTGAATGTCAACTCATTTATTATTAAGGGCGTGTAGGGTATAGCCTAGTAGTTAAAGCGTTCATTCCACATGGACACAATGCTTGAAGCCAATGTCTGGTGTCACCCAACGTGACATGGCTGGAATACTGGTTAAAACGGCGTGAAAGCACACTCACTCACTCACTCACTCACTCACTCACTCACTCACTCACTCACTCACTCACTCACTCACTCACTTACTCACTCACTCACTCACTCACTCACTTTCTACTATGAGAAACACAGCGTTTCAGCGAAACTTATACACCGTAACGTTGTGTCCCTCAAACTAAAGGGTGAATCAGTAAATTACCTCCCTTGACCATCAATCGATGTTCATCAGCAGTCTTAATGTTACAAGTCCCTTCATCTGAATACCCAGTATGTGCAGTTAATGTGTAAACAGCATCCGGTCCTCGCAAAACAATCATAAAAGGGGATGCAACTTTTCCGGGACATGAACTCAGCTGAGTACCAGCGCGTGTGGCGATGAGTCACGGAGGAGTGCAGATGGATTATCAGGTTTTATCAGGGCATATCGTTTCATACTTGATAACACACGTCAAACCTTTAGGCTAAATTTGAAATAACCCAGTTTTTCAGATAAATTATCAAATGTGTCATGTTGCTGTGTGTATAAACCTACATGATCTTCAGTTCAGATGGCAGGACCCATTATAACTCCATTTAGTGCCGGAAATAGGGTTATGTTATCTAAGGACATATAATAAAATCCAAATGGATCTCGGAACAATGCCTAATTTCTGAATGTGAGGAAATCTAGACTTGGCAGAACAATTTAGACCTCAATTAGATTCCATTAGATATATTCTCTTGGGTCTGTAGACAGACTTGGGTGATTTTGTAAACTCTGTTGAGATTTGCAAGACACACACATGTCGGTGTCTCTAAACAGAGTAATGATATTGAACTGATACAACTATGTCCACTGACAACCTGAAATGTCCATCCCAGGTATCATATAAAGTTATTGACCACAGCAACATGGCCATAGCGAATGGCGGAATTCGTGCAAGTTATCAACGACGAAAATGTTGTTCCGCAAACACGTCTAAATGTCAAGTTAACTAATATTTAGAAATTGTGTGTCGAATCGTAAAATTTAGTCTCTGAATTGATTTTTTTTCAATCAGCGAGTGAAATTAGTTTTACGCCGCTTTTAACAATATTCCAACAACATCACGGCGGTTCTTTCAAGCATTAATTGAATATTATACAAGAGCCTAGAAACTGAAGAAGTATAAACTTGCTAAAACATTATACACATGTTTTTACAGTTTTCGGACATTTCGGTCGATGTGAGAGACTTATAACTGATGACTATTAGTTATTGGTCTGTAAGTCTTGTGATTTGGTATATATAAATTCCATCATATAAGGTCTATGTTCCAACATTCACTATATTCATACTAGTTCTTCGTGTGTAAGCATCTTCCCATGATGTTCTATGTTGCTGCAACGGTTATTCCATGTTTGCAGTTGTATTTTGTTGCTTTATCACGAACATCATTCATTGGTGATTCATGGTTTCAGCGAGGCATATTCAGGTGTCTCTGGGGTGACACCGGTCAACTGTCCGAACATAAGCAGATTACCGGCTTCAGCTTACACGTACAGCCCCCGGAGGCCATCGCGTATTCATTTGATGGAAATAGACATCAATTAGTGACAATATAATGCTCGTCATTATCTAGGGCTGATTAACTAATTGGTGTGTGTTGGGACGGCTCATATTGATGTCACGCGTGGGAGATGGAAACAACGCTCGTTTGTCAGTATGACAACTATTACATAGGCTGTGTGTGTGAAAAAGCATCATTAGTGAGTGAGTGAGTGAGTGAGTGAGTGAGTGAGTTAAGCATTACGCCGCTTTTCGCAATATTCCAGCAATATCACGGCGGGGGACACCAGAAATGGGCTTCACATATTTTACCCATGTGGGGAATCGAACCCGGGCCTTCTGCGTGACGAGCGAACGCTTAACCACTAGGCTACCCCACCGCACCAAAAGCATCATTACATACAGTGTATGATGAAAGTATTGTTATAAACACAGTGAATGATGAAAGTACAATGTATTATTATAAACGCAGCGTATGATGAAAGCATTGTTGTATACACAGTGTATGGTAAGAGCAATATCATACACAGCGTAAGATAAAAGCATTACTATATTCACAGTGTATGATAAAAGGATTATCATATGTACAGTGTATGATAATAACAATATCATATATACAGTGTATGACAAAAGCATTACGATATTCAGAGTGATATAACCATATACACAGTGTATGATAAAAGCAGTACTATTTACACAGTGTATGATAAAAGCAGTACTATTTACACAGTGTATGATAAAAGCAGTACTATTTACACAGTGTATGATAAAAGCATTATTATATCCACAGTGTGTGATAACAACATCACTATACACACAGTGTATGATAAAAACATCACCATAAAATTATACACAGTGTATGACAACAGCAACATTACATTCAGAGTACATGACAAAAGCATTTTATGTAGTCTGCATAGTCTCTCGTACAGACCCTGAAGCAAATATATCCAAGAAAGCCCACGCAAGTCTAGAAAATGTGGCAAGTCTAGATTTCCTCAGCTTCTGAAAATGAAGAAAGTCTCAGGGCTCCTTTTCATTATATTATATTTTTCTTTACTATGAACATTTTTCAGTAAAATATGTTCATTTCAGAGACTAGTTGTTAGTCTACAGTCTGCACCGTGTGTGGTGATAGCAATCACATACACACTAAAAGATTAGTATGATAATATTCACAATACACAAAGACACATTCATATCTGTTATTATTACAACGAAACTTCATTATAAAACATATTTTCACACAAAAATTCATTACATCTAATCGAGATGTAAAATACTAACAGGTTTCCTGCCACGACTAATAGCGATATTGCCATGTGAAACTAATAAGCCTGGAGAAGGTTCATGGCTCATTCCCCATTATACACACAGGCAGGGATGTTCAGGCAGGGCTCATACTACGAACCGTTAACGTGGGCCATACCAACTGTCGTATTTATAAGGGTGTTTATGTGTTTATCGCCCAGCTCGCGCCACATCGACCCTTTCATCTCCACCACGTGTACACACATGCACATGCTGTATATTTTTATCAGCAACCTTTCGCTGGAATTCGTTCAGTCTGATTTCACCTTCTAAGGTTTCAAGACCAATATCATGGTCGTCGTGCTCCACTTCACTCCATGCTGATATCTCGGACATGAACCCTGTGGTTCGCTTGTTGGTAATTACACCCAAAACTACTGGTATATTCTTTTACACTTAGACTGCTGTTGGACTGTTCGCAAACGAATTGCCTCCAGTTGCCCATGCTCGTCGTAAGGTGGTCAGGCTCGCTGACTTGGTTGATGGATGTCATCGTAGCCCAGTGGAGTAGATCAATGCTCATGATGACAATCGCCGGATGGCTGGTCTAGATTAGATTAGTTACAGACTAGCTTGAATAATACTGAGTGTTAAATAAAAACACTGATTGAAGGCAAGGAATTATGTAGATATTAAAGTCGTCGAACTTTTATAGTGGTAGGTCTGACTCCCAGAAACTAGACTATAATTTGAAACTAAATCCCACTCAGATGCAGAATTATTTCTTTAAGTGGCATTTAGAAGCTGGTGTGATGAAGAGGAACACATTTTATGGATATAAATCTATTGCAATAAAGAAGTTGTATATCCATATAAAGTCTTCCTCTTCAAATGTAGAATTGTCTCAGCTCTTGAGGAAAAGGACAAATAAGCAATCTGGGTTCCATTAGAATGATAGTGTCTATTTTAGGATATGTATTTTTAATAAGACTTATTCCTGGGAGTAGGTTTGTATAGAAAGAATATAACATGTTTAGGAATTACAGATGCTGATGAAACCAGATGAATATAGCAAATAACCTATTTTAAAATGAAAGAACCTCTCCGAAAGGTGAAAGAGTATGTGGGGTTCAAGAATGAAAAATGGACTTGAAACCTGAAAGTGGGTTAACTCTGTTATTCTGTTATCAGCACCAAGATTGATACGGTGTAATTGTTACCCATTACGTAAACAAGTGAGCACTTAAACCTGTAAACAATCCCGTAAGTGAATTACACTGTTGTACCCACAGCTGTAGGGTAAATCACTCGCTGCCCTTCACCCTGAGTGTCTGTGACAGCTTCAGAGAGGCACAACATGCTCTCAGGTCTGTGCACCCAGGGGCAAGGGTTCACTCCCAACACGCTGATAAAAAACATGCTGTGTGTTAGGCGTCGCTACCTGCCTACAGCACGCCATGCTTAGATACGTGCCGAAGCAATCATACATTCACCCTCAATATGTAAGGATTATGGGGAACCGAATTTACATGAAAGGTTCTTTCAAAGCACATCCTGAACAAGAAAAGCAAGATTTGAGGATGTCGACTTCTTTATTGTGAATAACACGACGTTTCGGAGTGTATGGCTGCTTCTTCATCAGGGGAATACTCCCTACCATTTACCTGATGAAGGAGCAACCATACACTCCGAAACGTCGTGTTATTCACAATAAAGAAGTTGACGTCCTTCAATCTTGCTTTTCTTGAGCATTCCACTTCTAAATGCCCCTCAAAGATTTGATCCGACACATCCTGAACTTTATCTAACAATATATTGATTGATTTCTAAGGTGATCATAATTGTTTGGTGTGGTTTTGACCATGATTCATTCAAATGGACTTGAAAACACGATTAGGCGTGTCATATAATAGACAGCATTGTAAAGATGTTTAAAAGATTGTCCTTTTTTATTTTGTTGTGTCGTGACGTTATTGTTGTAATGAATATGATTGTCAAAATATATACAAATACATCATTCTTTCTCGTTGATTGGTTGTGTTGAATGTTATGAAAGATGACGTTCATGGATCCAGAAACTGTATTTCCTTCTTTCAGACAGAACAAATGGCATTTTTGAAACGCTAAAAGCATCGTACATCACCCCGTCGACTCATGCTTAGTGAATATATATAATTTTGATGGAAACAAACAGTTCCACTTAACTTAAATAAGTGCGATGAGAGATTCAGAGCCTGAGGAAATCTAGACGGTTCACGGACTGTGGGACAGATTAATGGCCACCGTGCCTCTCCCAGAATATTATAATGTCAGTCGTTAAGGGAATATGATATAAGACCGCCTCCATGGTTAAGTAAAGGAAGCGTCTGACTGGAGAGCGGAGGGTCTGTGATTTGATCCCCACACGACATGGTACCAAATGACGTTACGAGACGATAAGTTTTGTTACCCTGCCTATCCCTCGGTATTTAGCGAATGGAACTACGACTGGTTTCCTCTGAGTAAATATATTGTGTCTGAGTGGTTATCCATGTTGAAACCGTGTGAAGATGCTTTCCTGCAACTCTTATGCATTCCAATGATTCTCTTTTGAAAAATAGTTATTCATACCATCATAATTATTTCACAGGTATCATCTTCAAACACGACATCCAAACCGCCAGCGTCACAGCTACACACATCCTCGACAACACAGTCCGGCGGTCAGTCCCACACTGTCCACGTCCAGAACCAGCCCCAGTCCATCGGCAATGTCACCACATACGTCCCACAGAAGGTCAACCAGCCTCTCAAGTCCAAGAAAGACTCCGAGCCCCCTGAGCAGGAAGATGAAGACTTCAGAAGGAGCGACTTCAACCCAGCATCTCAGACGGTGCTGGACAAGGCCTACACTGACCACAAACACTTCTATAGACTCAATACTACCATTCTGGACGAGGGAAGCAACCTGAAACAGGAGGTGATAGATCTCTATAGGAAGGCCGGGGAAACACTGTCATACGAACAACTGATTCAGGGTAAGAAGGATTTCAGGCAAACATCGTTGTGTCGAACTTACTGTTATCTCGAGGTAAAAGTTTGGTCCCTTTATTCTTTCTTTTTTCAATTATTTTGTCAAACTTCGTTTAACTCGAAGTATTTATGTAGGTCCCTTTAACTTCGACACAGCGATGTTTGAATATACATTGGATTCTCTATTTGAATTATTTCAGTAGTGAACGTGAAATAATAATATAACACGTTCCTTAATTATCTCGAATTTTATATATATTTTGGAGATTACTCCTTAAGGTGTTTTGATCTTGTCATGAGTGTAAGTGAACATTTGGCATCTACAATTTGGTATCTACAATGTTGGTACATATAAACTCATAGAATCTCAATGCAAGATCTGGTGCAAGTACATTATATTTAAAATGGCACATAAAGATTTTGCCAAACTTGGCTCCTGAACTGCGAAAAGTGATTATTTATATATATTCGACAAATTATACATGGACATCTTACGATGAGGGCCTTAAATACGTGTTATAACGAATGACTTTATAACTAAAGTAAGGAGTTGCAACATAGCGAGACTAATATTTAGCTGGGGAATTAACTTATGTCATAAAACGCTCAAAATACACTTGCAGATTTTGTATGTTCGTCTGAGTATAGGCAGTAACTGCCCAGCAACTCTCTTTATTGGTAGAGGCTCATTACCACACGATTGGTCGCACTGCGATATGTGATGATAAGATCAGCTCCAACATATAACATACACACCTACGGAACTCGGTGTTTAGAGAGTAACGCCATTTCACTCCGACCCTGTTTAGGTGAACCTGCAATAACGGTATGTGCAGAAAAAGTATGTTTACCTCATTGTGGAGTGTTTACTCTACTGTCTTCGCCTGCAGCAGCGGACCTCTCGACGAGAACTTGTTCACCAGGCACAATGATATTATTTGGGGTGTTAATGCTTCATCATCGCATTAAAAACAGCTCCATAACCTCGGCCTGTGATATATTTATCGGTTTCGGATTTGCTCGAAAAAAATAGTAGATTGTAGACAGCATCCATGGACCGAATTTAATACCATATGGAACGACGTGACAGGGTGATCTATAGTGAGATGACTGATGATCTGTCTGAAGAAGATACAATCAGACTGATAGACAGGCATACAGATAGACGGCAGACAGATGGTCGAATTTCAGGAAGTGTGTAGAGTAGTGAGAACTCACCGAAGCTTTTTTTAAGCTTAGATGCAAGCAGATAACATGTTAGCCTTGCTCCTAGTCTGTCTCACAGTCCCTGAACCGCATTATTTTACCTACTGCCTAGCCCTCCCTGCAATGCTAAAGCCCTAAATGAAGCAATTCTAGATCTCCCTAGGTTCTGAATCTCTTATTCCACTGGAGCTCCTTTTCAATTTAGATGGGATTATTTGTTACTATCAAAAATATATATATCCAGAGACTAAGCGTTAGTCAACGTTTCTCCAAGCTTATATGAATGTAAAGCTATGGCTGGTTACAAAAAAAAAAGCATGTCTAGGTAAGTGAACTGCAGTATGCCAGCGTTGTATTAGGACAATATGTCATCATACAATCTGGGAAATGTGACGTAAACAAGCAATCATTTCCTAAGGGACTTATGCAAGTCTACTGACATGCAGGCTGTATGGTTTTATGCACCTCATCTGACATCACCAATCTTCCAGCAGAGGCAGGCGAGTCTGCACGCCTACAGCACGCTGACTGTTCCACCTTGTATGATAAGATGGCTGCAGGAGATGTGAATTCTGGAACGAAGGAATTTTATCACAACTGTACAATAAACTTCATAGGATTCTTTCACCAGCTTTGTGGAAGGTCATATGTCGCAGGGAGGTGTTTATGTAGACATTTAATGAAACTGTTTTCGATGTGGTGATAGCAGTTAAAGAATCTGGTTGAAGGTCGAACTGACTCATCTGCAACAGCGTCTCAGTACGCTCGGCACTGACTGTGAATGGGGACTTGAACAGGTAGTGGCCAGACATGGAACCCGAGACCATTGCCGTAGATCTGACGCAGATTAACCTTTATAGTGGGACTGAATTTCAATGGAATGTATTTGGACTTGCATTGAGGGTTTATCTGAGTGCACGTGTTTCCAAAGCTTCCCAGTAGGACAGATTTAGAGTGGCGGGCTGATATTTACTGCAGTCATGTTCAAGGTCGAATTCCAGGGAACAGTATGCAGGTTTTTTGCCTGGAAATGAAAGCACGTAATCGTGTACTGGCCCACTGCCTCGTGTGTAAAACGTACAGGCTGATGTTTTAATTATTGTTTAAATTATTCCGAAGTCTACAGTCACAGAGTGTATTAAGGAACAGTGGGGATAAGGCAAATGGCACCTTGTACCTGACAAAAGCGTAACCGATGTTTTGTACTCGCTACTGATGTTAGTGAGTGAGTTGGGTTTAACGCCGCTTTGAGCAGTATTCCTGTCATAGCAAGGCATGTCAGCCTGATGTCGGGGTCCACACTGACAGAGGTCGAACATATTTGCAGTTTCGTTGATTACAGACAAATGATTCTCACCATGGCCCGTTCCACAAAGCGATCTTAACGCTTCGATGATCATAATCCTATAATTACGTATGGGAGTTACGATCACCTCAGCGCTTTGCGGAACGGTGTCCTTCCGTTCAGAAATAATGAAATGCAGATCCTGAAACGAATAAGAGAAGCAACTCTTTACAACAATTTGTGATATTTTAGACAACTGGGTATTCCGTGCCGTCTTTAAGCTTTGAAGGTTATCTACTTCTGGTGTTCAGAAATATATATGTCAAAATTGATGCACAAAATTTTAAAAATAATTATATTTACAAAATCACCACCTGCCCAGGACCCATCGCCTGTAAGCCTTTGTAAAAGATTTTATCATTTGCAACGAACGAGTTAAGTAAATATGAACTTTTGATCCTGTGCTTGGTGCCATGTGTTGAATTACCCAAATGGCAGGGGCTTAGGCCAGGTCGTCTTTGTTCTGTGTGTATCAGTCTTTAGAACATTCTCACCCCCACGATAAGATTCACGTGTCGCGGACATTCCTGAGGGTTCGGAATAACTAGTTCGACATTCCCTGACTTCCGGCTGTCTGTAGCACACAGTGTCAGTACCAACTCGTTGGCATTATCAGGTGTAGATCAATCTATACTGATAGGAATGTTGTCCTTACACAACAGAATATGAAGACTAACATCTAGTCTCTGAAATGTACATATTTTACAGGAAAACACCGTTCATAAGAAATAATCCTAAAATATAATGAAAAGGAGCCCAGAGACTGTCTTAATTTTCAGTCTGAAACTGTGGAAATCTAGACTTGCCACATATTCTAGACTTGCATGGGCTTTCTTGGATATATTTGTTTCGGGGTCTGTATGGCTGGATTTAAAATATGTTATTGATATAAATACAGATGGTCACATTACTCACTAATTCCCAATACTAATTGATATAGACAGAAGGTATGTAAAAGAAAGTAGTCCGAGTTACCATTATTGATACTGAAAAGTTAATGAGTTGGTGTTAAATTCGATTAGGTCCATTTAACCATCACCCATTCCTATTTAAGAAAACGTAATCTGGTTAAAGTTGTGTAATAATAACTTTATTCAATGAAGACGGGGAACAGTGAATCGGCATCAACATTACTGCCTTGTTTGAAATGTAAATATATTAATATGAACAGATAATATTCCTGGGATAACCTTTAGCAGCTGTGTTGTTTAGATGTGTTAGTGGAGAGACACAAGTATTCTCATTTGCAGGTATGATTGTAGAGAGACACCAATAACACTTGTCTTCTCATTTGCAGGTATGCTTGTGGAGGGGGAGAAGCTGCTTCTGGGAGGATGCTGGCTCTACTTCACTAACGTTGAGTTCTATGACATGGAGTGCTCCAAGATGCTTAAAGAACCAATCGGAAGAGGGCGAATATGTCTGACCAATAAAAGGGTGTTGTTACTGTCGGCGGAGATATTCACGGGTGCGTTACGTTTAATTTGACGCAATTTGATCGAAGGTCTTCAGGTCTTTAGTTAGAAGTGTATAGATGGTATAGGTGTTCAGGTGATAGACAACGTCCAGTGAGTATACAGGTAAGATGTAATGAGCCAGCAACAGCTGGGGAACATAATACGTATATTCAATATTCTTGGGATGGAGAGGTCGGGGATGTTAGGAACAGAATATTTTTCTCTTCGATAAATGCGTTATTCTCTAAAATGGTCAAACAATGTTTGAGGTGACAAAATATCAGATAAATAATTAAATATATCAGTACAAAATGAGGCAAAGTGATCTGCCCCAAGATGTGACTTTACTCTGTATTGATTCACGTACTGGGGAATCTGACCATAGCTGCGTGGATACTATCAGGACCTTCTAGCATATCTTGCATTGAGGTGCACCATGTCGTATTATTGTAACGGCAAAGATCCCATTTTGAAGTAACGAATATAACGAATTAATGTGTATATATAATGTACATATGTTATACACTGTTTAATATCAGTTTAATATCAATATCAGACTATAGATTCCTGTGAGCAAGGCAGATCAAAGTTTTGAAATCCGCTCTGTCCAATTTCCAGATTCGTCATTAAATGATTTCGGCGACACCAGCAAGCCGACGGGGGGTTACAAGTTGCAAGTTACCAAGTCCAACAACATCTTCTACCAGAATCTTCCGCTGAACACTTTCCACAGTGCTGAGATGTCGGCCTCAGTTGGTACCACAACGCAGTCCAAGATCAGCATCCTCAACCCCATCTGCTGGGGAGCGTGCTCGTGCTTCGGGGTACGTATAATCTGAAGACAATGTAGCCTCGTTAATCCATACAACTAAGTCCGGGAAAATGGTGTCTTTTATGTTAACTGTTGACTTGCCTTTGCGTGTGTTTGTGATGAGTGCTAACGGTCGAGGTACTATTAAAACCTGATGTCACCCCAATTTGGTAGTGGTTCAAACACGTTCTAATGATGTAGTTTTTGGTGAAAGCAAAGCATTATATGACAGCTAGATCTCGGTGGTCTGTCAATTAACATGAGACCAGTGAGATGAGAGATATAGAACCTTCATCTGAACCCGAAGAAAATTGAAAACCTTTTTCCAGTTAAGGCTGTAACATTGGGGTAAAAATGTAGGCAGAAGGGAAAATAATATGGCTCAGTGACTGTGAGATAGTCTAGCCTTCGGTACCACACTATCAGATGAGTCGCAAGGCCTGCCCGCCTGATCCCCATTTAAGTTAGCTAATCCGACTAATTCGAGGTGCCGTCGGCCAATTCTGACGAGGAATACGAACGCGTTTATTGTTTGTCCGGAACAAATCAGATCAAGCAATAGCTACACATCCTATCTCATGAATATCCCTGATGTCGTCCAACTCTGTGTACGACAGGGTTCACAACTTGTTCCTTCTCTTTTCAGGTTGGCCGCTGCTCGCGGTCGTGGAAAACCACTCCGCCCATGACGAAGACGTTCAACAGGCGAGTGGTGAAGATGGGAGTAGCAATGCCCCCGTGGGGGACGAAAATGTTTGTTAATGTCTATCTGGACCCGGAAATGTCTCTAACCACTGCACGTGACTTTGTGGCGCAGCTTCAGTACCACGCCCCCCACTTACAGTGATAGCAGCGGTTCAGGCTGACCAAGGGTCAGCGGTCACACTTGTGAGAAGAAGGCATCAAGGAACTTTGATGGAGAAACAAAAATGTGCATGTTTACCTCCGAAATTCATATTGGAAAATACCTGTTACCATTAGCTTCTTAGAGAAATTGTTTTATTTCTCATGGATTTTCTCTGGAAAGCCAGTCGTTTTCTTAACTGGTCTCTGCACACGTTGAAGACGGATTAGCATGGATTAGACTGACTGATCAAAGATGTTTTTCCTCATGTTTTCGAGATGTAGAAAAATGTGTCGCCATTTTGTTTTGAGGAAAACACTTTGGAATTGCTGAACACACAAGAACTGCAGAGACAGTGATGGTATTTTAATGGATGTATATGGGAAGTCTATATCGCTGGATAAACCACGGCTGGAGACACTAGCGGTTCTCACAAACAGGTGTATTCATTTCTTCACTGAGTTCATCTCTCGGACGATGTGCATATTATATCGTTGAGTTCAACTTTGAGGTCGTGACTCGTTAGTGATTAGAGTTGACTCTCACGAATGGTGCTGACATTTGATAGTGCAATGAAGGATCTAATATATATTCAGTTTCTATTACACAAGCTTGAAGCTGTCATACGTCCATGCAAGCGTGCCATTTAACTTCTGCCTTATATACAGAACTTGGTGCAATAACGGGGGACGGGGTTTGACTACTGAAACCCTAAGGTTTCTTTTCCATGTAGAAGACGAGGATATGTGTTCATAGAGACCACAACCTGTAGAAGGTGCGTCCAGAAAGGAAACACTATTAAAACACTCATACTCAAAACTGTATTTCCAGAATATGGAAGATGGAGATGGTTGTCTTCCATTTTTCGATTTCAAAAGCTTATAGATACTGAATCAAAACTTATCGACAAGATACCAGAATTACAGGGTGATACGAACGACATTGTCAAGATGTATTGAAATGATAAGTAGAAGGTGTTTTATTCTTTCAAAGTGAATAACGTTAAGATATATGTATCTTTTGCCCTCGCATCTACCCACGTATTTGTCCACGCGCGTCCACCGCGTCAATTCCGCGTCCATCTTCTGTCAGCCACGCGTCTTTCCTGCGTCTGTTCCTGATATTATTACACATGATCACTTGAGTGGCGCCATAAGGTTTTATGACCAAGTGACCTTGATTTCCATTTTGTGTAATACTTCGGGAAGAAACAGGGAAGAATGCTTCAGCGAGTTTGCAAACACATTTACCCAATAAACAAAGGTCATTTATGAGCCTCTTGCAAACCTCCAATAGTCAATGCCTATCTCAATATGTATCTCTCTGTATCGTTAATTTCTAGATATGTATCACTGAGAGATGTAATCCTCTACAGCCATCTCTGTAATTATGATTCCTGCCTAGGTATGTTTCTAATTAAACATGTATATCAGTACCAGCCAGTTACGTTGTTAATGTTTAAGAGACCTCCAACTGGGTAACTGGCTCCTCTGTCTTGCGACGTGGAGTCGGCAATCATGCATGAGTGTTCTGGGTGAGTGAGTGAGTTTGGTTTTACGCCTCTTATATTGTTATCGTTCCTTACTGCCCCAACTTCTAAATGCCTCTCAAAGAAGTTTACGCCTCTTTTAGCAATATTTCAACAGTATCACGACGGGGGACACCAGATAAGAGCTTCACACATTGTACCCATGTGGGGAATCGAACACGTCTCTTCGGTGTGACAAGCGGACGTTTTTGCCATTAGGCTACCTCACCGCCCCTGCATGGGTATTATGAATGGAAACTGTAAAACAATCTAGATATATTCTTCCGACAGTAGAGCGGTTGTTTCGGATATAGTGTTTAAATTGTTCCATAAACTCCAGTGTTGGACACCCTGAAGTGAGTGAGTTGGGTTTTAAGCCGCTTTTAGCAATATTCCAGCAATGCCACGGTGGACACCAGAATGGGTTTCACACATTGTACCCATGTGGGGAATCGAACCCGGGTCTTCGTTTTAACCACTAGGCTGCCCCACATTGCATGACTGAGTGAATGTTGGTTTCGCCACAGTCAGAAATATTGCAGCTGCATCACACCTGTCTGTAAATGATTTACTCTGGACCACTCAAACCAGTGTATGCATCGCTTCAAACAGCCGGGATACTATTGTAGACACAGTGAGTGAGTGAGTGAGCTTAGTTTTACGCCGCACTCAGCAATATTCCAGCTATATGGTGGCGGTCTGTAAATAATCGAGTCTGGACCAGATAATCCAGTGATCAGCAGCATGAACATCGATCTGCGCAATTGGGAACCGATGACATGTGTCAACCAAGTCAGCGAGCCTGACCACCCGATCCCGTTAGTCGCCTCTTACGACAAGCATGGGTTACTGAAGATCAATATTCTAACCCGGACCTTCACGGGTTTGTAGACACAGAGACTTATCGTATTTTGACATTAAACGATCCTGAATTCAGTCAACTCTTGCAATCAAGAGGAAGGAAGGAGGCTGTTGTGTGACCCGGCGTCACCATGGAGACGGAATGGGGACATTGGGGCCAAGTTCGGGTCCAAGGTCGCGTTTTGTCATCAAAATACACCAGGGAAGTGTGTAGGGGGTGGATGAGAGAGGAATACAGACCTGCTGGGTATTTTCAGAGATTTAACGAGCGCTTCCAGCGTGTTGTGTTTCACGTTGACAGTTCTGGTGATGACAGCGAAACGCGAAACGCCACTTGATTCATGCGACTCAACTATCGTCGTATGGGTTCTGGAACATGTCATGTCAACCAATGGATGATAGTGGGAGCACTAACATCAAGGTTCGATTGGACACAAGTGACACCTTAGTGGTCTTTGTTGATTATATGCAAATAATCGTGTCTCCCTTCGCCCATCCATTTGGGATACATAAATTGTGATGTAACATTAACGTAAAGTTTCACTTCGGATCTGTTTTCATGTGGCACTCAACTGTCGCCTAACCAGCCATCGCATTCGTGACCAACTCGTGTTATTCCGGGACAAGCCGAATAGCGATCTTCTTGGAGGTTACGGAAAGGGGCGAGTGGTGACGAATGCAGCCATCGTCCACATTGGGGAAATATTGAGTTTTCAATAAACTATTGAAGCATTAATGAAAACTCTGATACGTGTATTGTCAGTTTCAAACTGAATATCAAGTTTGACCAAAGATGTTTGTTGTTTTGTTTTTGTTTGGCTTCCTTTGGGGTTTATGTTTTACATAAAACAACAAAGAGGTACGGGAATGATGTTTCCTTGTCATAGAGACTATATATTGCTTGTAGCTGCATTAAACAAACAACACAAAAGTGTAGGTGTTTTACATTCAAAAGCCCCTCTGTAAAGAGTTTGGATGTTTCGGAGCCATTTACCCATACAGTTTAATCTGATGTTGATGTTTAACTGAAAATCCGATTTGAAACCCAGCAAGCATAACGGTTCAGAGACTTGGGCATGTAGTCAACTCAAGATATGCGTTTTAGTGTTCTCAGTAACGTAACAAGCCAAATACCTCCAGACATATTGGCAGAGAACCAGCTGACACAGTGAGAGAGTCACACTCGGTTAGAAACTGGTCTATAGCATGAAGCTCGCTAGGTACTTCTCGCTCGGTACTTCTCCAACTAACATACACAGGAAACACTTATATATTGGTGATATTTTTGCTGTTCGCGTGGTTTCTATTTATCATTTTCGACAGAATCACCGAGCTTGGCAACCCGATCAAGTCCAGTTTCTGGACGACCAAATTCTAACCTGGTTTCATGGGAACGCCATATTGATATTTGACAACAGTACCTGAAGATCTTATTACTTTTTTTATCAGTCTTTCTTATTCTGTCAATAATATTATGACTGTTAATTTAATTACCGTCATGTTTCAGCAATTATGTTTTGATATTTCCAAGATAAGAAACCGCAACTTTTCTGTATACCTTGGATATTAACTACACAGAAAGGATCACGGACTGTCATCAACACCTCTCTGCGTGAAAGGTGCCTCAAGATGTCGGGGGTAAATCTTGATCTAGTTTTATGAAAAATAACTAATGTTAATCTCAAATCATGAAATAGACACACTGAAAGGCATCCTTTCAAACGTTGATTTCGTATCTCTTTCAAGTCCCACTGCAGGTAAATCAAACTTAAATGAACTGTTTTTGAAAATAAACTGGCCAAACCAGTTGAATAACGTTCTTAAACATTTTACAAAACATTCGAGCAGACAGAACCTTTGTAACCAAATTAAGAAACAGAGAAATATTTTTCCGCAAAATATATGTCGATGTCGTTGCTTCCATAAATAAAACCAAGAACCAGCCAAACAGTGAAAAAGACGTGGAAACTGAAAATGAGACGCCACAAAGACTCGAAGAGTTATCTCCCTTTTCTAGCTGAGGTGGGAGTTGGGTTACGACGCTCTGGGGATGAATATTTCAGTAATTTATTAGTTGTGTCAGCTCATTGTTGGATAAAGACCAAATGGCGCCAAGAGGAAATATAAAAGTACTTCGAAAACATTAGAGCTCAAGCAAAACGTAGGTGTTGCCGTTCTAAATGGATAAAAATCTATTTCATTATCTTTGGGTCTTACTTTAAGAGAACATGCTCAACTTGCTGTATGTTAAACAGAATTATGATTGCAGTTTCAGTTTTCATTCTTCCTTACAGAAAGTTGTTTCTTCAGGAAAGACAGTGAGTATGTACATTTGAATACCTAACCGAATGTGTGTGAGCGTGCATGTGTGTGAATGTGAGCATTCTTGCGTCTACATATATATATATAAAGCAAATAACAGTAAAATCTTGATGTCATCTTCTGGTTTCCGAGGTTTCCAATGATCCTTGTTGCAGTGTGCAAATTAGTTTCCACATTTTGCTAGTCTGTCGGTATAGCTATGTCTGAAAGTTCCTAGCCCACAAAATAATTCACTAGCTAGAAATTTGAATGTTGACATGGGTTTCATCATTAAGCTGCTAATACGATGAACATTTTTATCAGGCCATAATCTTGCATGATTTAAAAGTGTATTATAACTAAACAAGTCGGAGAGAGTGATATATTCACAAAATGACCCATGAAAATTCACTAGCCAGTGACTGTGGAGATTTACTGGCCCTACTGGATTTTTACTAGCCACGACCTAGCAGGCCACTGGCTATTTCGTACACTGCCTTGTTGCCAGGGATGTCTCAGGACTGAAACATGCCGACCACCCTCCCCATGCTAACTCATGGGTAGTTACTCATTCTATCAACCACTGGTTTGCCACGCCCATATAGGCTACAGGTTGCTATGACACAGATGCTGACTTCAGCACAAAGCAGCATTCTTTCACCCACAAAACAAGCCAAGACATCAAACCAGGTTATATAACAACAGTTCAACTCCGAGGATAAACAACAGATAAAGGGATCTGTTTGTCCAGGAATTTATTTTCCATCAATATTCCCAATTCATGCATCCAATCACCAACCATCTCTTGCTCTAGTCAAAGCATGCCACTCAACTCTGCTCAATCAACAAACGTATAGTACACAAATTATCACATACACAATACAAAAGTGTGAAATACAAAATAACAAATGTTAACAAGTGATGGCCAGCTGTTTTGCACGTTCCTAACACAAAATGGTTAAACAAAACACTGCAAAATACGCATAAACATGGCAAATGTTCTCCAAGATCGATTGTCGGAAATCACCCTATCCAAACAAAGCCAAGATGAAATGGTTAACCGCTTCTGAAGGAATTCAGGATTGTCAGATAAACTGTTTCACTGATGATGCTCATGAAATAAGATCAACATGAAAATCAACAATGGTATGGCTGAATTATTTGTCAAAACATGGATACATCAAATTTGACACTAAAATGAAACAGGTTCATCTGTGATAAATTACATTGATGTTACAGATAAATTATTCTCTGTGAAGCATGCCTGGATTTCTCACACACAAAAAAAACACACATTAAAATGCATGTTTCATAGTTTGATAGAAAAAAATTAACAGTTTCAAACTTGGCCAAAATCTCAGCAATGCGGCAGATGTCTGTCTTATAAGTTCAACTTCAGTGAAAAATATTACACCCTATAAAAACCCTGTGATGAATGAAATTTGATGAATGCACCAAAACATGATGTAAAAACTAACATAAACAATTACACGTCACCAGCAGAGCCTCAGGTTGCTGCAGGTGGGGCGGGCGAGGTGGGGTGAGGTTGAGACCAGGCAGGGTGGTAATGCACCTCTTCCACACTTTCCTTGTTAACTGCAACCTCAGCCAAGTCACTGTAGGTCCACCCTTCAACACCCTTGTTCCACCACAGTACTCTAGTATTATACAAACTAGGCTTCTATCATCTAATGATTTGGTGACCTTTCACAGTGACAGCATGTCCAGAGTGACTTTACAAGTGAGGACACTCTGAAAATCTCCCACCTAAATATGTAGGAATTATATATGAGTGGAGCTGCAAGAACCATATCTCTGCTCTCTATAATATAAACAAACAATCTGATGTTGGCCTGTTGCTATTGTGTTGTGGGCTGTTCCATAGAGATCTCTCTCAAGATTCCCGATTCAGAACATGCTGCACTAACAACCCTGCCATGTAGTTCAGCAACTGTAATCCAATTGTATATCAACTCAACATAGTCCTCTTTCTAAAACATCTGCCTTCGATGTATATACTTATATTTTTTATCATGCCACTTTCTATGTTCTTATCAAGAGGGTGCAGATTTTTGGCTGAGCACAATAGCAGATAAAACATCTGGACCATTCTTGTTTCCAACTTATAGACATTCTCTTCCCA